>NW_021703771.1:59499035-60204173 GCF_005190385.1 Monodon monoceros
TATATATATATATATATATATATATATATATATATATATATATACACATTTTTTTTCCCTTTTCGTCAAAAATACCTTAAAGTTTCTACCATCCCAGAACTGAGCGTGGCCTTCTATTTGGGATATGAAGGGGTACCAGTAAAGAAGCAGAGGGGTGGTAAACCATCAAAAAACAACATCAAATAATGAAGCTGCTGTTCTTGAGTGACTGATAAACTGGCTCTAAGGGCAATTCCAAAAGCAAAGGTCTCCTACTTCCCTCAGCAGTGGTGCATCACTGAAATAACCCATCACCTCCCAGGATGGCCACCTGGTCATGCAGCATTCATCTCACAAACAAGTTCCGTTATTTTCAAGTATTGTCAAAAAGCTTTGTTCGCATAGAAAAGAGAGACATTCTCTATGCCTACAGAGGCTTAACACAGCCGAGCTTGCAGAAACGGCGGGAAAAGTGAGGGGAAGAAGGAAACTAATGTTTATTTAATGCCCACGATGTGCCAGCATTAAGCGTCACAACAATTTTAAGGGGTGGGTTCTTCTCCCCAATCTGTACGTGAGGAAACATGCTCAGAGAGGGAATAAGATGTGTGCAATCACACAGCTAGTCAGTGGTACTGATGACTCTTGGGGCCCTGGACTCTTTGACCTCAAAGCCCATGTCGTTTCTGCTTATAGAACATCACGTGGCGTAGACGATTAAGCTAACATGAACACAATATACAAGTGACATTTCCTGGAAGGAATAAGGACAATTACTGAGGTACTGTGAAGGCAGTTGTGTGAGTCCTCCTTTAAGTTGGAATGATTCTAAGTATCTTCTTGTAGACAGTTGGGATAGTTTTCCATCAAAAGGGAAAACTTAAGAAATGTTCAGTGAAATAGAGTGTGGTACACAGATACCAGTACCTCATGGTGGTGCAGAATCGGAATAGGATCAGAGGCACTGTTGGCAGGGTGTGGGGAAGATAAGCCTACATTTCTAGAACACCTACCATGTGGTAGCACCTGTGTTTGGCATTTCACAAGCAGTAGGGATGGGGGAGAAGGACAAGAGCCTTCGAGTCAGAGAAACCTAACTTTGAAAACCCAGCGCGGACGCTTACAGTTTTCTGAGCTTGGGCAAATTACTTAATTCTTCCGTCTCCATTTCTGTAACATGGGAATAATACTACCTATAGTGAAGGAGAAGTAAAGACACTACCATGTCTAATAGATTAGCAGAACACTTGGTGTGAACTAACGCTCACAAAAATTGTAACTGTGATTAGTCACTTTCACAAATGTTATCCAACTTAACTCTTATAATTACTCTACTGTAACGTATTGTGATCCAAGTTCTGTGGATGAGGAAACCTGGGTTATTGGAGCTTAAGAAACTTGACCAAGGTTGCAAAGTGATAAATGCTGGTCCGAGTATTGGAAACCAGGTCATTCTCATAACAAAGCTTTGTCCTTAATACTATTCTCTGCTACCGGAAGGGGGCCTGCTGGAGTTGACCATGTTGAATAATGGTTTCCTCCAGGAAATTAAAGGGAAAATGTTTTTAAGCTCTATTTTTTTCTAATCAAAATGAAAATTCCTTTATTGAGTTGCATGAAAAACAATTTAGATGACCATGTTTATTGAATTATTATTTATTTTTTAAAGTAATTTGATCATTGACTTTTTTCTTAATGTCAATAAGGAAATTGGTGTTGCCTTTTAGCTAGTAAGACATTAATATTTTGGCATGTTAAGAAGTGACTAAATAAAGGATGTTGTTATATGAGGCCCATCTTGTGAAGCTGGGGACCACATGTAGCTCAGGGGTCATTTGAAGGGGACAGAGAGGGTATTGGGTAGTTGCAGCTTCACCACACACCATAAATAAACTAGAGCTCCAAGGACAACTGTGTTCATCCAACAAATATTTACTTAGCACAGGTACACATGCTTCCTGCTCTCATGGAGCTTACAAGCAAACAAAGTAACTTCAGATTATGGTAACTGCTCTGAAGACAATAAAACTAGGTCAGATGGAGAGTGACTGGGGAGAGATGACACTGATGCTGACACCTGAATTACAAGAAGGAGCTAGCTGTGCAGATTAGGGGGGAGAGGAGTGTGGAGGGGACCGTTCCAGGCAGAGGACATAGAAGGGCTCTGGGCAGGAGAAATCGTCCAGTGTTCCGGGAATATAAAGGAGCAGTGTGGCTGGAAGGTTGTAAACAAAGGAGAGTAACACAAGGTAAAAACAGAGAGACAGGCAGGGGGCCGCATCAGGTCCAGTGTCTGCCGTAAGGCATTTGGAATTTATTCTAGGTGCAGTGGAAGTTGTTGTAGGGTTTAGGTTGAATTGGGACCTGGTGGTTTAAGATCGGCTGCTGCGTGGAGAAAGGAGTTTAGAGGCAGAAGACCGTTTAGGAGACTGCTGCCTGGAGAAAGGCTTCTTGAACTTGAATGTGAGTCCCTGACCCTCAGGGATTGTAAAACCCAGAGTTTCTGATTCTGTAGGTCTGAGGTAGGGCCTGAGATTTCACCTTTGGAATAAACTTTCAATAAAGCTGATGGACCATGCTTTGGGAACCGCTAGAAAAGAGCATTTCCCCAACATTTTTCTTGGGAAAGCGAGTTCCAAAGTATGTTAATTGATAGTCTTTGTGGAAAAAAAAGAACCATGGCCAAATAAATTTGAGGAATACTTGAATTTTATGGCCATTCAGTATATGTTATCATCTTAAAGGTCCTGAGATGTTTTACAGTTAAGAATCCTTTGTAACCATGTTTAATTCCTCCATTCCCAAGTGTCTAAGTAATGACCTTGAGGACCGACTGAAATGAGGTCTTTCTGGTGATCAGTTGACAATTCAGAAGGACTTTGCCAGTAGCGAAAGTGACCAGGGCCATTATTTCTGCTGAGGAAAAAAAAGACCCCTGTACTACGTAAAATTTATCTAATCTTGAAATTCTTAATGTCTTCAGTCCTTTTAATTTCTCGGATCAGTCTTGTTTCCACGATGTTTTGCACTTTCAGAGTGTAAACGTTTTGTATGACATAGTGATTTTTCTGTTCTTTTAACCAGAGGATCTTTTGTGTTCGTAGTATATCACGCTGAGTATCTTTATATAAAACATATAAGGGCAGATCTGCTCTAGGTGAAATGTAGAAGTTGGGGGACTGGAGACATCCCATTTCCCTCACGTAGACAATCCCTTCCCCCATGGTTCTCAGTCACCGCAGAAAGGTTTCCTGAGTCCTGAGGGTTGCTCAGAACACATTCTGTAGGGCAGTAATCCAGCTGAAGGAGCACCAAACTAGAGGTTAGGAGGAAGTCCTGTGCCTAGATGTACCTTAAGCTACTCATTTAACCTCTGAGCCTCTTTTCACATCTAAACATGGTTATAATCCATTTCCTTCCTGGAGTTACCGGATGGATTAAATGATATAATGTAAAAATATATATATAAAAGTAGCACTTAGCTCTGAAAACTATCATCCATGTCCTGTAGCGGAGAAATTTAATGCACTATTTCCCCCAAAAGGGGAAATGACAAAGGCAGAAATTTCCAGACACGCAGAAGGTCAATGTTTGCACAAAGTGGTACTGCAGTGGCCTGAAATATAGTGAGCTGAGAACTGGAAATATAAGCGCCAGTGGTGTAAAATCATGACCTGCCATGACCACACCTACCTACCTATCTACCTATTTTTCTCTCTCTTCCCCACCTCCAACCCTGGTAAAAATAAACAAACAAGCAAATAAGTAAGTAAGTACCATTTTTGAGCTCTTGCTATGTGCCTGGCACTTTTCTGAGTGTCCTGTTAAATGCATTACTATCTCCTTTGCTTTCACCACCACCCCATGTGATTGGTACCATGTCACACAGCTCGCAAGTGGTTTGGCCAGCCGGAACCCACGTCTCTTCCACCTGCTCTGGATCTCTGCACTCTTTTGGCCTCATGTCTTTCCCCACCACCTATCAAAATAAAATTCATGGAACATAATAATTTAGGAATGCCATTTTTACTCATAAATTGCTCTGCGTAACTAACTTTTGTGTTTTAATTAAAAGAAACCTTTAGAAAAATCCTGCTTCCGTTTATAAATAAATAATATTATGAATTTTCCAAGGATCTTCCTAATATGTGATCACTTTGGACCCTGTTCAGTTGTCAACACAACATGCTCTTTTCCCAAGCAGAACTATTCCTGGATATTTACCGTGATGGCAAATGAGGGATGTCAGTATTTGAGTTCTGCTGCCTGTGGAGCTGGTGATGGGCTTTGCAGCTGAGCACCAGCTGGCATGTACACCTTTCAGCACTGCACAGCTCTAAAGCAGGAGTTTGTAAATTTGGCAGGACGCAGACCAGGAATCATCCATCATCTGTTAGACTTTATGAAGATTATCTCTATTCCCTGATTAATTGTATATAGTATTTTACCTGATAAGTTGCAGTAATTCCTCTTTGTTAGAAGGAGGAGTGAAAGAAGCTAAATAAATTGTGCTTTAGGGATTTGGTTTATTTTGAAGCATTAATGTGTCATGTGCTATGAGGCCATGATTCTCTAAAAGTCATTCCACAGGAAGGATGCAAAGGAAATAGCCCAAGTCAGGGAAAAGGCTGAAGGAAAAGTGAACAGTTATATTGCGAAACTGAAATCCAAGCTCCCAAAACTACTTGCTCATTTTAGACAACATCTTATATAAAAGGAGCACTGGAGAAATGATATGTTCATCAGGATAAATCCACTGGTTACTTTTATATTAAACAATCTACACACACTTATGTGGAAAGGCTTCTGAAACAGCACAAGCTATATTTTAAATGATGAGATTGTCATGAAGATAAGTACTGACTTATGTGTATATCACCTAAGGAAAAGCAACATGATTTGCTAGAATGTGGTTAGAATGAATCAAGTGTTGGAACCATGGATTGGAGGCCACCCTGATGGCAGCATGCAGGTGACCACCCCTCTGGGCATAATGGTTAGAGCATGCTGAATTTGGAGGGAGAAGGGACCTGAGCTTAAATTCTATCTCCACTTCCTACTATGCATGTGACCTTGGGTAGTTTATTTAGTCTTTGTGAGCCTCAGTTACCTTTTATATAAAATGTGGAGAATAATAACTTCATAATTTGATTAGAAGGGTTGAATGAGTCAGTGCATTAAAACTCAGCACATTACCTACCACAGAGCAAACATTCAATGAGTGTAACCTGTTTTATTTGGTTCCAAGGAAATCTGAATGTTGAGAAACTGAATTGGGGGGAAACTGGGTGTTTTATCCAAAAATGTATGTGTTGTTTCATCTCATAATGTGAGATTCTCAGCTCAATGTTGTAGAGAAGAGCGTGACTAGAGAGGGATCATGGCACATATAAATTGAATGAATGAGGAATTTACAAGTCTCAAAAACTTTAGTGATAGAGAACAGACTTGTGGTTGCCAAGGGGGAGAGGGGGCGGGGAGGGATGGATTGGGAGTTTGGGACTAGCAGATGCAAACTATTATATATAGTATGGATAAACAACAAGATCCTACTGTATAGCACAGGGATCTATATTCAATGTCCTGTAATAAACCATAATGGAAAAGAAAAATAAAGTGAAAAAAATGTTAGTGTTTTTCATGGTTGCTCATAGTATATGTGTTTAAGGGCACACATGCGTGTGCATGTAAACATAGTATAGTTGACCCTTGAACAATGCGGGGGGTCAGGGGTGCCGACCCCCCATGAAGTCAAAAATCTGAGTAACTTTTGACACCTTAAAAACTTAACTGCCAATAGGCTGCTGTTGACTGGAAGCCTTACTGATAACATAAATGGTTACCACGAATTTTGCATGTTGATGTGTTATATACCGTATTCTTACAATAAAGTAAGCTAGAGAAAAGAAAATGTTATTATGAAAGTCATAAGTAAGAGGAAGTACATTTACAGTACTGTACTGTATTTATCAATACCGTAAGTTTGTCATCTGTTTATAAGGTGAATTGTCTGTCAGTACCTATGTCAGTATTGTCTTACATGGTATAAAACACTGTAGATGTGATACACATTACTAACACTAGACATCAAAAATGAAAAGATAATGTGAAAAATAAATTCATATTTATTTACAGACATAACAATCCATGCACTGATAACAAAGCAGCGATGTGATTGCTTTATGGTAGCCTAAGTGTCATCGATATGGTTGCTTCACAGTAGCCTAACCTATACACTAATGAATGAGTCATTGTAAAATTTTTATGACACACAGTACTACAGTCATATTCTTAATACAGTATTGGAGACACAGTCACATTAAAACAAACAAACAAACAAACACTTACCTGTGGCGATAGGCTGATATGCAGTTTCTCCAGTTAATAGAGAGGGGCATACTGTACAGTAATGTCACTCTTTGAAAGCAAAGTTATAAAACAGTAAGAAAACTAACACATTATTAATTTTATATGATATATCGCTCACCTTATGCACACGTAAGGATAAGCTGTTCACTTCAATACAAGTCTTTGCACACGATGTTCTACAAGACAAAAACTTAGGCGATGGTGATTATGGGACAAAAATGTGTCATACAGTTCTTGCCGTACAGTTATTAGATTTTCACACGAAGACATTCAACACACGTACACAACAGCTAAGGTTATCAACTGTCTGTCATGATGATTACTCTTCATTTAGTGGAAGTGGATCGTCATAAAATTCTTCATCCTCGGCCTCTTTATAATGAGTAGGCTGAGGACGAGGGAGAAGAGGAGGGGTTGGTCTTGCTGTCTCACCAGGCGGCAGAGGTGGAGGCGATGGTGGAGGTGGAAGGGGAAGCAGGAGAGGCAGGCACACTCAGTGTAACGTTATGGAAATACAGCACAATTTCTGTCTGACTTTTTTTGCTTTTTCATTTTTCTAAAAATGTTTCTATATGGTACCAATCTTTCCATCGTTTGCTTTAGTTTCAGAGCCCATATCATAGAAGGGTCCATGTCTTAAAAGAGATCAAAAGCAGTTTTGAATAATCAGAACCTTCTGCCAGACTGCCTAATGTCATTTTGTTTCCTGGCGCTGCTTCTTCTATGTCTTCTTCCTCGTTGTCTGGCACTGGTTCAGATGCACTCATCTCCATCAGTTTGTCCCCTGTTAATTTTTCTGATGTGGTGTCCGTTAGCTCTTGAATTTCTCCAAGATCTCTATCTTGAAACCCTTCGCCCTCACCTCTCTTTGCCGTATCCACCATCTCTTTCATGATTTTCTTGATTGGCTCTGTCGTAAATCCTGTGACGTCATGCACAACATCTGGACACAAGTTTCCCCAGCAGGCATTTATTGTTTCTGGCTTGATGGCTTTCAGGGTTTTTTCTATACCAGTGATGGCATTTTCAATGGCATAATCCTTTCAGACATTCATGATGTTCTCTATTGAGGTTCTCTTCCATAGCATTGACAATCCTTTCCATAGAGTACCATATATTATGAGCCTTAAAGGGCCGTATGACCCCCCTGCTCCCCGTTCTGGAGACTGAATTAGAGATGTTGTGTTTGGGGGCAAGTAGACCACTTTACAGTGCCTTCAGTGTTGAACTCTTGGGGTTCTGGGTAGCCAGGGTCGTAGTCCAATATCAGAAGGACTTTAAAAGGCATTCCCTTACTAACAAGGTACTTCCTGACTTCAGGGACAAAGCCTCAATAGAACCAATCCAGAAAAAGCGTTCTTATTGTCAGGCCTTCTTTTTGTACAATCAGAAGACTGGCAGCTGGTGTTTATCCTTTCCCTTCAAGGCCTGGGGTTAGCAGCTTTATATATAAGGGCGATCCGGATCATAAACCTGACTGCATTTTGCACAAAACGGTAGTATTAGACTGTCCCTTCCTGCCTTAAATCCTGCTGCTAGCTTCTCTTCCTTATTAACAAATGTCCTTGGTGACATTTGTTTTTCCAGAATAGGGCAGTTTCGTCTGCAGTAAAAACCTGTTCAGATATTCCTTCTCCCCAATGATTTTCTTAATGGTGTCTGGGAACACATCTGCTGCCTCTTGGTGTGTGAAGCTGCTTCTCCTGTTATCATGACATTTTTTAAGCCAAACCTCTTTCTTAAATTATCAGACCATCTTTGCTGACATTAATTTCTCCAGCTTTAGCTCCTTCACCTTCCTTTTGCTTTAAGTTGTCATTTAATGACTTCACTTTTTCTCAAATCATATTAGAATCTACACGTATGCCTTTCTTGTAGTAATCCTGAACCCACATCAAAGCTGGATTTTCCACGTGAGATAAAAAGGTATTTCTGAAAAAGAGCAAGGTTTCGAGCCTGCTGGTGTAACTGCAGCGATGGCTTCATGAATCTCCTTTTCTTCTTTACAATGGTCTTTACGCTGGATTTACTTATCTTGAGATGGAGGGCAACCACAGCTGAAGAACTTAAGCTATGGTACATATCAAGTAATTAAACTTTTTTTTTTTGTCATGTCATGATTTTCTCTGCTTCTTGGGGGCACTTCTAGCATCACTAGGGGCACTCGTATGGGTCCCCTGGTGTTATTTCAGGTTTATGGTATTGCAGTAAACAACGCAAAATACGCGAGAGCTGCAAGAGATCACTTTTTACTGCAATGTGCAATTTACTGGAGAAATGAACTGCTCACAAGGAGTTGATTAGCCTCACTTGGCATTTAAGTGGATACTTGTAACACTTGAGCTCACTGAAATAGTAACAGGAGGTGGCTATGAAATTACTACAGTAGTACAATATGGACTACAGTTAATTTTTTCAGTTATGATTTAATCCTGCATTTAATTCTGTTTGTATACATTTCTCTTGACTGTGAACAGTGCCGTGAACAGTCTGTGTGTGCATAGGTTTTGATCAATTTTAACTTTTTAATAGATTTGTGTGTATCTTATGGTATTAAATGATAAAATAGACTAGTATCTCTATATATTTTATGCATTCATGATATACCTAATTTAATTTTTTTTTCAATATTTCTAGGCTATGTGGTTGGTCTGGGAGTTGTTTTCAAATTATTGCAAATCTCCAAAAAATGTTCCAGCATATTTATTGAAAAAAAATTCCACATATAAATGGACCAACAAGGTTCAAACCTATGTTGTTCAAGGGTCACTTGTACATATGTATGTAAAAGTAAAGCTAAATCAAAGACAGTGACACTTCTCAAACTCTCATAGGGAGTTTGAGAGACAGTGAAACTTGAAATTAATATACAAGAAAGATAAGTGGTTATTCATTTCTTAAAAGCACAAACTTCTGGAGGCACCTTTTATAACCTCCCTGAAGTTTCAATCTCCGTTTATGATCTTCACTTATGAACATTCAATCTCACTCTGTATGACAGTCTCTAGTAAGTCAGAAAGAGAAAAATAAATATCGTATATTACCACATACATGTGGAATCTATAAAAATGGTTCAGATTAACCAGTTTGCAAGGCAGAAATAGAGACACAGATTTAGAGAACAAACGTATGGACACCAAGGGGTTGTAGGGGGTGGTGGTGGGGGTGGGATGAATTGGGCGATTGGGATTGACATGTATACACTGATGTGCATAAAATAGATAACTAATAAGAACCTGCTGTATAGCACAGGGAACTCTACTTCACTTTGCTGTACAGTAGAAACTAACACAACATTGTAAAACACCTATACCTCAACAACAACAAAAAAATAAATACATTTTAAAAAAGCATTCCATCTCACATCTTGGGTGTTGGAGGGAGGCAGATTACATTATTACCTTGCCTTAAATTTCCATAACTCATCATTAATTTGCCTTTTTCGAAATTCGTATCTCACTTATCTTTTCTACAGTCTTCCTCTAATATACCATCCACCTTTCTCCAAGTCCTGAGGCCTCAATTGCGTGGGTTCATTTGCCATCTCTGTCACTTTTCTCTCAGTCCTATGCTTTCTAGCTCATCCTTCCATGGTCATTCTCACCATTCTCTTTTCTTCTCCCTTTCCATCTGGTTGCTATGCTATACTATTATATATTGTATAATATAAATATGATACTTTACTATTTTTTATTTTTAAAAGTATTTATGATATATTATGGGCTGGAAGCAAGTTCCATCAATCCATAATCTCTACGATAGCAGTAGTATAGCATAGCAACTCTAGTTGTAGCATATTACTATTGCTGTAATTCTCCTTGAAGTATATTTAATCTGTTATTAGTTTAGTAAATGTGGGTGAGCATTATTCATTGGATTCTCTACTGATCGAAACAGTAGAAGCTGGTAGTGGTAGGTAAGCTGTGTGACTGTTCAGTTGCAAATATGATGCTTACATCAAATACATGGATTTTGAACAAATCCTTTTAATCCAGAGGAAAAATTAACTAGTTTTACACCTTTACCTGCTCCCTAGAAGGTCGTTGGCTACATGACTAAGAAAAGAGGCACCATGGGTCCTCTGGTCCTTGAAGTTAAGTCCACAGATGATCTTTATGGAGGTGAAGGTGGGGCAATTCATTCTTACTCATAACTGTGAGCTATTTCCAGGGAAGCCTAATTCCCAAGAAATTATACTGAGTCACCATGCTACTCAGTAATCAGACTGATTCAGGTCATAAGAGTCTTTTGGAAGCGTCTCAGAGGCTTAACTCCTGGGAAACCAGAAGGCCATGCCAGCTCTGGTGTTCCCTAACCATCCCAGACCTTCAGGAGAGCTCTTAGACCAGTGCTTTATAAATATTAACATGCATATGAGTCACCAGGCAATCTTGTTAAACTGTATATTCTGCTTCAGTAGATCTCCGGGGTAGGGTCTGTGATCTGCCTTTCTAACAAGCTCCTAACTCAGTGCTGCTGGTCTGTGAGCCACACTTTGAGTAGAAAGATCTTAATCACTGATTCTCGGTCTTGTGTGCATTAGAATCACTGGAGAGCTTTGAAATTACTGATGCATGAGTCCCACCTCAGAGAATACCTGATTTAATTGGTACAGGGTGTGGCCTGGGCAGCAGGATTTTTCAAAGCTCCCCAGGTGCTTCTCATATGTGGTCAAGTTCAGGAGCCTCTGCCTCAGACGTCATCATCCCAACCCTGGATGACGCTATCACCCCGCTTTTGCATAAAGCCTCATCATCTTTATGCCTCTTTTTCTCCGTCAGGCTCACCTTGAAAAAAACAAAACAAATCAAAAAAACCCTGTCCAACACTCTACCTGTACCTCAACAGCTGAACGTGGCCACAAATCTCAAGTGGGTCCCAGCACACCGGGGCTAACTCTTCCAGCTGATTATTTCAAACCTTCTCTCCCCATAGCCCTTCAAAGCCCCCTCTCAATTCTGCACAAAACTCTTCCTCCATCACTTTAAGAAAAAAAAAAAGCAAACTGGAAGAATCACTTTATCTTTGCACCATAACCATATTCTCTTCCTGCTCTCTGCACCCCCATTCATGCCCTGGATCCAGGCCCTCTCACTTACCCAGTGAATCTCCTCCCAAAAAGACCTCCTTCATTCGTGAATCCCCAGTGTCCCACTTTTTCGGATTATTCCCATCACTCTTTTACATATCGTAGTAGTCCCATCACCAGAAAAGCCGTTTTCCAGTCACTGCTCTCTTTCTCTGCTCTTCCCTCACTTGCCAGTCCTACAACTCTCTTCAAGTCTGAGAAATGACCTTCTTGCCAAATTCATGGTTTATCTTCCTGGGGTCTCTCTCACTTGTATTTGACCCAGTTAATCACTCCCTCTTTCTTAAAATCCTTGGTCCATTTCACATCTCTCACCTGGGTCACTGTGCCTCACACTCTCCCGTACACATTTTTCTCACTGTCGCCTCTGTGTATGTTCCCTATCGCCATGGCTGTGCATGGCTAGTCCCCTCCCTTTTCTCAGGTCTCTTATCCTCCACTATCACCTCCTAAGAAAGGCTTTCCCTTCACTTCCTTTCAATAAGCCATCACCACCCATCCCCATAGCCTTCTGTGTCTGCTGACTGATTTTTTTTCCACCACCTAGAATACTACATATTTCCTTGTTTTTTGTCCATGTATTCATCAGAGGGCTCATCCAGTAATAGTATAAACCCCATAAGGGCAGGGAGTTTGCTTATTTAATTTTCTGCTCTCTGCCCAGAATTTGATCATGTCTGACACATAGTAGACACTCAATAAATACATGAAAGTTCCTAAAACACTTCTCCAATTCCCCCTGAGAGCGCTTAAGCCCACTGCCTGTCCATTACAGACAAACAACTCAATTGTAAAATTTCCCTTCTGATTCATGACTGAATGTCATGGCATTTCTTGTCGCTGATTAAAAGAGTTTAGGTATTCTAACAAACCCACTAGCTATTTCCACCTTGGTTCGTGGAGCTAGTTTGTCTTTCTTTTCCTGTAATGAATTTGCACATCTTCTGCCTCTGTGTGCACGTGTCCACAAATATGATTCAGGTCCCAAGGGAGTAACTGTTCCAAGAGCTTGAGTTCTTAAAAAAAAGTCCCCCATTTCTTTAAAAATACATAATTGCTGCCTCTCCTGAAATATTTTTACAGTGTGTCCCTAGAGGAGGAATTCCAGCTGATGGCCCAGTGCAGGGCAGAGGCCCATAGACAGACTGTCTGGCTCCAATTTATGCTCTGCGCTTACATGGCTAATAGGCATTAGTATTTTGATATAGAGAAGTGCTGTCCTTGATCCTGACTTGGTTATACACTGATCACATCCGGCTGAAAAGCATACAGTTAAGGGCCAAGAGCTACTCATTTTCTTCATCTCCCCTCTGTCTCTGTTTCTGTCTCTGTATCTCTTGTCTGTCTCTCTCTCTCCAACAAATGTCTTGGGAATAGTTTCAGTATTTTCATAGAACGCTACACAGAGTCAATTTAAATTGGCAGAGGTTCAGTTTGCCCCATATGAAACTCTGCTATAGGCACTTTGAACCGATTGGAACTGTTATGCATGTATAATATGTATCAGAGCTACCACAAAACCCTGTTACTCACTTTATTATCCCACTTTTCCCCTCTATCCAAGTTTTCACTGTCACTTCATTGCAGACCCTAAACTCAACACTCACTACAGTTAAACTGAGGAAAGGCAGTAACCCTTGATTCGTAAGGTGCCCGTAATTCTACAAACATCTAATGAAAACGAGCAAACATCTCTGTATAAAAGTTGGCTTCAATCCAGAAGTATGTTTAATTCTCAAATGCCTGATAAAGCCGTGGGATTGCAGGCTGTGGCAGCTCCTGCCCAGTGCTCTGCAAGGGAGAGGGTGTCCAACATGACAGCGACACCCACCAACTTCCTGCCCATCTTTCTTGGATTCTTACATCTGGGGGTTCTTTAGCTGGAAAATGGGGTGCTGGAATCTTGCTTACTTAGAATTAGCTATCCCAGTGACTTAGTAAACTGGAAAAAGAAAAAAAAAGTAAAACCAGATATTTGAAAGTAAGCCCTCACCTGATGTTCTCTTAGAAACAAGATCAGCACCTCTTACAAGCACGGCTTTCCTTGGCTTGTGGCATGGCTCTTCCTAGCCCTTCTGTGTCAAGCCTTCGGCATAGGTGACAAAACACCTCCCTTTCAACAGGCCTTAGCAAAATACAGCCAGTTCACACTCAGGCAAACCTCAAACTGAAACGTCCCCGGTTAACCAATGAAGTTTTGCCAAAATGCTTACTAAGTCCTGGCTCTAGGAGCCTGTGTGATGTGGAATCGCCAAGCTCGAGAAACAGATAACTGCCCCTTCCTTTGCCGTGGGGTTGCATTCCAGTGGGTGCTCAAAAACAGTTTTCATCATGTCATACGCTATGCTTCTTTGTTAGAGAATTCTTGTTGATTTTCTAAAAATTATGTTTGTTTGCGTGCCTCTCAGATGCACAAAATGCATTCTTCATGGTTTTTCCTATCACTGCTTAGGTAGCATAGAGAGTTACGTGCTACAGAAGCGTGGCATGGATGAAAGTAACAATCAAAAAGAAACAGTACGTTTTCTCCCATCCCTGTAAATCTGATCTGTAAATGCAAAGAATGTGAGGCATGAACATAAGAAATTGAAGAATTTTATCTAAAACTTGAAAAAGAAAAATTGGCATATCATATGATAAAACTTTAACCAATCTAGTCTCAAGAAGGAAAACCTTTTATAGAAGACATTTCTGAACCCCCATCTGAAATATATATCTTTAGGGCAGTGATCATCAGAAACATAACAGAGTCCTGTGGAGCTCAGTTTTATTGTCTTGCATCAGTGAACATTCCTCAAAAGCATAGAGCATCACTAATGGAATTATATGTTTTCATGCTATAATTACATTTGATTTTTCCTGATATTTCTGTAGGCTTTTTGTTCATGGTTCCATGACTAGATGGAATATTTACAAGTTTTCTGTGTCCTCAGCCTATTCAAACCCCCCACCCCCACAACAAAGAGAGAGGGAGTCTAGAAATAGGAATTTTTTACAGGAAGAAGACACATGTATATTTTTAAATTTTTTTACCTCCAGAGATTTTCTTTCAGCAACAGCAACAAAAACATAAACAACAACAAAAAGAAATAAGAAAAAGAATTTTATATTTGAAGAAAACAGAACAAGAGATCCCTCTGAGTTTTGAAGCTCCTTGAGACACAAAATGGGCACTTCATATTTTTGTCTTCGTTCTTGAATGAATACTTGTTGGATAAAATGTAATTTATTTGACCTTTGGGTACGTTGCTCCAAATGATCCTGTGACTGGAAGACAGATGAATCTAGCATAGAGTCATACTGACCGGAGGACATAACACCGAGATGCCATCAAATATGTGAACCAGGGCTTCCCTGGTGGCACAGTGGTTGAGAGTCTGCCTGCCGATACAGGGGACACGGGTTCATGCCCCGGTCCGGGAAGATCCCACATGCCACAGAGCGGCTGGGCCCGTGAGCCATGGCCGCTGGGCCTGCGCGTCCGGAGCCTGTGCTCCGCAGCGGGAGAGGCCACAGCAGTGAGAGGCCCGCATACTGCAAAAAAAATAAATAATAAAAATTTTAAAAATATGTGAACCATGAGTCTCTGTTTTTGAGAAGAGAGAATGTCTAGCTATGAAATCCACAGAAATCTCCAAGAAAGAGACGTAAACAGTTGGAAAATTATGTTGGCACCCAACATACTATGATTGTCCTCTCATCTTCTCCCACATCAAGTCTTAGCTTTGCTCAACATCTCTGTGACCTTCTCCTCTCTCTCCTTCTCAGCACTCAGTTCCTATTCTGTAGGTTTTCATCACTACAGAATATGAGGCTGACATTCACTTCAAACATGGTTACACTCTAAGGTTTCCCCCCTCAAAGCATTATGGAAGTACAGAGGGAAAAAATTGGTTGTTGCAGTATAGGTGTGGCATAAAGAGGGTCTTCTTGCAAAGTTGAGGAAGTTCGGGGGTGTTTATGAATACTGCTTGACCTGACCTGGGTTGCATATTCTTATCATAAATTGAAGTAACGTCAGCATTACATTTCCCCAAGTTTAAATACATTTCTTGAAATGCCATTTATTAGAACATTGAAAACACAAGTTTTGTTCTCTCTCCTCACATCCCTACAGTCTGGCTCCTGGCCCAGCCACTCAACCCAAATCACCCTCTAAGGTCTTCCAAAATAACTTCTCAGCCAAAACCAATAGTATCCGTCTAGATCTGTCAGCCTTATTTGAAACCATTTTCTTCTCCCTGCCAACACCCATTCTGGTCTCAAATTCTGAGGATTTGTCCCTTCCAGGTTTCCTCTTTTCTCATCTCCAGAGTCACATCCAGAGCTGTTCTCCTTTAGAGATATTCCAACTCTGATCATTTTAAACACAAGGTTTGTGCATGACTTATTTCCCTAGCCCTAAAATAAAGGTCTTACTTTTAAAAATAAAGTCTTACACCTCTCTCTTCCAGGCTTTCAACTGTAATTAACTGTGATAAAGTACCAACTCTGGTCTTCATTCTCAACTCCTTGCTGCTGTGTAATCTCTTAGTTTCTATAAAGAAAAATTAAGTCACTTTGACTTTTTACTAATCCCCTTACTTTCATTAGACTTCTAGATGTATATATTTTATTTTTATATATTTCTATATTATATTTACTCAATTAATGTTCCTTTAGCCATACTCCACCCTTCCCTCTTCATCCCTAGTCAAATGCAGGTTAGATCAGACTCTACACATATTCAGATAAATATTGCCTGTTGATCAAAATACAATTAATAATGAAGTTAGAGCTGCTCTGCCAGCTCTTTCTATCCCACCTCCAGACGATATCGTCTGCTCTCGTCCTATAAACATCCAATAGACCTACTTTTCTCTCTTTTCTACTTATTTGTTGTCATTCTTAAAAGGACGTCCTTTTCTCTTGGTAACAGATCTGCTCCATTCTTCAGTGTCCCATCCAAGTACCTTTCTCCAAAGGACTTTCCATGGAGTGTATGTAAACTGGGTCCTGTGAACTAGCTTGCTTCCTTCCTCCTCCACTCATGAATGTATAGCTTTATGTGAAAATGTATCTAAGTCATTTTTCTGTGCATATAAAGTCCTGTAAATTCACAGATGTAGCAGTATATTTAATATGTTGTAGATAACCCTTTAGAAAGGCACCTTTTCTGATAATTGGGAAATCTTTTGCATCTTAGGTTAAAAACCCAAACAGGGCTTGCCTGGTGGTGCAGTGGTTGTGAGTCCACCTGCCGATGCAGGGGACACGGGTTCGTGCCCCGGTCCGGGAAGATCCCGCATGCCGCGGAGCGGCTGGGCCCGTGAGCCATGACCACAGAGCCTGTGCGTCCGGAGCCTGTGCTCCACAATGGGAGAGGCCACAACAGTGAGAGGCCTGCGTACTGCAAAAAAAAAAAAAAAAACCCAAACAGTCTCCACCTCCTTACCCCCTACAGGCATATGCACTTAAGATAATTTTAATAATAACTGTGGTTACTGAAAATTTACTTCATTATATGTGCATTTCCTTTTCAGGATCCCCCCATGGCTGTAACCCTTGGACTCCGAATGGAGGAGATGATTTTTAATCTTGCTGATACACATTTATTTTTTAATGATTTAGAGGTAAGAATTTACAGAGCTAAGAATAGTTGTATCAAACTATTAAAACTCTTATATGGTTTCTATATATGCAGATAACCTCAAGAAAACCAGAAAGATAGAAATTTAGCTCAAGAGGACAGTAAAGTTCCTGTCAAGGGGAGACATTGTATATGCAAATATAAACAAAAGTGAAATTGTGTTAATGAATGATAAATATTTACTGGTGCATATTTAGAACAAAAAGTGCCTCCAAAAAGGAGGTCTGCTTTGATGTCTCATACCATACACCCCTGTCCACTACTCCTGGTCCTTTTGGTGTCTCAGCCACAATTCATTCCATCTTTGTATCAGCATTAGCTTTTCCAGGTTACTAACCAGGATGCAATTTAGGTTAATCACTGCACAGTAGTTAGTCACAGATACTGTTCCTGGTTCTAGCGTGGATCATTAATTTTTAAAATTTTTTTATTGGAGTATAGTTGATTTACAATGTTGTGTTAGTTTCAGGTGTACACCAAGGTGGTCAGTTATACTTATACATATAGCCACTCTTTTTTAGATTCTTTTCCATATAGGTCATTACAGAGCATTGAGTAGAGTTCCCTGTGCTATACAGCAGGTCCTTATTAGTTATCTATTTTATACATAGTAGTGTGTATATGTCAGTCCCAATCTCCCAATTTATCCCTCCCCGCCCTTATCCTCTGGTAACCATAAGTTTGTTCTCTACATCCGTGAATCTACTTCTGTTTTGTAAATATAGATAATCTGAAACCTAATTCTAGACATTATTATTCCCTATTTCTTCCCCTTCTGGATAAAACCATGCAAGAGCTATTTACATAGCACTTCTGACTGGTTTGATTACACTTATTTTCTCTTTTTTTCTTAATTCGTCTTTCCATTTCCAACCTCAAATGAAGAGAAAGTAAAAAAAAAAACAACAAACTAAAAGAACCCAAGAAAAAATAGCCTCAGGATAGCTAAATAAGTACTGTAATAAGGTATATAATATGAGTGCTAATGATCTGAGTTATTAGGCATTCAGATGATAAAATCTGAAATAACTGAGTAACTTGGGCACTGGACAGAAGTTCTTCTCTGTCAAGAACAGCTATGCTGAAACAGATTTCTCTTTCTTTTTTTAAATGACCCATTCAAATTGATTTTTTATCCCATGATTTCACAATGAAATTAAAGTGTTTATCTATAATCACATTATGAGTGAAGATGGGGATTATTATTACTGAATCTGCTCCTTGTGTTTGACATTTTATATTGGGCTTTCCATTAATTAATTAGCAAACTTTTGGAATAAATATGTTTATCACATTATTTTTGTAGAGAAGAAACTGTAGGGCTCACCAGCATAAAAATCATGTCTAAGGCTACTGCTAAGTGATAGAACTGGGATTTGAAACTCTGGAGTTTGTCTGGCTCCAGAACACATACCCTTTCCCCATACCATGCTGAAATTAACAGACGTGTGCAAGGAAAGTAAGCCAAGTTAGTGCTTTGAATAAGTTTTTTTTCAATTGACAAGGTCTTAAACCCAGTTTTAGTTGCACCTGAGGCATGAGTAAAAGATGTGTTGTTCAGTATATCCCGTAAACGTATGTGTTGGAAACCTGTGTAATAGCATTTTCTTTCTTGTTCTCTCTGCAGTGAGTCACTGTTTTTACTGGATAATAAAATTTAAATTCTGTTTAAAGAGGTTTTATTTTTTTCTTTAAGAGACACTATGAAAGATCAGTATTCTTGAGCAAGTCTTCCAGTTTTAGATAATAAGAAGTAATAATCACGTCTCTAAAACCTGATTTAAATTAATCTTACTACTTATTACTGTCTACTGTATAGAATGATTTTATATATACACAATAATAGGAAACACACTTTAATCTTTTGAGAACTTGAATTTTTTACACATATATGGTGATAATTTTTTAGGTTGATTTTTCTGTTGGGTAAAATGGACGAGTCTCATTCTAAAAAGAATTCTAAGATTATTACTCCTCTCAAGCCTGTAAAACACACAAAAAAGAAGTTTGATATGGTTTTATCCAAGTTTTACAGTTTTATTTCATTTCATTTCTTATTTTTTACTAGAAATAAATGAAATAAATGACTCTAGGTTTTTAGTGGCACATTAGAAGCCAGATGGAATACATTTACCATCCAGCTTCTAACAGAACACTAAGGTGAGAACATATGATGAATTTGAATATACCTTTAGAAAGTTTGATGTGAATATTGGCATATCAGAAACATGTGGTCAGCTATGGTGCTTTAAGAATTTCTATTTTGGATTTGATACTATATAAAATATATCTTTCAAATACCCAACAGGATCTCAGGTAGAAATAGTAACTGAGAAAATATTAGTATTGACTTTCTCGTCTATGATTATAGCTTTTTAGTTGTGCTTTAGAATATGATAAAAATTCCATTTTACTCAAACACTAAAACTTAGTATCCAACAATAATGTACTAGATCAATGAAATGATTTAGTCTCTGCATATAAATTGATTGAGTTCTCAGATGTGCACACACCCACGTGCACACACATCCAGGTGCCCAAGGAAACTCAGAGGTTTATACTAACTTAGGTGAGATAAACAAACAGTAAAACTAATAAAATCTAAGCCATAGCTTTCAAGATCATTCAGTACAGTTACATACATATCCACTATACTTCTGTATCTGATTTTGAAACTTTACTTTCTCCCAGTTTTTTATTTCAGTAAACCTCTTATAAGCAAAGATTGTCATGAGCTTCATAACTGGTATTAAGCTATGTCTGCTTCTACTGACAAAGAGAATTCCTCAAGAGAATAACTTCATTAGCCTATTATGTGATTTCCCCTTGTGTATTTAATCTCTCAGGGTTTCTTTTCTTAACCTAAAAATCTAATTTGAGACTCAAATCCTTCAGTAGATACTGCAACATATGTAGTAGCAGCTGCTCTCACATAATTCCTTAAAAGATACAAATTTAAATCCTCTTAATAGATACTTCGCTACATCCTGTCCAACTGCAGAGAAGGCAAATGCTCACACCACTGTCCCTAAGAAGTGAATACTCTCTGTTTAAATAAAATGTTATTTCAGTTAAAATAACTTCCAGAAGAGAAGGCACCAGGGAGTTTGGGCTAACAAAAGTGAGAGAAGACTGCTATGGATTATAACTGATACAGATCAGTGACAACTTTGCGGTCACCTTATAAGACAAAATTAAAGAATTTAAGATTAGTGTCAGAATTATTCCAAATGTTTGAGTTCTTTCACTGAAGTTTGTTAAAGCCAAAGCATGACACTGTTTTTACTATTTTGTGTTTTGTCAAAATGTTTCTTATAAAGTTCCTCTGAGTGAACACTAATTGAAGAACAATTATTTAGATTTTTCTAAAAATGTAAGTGATTGAAGTTCAGGTTTCTTTCACTGGACTGTAATCCTTGGGCAATGGTCCAGAGTCAACAAGCATAGTTAACTAGACATAAATTTAAAGAGAAGTTCCATTTGGAAAAACCTCAAATATAACTTCAAATATGGAACTCACGGTCCAATAAGTTTGATATACTGATGTCCTCAGGAGTAAAAAGTAAATTTGGGGGCAAAATGTACAAATTAATCATATGAGTTAATACTTGAAATGTCAGAGGAATTTCTATAAAAATTAGATGGGAGGATATTAAATACAGAAATTACTTGTAATTCATAAGATCCCCCTTTTTTAATATCATTAGTTTATTATAAAATTATGGAAATGTTTTACATGATAAAAGATTTCAGAACCTCAGTGGAATCAGAAGCTTCGCATGATTCTGTTTCAATAGCGGTTTAATTTGGTCTTCGTCCTTACCAAGAACGTCACCGACTCAAGAAATAATCCTTGTCATCGAGAACTACTTTGCTGCCTCAGTATTCTGGAAGAACTTTTATTTTCAACTTTCATACTAACTAGTTAAATCTCTTCACCCTTTCCTTTAGAACCCAATCCAAGAGCTACTATGGTTGCTTGCAATACTTTTCCCTGAGAATTTTCTGGAAGCATAATACCTTCTTTGGTTAAAGTTTGGGCTGTGCTCCTTTCAACAAACACTCAGTCAAAATGGGGAAGAACCTCTCTAAATGCCTCTCCTGTAGCCTCAGCCCATACTCTGTTCTCTTGCCTTCCCCTCCAATCTTAATATAAATATCTTCTTACAGTCCTTACCATCTAGAATATTATTATTTTTATCACCTAACTTTATGTTAGAAAATTTAAATGATTGTGGTAATTCTGTCATGAACTACATTTGTTTAGAGTTCTGCCATTCATTCAAACAAAGAAGTGTTGAGTGGTTACTTCTTGCCAGAGAGTGCCTTAAGTGTGGGTATAGCATATCTGGGAGACCCAAACACCCCCCTCAGGGAGCTTCCAGTCAGATTAACTTTTTGAGGACCTTCCTTACTTATGAATATATTTATTCAAAAATTACTAAACCTATAATTTATGTACATAATATGAACCTTTAAAATTAGTTTACCTGGATTTTCAAGTTATGTACTAAAATTGTATTGATTGAGCTACTCACTAAGTTTTATATTTTAAAAGAAACCTGAGCCAACTAATTTATCCTCAGACTGCAACAAGATCTAATATACTCAGTGTGGAAAGCTAGAGATAAAATATTAAATATTTCACCATCAGATACTTCCAAGTCCTATAATGATTATAAATAGTAGCTGAAAAGTCTTTAGTATGGCATCTTATTTTCAAATTTAATGATTTTTCAGAATTGATTTTGAATGATGAACACTTAATATATATAATCAGACTCTGTGAGTTTGACTGTAATTATCTGAGGGGAAAAAGTGAGGCCCAAAAGGCTAAACCATACTTACTCTGAGGTTAGTAAACTAGTTATTGAAACGCCCTACCGAAATTCCACCTTCACATCATGTACTATTTCACTGGAACTATGCAGATTATTTGAAGATAGAAGAGGACTCTTAGAACAGCAAAGAAGAAATGAATTCTTTTCCAGAAAAGTTACCATTTGTTCTGAGTACACTATAACTTAGGTCAAGTATGTGGGCGTATGTACCTAAAGTTTATTTTCCTTTGAATTTGTAGCACATTGGAGTTGGTAAATCTTCATTACTCCCTTTTACTTTCAGTATTCTTTTCAGTTGAAAGACTTAAAACAACCACAAAAAGTGTCAGCTTCTATAGTTATTAGCTTTTTGCTGGTTGAAAGACCAGGACTTTTAAAACAACATTAGCATGATTCTTTTCATGGTGTCACTGGCCCAGCAAAAAGGAAGTCATAGAAATTTAACAGAACACCGTAATCATCAAGCCCCTCTGTTGCTGCTCCAAAAATAATAAATAATAGTAACCACTGAGGTGTTCAGCCCAAACAAGTTTTGAGTATCTTCAGATTAGCTTTGCTTCTATACTTAAGTATGCTTAACAGAAATGGTGGAAAGTGATCACCAGTGATTATTGTAAAGATTCAAGAGAATTCCTTATCAATAATTTTAAGATTAAAATTATTTTTGTATTTGCTCTAAAGAAACTCACATGCCATATGTTTTCAGGCCCCTTTTAAGGTCCTCTTCTGGATTTAGATCTTACAGAGTAGAAACGGTGCCATTTCCCAGCATGAGAGGGTGGGATGGGTGGGCAAATGCTGCCCTCTTCTGGCCATGGGCTGATCAGGTGGAAAGATGGAAAAAGGTTCAAACATGGTGACAAGCATCATTTGAAAAACGGCTCTTCCAATGTTTTTAACAGGAGTGTGATCAAGTTCACATAGATGATGTTTCCTCTGATGATAATGGGCAAGACTTAAGGTAAGCCATGCCTTTCAGTATGCTCTTTCCTACAGAAATTCAGCTGTGAAGTTTTGCACATGTAATTATTTCTTTTATTTCTTTTTAATGTATTTTGGGTGTTGCAGTACCTACAGTTTTGCAACTGATGGCTTCCATGCAGCTGCAAGTAGTGCAAACCTTTGTTTGCCAACAGGTGTAAGAGGAGGGGTTGACTGGATGAGGAAGTTGGCTTTTCGTTACAGAAGAGTAAAAGAATTATACAACACCTACAAGAACAATGTGGGAGGTATGTGTGGCTTTTACAATTTAATAAAGGTACTGCAGATAGAGGTACAATTTAAACTGTAGTTTCAAGTTTCATATTAGGAACTATCCTTCTGTAAGATAAATTACCAAGAGCTCATGCTGGACGACAGTGAGCCAGAAATTTTAATTTCTTAGAGTTAGTGGGGGAAGAAAAATCTAACTGCAAAATAAAACGTGCAGCACTGTCAAAGGAATTGGGAATTCTTTGTGCCCAGATGTTTGGTCAAGATTAATTGCAGGGCAGAAATAGAGACACAGATGTAGAGAACAAACGTATGGACACCAAGGGGGGAAAGCGGGGGGGGGGGGATGAATTGGGAGATTGGGATTGACATGTATGCACTGATGTGTATAAAATGGATAACTAATAAGAACCTGCTGTATAAAAAAATAAATTGAATTAAATTTTTAAAAAAAAGATTAATAGCAGGACATTTATTTTTCCCTTCCTCAAATGGGACGCTTTCAGTGAAAACCAGACAAAGGAACTGATACAGGCTGTGGAAAGAAGATCTGTCTAAACACAAGAGCCCTAGTCAGTGAAGCAGAATTGTTAGCAATCATTACCTTTCTGGAATGCTATCAAAAATAAATGCAAACTGTGCTTTATGTCATTTTGAAGACTTCAACAAGTTAACTTTATCCTGTCAAAAACTGCATATTATCTGACAGTATATCTTTGCCATGTATAGTGTTAACTATATCATAGTTTTTATAAATTCAAATACTCTGTAGGTAGTATCTAAACCATTTTGTACTCATTCATATATTACAGGTGATATCAAAACCTGTGACATCAAAACTTAGATCTTGGATGTGCTTCTTGGTATAATAAACCTTGATCGTCTTTATTATTAGGATCAATTTTAGGGCAACAAGATCGTAGGATTAGTTATGAGGTCACTTAAGATTCTTCTCTCAGGGCTTTTTGTTTGTTTCTCTTTTTAAAGAAAAGAGGGATGGTTGAGGAGTATAAACCAGAATCTAAAATTGAAATAAGACAGCTAAATATATATTTGTGCATGCTATACATGTGTATATTTACATATATGTCATAGAATACAATATAGTAAATAAAGTTTTCATCTATAAGGTATATACTACACCATACACATCTTAAGGTTGGCTGTGTGTCTATTGGCCTTGTATCCCAGTGCCTAGCTAGCTTGAAGCACATAATAGATGCTCAATAGATGTTCAGTAACTACAAGAGAACCAAAACATGTAGAACCATAGACAGTAATAATGTTAGAACCAAACCGGAGCTTAGATATGGAAGATCTTTATTTCCAAATGAGAAATAGTCTCCTGCAGGCTACTAACCTGCCCATGCGTTTAGACAGGCAACTTAGGTTTCGTAATTCACTCTAACACTCTATACAAGACATTTCTGTAAAATCAAATAAATAGGTATTCTATTTAAAAGCAATTGAGGGTAATAACTTTAAGACAAATATCCCTTTGGGAAGTCTGAATTAACTTTTATCATTCAGGCATGTTATTATTTCCCTCTTAAAGGGTATTATTAAAATTATTTTAAAATTAACAAGATTACTAGTAAATAATCGTATAGCTTAAAAAGTTTAAACAATGAGATATTAATCCATTTTTTGTGATATGTTAATATCTCTTTATTGAAATAATGACAAATGAGGCTCAGTAGAAACTATAAATTTTGGTTTAAAAATTTATCCACCAAGGACTCCCCTGGTGGCGCAGTGGTTAAGAATCCGCCTGCCAATGTCGGGGACATGGTTTCGAGCCCTGGTCTGGGAAGATCCCACATGCCGTGGAGCAACTAAGCCCCTGCACCACCACTACTGAGCCTACACTCTAGAGCCCGCAAGTCACAACTACTGAAGCTCGCATGCCACAACTACTGAAGCCCGCGTGCCACAACTACTGAAGCCCTCGCTCCTAGATCCCATGCTCCACAGCAAGAGAAGCCACCACAATGAGAAGCCCGTTCACCACAATAAACAGTAGCCCCCACTCGCCACAACTAGAGAAAAGCCCGTGCACAGCAACGAAGACACAACAGAGCCAAAAATTAATTTATTTTTTTAAAAAAGTTATCCACATATAAATGAACTCTTAATATTCTGAAATATGATTTAACTAAGGAACTTTATTTTTTAATAGATTTACATGATCTTGTTTCCTCATGAAAGCAACAGCTTTTTCAATAAAATTAGTATGCCTACTTCTTTTCTTATCCTAACATCAATGTAGTTTTCAACCATCGTCTATAGCTGTATCATAGGCTTCAGGATTTTAAACAAAATTCTTAATTCCTTTGTACAAAACAATGTATTTCTGACAGCTTTAGCACTAGTATTAGAAACAAATTCTAGAAAACTCTATAGCTATATGCGATAATGTCATTATTACTGTTTCCAAGTGGTAATGGTTGTGATTATTAAGAAACTAAACATTTTCAGACAACCAAAATATTTGAGGTTTGTATCCCTAGGCTGGTAGACCCCTACTTCTTCTCCAGACCTATCCTGTCAGTCTTCTGGAGTAGTTGTCAAAGCTCCTCAGGTGATTGGCATTCACCGTGCCAGATTCTAGGATCAGTGAGGGCCGAGACTGGGACCCACACTTTCACTGTTATATCCCTAATTTTTAGCCCAGAATGTGATGTGCAGAAGTTGTTCAATAAATGTTTGTGGAATGGATGAATCAATGGATAATCAGTTCTGAAATGGAAGATCAGGGTTGATATCAATCTCTCTCTTTTTGATATAGGTGGGAATAAAAATCATCTGGAGTAGACAGAAGGAAGACCAAACTAGGCATCACAGAAAAATGTTCATCTCTTGACGCTGCCCTACTTTTCTGTGTTGCAGGACTTCTTGGCCCTGCCAAGAGAGATGCGTGGCTGCAGTTGAGGGCTGAGATTGAAGGTCTGACGGACTCCTGGCTAACAAATGCACTTAAATCTTTATCAATTATTAGTACTAGGTAAGTGGTATTGTTGCAGTTTCTATATTTATTGTATTGAAGATGTAGTTCTAATAGCATAGCATATATCAAAATGTTTTAATTCCCAGATTTGTTTTAGAGTTTGAAGGGACCTAAAATTCACTGTGTGTGTGTGTGTGTGTGTGTGTGTGTGTGTGTGTGTGTGTGTGTTTTGGGATGGAGGATGGGGGTTGCTGCTTCTCAGAATAACTGGGAGATCCATCTCTTTACTGTTCTCTCCTCATGACCCCTGATAAACCCCATGGGAATGTCATTTGACTTTCAAATTTAAAAAAAGCACTCTGTTGGTGACAAAGTACAGAAGATGATGGCAAAAAACACAATACTGTTTATACAATTAGTGCATGTTTTTAAGTCTTTTATGCCATTATAGAGAATATACGTAATTTGAACACATCAAAAAAATCAAGAGAAAGCTCCTGAAAAACTTGTAACCTCTGTGTTGTTTAGTTCAAACGGTGAAATGCTGACTTGTTAGTGTGGATAATAGAACTGAATTGACATAACTAGTTGTGTACCATGTGCCATAAATGCTAATTAATAATATAATTCTGGAACATGATAGCTAGTAGGGTGGGAATGAATCTTTGTTCTATCCTGTTCCTTAGTTTTATTTCTGTGTTGGATGAATAAATAAAATCATGCTTAGCAAATGTGTGGGTAACACAAAATTCAGAGAAGAGCTAATATTTGGACTGATTGAATCAAGATACAGAGAAACCTTAGCAGGGTAAAAGGAGAGTCTAATCAGAACATGGAAGTAAACGAGTGTGTCCCAAATCCCTCACATGTCTTTTAACCATGTGGCATGACAAGCCACTGCATTTATAGCAGAGTCTCTAAATGGAGAGGGGAGGGGGCAGTAGATTCCCGGGTCAGGCTGGGGAAGCAGAACGGAGTACTTTGCTCAGTTCTGGGCACCTCATTCCAGCAGGGGCTGTGACATATTTGTAGCATCTTGTGTCCAGCAAAGTGGCCAAAAGAGTTTAGGCTGTGGAAACTACAGAAAAGGAACAGTCAGAGGGAGGAACCAAGGAGTTTAATCTGAAGAAGAGCCGTGTATGGAACAAGGTTACCAATTTCAACTACTTGAGATGCTGGGCTGGAAATAAATTACATTTCTCTCTGCATCTATGCAGGAGAGAGTTGGTCCCAATGAGTGGGAAGCTGGGGAAGGGAGGTTCTGGCTCCATGTGGGAAGAATTGTCTAACAATTAAAGCTGTTTTAAAATGGGACTTGCTGCCTTGTGAGCTCTGTGCAGTCACAGAGACATGGAGACCGAAGGGCAAGGAAGCTGGGATGTGAGGACAACAGCCCCTAAAATCGTGTGTAAAATGTAGAAGGTGCTTTCATTATTTTTAAAGAGGTCTCCTAGATAGTTAAACACCAAAGGGTATTACATTACATTGTATGTGTTACATTATTACATTATCTATGTGTAGCCATTGTATATTATATATAGATTATTATTAAACACACAGGTATGTGATATAAATAACTAACTAACTAAATAAACGTATGACAAGGAAATTAAGGGGAAAAATAAATCATTATACATTGAAGTTTTAAGTATCATGAAAGCTGCCAAGTTATCCACATCTATTACCTTATTGGTAAATTTCACAAACTCTGTCAGAAGACCAGATGTTTACACCAAACACTGCTGAATTATGTATCAGAGCCTGTGGCAAAGTGTGTACCCGTGACTCTAATTCCTCTTCTAGGAACGTAGTCAAAGGACATAATCACATGCATAGGAAGACTTTATATGGAAGGTAGCATTGTTTACGATGCTGAGAAATCAAAACCATCTAAGTGACTAAGCTTAACTTTAAAAAATGGTGGTGTTGGGCTTCCCTGGTGGCGCAGTGGTTGAGAGTCCGCCTGCCGATGCAGGGGACATGGGTTCGTGCCCCAGTCCGGGAAGATCCCACATGCCGCGGAGCGGCTGGGCCCGTGAGCCATGGCCGCTGAGCCTGCGCGTCCGGAGCCTGTGCTCCGCAACGGGAGAGGCCACAACAGTGAGAGGCCCACATACCACAAAAAAAAAAAAAAAAAAAAAAAAAATGGTGGTGCAGCCACAAGATAGAGTAGTTTGCATACATTATGTTTTGTTGGAGGGGGAGCATGATGGACAATATGACATATATAAACAGGCTCATGATAAAAACAAATGAAAAAAGTAAGATGTAAGATTACACATACAGTATGATCCTAATGGGAAAACAACCTACATGCAAGCTGAAAATCTGAAAATAAATGCACAAAATGGGGACAGCAGTTATCATCTCCGGATGGTTAAATAATTGGTGCTTTTCATTTTCTTCTTTATATTCGTCTGCATTTTACAAGTCTATATATGCAATTTATAAATGTATGCAATGTTTGTAATTGAAAATTACAATGCATTATAAATTGCATATAAATATATGCAATGTTTGTAATTTATTAGATTTCAAAACCACATCTATAAATTTAAAAAGCCCGTGCTATCTTTTATTCCACCGTGTTTTCATTCTGTAACACTCATCTATATATGACATTGAATAACATCTTATTTGGATGAAATATGATGTAGAACCTTGTGTCACAATACAGTAATGTGTTTGTGTATTATTCTTAGTAGTCTGCCATTATTTGGGGAAGTTTTGTCTGATCAAAGGCAAGTCACTTTCTAGCTTTTTATTAGTAAAATTTAATATTGTATTCATGATACTTATTAAACTTCTACCTCTAGAAGTCTTTGTTTCTTTGTCCCATATAAATTGATAACCTCATCATTTGGTCTATGGAGATAATTTAGAAATGAAAATGTTTTAAAAGGCTATCATTATAAAGGTTTTATAATTGTTTTTAAATAAATTGTAGTCTTCTTTACACATGATATGTCTAAAGAATATAAAGCATAATATGAAGAGTACTGGGGCCTAAGCATATACATACCTATGAGAGTTTAGCACTCAACTTGTCCTTCTAAGTTGCCCTTGAGACCAGTTTTCTGAAAATCAGTCTGCAGAATTCTAGAGAATATTGTATCAGCCCTTACAAATATGTATTAAAGGCTCATGATACAAAATATCTAGTAGAGAAAGGTGCATAGCTATATGCCTTCTGATTCCCAGTTTCAGGTGTGTGGTTTGAGCCCCTCCAGGCGGGACAGCTCAATTTCCCTGTAATCCAGAAGGAAGGGCCACAGTCCCTTCTTTTCCCTGACTCAGGCTAACAGTCTCCCCTCTCTTGGTGTTTCCTTTATCTCACCTTCCCGGCTGCACCCTCACCCCCCATCCTGTCTACTGTGAAAGAAACAGATGTAAGTTGCAGAGTGGGAGATTCTCACTCTCAAAGGGTAAGGCCTTAGTAGATGGATTAAAACAAGGCCCATTAAATGCAGTTTGCCCTTGGTTGTTAGAAGGAGATTCAGGAACTCAACCCCTTCTGTTCTAAATAAGAATCCTCTCTATTTTTACTTCTTCAGGATGCACCATTTGTCGGTACCTTGACTGGGACTTTCTGGGCTGTTTCTTGCACAAAATCTAAAAACTCCTCTTACACATCCCATCACCTCCTCCCTTCCTGTGTCCTCTACTTTCCCAGGCTCTAAAAACTCTGGGACATGGAGTCCTATCACCCTAAAAAATACCTTACCTGCCTCAAATAACAAAGCCCCTTGTGACTCTTTGTATATGTGCAAATTTTATGAAAACTGCTGATGTGCATACTTGTAAAACTCAGAGGTAAGCCATGCCCCCTTTACTAATCTTTCCATGATTGCCGCTGGCCGAGGTAGGTATCCTGTGAGGTTCCACAGGGACCTGAGGAGATCTTGGTTATAGAACACATTTCTTATTCGCAGGGGTCTATTTACTTGTCTCCCTCCCTGTCTAGCTTGTGATCTGGGTAGGAGGGCAAACTTATTTTCCTTCACTTCCTTCATTTTGGGATGTATTTCTGGCATCTGGCATTGCGCCTACGAGGTGATAGGTACCATAAACAACTGTTGAATATTGAAAGGGTAGATTATCAGGGACTGTTCATTATGGAATTGAAAGACTGCAGGATAATTTAAAATTTGTACTGTTAGACGTTATCTAGTATTAGAAAACAAAAATGCCTGTTTCCTCCTCATCTTAGGAGTAACTGCGTAAATGTCTTGGTAACAACAACCCAGCTGATCCCAGCACTTGCGAAGGTTCTACTCTATAGTTTAGGAGGTGCTTTTCCCATTGAGAATATTTACAGTGCAACTAAAATAGGTAAGAAAATTATTTCTAACTCCGTGTGAAATATGTTCGTATCTGTTTTGGGGGATTTTCTTAATGTGTGTCTCCACATGATTCCCTCTTTCATCAATTTTGCTGTAAGAATATCAAGCAAATTTGAATAGAGCTCAAATAACAAAGTCCCCTGCAACTCTTTCAGCATGTGCAAACTTTATGAAAACTGTTGCCTATGAAATTCTGAACTCGGTATCTGGGTAGCTCTGATTCTTTATATATACATATACATTTATATTATATCTGTATTTCATTATGGCACATGTTACCTAAATAATATACAGTACCTTTAGCCATAGTATTTAATATTTTACCTAACATGGTATATGGTATTACATCCTTGCATATGCAATAATCTAGATCTAAGATAAAAATACTGTTTTGGCATTATAAGGGAGTGTCAGATGGATTGAACTAGTAACCTTAATTCCAGGGGAAAAAAAATTCATGAATCAGAAAACATAATTGGAGCATTCATAACATATGAATGGCTGGAAATCCACATTTCCAGAAACGTTCAGTAGCAATCAAAGAACTACAGCCTTGTTTATTTAGATCATAGCTATCTGTGAAGCCATCTTTGACTTTAAGTGCCTTTCACAGGCTCTAAGACTTCTAATAAACTTTCAAAAACCGAAGCTCATCAACTTCCTCCATCTTGAAAGAGTTAAAAGAAAACAACTCATGTATTCTGTTGTCTGTCAAGGAAATGCCTGGGGAAATAGATGGGTTGTACAATGTGCCCTGAAGGTCAACAAACAGGCTCTGGCGGCTTGACAAGAGTTCAGAATCCTAAAATCCCCTACCAGAAATAACCTGCCCTGGGCCTTGCAGAGTTCTGGTATTGGCACAGGCAGAAAGAGCCCCCAGCTACAGCTGTTTGGGGAGTATAGTTAAAGAGAGGCAAGCTTTCATAAAGTAAATTCCTCATTGTCCTAAGCACTGCCATTCAGAGCCCTGGTACCAATCCCATTCATTTTTTATGTAAGTATATTTATGCCAGCAGGATTAATACATCGAACCCGATTTTGCTTTTTGACAAATCAAGTAGTTTTACACAAGCATAAACATTTCCTCTAGTAAGGACAACATTCTTTCTTATTGGCCAAATTGTTCCTTATCTTTAATCTGAAAAAAAAATCATTTTTATTTTTCCCTTTAAGCTAGTATTTTTTGGAGTTCTGAACTATCAGAGTAAGAAAAAGTGAAAAAGAAGCCATGGCTGAATGAACATGCTGGGAATGAAATTCAGAGAATAATGCCAATGTTGTAAAAACAAAGAACATGTAAAAATTCTGTGGTGTTATTCCCATAGTGCAATCAGAGGATACTAGTGTCACCAGTGCTGTGGCCCAAGCAAACAGCACCCTTAGTACAATTAATCTGAGCAGACTAGCTCCCAGCCACTTGAAGAAAGGAATTGTTTATCAAGATAAATCCATATCTTAGTATTTCCTCTTTCGTTCTAGGTGAACCTTCAGTTTTTCACAGTAATAATTTTAGCTGACTTGTCTATACTAATTAAAACAAACTAGATAAAATGTAGAATTACACAAATAAATGTAAAAACTGATAGTTGCTTGTAAAGTTGTTCCTATAGCCTTTTGATGGACTGAAAGATATAAAAGAGATATAAATTTTTTTTCCGATTAGATACTTAGCCCTACTGACTTTTTTTGGAGTGTGAAATACATTCATTTAATAATCTGTCTTAAGTAAAGACTTAGAGTATTCAACCATATTTGTTGATTTCATAAACCCAGAGTTTGCAAGCAAGTTTAAGTGATTGATGTTCAAGAGAAAGTAACTTAACACTTTATGAATCTTTCGGTTAATGAATGCAATGGCTGGAAGAATAAGCAGTGCATTGTTTTTCAGGCAAGGAAAGCTGTTTTGAGCGTATAGTGTCCAGATTTGGCACTAACATAACTTATGTTGTGATTGGAGATGGCCGAGATGAGGAGCATGCCGCTAACCAGGTAACTTCACTCTGAACTTTATCTTGTTTATCTTCCAGGAAAAGAAAGTTGCTTTGAACGAATAATGCAAAGGTTTGGCAGAAAAGTAGTATATGTTGTAATTGGGGATGGTGTAGAAGAAGAACAGGCAGCAAAAAAGGTAACCTGTTTCAAACAATGTTGGTGTGATCCTTCTAATGCAAGCTTTTTTGTTTGCATTCCTGTAGTTTGGCCCAATGGCAGCTTGACAAATGATTTAAATTTATAGATGCAAAGCAGTAAGAGCATGAGAAGGTCAGTACTTACATTCAAATAAACCATTTGGAGTCTAGCATTTTTTTTGCCTGAAACTTCATAGGAAATATAGGAACATTTAGTTACATTTATTTGTGTGTGTGCTTATGTGTGTTTGTGTGTGTGTGTGTGTGTGTGTGTAATACACACAGATATAAGAAAGATGGGGGGAAAAAAAACGCTTTTGAGCACATGAAGTTCAACAAGATTAAAGACACTTAACGAGCTCCATAGAAAGCCATGTGAGTGGCTCAGTTCTTAGCCTTTTCCCATCCATCCTCTATGCCATATGGTCCTTGCAAGTGCCTAGTAGTAATTGTGCCCCATGATGATAAATCTGAGGGTAGCTTTAATAGATGAAGAAGAAAACTTACTAGAGAAGTTAATAAATGCTATTGGAGTGGGATATATTATTCAAATCCTTTTGTGCTAACTTGTCATAGAGACTTAGAGGCAATGTCCCTTACATCTTCTAGAAGAGTGTTATTTGTTTTGGTGAGTCATTGGTACTTGATTGAAGCCAAGCAGCTGGCTTTGAATATATTCAGAAGATCTCATAGGCCCTAGGTATTTAAATCAGCCTTTTCATCTGGCCCATATTTCTGAAAAAATCAAGGCAATTAAAAAACCATTAACTGGTTGGTCCAGCATCAAAAGGAGAATGATATCAAGGTTGGCCCCAGATACCAGACTATCGATCAACACAACACTGAGATCTACTGCTTCCTTCACTGATTGATAGCAAAATACCATCTAGCCAGGATTAAAGTGATATAATTTATAAAACAAAGCAAAATGATGAATAGGTATTGTTGAATAATGACATGTCAGCATATATTGTTTTACAAGGAAAGAATATTGTCTTTATTATCCTGAGGAGACTTCAAATAATCATCTGATAAAGCCTTCACTAAACACTTGATGTGCTGGAGTGTTTATCTGATTTCTGTCCCCCCTCGCCCTCCCCCGGAAAAAAAACAACATAAACAGTTTCCTAGGAAACTTTATAGTGATACTAGAAAGGTAAAAGATATGATTTATGTTTGTGGTCAATTCAAATCAAGCAAAATGGAGAAAAAGAAGGAGCTTCCACTTTAGAAGGTTTGGTGACGCGTTGGAAGCCATACTTGAAATATTCCATGCTTTTCCATAACATTAAGAGAGTTGTTTCAGACTCATCCTCCCGCAGTGCCCCTCCGTCTTAATTAGCAGTGTCAGTGACCCAAGCTGACGACCACTTGAAATCCTTCCGGTTGCACACAGTTGAAATATCTTCTGGAGTTTGTCAGTGTCCTGAGTCCTTGTTGTTTCAGTTTTTCATATTGGCACCATAATTACACACAACAAAGAGCAGTCAGTGCAACCACCATAGCAAGCATTTTACATGTCTTTTAGCCTATGTGAAATTCACACACATCTAGGTCAGGACTAATAAAATTCGCTTTTCCAAACCAGAAATGGTATATGCCTTTGAAAATTAAAATTTATAAAGTCAACCCCATTTATGCGTGGTGTGAAAACTAGACTTGGTATACCAGTTGTTAACACCTTCGGCTTTAAAGCCAAAACTTCAGGAGAAAAAGGCATGACTCCAAGTGGATAAGAACCTTGGTTAGAATGCTATTTCCAAATGGTTGTTTATGTAGGTACAGTGTTGGTGATGGTGAAGGCTTATAATTCTATTTTGAAACACAGGTGGTTGGCTTCTCTAGTATCCGGAATGCATGCTCTTCTTTGGATGTAGCTGTAATCGCATGTGCAAAAATATAAAGTACTATTTTGCTATTACAAATAGATCTGAGCTGAATTTTTAAAAAGTTACTCCTAGGTGAATTTTGTGCTTTAATTTGACCCAAAAGCATAGTTTGTTTTGTAAATCTAAGAAGAAATTTCAAAGTTTACAACTGAACTCCCCTATAGAAATATATGATGTGAGCCATATTTGTAATTTTAAATTTTTTGGAAGCTGTGTTTAAAAAAAATTAAAAAGAGAGACAGGTAGAATTAGTTCTAATGATATACCAATATACTCAAAATACTATTGTCTAAACACCTAATAAGTATAAAAACTATTCATGTGATATTTACATTTTTAAAACAATTCTAAGTCTTCGAAATTCAGTGTGTATTTTGAACTGGACTTGCCACATTTTGAGAGCTCAATAACCATATTGGGCTAGTGGCTACCATATTGGGCAGTAAAAAACTATATAACAATAGAGATTATTATTTTAATTATTCATTTTTATAATAAAGTGTCTTTTCCATGTTACATATAATATACATATATTTCCATTTTACATGCAAATATATATTCTACAAGATGTGATCAGCCCAAACTTACAAATAAAGCTTTGGTTTTGTTAATTGCTACAGTGCATTATTTCCTTTTTTCATTATTGTCCACAATGAAGTATTTTTAGACATTTTTTTTCCTAATTACAACCCTTCATGAAATTTTAATACCACGCATATACCATTACTGGTATAGCTTTGGAGAGCCACAAACCATTGTAATATCTAAGAATTTTTTCCCCACAAAAACTCATTTTTGTCCCCTTAAGGGGGTGATATCTCCCCCTTGAGCATGCATGCTGGAGTGCTTTCCCTCAATCCCACCCCAAGGAAATAAATCAGGTCAACTCTGCTGGCTTAAATTATTACTTCCCCCAGACAAGTAAGAAACTTGATCATCCCCACATTTTCTTCTACCTTATATAGTCCAGCTTCAAATTACATTTTAATGTAGAAAGGAATTCACCCTCTTCCTCTCAAATCGACAAAAAGCCTTGGATTTAGGAAGTTTATCACTTTTTCTGAGAGATGGACCTTAAGGAGTGACGTAGTAAGTAAAATTTGTTTTCCTCCAGCCACGTAGGATTTTGACGCTCAGCTTGCTTTCCCGGATGCTGAGATTAGTAATGATACTTTCCAAAATAAATATTAAGCTACTTAAGAAATCTCATTACTTTCTTTTATTATCATTAAAATCCAGTTCAGATCTATTTCTCTATTATTTTGACAATACCACATTGATGCTACCAAACCTTCAAATATGATCGTCCCTCCCTTAAACTCCCTCCCTTGAACTTGGGTGAACTACACTTCCTTGTGCAGACCGCTGCTTCACTGAGATAATAGTTATGCTCTCTCTCCATCCCTTCCCCTTCTCTCTCCCATCCCTCCCTCTCTTAACCACACAGCACAATATGCCCTTTTGGAGGATATCAAGTCATTCAGACCTCTTGGCTCTACATCAAGCACTGGAATTAGAGTATTTGTAACTGTGTTCTCTAGCTGGAGATCCGTTTTTTTTGTTTTTTGTTTTTTGTTTTTTTTTTTTTATATTTCAAGTACACTGAATTTTTATGTGTGATTCAATGCCTCTGGCTTTACACATATAAATTGTCTTAAAGGATGAAATCATATTTGGAATGAGAATTCCAGAATGAAGAATTCAGATTGCTGAATGGAATTAAACTTTAGTGCTACAGAAAGGAAGCTCTATGGTCTTATATTTACAACGCTTTAATGGTTTTAAAAAAAAAATCTGTGGAGGTTGCTGGTACACACCGAATGAGTCCTAACTGGAAGCAACAGCTTTAGCAAAGAGCTCTCACCCTGGCAAAGCACCAACACAGGCTCCGTCTGACAAGGTTCAACAACATTCCTCAAAATGGGAGATCTTCTCAGCCCTGAGGTTTGAATCTGACTTTAGCCTACCTAGCCCAGAAAATCTGAATTGGAATGCACTCAGACTGTGTAAGGACAGTCCTATCTAGACCTGTAATTTGTGTAAATTATTGATGAAAGTAATTTACTGTGACTTTATTAGCAGCTGACTTTGAAAGTGGATGCAATTTTTCTTTCATTTGTCGGGGAGGGTAGTGGGAGGGGAAATGGGAATCTAATCATGTCTCTTTTTTAAGTTTGGCAAACAGAATGTTCATACTGATGTGTTGTGCCTTAAAGACAAGACAGCATTTGTGTGTTACAATGTAACTTTGGTTAAAATCTCTGTAGATAATGAAAAACAAAAACCTTTGTGATCATTCTTAAGATGACCAAATTTAAAATTCAAGCTATCAAAGCTTCATAATGCGTCAGCAAGAAACTGAGTATTTGTTGCAATAAGAAAACAATAATAATAAAGGAAAGCTTGTGTTTTATTTGGGTTCTTAATAATTCCAATGATTGTATGAGGCAACTATTGGTGCATCCAACCAGAAGCAGAAGGTTTGGGAAAGACTGTGGGACCTTTACTTAGAAAGTGAAGTGTATGTTGAAACCTCGAGTATCCTTTCTACAGTTTTACTGGAGAAAACTAAGAGCCATATTCATGATGACCTATACTGTTTGGAGTCTGACTCGTTGATACGTCTAAGTTGTATAGAAGAAAATATTCTGATGAAAATCATAAGCAAATATCACCCAAACTTTCTTAGAATATGCATGAACATGGCTTAAAATTCACATTGGGTGAACAGGGCTTAAAATAAAGCTAAGTGCATTTATTCCCAATGCCATTGCAAAAATGAAGTGTCATCGGTAGTGGAAGGTGAATGCCCCAGACGGTTTCTAAGGAAAGAAGTGAATCAATGAAAATTTTACCTAGACTATCATCATAAAATAAATGAACAAGTGAGCCAGATCTTGGCAGCGTTACTGAAGTTACAGCAGTGAAATAGTATCTGGTTCTCTGTCTTAACACATCCATCCAGTTTCTCTCCATTACAGACCTGCGTACCTTAGTTTCTGGCTGTACCACTTACTGCACAATGGACTTCATTCATTGCAAGGAGAGCCTGTCATCGTTGTGTTTGCATGTTTTTTTTTTTCTTGGTGTGTAGCCCATGTTAGGAACACGATACAGGTTCTCCTGTCATTTCGTATGACATGATTTCCCTTGTGGAAATTTAAGACTTCAAGATCTAGGAGTGTTTTAATGGTGACTACACCTGCAGTTCTGTGTTTAAAATGTCACAATGCGGAACTTGCCATCCAGCTACTAAGCAGTGCTCCTAACCAGAGGCTGGTCCACGATAATCCATCATCTGAGGCTTCGGTGGCTCCCAAAAGATTGGTGCTTTGTACACTGATCACAACATTTGCTATGGAAATGTGATTTTATTTTCCAAGCTATAAACCTGTATTTCTTTACTGTACGCTAAGGCCATGTTTACATTGGGCAGAAAGAGATTGAGACCCTATTTTGCAGATTTTAAGATTGTGGTTTCATCACACGTAGACCTTAATCTTAATCTTTAAATTTTGTAGCTTTTGGCTACCTCTGCACCAAGTACTCTTGCAGATAGATTAAGGTTGGAATACTTAATAATAATAATAATAAATCTTACATTTCTATTGGCCTTTAGCTTGAAAATAGTAGTTTTAAAAAATTAAAGAGCTGCATTGATTATCAGTACATAATTCTATTTTGTGCACTAAAACCTTAAATATTTATTACTGTGAACAAAACAAAATTATCTTTACTGTAGAGCCAGGTTCTTTAAATGATAGAATTTTGGCATTACATCGAAATTTTTCACTCTTTTTTTCATATCAGACAGGCAAGGCTTCTTATGCTGCTAAACCTGCAGGTACAGAAAGGAACACCCCTTTACAGGGCAAAGAGAAGAGTCACTGATTTTACATCAGCAGTGCTATTTCCCACAGACCTCTTCTCCGATGACGATGTGTTCAGAAGAGGCTGCCAACCTAAAACCTACATGCTAGGTTGTTGGAGAACAGCTCGTCTGGCACCACCGTGGTGCAGGCCAATGAGCCCACATCACAGTTTGTCCTGTGACTTTGAGCATGCTCAGGCTAGAACGCTTCTCTTCCCCCGCTTAGGAACCCAAGATCCTATTCCTTTCTGATCTTAAAAACAAAAGATAAACCAACAAACAAAAAAGCCCCTTTGGAAGTTTCCATGTTCTGTTGACATATAGGATATTGTGCCTTATTATAAACCAATCTGAAAATGTTTTGTCACGGACATGGGTTTTTGGTTCCTATATGTACAAACTTGTCATATCGCCGGGACAGGTCACCACCTCGTGTTGCACCTGAAGAATAGCAAAACAGGTGGCCCAGCTACAATAATGTCACAGACAAGATGAAGTCATTACACCCTGCAAAGATTTGTAAATCAAATTCAGAGGCAAAAAAATATTTTAGGATCATGCAATTTGTGCACAAAAAGTAGATAATAACACTCTAAAAATGTTTTTTCCCTTAGTCTCTGGTGAGCTAAGATTCAAAATAGTGTCAACAGCATGCTCAGTATGAAGGTTTTTGGGGTTTTTTTTTTTAATGCACATTTGTTTATGACAAGCCTGCATTCTCAGTGAATATGGCATTTAGTATTTCTTTTAAAAACAAACAAGCATCTTGAGCCAAAGTTGCATTTTTGACTCCCAACTATGGTAGCATTATGGAAATCTAACAAAGTCAAGGGTTTCTGTTACGTATTAGTAAAGTATAGATCATTGGGGCCTACATAATTTAAAGAAATGTAAATTAATATTAAAAGCTTGTAAAAATATGTATATCTTTACTATTTCTCAATAAATACCTTTGGAAATGATTCCGTTTTCTTCACCCTCCATGTCGTAGAGTTTCTGTTGTGTGTATTAAGCTTGATTCTAAATAACGTGAAATTTGTATTTAGGCTTCTTGCTGTCTTCGTACCTTCCCTTGTTTGTGCCTAAATTGCATAGTTTGCAGTTAAGGCAAGCTGAGCTGCAACACAGTAAAATGTCACTAATTAAGACTAAAAGTGGGCTGATGTACTGAAAAAGATGTGAGTACCTAGTTTTTTACATACAGGTAGTTACATTAAAGTATAATGCATAATGTGGTCACTAGTGACAGTGACTACATTAGCGATAGATGTATCATTAGTGATAAAATAATACCATTTGGAATATTTAAAGCAAGTTCCCTTTAGATGAATATGGGACATGGTTTATAAGTAGCTTCCAAGAGTGATAAAGGAATGTTTTTCTGAAACAGATATAACAGCTCCTTTATTATCTTGTGTATAGTATTGATTTACTTGCAAGTCTGTTGTTCAAATGCAAACCAAAGGGAAATTTCAGACCAAGCTCTTTCACAACTTTTTAAAACATCACCCTCCAAATTGATGAGTAGGTCCTTATCTCTAAAACTGCACATGCTCATCCAACACTTCTGTCATCTCCCTGCTTTACTGTTAAATAATACTTAGTCCTTATACTTATAGTTATCCAACATGACACATATTTTATTTATCTTTTGTATTAGATGACTCACCTAATAGAATGTATGTTCTTTGAAGGCAGGGATTTGTTTTGTTTTGTTTTCTTAACTTCTGTATAACCAGTATCTAAGAAAGTGTCTGGCATATAATAGGTACTCAAAAAACATTTGTTGAGTGAATGCATAAACCATAGGAAAACATCTATATGATCATGGTTTGGAATTAAAGAATTTAAAACGGTAGAGTTAGATTTTTTAAAAAAGAAGAAAAAGAAAACATACAGGTAAGTTTAGATGGGACCAATGTAAATTTTTCCAACTTAGCTGGAGTGTTTACTGACCTAATAATTCATGAAAATAAAGAGCCATAAGCATAGGTGTATTTGGAAAAAAGTTATACATGAGCTGGAAAGTTATACATGAGGAAAAAAAATAAGTTCATAATGAATCAATGATTTCTTCCTCTTCCTTTTACTCTTTTCTTTAAAAAAATAATATGCAACATCAGTAGATTTAGTTGATTTAAATTACTTAAAGCCACAAAATATTATGTAAAAATCAGATCTATGCAGACTCTGTGGTTCATGATTCTGAATCCCAGAAACAAAAAAATGAAAGAAAGAGAAGTGTATGATTTTCCTTAGGTAGCAAAAGGTAACCATTGTTTAATATCTGTGCATGGTTTGCATTTATTTATAAAAAATCAGTTATTGGATGTAGTGATACATATATTCTCATTCACTGGTCACTTCTCAAAGCCCTCTCAAATCTAACCAGGCCAAAGTCAATTCTGGGGATGTACTCTGGCCAAGAAAGGTGTTTGCACACAGCAAAAATAATTCCAAGCTCTGACTTTAAATGCCTGACTCTCCTCCAGAGGATCTTCCAGGATTGTGTTAGCACAGAGTTTGAAAAATGTGGAGACATAATGTGCTAAGAAATCTCTGACAAAGCAGATATATACAAGCCAGATGCTCATTTTCCCTCCCCATGAAATACTTTTTGATTGGGGCTTGTGCGGACACTGTCTCTACAGCTAAAGGGCACTGTCTCTACAGCTAAAGGGCACTGTATTGTCCTTTGTAGTCATGAAGTCTTGGAGTTTTGTGCCTGGGAGCTGCGATGATGATGTCAATCTAGTTCTCTGGGGAGCCTTCCGGGAAATACAAAGATTTGAATGAGAGCATATATCGGAGGCGGTGGAAGAGCCATCAAGTCAGTCTCCTACCACAGCTGGTAGGGCTGACCGTGAACTCAGCACACTCCTGACCCTCGGTTCGGTGGCGGAAGGTGTGAAGACAGTGTGTGAAAGGCACCACGATGGGTAAACACATGGTACGTGGCCAGTAACTTGCATATGCACCTGACCAGCCCACAAAGGGAGAATTCCTGGACAAGATGATTTCCAAGCTGGAACTCCACTGGCGAAATGGAGAAGGCCAGGGAAAAGGGGATGGGAAACACCCAGATAAAGTGGAAAATATATATGTGAGACTCTAGGTAAGAGAGAGAAAAGTAGAATGATGTGGTCAAGGAGCTGCAAATAATTCCTGTTTCTGAGGCACAGAGTAAAGATGGGAAATAGTAAGAAATGAGGCTGGAAAATAAACAAGGGCCAGATCATGAAGTTTTCCAATACACCGTGAATCAATTTTGATTTTATCCTGGGATAAGTAGTATTCAACGAACCGTTTATAAACAAAGGATTTATGCGTCTGGATTTATGCTTGATAACTGTTTCTCTGGCAATCCATTAGAGGTAAGGGATCTAAGAGGATCCCAGAGAGTTATTGATCTATTCCTGAATTAGGGGATGGCCGTGAATATGGACGTACACAGACTCAAAAAGATTAAGATGCTAAGAAGAATGAGGACTTAGCAATCATTACTGCTTCTCAGGTAAATCCAGCCTGCCTTCTATGTTTCTGGTTTGGGAAATTTGGAAGATGCAGTGCAGTCCACAGAGATCAGAAACACAAAAGAAGGAAAACAGCTTCTGGTTGTTGTTTTTATTGCTGGTGGTGGTGCTTGTTATTGAAGGAAGATAGTCCAGTGTTTGAAAGTGTTCATTTGGAAGAATTGTTCTGTGTAAAGCTGAATTTGCAGCAACTTCCCGGCTGTTTCTTAAACACCCTACTGCATCATAACTGAGTTACTGTGAAAGCAGTCCAAAAATCTAAATAATTTCATCTGATCGTATCAGTTAGTCATTTAAGAAACATTTAGCATTGTGCAAACTTGAGACAGCACAAGTGAAAGTTGGGAAAGATGGCGGTAATGTAGAATGTGTAGGCACAATGCACAACAGGGAAGATTATTGGGGGTGACCAATTGATTTAACATGCTGCTCCCCATATCCTGCCTTACCCCAGTTTCCAGTAAAGATAAACCCTGGAGAAATTCAAATGCCTCTGTGAAATTTTCATCAGTAAATGACAGATGATTTAATCACTTATTCTTAGATGGATTCATGTATTCCCCCAAAATATGGCTTTCATTAGAATATATGTTTTGGTTGAATAAGCTATTTCATGAGAGTGGGCAGTAATAACATGTATGTGAACAGAAATTAAAATTAATGCCAAACACACACCTGCAAAGCTATGCTATTTGGCTCATGAAATTACTTCTACATCAGTTATGGGAACAGCAGGGGGTGGAGGTAGGGGAGACACTAGAAAGGGCTCTGAAAAAAAAAGTGGTCTAACACATCATTTTTTAAATTTGCATTTAGAGTTTTACAAATGACAAGTGCATTTTCCAAGTTTTGAGGACCCACCCCGCTTCTCAATAAAATCTACTACCACATACTATTACCCCTTTCGGCAATATGCATTGTTACAAGGCTTGGCTCAAGAATTGGTTTCTAAGAATAGACAAGGGAACATTTTCTTTCTGTCTGTGCAGAGTGTGAATATTCATTCATGCTCCTTCTCTCTGTGTGAAGCCTTTATTGTTGTAGTTTCACTCGTCTGACCTCAGCAGTGTCAGCTGGGTGGAGACAGTGGGTACCACTGAAGTGAGGTGAGCAATGGGAATGTCTTGCAGTCTTGCTTTGATTTACGTGGTAGCTTTGGAGTCAGCTCTAAAGGGAGAGAGCATGCCAGAGGAGGAAGAGGAAGGAAAGTAACATTTGCAGACATATAATGAGCCAGGAGCTTACCCTATGTGACCTCATTTAATGATCACATCCCTGAGAGCTGGTATTATTAGTCCTATTGTATAGTTTAAGTGACTTCCGGAGGTCACATGACTGGTGGGTGGCACAAATAGAACTGGAAGGTAGGTCTATCAGGTGGACCATCTGGGCTGCAGAGTTATGCTCCTTGCACTGTATCTGGCTGTCCAACTATTGTAATTGAGTTGCTCAGAACTTGTAGAATTATGACCTGAGGAAAAGTGCAATCAAGAGCAGGTGAGGCGAAGGATGGATTGGGAGTTTGCAGTTAGCAGATGCAAACTATTATATATAGGACGGATAACAACAAGGTCCTACTTATATAGCACAGGGAACTGTATTCAATATCCTGTGATTAACCATAAGGGAAAAGAATATGAAAAAGAATATATATGCATATATATATATATATATATATACACATACACACACATATATGTATACTGAATCACTTTGCTGTACAGCAGAAATTAACATAACATTGTAAATCAACTATACGTCAATAAAATAAATGTTTTTAAAAAAGCATGTGAGATTGCAAGCAATGGAGTTAACTGTAACTCTTATCTCCCCACATGGGTATAAATGCCATCCAAGTAACATCCTATGTTGCCTATGTGACAAATGGCTCTTGTGCTATAAAAATGTTACTTTTGCAGATAAATGGTAAAAGGACTCTTAGCTGATGATTTGACTTAGTGATCACAGTTATATCCAGTTCTATATGGAAACCCAAGAGATCACTATCCAATGAAAGCTGCTGAGTTGATTGACATTTAGTTAAAAACACATTTTCCAATGTCCCCTTTTCAAAATGCCTTTCTTGAATTAACACATACATCAACAGCTTTTAGCACAACTGGCTTACAGGCTTCCTGACCTTACGGAGGGCTCTGAACAGGTGTCTGACCAGAGTGGGGAATTAGGAAGTTTCAAGAGCCACCTGGTATGAGGGGAAACAAACCAAGGTGGAGCACTGAAGAATCAGCATGATTTCAGCAGTGTCTAGAAGGAAGATGTTCAGAAGAAAGTCCCTAAAGGGTAAATGGAGAAAATTTTTTTAGAAACAGATTGGCCAACTTCATATCTTTTTAAAAATTCTATAGTGGACATGGGTTTTTTTTTAAGTTGTAAAATATACATGAAATTCACCATCTTTACAATTTTTAAGTGTACAGTCAGTGATTTGAAGTACATTCACATTGTTATGTTACCATCACCAACCATCCATCCACAGAACACTATGTCTTGCAAAACTGAAACTCTGCACCCATTGAAAAATAAAACCCTTTCCGCTCTCTCAAGCCCCTGGAATTTGACTACTCTACGTACCTCATATAAACATAGTCGTACAGTATTTATCCTTTGGTGACTGGCTTATTTCACTTAGCGTAATGTCCTCAAGGTTCATCCTTGTCCCAGTGTGTGTCAGAATTCCTTTCTTTTGAAGGCTGAATGATATGTCATTGTATACATATACCACATTTTGTTTATCCACTCATCCAGTGATGAACATTAGAGTTGCTTCCAGCTTTGAGCTATTGCAAGTAATGGTGCTATCAACATGGGTGTACAAATACCCCTCGGAGTCCCTGCTTTATGTGTTGGGTATATACCCAGAAGTGAAATTGCTGGATCATATGCTAATTCCAGTTTTAAATTTTTGAGGAACCACCACACTTTTCCATAGTAACTACACCATTTTACGTTCTCATTACTAATGCACATGGGCTCCAATTTCTCCACATCATCGTTAACTTTTATGTTTTTTGATTGTAGCCATTCTAACCTGAGTGAGGTGATGTTTCATTGTGGTTTTGATTTGCATTTCCTGAATGATTCATGATGTTGAACATCTTTTTATGTGCTTATTGTCCATTTATATACCTTGTTTGGAGAAATGTCTGTTCAGTCCTTTGCTTATTTTTAAATTGGGTTGTTTTCTGTTGTTGTTGAATTGTAGGAATTCTTTATATAGTCTGGATATTAACTTCTTATCAGATATATGATTTGCAAATATTTCCTGCTGTTCCGTGGGTTGCCTTTTGCGTAGTAAACATGAGCTTTCTTGTGTACTCAATGTCTCCCTTTTTAGGGAACGACCACGCCTCTGGGCTCAGCCTTAGCCGATCCGCATATTCCATCCTATTTGCCACAATAATTTATTTGCCCAAATATAGGTATAGGACCAAAACTTGGCTTATGGAAGCCCACCCCAAGACTTTTCTACAAGTCTGTTGTGGGAGATGCACTGTCCTTCTGGGATAATAAGCTCTGGTGGCTTTTTCAGCCTAAAACACCAGGACTGTTCTTCCCACCATGCTGAGAGAGAACCTGAATATGAAGCCAGCACATGAGCTGAGAGATGGAGCCTGGTGATATTACTGGAGAATTTAGTTTCAGCATGACAGGAGCCAGAACTTCTACTCAACAACCATGCCTGGATTTTTTTAGTTTCGTAAGCCAAGAGCGCTTCTTTCCTTTTCTTCCCTTTCCTTTCCTTTCATTTCCTTTTGTTCCTTAAACTTGTCGTCAAGAAAGTGTGCACTAATAAACAATTGGAAATGGTTATTCCTGGAGCAAACAGCCCAAAGGATGCCCTCCAATCAACATCTGAGAGAATAAAGGAGGTTAGAATTGGTCAAAGTATGTTAAGTGGTTTGGGACTCCTGATTCTCTGCGTCTGCTCTTTCCAGTTACACTGCGGCCAAGAGACATGGGATCGGCAGGAAAATAAAAGGGAGGGAACTGTTTATCTTAAAGAAAGGGACCTAGGACTCCCCTCATGGAGTGATTAAGAATCCGCCTGCCAGTGCAGGGGACAGGGGTTCGAGCCCTGGTCCGGGAAGATCCCACATGCTGCGGAGCAACTAAGCCCTTGTGCCACAACTACTGAGCCTGAGCTCTAGAGCCTGCGGGCCACAACTACTGAGCCCACGTGCTGCAACTACGGAAGCCTGCGTGCCTAGAGCCTGTGCTCCATAACAAGAGAAGCCACCACAATGAGAAGCCCGTGCACCGCAACAAAAAGTAGCCCCTGCTCGCTGCAACTAGAGAAAGCCTGCGCACAGCAACGAAGACCCAGTGCAGCCAAAAATAAATTAAAAAAAAAAAAAGAAAGGGACCTAAAATATCTTAGAATAGTTTTAAATTGTTACTTTCAAATATTCCCTCCGCTAAATTACAGTGCCCTTGATCAATCCTGGCACCTCACTTTATGTCACCCTATAAATTGGCCGTACGTCCTGAGAACACAGATACGTAGGCCTGGAATCTCAGAGCTCCATCTGCTTCCCTCATCCTCCCTGCCCTAAATCCAGTGACCACATCACCTATCATCTGTGAAAAGCAGTTTAGAACAAACTTAGTCAACTGGATGCCAAATCCTGTGACCACTCTTTACTTTTTCTTTCTTTGGAAAAATGTTTAGCCTATCACCCTGACTCATGACAGTCCCTCTGATAGGCACACAATGTGTTCAGCAAAAAGGGCACTGCCAAGTCACAGCAAGTCCCCGACATTCTGTTTGATCAGAACTAACATGGTAGGACTTGTACAGGTTTTCTCTTTTCCCCTATTTTCATGTAACCCAAAACACTCATACAGGCGCACACCCCGAGAGCTTATTTACTTTGTTTTTAGATCAATCAGAACCTTTTTTTTTAACAGCTGAATGCTAAACCCTAAAAGTAAGAGTTTCTATTACAACAACTGACAGAAACTTAATGCTGGAGAACACATCATAGTAATGAAACAACTCATGACCTTGACAGTTGTGAGGCTGTCGTCTGTTGGTCTTTTTACAGGGCAGTAATTTAACCTTGTAGGTACTTATTTCTTTAACATTATGTATAGGAATAAGTCACCTTCCTAGCCTGAAATTCCCTTCTTTAACTAATAACCAAATTGTACATAATTAATTAGTGCATTTTTTAATGTTTTGTTTAAAAAAGTGGTCTAGTAGAGTTTCCTTCTAAACACTTAGCTTGAATCATATTTATTAACTACAAAACATGAGCTATTTGCCAAAATCTGACCATAAAGTATGCTATCTTGAGTTTCTCTCTCTGTTCTAAGAGAATAAGAAGAGAAATATCTTTAAAATAACCAATCCCATCCTGAGAAAAATTTCCAGTTGCTTTCTCTCCTTGGGATATTTGTTCTTAATTAAACCCAACCAAAGTGAAATAAAACAAATAAAAATAAAATGATCTGGAGTAGTGGAGGCAAGTCGAATTAAAGTACCTTTTCCATTCAAAACAATGTCTAAATAAATGTTTAAATTCATCAGACTTTCACTGTCTAATAATGTGACATGTTTACAATGTTGAAGGAAATCAGGTGTTTTCATGCTAAATGAAAATAAAATTTATGTACTGTTATTACCATATTCTTTGCCTGGTATTTCTCACTCTATTCATCATTAAAAGCTGCTCAATAAATACTGTGCAAACTGCCTGTAGGGATGTTATTCAGTAATAACTTAGAATCGTCTACAAGTAACCACTCCTCAGAGGCTTAAGAAGAGTAAAGGGTTTGAGAGGGAATGTTTGCACCACAATTGCTAAATTGTGAAAAAGAGAGTTATCAGTCTCTTTTCTCTTCATATTTGATATAGTAGAAGCAAATTTGGACACTAGTGCTCTAGCCTGAGATGAAGTCTTTATCCATCCTCATGTGAGCTGAGGCAGACAATAGGTTAAATGGTATGATTTTGGAGACTAAGTTTCCTCTACCCAGCTATATCAGAAAAGCTGATGGAGAAAGACTTACTTGTCGACCCCATATATTAGTTAGCCATTTCTGTGTAACAAATTACCCCAAAATTTAGCTGCAAGATTTAAAGTCATGTTGGTTTCTTCTACTGTCTACAAGTAATTACCACTGCCAATTTTGCATTATTTGTATTGCTTAGGGCAATGGAATAAGGATGCCCCTAGATCTTTCCAAGTCAAGTGGGTGTTCCATTTCAAGGCAAAAAGGGAGGCCATGAGCCTATTACTTGGTTTTATATCAGGAGCCAAATGTCAGCAGCTCAGAGCGGCATTAAGGACATTTTAATATGTGTACTTTCACTGGTTTTTTTTTCACTTACAAAAGATTTATCCCCAGATTCTTTAGCAGCAGATGCTCTTCAGTTTCTATAAAGTGTGATTCAGTTCACGAACAACTTGTAAAAGCCGTATATGCCAAAATATTCTAGCTTACTTCCTTCTTACTAAAGTCACGCTCCCCTTTTTGCCTGTCAACAAGAGTGTCTCTAAGGTCAAGCATTGTAATATTTGCTCATGCCTGAGGAAAGAAGGAATGAATGATTTGAACAGGCCAGATTGAAACCTAGTCAAGGAAAACCAAGAGATTGCCTCTTCAGCATATCTGACTATGGGTTTACAAGATGTTTTGATATTGAATCAAGCTTGAAATCTGCTTTAAATTATATGATTTATCATATGTCCCCTTCTTCTCTTTGTCATTAGAATTCCTTTCTTTAGAGATATATTTTATGTGACTGAAACAGAACATGATCCTGTGTTCCTTCCCCATCTTCCACCTGCCTTTTGTCTGTAGAAAAACTTTAGTCAAAGAATAAGTTTAATCAGAGAAGTGAGAAAATAGAGAAGCAAAGGAAAGCAGTCAAACAGGACAAACTAATAATAGTTTAGTCATTAAGCAAAGTCAAGGACCTTTAGTTCCTCTTCAAGGGCTGTAGATAATATTCTGAGCCGTATCCTCTGAGCTGTTTTGTAGATACTGAAACCCCCACCAGGTGGAAGAACTTAACTACATGATGACCAGATTATAGCCATGACATAAGCTTCCACAATTCCGAGAACTGGCCTCAGAGAAATGGGAACAAACCGACCCTGGCACTGAAGACTAACTGTACTTGAAACAATCAAGATGATGCCGATCAGACCACCTCATGACCGATTTCAAGATGGCTGTCAGAGCCAGCTGTGCTGTTTCTGCATGTAGCCCCTCCCTCCTTCTATACAAAAAAGCTCTTGCCCACTGATTGTCAGTCGGGAGGAGTCAGCCTTTGGACAGGAGTCTGCCCTTCCCTCTGGTTGCCAGCCTCTGAAATAAAGCAAACTTTCCTTTCCACCAACTTTGCCTCTTTATTGGCTTTAGAATGGCGAGCAGCCAGACCCCACTTTTGGTAACATGATGACTACAAAGGAAGAAGCTAAGAGTAGTAGCTTGAAGTATCCAGAGACAATCATTGAGGAGATGTTTTCGTGGTTTAGTGTGGCAAAGAACCCATCACAAGAACTCTGCTCTCTGAATCTGATTTTAATGAAAATATGGACTCTAAGTTTAAATAGTCCAATAAAGTTGATACAAAAATGATGCTTAGAAACTGTTTTGGACTGATAGGAAAAATTTTTTAATGTGTAGAAAGACCAATTTGGGATGATGGGAAAAGCACAGGATTAAGAAGCAAAAAACCTATTTCTTGATCTTACTTTTAGGGTTTTTTTTCCTTAATTGAGATATAATTGACATATTATATTAGTTTCAGGTGTATAACATAATAATTTGTTATTTGTGTATATTGTGAGATGATCACCACAGTACATCTAGCTAACATCCATCACCTCACAGTTACAAACTTTTTTTTGTGATGAGAACTTTTAAGATCTACTCTCTTAGAGACTTTCAAATATACAATATAGTATTAACTATAGCTGTATTAACCATGTTGTATATTACACCTCCAGGACTTAATTATTTTATAACTGGAAGTTTGTACCTTTTGACACCTCCACCCATTGTGCTCATCCCCACCCCACCCACCTCTGACAACCACTAATCTGTTCTCTACATCGATAAGTTTGGGGGGTTTTGTTTTGTCTTTATATTTCACATATAAATGAGATCATACAGTATTTGTCTTTTTCTGTCTGACTTGTTTTACTTAGCATAGTGCCCTCAAGGTTCATCAAAAAAATTCTTTTCTTTTCCCCTCTGTTTTTCAGGAACACTTATAAAGTAAAATAAGGGGAATGGAAATTATTGTTTCCAATATTCTTTCCTATTTGGAGATTTGAGCATTTATAGTTGATTAAAAATTGGAAATGAACATAATATCAATAAAAGGAGTATGTGACTTGTGTTTACATTTAAGAAATATTTTGGCATCTGACAATAAAAACTTACTCATTTACTCAACAAAAACTTATTAAGCACCTATTATGTGTCAAGCCCTCTATTAGGCACTGGGCCAAAATAGCAAAGGAAGGAGGCCTTGTCCCCAAGAGGTGTTTGGAGTTCGGAGAGGGATACAGTTAGAAGCACAGACAACTACAATGCCTGGGATAAGTGCTATAATGAGAGCTGTATGGGATGGTATTTGGAATTGAATACAATTTCCAATTTAATAGTTTTTGAAGTGGAACCACTTTTCATCCGTGTCCAACTAAAATGGCTTCCTAATCTTACATCACAATATAAAAAATGCAGGCCTTCTGTTGATCTGCTGCAGAGATGGCATATGTGCGCAGAGACATCTGTTTAGACGTCCACTTAGCAAGCATTCTGTCAGCCTGTCAGGACCAGCACCCCAGCTGAAACACATATAGCCCCAGACATCAGCTGTAAGGGAACCAAATGGTGTCTTTTCAAAAATTACCTTAGAATTCAAAGTATCTAAACAGCTTGACAGGCACAACCAATGATTTATAAAGGAAACCCACAGCACACAGATGTACGTAGCCCCTAAGTTCAGTAAGGAACAGTCTGAATTTCAACTGTCTCACTCCAGTACTGAATTTAGAATCTTCTCCATTGAATGAGACAATGCATAACACCATGAATATAAGCCAAATGAAAAGACATGTTAGGTGCTAGCCAAATAATGGAAGATCAATTAATAATTAATTCATTCCTTATTAATTAATTAATAAATAATTAATAGGTAAAATTCCACAAATCTAAAACACTTGGCAATATTGGAAATCTTTGATTGCATGAGAGTCTGCTATTTTTATGAGACGTTTCGAACATGAAGAAGCTTTTTATTTTTAGATTTTCAGAGTAGTAATGCAGCAAAATGGACTATTAGGTCGTTACTGCATCAGTCTCATATCTATTGAGAATAATTAAAGAAAAACAAAAGTTCCCCCCATGCTCCCAGGAAAGCCTGAAAATTCTAAAGCTTTGCTAATCAGTAAAGACTAGAAATTCTTTTAAACCTGTTTAATCAATAAATTTCAGTTAAAGGGTGGTGGTAACAAGCAAACACCAGAGCTGATTTTAAACTTACCTAATCAATCAATGAGGACTTGCTGCAATGAAGCAACTCCGAAAACCAACCAATCAATGACAGTCTTACGTTTTCAAAGACAGCAATTGCGCAGCACACACTCTAGTGAACATGCTTTAAGGCTGAAATCAGACTACCCTTGCCCCTCACCAACACAAAACCCTGCTTCCAAGACTGTGGCAACCTCGTCTTGCCTCTGTAACCAACACCACCCAAAACAAGTTCTTCCCCAAACCCTTTGTAAGATCTCTCTTTGCTCAGTATGACTAGCCGAGTTCTTCCTACTTCAGCAAGCAATAAATTCAACTTTGTATTTTGGGGATCCAATGTGTTGATCTCTTCCTTTTTTGACGCTATATACACATTATTTGAAATTATAAAATGACTCTAACTTTACTTGACCCTTTGCGTAGACTTGTTTTTCTACAAGATGACCCATGATGTTAAAATACTTTATTTAGGAAACATTCTATACTAAGTACAGACCCATACCCCTATGTAAAATCTGTCTGCCTTTTATAAGTTTATCTTTACTTACAAATTCTGCCCTTAATCTGTCCAACACACAGTTTGGACTCCCTATCTTTTTTTATGCCATAATTGTCCACCTCGTTCTCCAAACTATAAGCCTTGGACTTAGTAATGACCCTTCCTTCTTTCTTCCCTCTCCAGGCTTAGCAATACTATTTCTGAAATGTTCTTTAAATCTCTGTCCTCACCTCACGCCTCTGGCCCTAGCCCTAATTAAAGATTTCAATTCATTTTTGCCAAGAGGATTACCCAAAGTTCCTCCACACCCTTCTAATACATCACCTGTGAGCCAGACCACCGGGGTGATAAAGAACAGAACTAAGTTTGTTTCCTTGCTGTTTGAAAGTCTGTTTTAAAGACCCCAGGATCTCTTAAGGGACTAAGTAGAGACTCCTTCCTATGACAGTGTGACACCAATGCTACTGGCTCACCCTCCTCTCTGCCCATTTGGATTTGGGGTTTCCCATGGAAATTGCTTGCTCTTCCTTAAACACCCTGTACTCTCATTGCTCTTGCTAATTAATTCCTCTTCCTAAAAATCCTTTTTGTCTTCTGAACACTGCTCATGCTAAAATCATCTCCCTATGTTTTGCAATTCATTCTGCTAGTAGAACATGGAATTCAGTGCGTTAATGCTCATCGGACAGTGCTTTACGCCCTTACTGGAAGCAGCTTAAGACAAAAGCAAAATCTTATTTCTCTTTGGGTTCCATTGGTGAGAAAAAAAATGGTAATACAGAGTAATATTCCAGTAAATGTTAATTTAAAAGGATTTCATTGGTATATGGACTATATACTAATATAGCAGCTGACCTTAATGTGTTCATAGGACTTGTAGAATTTCTCTACTGAAAACTCTTCATCGTGTAAATCCACTTGACCCTGACCTCCCAGCACTGCCTATATTAAGGTCTGTAAGTTTCTAGGAGCAAATGTTAGTCTCTGGTTTCGTTTTCGTCTCTGCTGGGCTCTCACTGAGCTATTCTTATGAGAGAATGCCAAGGCATTCCAGAATTAATGTTTGCATGTGTTTCCAGAGGAATGTTTCTTGGACTTTCCTGTCTTCACTGTCATTTTAAAGGAATGACTTAGACGGCAGCAGAGACTCCTGTTTGCCTTGGCAGTTGTTAGCGACGCTTTGGCAGATAGATTCCACACCTCCTGGTTTGGGAGGTGGGAGCTTAAAGAAACATTTATTGAGCTCTTACTACATGGCAGGTTCTAGGTTAGATGATAAGGCTACAAAGACAATTAAAACAAATATCTGTCCTTAAAAATTTGCACTCCAGTAATGAATGAGGCCGGTGTACATGCAAATAATAAAAACACACAAAGAAGGGGTGGGGTGCAGCCCTGAAGACTGTGTTCCAGAAGCAGAGAGATGGACTGGGAGAGAGAGCTTCCTGGGGAGGTGATGTTTGAGCATATACACATATGCATATGAGCCAGAGAAACAGGCCAGAAAAAACGGTAGATTGAATAACTCACAGGGCCTCATGTAAACATGCAGCTCACGTTCTAGAGCAGTGGCAACCCTTTCAACTGAGGCTGCTGTTGGCAGTGCCTCTGTGTCGGCTTGACTTGTATACTCCCAACTCCCAGGATCAGTGCGGGGTGCTCTCATCCCTCCTGCTTAGCTCAGGGCATTAAATCCTCACCCTACATTGTACAGCTTCGACCCCGTGACAGGGGAGCTGACCCCAGCTTGGTGCCAGGGACCCAGCAAAATGGGGATTAATAAACGCCGCCCCAGCATAGCCAAGATCTCAACAGCTGCTTCGTGCAATTAGACTTGTCATCCTTCTCTTAAGAAGCCCCTGTTGGTTTTTAAATCCTAATTGGCAGGAGACACCTGTTTCCCGATGAGAAGGATGGGAAGGGGTCATTCACTTGCAGCAGGCATAGGAGAGAGGCCGAGAAGCTGGATGAACTCGTGCAAATACCTTTGTCTCAAATCTGTTTACTTCCATTTAGAGTTTCTTTTTTCTTTCTTTCTTTTTTCCGAGAACAGCATATCCAGAGTCAGGCTAGTCCTTGGGAGTAAGTAAGAATTTCGCTCTGAATCTTTTGTTGTTGTTGTTGTTAGCAAGAACTTACCACTGGTCTCTCCCTAAGGCGTCCTCTTTACTATCCAGCAGTCCCTTCTTGGCATGAGTACTGTTTCCTGGCTACATTTTTTGCCAGGATCCTGGCTGTCTTTCGTTCGGTATTTAGCTATTTATGAACTGCCTGCAAGCTACCTAAACCCTGTAACCTACTTGCGCCTCTAAAGAGTATTAAGTATATTTTTAGTTCCTGTCTTCGCAGAGCTAGCCTTCTAAATAGAGGGAGGCGTTAGAACCACATGTAATAATACATGTAAAATATTCTTTTTCAGCTAACATGTTTGAGACAGTGTTTATGGGTAGAAAAAAGAAGTGATAAAGGTTCTCAGGACAGTCTTTTTCGAGGTTTGGGCATTTTGATTTTATCTAAAACTTAATCACCTTAGAGTTTCTGCTTAGATCTAATGCTTGAAGTTGTCTAAATGGTAACAACTAATGTCTAATAAAATCACTGTGACCATTTCTCTTAATTTATACCACTGGCTGTTTCCAACTTAAGTATTACTATTATTTGTTAGGCTCCGATCGTTAGGGCAAATATGTGGGATAGTAAGAAAAAAATAACTGGATAGAAATGTGGAAGAAGCTATGAATCAGTAAAAAGGGAGAAGCAATGGAATCATAATTCTCATTTTCATGTGACAAGAATTTATTGAACACTTAGTACATGCCAGGATCTTTCCTAGCACTTAGCCTTCTGGGTCACACCCGGTTTCAACTCAGTTTGGAAGCACTGTCCTCTGAACAGAACTTTGCCCACAGCCAGTTAAGCGCTCTCATCGACCTTGCGGTGTCCTTGTGGGCTTCAGTGAAATTAGGCAATCAGGGAAGACTTATCTACGCCCAACTGAATACCAATGAGATGTTCCTTCAATTATAATATAGTAAATTCAAATAAGGTTTTCAGTTTTGCTTGACTCCCTCTATGCCTTGTTTTATGTTTAGCTTCACGAGATTTTATGTCTTGTTTACATACAGTTGTATTGCCACTGTCACTGCTGAAAATGTAAAGGAAGTAAAAGACCTGATTATCGCCTGTTAGAGATTTGTATGTTGGCGGTACATATACATCGTGAGAACAACCACCTACATTCGGGCAATTATGCATGGAAGTTTAATTGAAGGCATTGTTGGAGCCCATTACACCCCATCACTCTTCAGAGAATTCCGTGGTGATTAGTAATCTGAAAGTCTTTTAAGATCCTGGATAAATGGTTCTCAAAATTCAGCGTCCAAAAAGATTACCCAAGAATCTTATTAAAATCCAGATTCCCAAGGCCCCCAACTCAGTGATTCTGATTCAGTAGATCGATGATGCGGGCTAGGAATCAGCATTTAGCAAGCACTCCAGATGATTTTGATGGAGAGGATCTGCACCCAACACTTTCAGAAACTATGAGACCATCTCTCACTGTCTGCAAATGGAAGGATAAAATTACAGAGCAATCATTTCTGCCCCTTTCATTTTTCACTTAAGACCAAGTGGATTTCAGTCATGAATGTCGAAGTGCTTCCAAGGCTCATGACTTGTTCCTTGTGATCCCGTACACGTAACTCCATTTGAAATGTGGTTGACTGTATATCTGCCTTAAATACATTTTTATCAAGTACAGAAACAAGCTACTCTAGGTCTTTGTTGATATTGCCTCTGACTTCCATGTTCCTTCAAAGGTAGGGCCCTGCTCTGTCAGTGGTTCAGAGCTCTAGTATTACCATGTAAGGAGGGGGACACCGAGGCCCAAAGCTCCTTTTAGATGTTTGGAACAAAGTGTGAGGCTTTGCGGCCTCCGTGTGTATGTGCATGACGTGAGCAACGGTGACTAGTGCAAGGAACTCAGAGGAGAATGGATGATTCATTCTGGAAGAAATAGCTTGCAGCTGTGAGGACGCCTCAGGCGCCACTTGGCATTATTGGGGTGCTGTATCAGCTGGGAGGCACCCTCTGTCCCCAGACGAGCTGACAGCTTGTCGATCTTGAGCAGACCTGAGCTCTCTCACTGTTATGTTTTGCTTTTGGAGTGAAAGCAAGCTTGTGACTCACACGGGAGCCGAGGGGCGGTAGGCGCTTAGTAGCATTCAGTCTTGGCAGGAGGGCGTCTGCTGCAGACATGGGATGCCATCTAATAAGCACATGTGTTCTTACAGTACGCCTCATGGCCAGGCCACTTTATCTTCAGTAATCCTGATCTATGTCCCAGAATCACATTATTTGGCTGGGGCTCAGACCCCATGTACTCTTCTTGGCTTGGGGAATAATGAAACGTGATCTCAAGACAAGATAGGATTATGATCTGAAGAGGCACTGATGGATTTCTCTCCCCCAGCAGCACAGCATTAATGGGACATGGTATCAGGAAAGTATATTTAACATGCCGCCATTAGAGAAGTTCAAACATTGCCTTTGTACGTGGAATCCTGCCTCTATAGTTTATGATGGCTGACAGGAACAAATTGATGTTAAAGATAAAAGAACATAGAAAACAGAGCTCCAGTAATAGGTAGCAGTAGCCCTGACTGAATCTGCTGTCATTGGCAGTAGTCATTCGTCTTTGAGAAGGCACTGCATGCTATTATATGTGTCATTCAAGGGCCATTTATCAAGAAAAGCCCTTCAGGGTACAATAATGTTAAAAGAAAAAACCCTTTGTGCTTAAAGAGTGCAGTGAATGGGACTAAGCCATGGCTAGAGCTAGGACGATCTCCTTTGAGCAAGCCCAGTGCAGTGGGCCAGAGTCTCTGCGATCTAGGTAGGGTCACTGGGAGGGCAGGCTTCTAGAAGACTTGAGGCAGATCAGGACTGAATCCCTGTAGCCACTGATGATCAGAAAGTGGCTGGTGCTGGATCCAGTCATGAGAAAAGGAATCATTCACTTTGGAAAGCCTGACTCTCTTGAAATCATACATACGTCATATAATCTCTTAAAGCGGTGATAGTTCTTTTCCAACTCCGTCCCATTTGCTATAATTAAAACTCTGGCTTGCACTGCAATCATCCCTTTTCAAAATATTAAATTATCCTTAAGCTCAGGATTCACACCAGGGACACATATGTAAATAGGACAGGTCAAAGTCATGACTGCATGGAATAGAAAAATAAAAAGTACAGCTAGCTGGGTGTGGTAGGGGAAGAATGCAAATTCTGTTGACTCTGTGTGAATATGCTTAAGAAGTCCCTGTCCATGCACTTTATTATCTTGATATCTTTGTGTAACACAATTCAAAAAAAAAAACAAAAAACCCTCCAGGTTTAATTTCCCAAAAGCTCCCCAAAGGAAAAAATATATATCTATATATATTTTATTTTTAGATTTTGGTTCTATATTTTCAAAAAAATGAAGCTTTGTCTTCTTTTTTTTTTGGAAAGAAAAATAGCAATGAAATTTGTTTTTTAGTAAATGGCCAGTAACCAGCGATACATTTTTCAGGTCTGACAATTTGAGCTGCCCTATAGTGAGTACAGGTAGCTAGAAAAAAGGCAGAAATAGTCAAACACTGCCACCTGCTGTTACTGCTGTTGCTGTTATACATTTGCTGTTAAAATTTAGTTTTATTTGGCCTCTGTCACATAGAGGCAGACAATGTAGAGCAATGGCTCTCAAATTTCAGCTGGCATCAGAATCACCTGGAGGGTTACAAAAACACAGATCACTGGACCCCACCCTAGAGTTTTTGATTCAGTAGGTCCGGATGAGGCTGAAGAATTTGCATTTCTAACTAGGTTCCCAGGTACTGCTGCTGCTGGTCTGTTACCAAACCCAGGTTCGGCTGCTCGTCACTCACAAGCCAATAATTCGAGAGGCAAGTGTCAGTAGAAGGGAAAGGCACTTTAATCAGAAAAGCCAGCAATCTGGGGAGAAGGTGGACGAGTGTCCAGAGACCAACTCCAAAGATTCTGCTCAGCCACGGCAGTTTTTAAAGGGAAGAAATGGGGGAAGAATCTCAGTGAATCATAGAGGCAGGAGGCTGGGTTCTGCATCATTCTCCATCAGGAGCAGGCTGGCTGACTCGCCCTTCAGATGTTATCTTGCTGGCGTGGTCTGCCTGTAGGATTCCTTAGGAGGCTGTTGCGGGTAGAGAGCTAATCACTCTTTAACTACTTAAGTCTTCATTCTTACTTCTTTTTATTTAGGAAAAGAATCAACAAGTTAGACAAGGCATGTTGTGCATTCAGGAGAGCATAAGTCAGGAGTTACCTAGGTTCAATTGCTTAGCGATCTCATTCCTATAATTAGGCTTTTAAGTTTAGAGGGGGACAGAAATGGGTAAACAGGGAAGGAGCAAAAGAGCTGCTTTCAGATCCAGCCACTGATCTATTTTAAAATGCCAAGGATGCCCTGGGTTGCTTGCCTAAAGGTTTCCTGACAAAAGAACTCAACTTCTATGGCCCTATGAGGATTTACGTTGTATTGCTTATTCCAACCTATCCTCTACCTCACATAAGAAGAATAAGTTGGGTTTGAAAGCCAAATCTGAAAGGAGATGCAATCAATGAGGTATGCAGGTTGCTGTGCTTCAGGCTGAATGATTATATCAGAGGAACATGGGGTGAATTGAGCTACAGGAGATTGTTTCTATAAAGAAATAACTTGGCCTGGAATGTGAAGGAGCTGCGCATATGTAAGAATACTGCTCTCAAACCAAATGGATAGTGCTGGTCTTGGAAGGTCTGGGCAGAGCCCCAATTTTTCTGCCTTTCTTTCATGTGCCACATGTTAATTTGTCTTCAAGATTCACTTACTCTGAAAAGCAGATGGCCAGAAGTGTGAAATTTTGGTGGTATTAAGTGCTATCACTTTTGTCATCACCAATGTTTTCAGGAAAGCTGGAGAGTTCATTGATTAACTCACTGAGCAAAGCTGTGCTTTTTGAACTTTGGAAACTGATGAGAAGGAATGTGCTTTAATCACTTTTTTTTTTTTTTTTGGTTAAAAAAACACCACGTGGCATTAAATTTACCATCCTAATCACTTTTAAGTGTATGGTTCGGTGGTGTTAAGTATATTCACATTGTTGTGCAACAGATCTCTCGACCCTTTTCATCCTATAAAACTGAAACTCTATAACCCATTAAACATCCCTCCAGACCTTAGCAATCACCTTTCAAATTTTTTTCTGTGATTCTGACTCTGACTACTTTAGAGTAGACTCATATGGTATTTATCCTTCCGTGACTGGTTTATTTCACTTAGCACAATGTCCTTAAGGTTCAACCATGTATACCCATCCATCACATATTGTAGAATGTGACAAGATTTCTTTCATTTTTTAAGGCTGTGTAATATTCCATTGTATGTATTTATTCATCTGATGATGGAGAGATTGACTGCTTCCATCTCTTGGCTAAACATGGATGTACAAATCTCTTCTCAAGACTTGGCTTTGAATTCTTCTGGATATATACCCAGAAGTAGGATCATAGGGTGATTCTATTTTTAATTTTTTGAGGAAACTCCATACTGTTTTCCACAACGGCTGCATGATTTTACGTTCCCACTAACAATGCACAAGGATTCCAATTTCTCCACATCCTGGCTGACACGTTTTATTGCCAATAATTTTTGTTATTTTCTGTTTATTTGATAGTAGTCATGCTAGTGAGTGTGAAGTGATATCTAAATGTGGTTTTGATTTGCATTTCTCCAATGATAAGTAATAATGAGTCATCCTCTCATGTGCTTACTGACAATTTGTATGTCATCTTTGGAGAAATGTTTATTCAAGTCCTTTGCCCATTTTTGAATTGGGTTATTTGATTTTTTGTCATTAAGTTGTAGTACTTTATATGTTCTGGATATTAACCATTATTAGACATATAATTTACAAATATATTCTCCCATTCCATAGGTTGCCTTTTCACTTTGTTGATTGTGTCATTTGAAGCAAAAAGATTTTAAGTTTGATGTAGTCCCATTTGTCTATTTTTGCTCTTGTTGTCTGTGCCTTTGGTGTCACATCCAATAAACCATTGCCAGATCCAGTGTCATGAAGACTTTCCCCTATGTTTTCTTCTACGAGTTTCATCATCTTGAGTTTTACATTTAGGTCTTTAATTGATTTCAATTTAGTTTTTGTAGAAAGGCAGATAAGGGCCTAACTTCATTTTCTGCATGTGTATTCCCAATACCATTTGTTGAAGAGACTATTCTTTCCCCATTGAATAGTCTCAGAACTCTTGTCAAAAATCATTTGACCACATATGCAAGGGTTTGTTTATAGGCTCTCTATTCTATTCTACTCTATTCTATTCTACTCTATGTCTGCCTTTATGCCAGTGCCACACTTTTTTTTTTTTTTTTTTTGAGGTACGTGGGCCTCTCACTGTTGTGGCCTTTCCTGTTGTGGAGCACAGGCTCTGGACGTGCAGGCTTAGCAGCCATGGCCCACAGGCCTAGCTGCTCCACGGCACGTGGGATCCTCCCAGACTGGGGCACGAACCCACGTCCCCTGCATCGGCAGGCGGACTCTCAACCACTGCGCCACCAGGGAAGCCCCACACTGTTTTGATTACTGTAGCTTTGTAATATGTTTTGAAATCAGGAAGTGTAAGTCTTCCATCTTTGTTCTTTTTCAAAATTGTTTTGGTTATTCTAGGCTCCTTGAGAGTCCAAATGAATATTAGGATAGATTTTTCTTTTTCTGCAAAAAATACCATTGGGATTCTGATAGGGAATACATTGAATCTGTAGATACTTTTTTTTTTTTGTAGTATTGACCATCTTAACAATATTAAGTCTTCCAATCCATAAACATGAGATGACTTTCCATTTCTTTGTACCTTTAACAACAATTTTAGCAATATTTTATAGTTTTCAATGTGTAGTCTTTCACCTCCTTGGTTAGGTTTATATCCTACAACTTTATTGAACTTATTACTTTTGACAGTTTTTTTGGTGAAATCTTAAGTGTTTTCTGCATATAAGATCATGTCATCTGCAAAAAGAGATAATTTTACTTCTCCCTTTTCAATTTGGATACCTTTATATTATTTTTCTTGCCTAATTGTTCTGGCTAGGACTTCCACACTATGTTGAATAGAGAGTGGGCATCCTTGCTTTGTTTCCAAACTTAGAGGAAAAGCTTTCAGACTTTCACCATTGAGTTTGATGTTAGCTGTGGATTTTCATATGTGGTCTTTATTATGTTGAGGTACATTCCTTCTATTTCTAATTTGTTGAGAGTTTTTATCATGAAAAGGTGTTGAATTTTGTCAAATGCTTTTCTGCATCAATTGAGATAATCATGCGGCTTTTGCACTTCATTTTGTTAACGTGGTGTATTACATTGATGGATTTTTGTTATGTTGAAAATTCTTGTATTCCAGGGCTTAAATTATTTTTTTTTCAATGAAATGATTCTATGTTATTTTTTTCCCTCAAAAATGACCTGACAAGTTTCTACCATTGGAAAAACTGGGTAAATAATAATGGAATATTTCTATATTATTCTTAACACTTCATAGGAATCTACAGTTATCTCAAAATAAAAAGTTTTAAGAAATGACCTGAAGTAAGGAATATTAAATCAGAACACACTCAATGAGTTTCTATTTTGTCTGGGGAAAAAAATATTTGCCACCTTTCTAAGTCAGCAAAAGTATGATTATTTTCTGATAATTTAATTAATTGTGCTAAAGACAGAAGTTCCTTCCTTTGCATGTGTATGCATCTCTTGCTTCCCCTAGTTTCTGCCCTCTCATTTTCTCTTTCACTTTTCCTCTCATCCTCTCCTTTCTCCATTTCTTTCTTTCTCATACATTTGTTCACACACTCTCACACTGTTTTTTTGAGGAATAGGAAAGCCAATTTTTTGTTTGTTTGTTTTAGATTTTGCTCCGATTATTACAAGAATTATCATTAAATATCAAGAAACATCCTTCTAAATAGACAATGTTTTAGATTAAAAAAAAATTTATGACAAGTTGAATACATTGATGGCCACAGTTCCACATCCACAGATTTAATCATCTGGGGATTGTATAGTACTGAGTATTTACTATTTAAAAAAAAAATCCACATATAAGTGGACTTGCACAGTTCAAACCCATGTTGTTCAAGGGTCAACTGTACATATATATACAGTATAGACACTCAGCAAAGACATAATGTTTAAGTGAATTATGATATATCCATATGGTGGTATATTATGGAGCCTGTAAAATCACACTTATAAACATAATGAAACAGGAAAATGCTCACAACACAAAGCTGAGTGGAAAAGTAGAAACTAAATTATATATGCAGAATGAGCCATATTTTAATAGTTAGGGAAAACTGAAGACTGTACAACAAAATATTACCAGAGGTTCTCTCTAGGTCACAAGATTATAAAAGATTATTTTTTTCTTTTATTTTTCTCTAATTTTAATGCTTTTAACAATGAATATGTTTCACTTCTTTAAGATTATAATTTTTAGAATTTAATTCATAAGGTATTATTTTAATTAAAAAATAACTTTTAAATAATAAAAAATTGTATTTGGAAATATATTAGTAATTAATAAATGTTATAAAAATAAGAGTAGAATCAAGTATAAGGAAGCTCAGATTTTAGCATGCCTAAAGGATCTAAAATTATCTCATTTATTAAGTAGTCTATGGCATAAAAGCTTAGAAAACCACTGGAATAATAATCCAGGGTTACAATTAAAATTCCAACAACAGAGGTCCATTAGTTAACAATAAAACTAACAATAAAATAGAACATATGGTGGCTTCCCTGGTGGCGCAGTGGTTGAGAGTCCGCCTGCCGATGCAGGGGACACGGGTTCGTGCCCCGGTCCGGGAGGATCCCACATGCCGGGGAGTGGCTGGGCCCGTGAGCCATGGCTGCTGAGCCTGCGCGGCCGGAGCCTATGCTCCGCAACGGGAGAGGCCACAACAGTGAGAGGCCCAAGTACAGCAAAAAAAAAAAAAAAGAACATATGATAAATACAAAAATAAGATAAAAATCTTGGTCTAACTTAAGAATTGTCTCTAACCATTTAATAAACGTAGTCAATTTGTAGTGAGGTGGATAGACCTAGAGTCTGTCATACAGAGTGAAGTAGGTCAGAAAGAGAAAAATATCGTATGCTAACACATACATATGGAATCTAAGGAAAAAAAAAAAGGTCATAAAGAACCTAGGGCTAAGACGGGAATAAAGACACAGACCAACTAGAGCATGGACTTGAGGATATGGGGAGGGGGAAGGGTAAGCTGTGACAAAGTGAGAGAGTGGCATGGACATATACACACTACCAAACGTAAAATAGATAGCTAGTGGGAAGCAGCCGCATAGCACAGGGAGATCAGCTTGGTGCTTTGTGACCACCTAGAGGGGTGGGATAGGGAGGGAGACGCAAGAAGAAATAGGGGAAGAGATATGGGGACATACGTATATGTATAACTGATTCACTTTGTTATAAAGCAGAAACTAACACACCACTGTAAAGCAATTATACTCCAATAAAGATGTTAAATAAATAAATAAATAAATAAATAAATAAATAAATGTAGTCAAGATTAAGGACTCACAGCCTGAGGAGAGGGTACAAAATGGTCATCAAGTACTACCTGTAGCCTGAAAAATATCTCACACATATGCACTATCGTTTTACAAATATATGTAGATGATATTGAGAATAGTAAAATACAATCCTATTTAAAAGTGTTACCAAGTTCATGTAGGTGATTTGTCTTTATGTTCTTATCAATGGGTATCCCATGTGGGGATTCAACTACATTTTAGACATCGAATGTTGCATCCTCAACAAACCAACAGTAAAAACACGTTTCGGTACAATCTGGGAAATTGATTATGAATTAAATATCATATGATACCAAGAACTACTGTTAATTTTTTTAGATGTGGTAACAGCATTTATGTTTAAAAAAGCATCCATTTTGAGACTGCACATATCTAGAGGTGAAATAATATGATGTGGGATTTGAAATATTAAAATATTTCACCAAAGAAAACAAAGGAAAGAAAAAGGAATTGTCAAACAAAGGTAGCAAACTGTTGAATCTGAGGGTTCCCTTGTACTGTTCACTCTACTTTGGGGAATGTTTGTAACTTTTCATCGATATTTAAAAAATTTTAAGTGAACCAAATACTCAAATCTTGGTAAATATCTTATTAGATATCTTTTAAAAAGAGAGCAAATATTTTTTTAAAGAAAAAGTATGCAGAAAAAAAATTTAGTTTTCTATTTCTTAAATAGGGTTGTCTCTATTTTTAGGGTGCCTTGCTTACCTGTTGGGGACTCCTGTAGTAATATCGAGGTGCAGGTCCCACGGCAAAGTAGCCGTCTTACTGAGAATATTTATTGCATTCCTACAATTTGCGCATGGTAGATTTCCAGGCACAGAGTCAAACATTTCAAAATAACAACAAAAGGAGCAATCTTGGGTGGTTCCTCATGTACTCCCCAAAGAAGATTATGGATGATAAAAAAACACCATGGAAGACCTAAATGGGAATCTATTTTATTATTCAGGTAAAATATTGGTGTCAGAAACCCAGGTTTACAATTTGTCAACAAATAAACCAACTTAAAATTGTAATAAATCACCAATAGGCAAAGGGCTTATAATATTTGGAAGTGAAACATTGCCATTCAAAAAACTGGCGTTGGTTCTTCTCAAATAACTGTACCTGCAGAATCAGTAGGGTCAACAGGTTTACCAAGACCAGAGGCCATCACTCAGATAAGCCATTAAAAAATACTTAAATTATCTACTGGAGGGGGAAATAAAGAAGAAAAAAAACCCCAGCTTTTTTAAAAAAAATTGAATTTGACTAGACTGCAATTTTTACTTGTGCTCAATCAGAAAGATGTCCTGAGGTCTATAAATTTCAGAGAAATTATTATTTTTTAATAAAGATGAGAAAGATGGGTCTCCCAGAAAGACATGAAGCGGGATCTATGATTTTTCTATTTCGTTCATCTTGGTCTTAATCTAGGTAACCAATCATCAGAAATCCGTCCTCGTTCCTAGTGCTGCCCACTAAAACTTGGTTCTCCTTATAAAATGTGTCACATTTGAGATTTATGGAGAAAATAGATTCATTGTATGATTTAAATTTGATAAGAAGTCAGGGGCTGCTTTTGAATTGCATTTTATATGCTAAGCACTATGGAACATTTTATTATGCTTGTTTGGTTTTTATTTTTCATTTGTTCAAGCTCCTGACGGCCCAATATCATACAGAAAGTTAAAGGCCTCACACATGGTTACCCAAATATAAACAATTAATCTGCACTCACTCCATTTATTAGAATGTAATTTTATCATTCATTAATTTATTTCCTCAACAAAATATTTATAAATCTCATTTTTTAAAACAAGCACATTCTATGCTAGGTGCTAAGAATACAAAGTGAATAAGACATAGTCTTTGCTTTTAAGGGGCTCCAATACAAATGGGATTATGTAGATCTGAAAACAACTCACAAAACTCCAACGGCTAAGTGCTACAGTAGAGATGAAAAGACGTAGTTTCAGAGAATGTGATGAGAATGGATTATGATCCTACTTCATCTCAAATTAATGAACAATTTCCAGATTCTGGATTGTACAGGTACACTACTGCTTATCCACCTTCAAGATTCAAAGAGGGAAGGGATATGTAGGTTAAAGAAAAGCAAACTAATTTTCAAAAGACTACCTCCATCATTCAGCCCAAAGTTCAGGGGATCTTCAGACTTTGAACCAACATGAATTGGAGACGTAATCTTTTTTTGTGGCATGTCAGTTCCCTAGATTGTGGCATAGGCCATGAGGAGTCCAAAGAAGACAAAACTGAAAACAAACATAAAACATGAGGGATGCAGAACCCTGACCCCATGAATTCCTTTCACATTTGTACTTCTCAGGTAGCTTCCCCTTCAGTCCCTGACCCACTATGTTTCACATCTCAGCCCCCTTTTGATTTTCTCGATTTGGATTTTATAATCCAGTCCAGTACTGCTTCCTTTCATGCTAGCTAAAACCCCCTCATACACTGCCTCTGAAGAGTACTTTAGGATCACCCACTCCAACTATACTCTAATGCCAAGTGCAGGCCTGGGGATATTGCTGGCCCAACTTCCCTGGCCTTTCATCACTTGGGGAGAGACAGGGGAGACACCAAGGTATGGCAGTGTTGCCACCTCCTCTCTCTAGGCCAACTTCTAGACTGAATTATAATGCACACAGAGTTTAATAACACATTTTTCCAGTGCATCTCCCTACACTTTGCGTGTTCTCATTCACACTGCAGTTGTTGAGCATCCTCATGATGCTTTCTTGCTCCTGGCCTTACCCACTTAATCTTTCCCCCCAACCAACATTTTCTGAACAGATCCCAATGTTCCACCTTTCCAACCTCCATTTCCAGTTTTTGATTCCCGTATGAACGAATGCCTCATCCTCCCAGGATTCAATTTCTGCCAAGAAAGGTTGGCTAACCTTTGAGTATAAGAGAATAATTCTCAAGTGCGTTTGAGACAAATTTGAGGATTCTCAGAAATGTGGGGGAAGAATTCGAGGGTGACTGGAATTCCCAAAAAGCAAGAGGAAGCTGATATTATGTTTACCTACCAGTTGGTGGGTTTCCCTAAATAATCAGTAAAACCTGGTAAGCCAGCAAATATTCGAGGGCAAAAGAGAAAATTTTAAGTATCTCCTCCATCTTTCTTTTAGCCATTAGCACAGTATCCGGCACATAGTAGAAGCTCAATGAATATTTTTTCATGGACTAACTGATTAGAATGACTACTCTCAGAGACCAAAAGATATAGGGTCTAAAGCTTTGATGGGGAAAGAACTGGCTAAGACTTGAGGGAAAAGAGCAGTAACATAAAATCAACAGAACCTAAGGAGTGAGAGAAGAATAAAGAGATTCCTTCGGTGGGTTCACAAGAATATCTCACAGCTGCTTCCTTGGAATTGTTGCAATGTATTCATTTAAAGGAGGAAAAACTCCATAAACTTTTGCTTGATTCCTCTTCAATAATACACGCTCACGGTTTTTGTCTCCTGATTGGCAATACTTCAAAGGGACACCAGAGGGCGGTCCATTTTAACTGTTCGGAATCCCTCTAACATCCAGTCTCTTTCAGAGTTCGAATCTCAATGCAGGAATTCCTCTAAGAACTAGTCCACAAAATAAAGTCAGAAGTTGCATGACTTGTAGAGAAGCTGCAATGTTAGTTATTATCCTTCAATATGATTATTTAATTTAACACAGAATTTATTCTAACTGCACAAATACGAAGATTATTTGAAGTCTAAAAGGGGGCCAGTTCAGAGGAGGAAGTATTTAAAGCTTTAGAAAACGGTAGTTTGCTTCACACTGTGATAGCATCCTTCCTGGGAATAAGCTTCTTTTCTGCAACTACCTCCTTGATAAGTGTGATATTGTTACAAAGTTATAGGTAAAGCAATAAGAATTACAGGAAGCACATATGGTGCCATATAAAAACAAGTTCATATACACATACGTGCAGCATATATGTGTTTTGTATATTTGTATGTATGTGTATATCTGTACAAATTTTGAGCCCCTCAAAAAAACTATGCATATTCTCTCAAATATTAACGTTACAGATATCATTTCATCATTCTCTGACTACTGATTTATAGCAGTTTTACTGGGAATGGAGATGAGAGCTTTGGTGACTAAAAGCTTGTCTCCCCTCAGCTGCATCTCCAGGGTGTGTGATGAGGTTTAGCCATCCTGAGAAACGTGTTTCAAACCAGGCCCCACTGAGTGGCGATCTCAGCCCTCCCTCCAGCTAGAACCGGGCGATATCGCGCTAACTCTAGCACACCTGATTTGTATATGTTTCATATAAATGCAACTTTGTCAAAAAATACCAGAAATTGAGTTTTTAAAAGCAAACGTCCAATCCATTAATAAAAGTATACTGATTCTCCTGAGAGCTTAACAGTGATAAAGAAAACTGACTGGGTTAGCAATTTGCTTCCCCCTTCCCGCCCCCAATTCTGGCCTCTTGTGACCTCTTTACAGAAGGGTATGGCCCTGAAGTCCTGAAAACCTCTCTGAAACATAAGCTAAGATCACTGTCTCTTCTCCCAGACCCCAAAGTTTTATTTTCTGTGAAGCTGCATTTAATATTCAGAAATGATTCTGTGACTTGTCATATAACAACAGTTAAGGGGATGTGCAAAATGCAATTGACTGACTCAAAATATACAAGTACTTGAAAGCATTTTAACCTGTAAATAAAGTCCTCTCAAACCCTAAAACATTTTGAAACATTTTAAAAATTCAGAAAATAATTTATTAATTCAAATAGTGATTCCAAGTTATTACTAATATTAACAAAATACTGGAGATTCAATTAAATTAACTCTATAAAAATCTGGAATCTGGGAATAGTATATTCATAATTTTTAGAGATGCCAAGGCACAAATATTTTACCTAGAGTCTCACATCAATATATAACACCCTGTAAACTAAATTAGTCAAAACTGCTGCTTCAATAATTAACTGCATTTGAAGTGTTATGGTAGAGATCATTTTTAATGCATCAGAAGGTTAGAGATTAGAAACTTGCCTAATTTCTGTTCAAGTCCATATTTGTTGTTTATGTGCAATTTCTCTGAATCTCATTTTCCAAATTTGAACCAACAATTAGAAAAAGCAAATATTGTTAAATAACAAACATGAAAATGTATTCAACTTCAGTACCAAAGAAATGCAAATTGCTACATATTACATAAGAAAAAATTTTAAATAATGAAATATTTTTAAATCGATGAAATATCCAGTTTTAATGAGGATGTGTTGAAACTAGTATCTTCACACATAGCTAGTTTTAATAAAAGTTAAAGCAGTCATTTTGCAAAACAAATTGCAACACAGTTCAAAGGCAAGTTTCTATTCATTCAGAGAACAAAACAATAACTACTGAGTACCTCCAATACACTGATTTAGGGGCTAGCTGGAAGCACAGTGGCTAGCCTAAAGTGACACACTGGCTCTGTGCCCATGTTGCTTGTTGTCTGGTATTATTTTAAATTGAAAGGAAACAGCTGTCTGCACATGCGTATTCTCTGATATTCTCTGAACATAATCTAAAGGCTCAACAATTGGAAAGGCAATAATTAAATTTTAACCTAATGTGTAAAACCATATAACTATTAAAATGAGAGTTATGAATAAAGCAATTAGGAAAATGCTTCTGATATAATATTGGCTGAATAAAAAAATGGGTACTGATAATATGCCATGCATATAAAACCAAATATAAAGTCTAGAAGGGAACATCAGAATGAAAGGGTTAGATGAATTTAATATTTTATATTGTATTCCCCATTATTTTTGTCACCATAATTTTACATAGTAATTTGAAAGAATTAATAACTGAGAAAAATAACTTTTTCATGATTAACATCATAGAATTTGTTGTGCCTGTCAATTCTTCTAAAAAAATCTTATGTTTCCCAAACTACATTTTAGGAGAATTCTGTAAGGCTTTTAAAAAACTGTATTTGATTTTTTTTGGAAATTAACCTATGAGATGATTTTTCACTGCTTACATTAACCTAAGCACACTATATATCTACTTTTCCATTATAACCATACTTAATACTCCTGGGTCAAATGAGTTTGGAATTGCCCAGCTAATAGATGTAAAAATACTTTGAAACCTGTAAAATGCTTTGTAAGTATAAGATTTTATTACTGCAGTGAATAGTTCCTTGAATCATCTTTTTTATTTCCCTTGTTAATACTGAGGATTGATTTAATAAGATTTTAACCCAGAAAAATCTTTCTTCTGTTCCTTCTCTTTATGAGTAAGAGAGAATGACTTCCCCAAAAGAATGTGAAGACACAGTTGGTCTGTTGTGTTTAAAACAGGTTTAACTGATAAAGCAAGCCTTTACATCATGAGAACTGTAAACAGTGGGAAACCGTGCCCTGAGGTGATCCACACGTATCACACAGTGTGACATTGCCTGAACCTAGGCACTCAGGAAAAGCCATTGTGACACAATTCTCTAGGAACGACAGCGCATCTGAAATTAGGAAGAAGATGTATACAAGGCAGAGGGCATGCTGGGGCTGTGTAGTCCTAATCTTCAGCATTTGAGAAAGGGAGATAGGAATTTTAGTTCAAGAGATGATAAAAGTTTTGTTTTCTATGCTTTGTTTTGCTACTTCTTTTTCCCTATGAGAATAGCAATAACAAATTTAGGCTGCAAATTACTAAGCTGAGAAGCTCTGTCCTACTCGGCAGCAGGGCTCCTGGGGAGAGGACCCCTGCCCCAGTCCCGGGCAGTGCTGACAAGGAGAGGTGAGCAGGCTCAGCCAAGAACCCGGAGAAGCAAAAGGAAAACCAAGAACTGCAGGAGACAATTTGATCCCCCCTTTCCAGTCATAGTTGTTAGGTCTTGTCCTTGTCTGGTTGGGATAGCTGATCCACCATATAATGTTGAAGAGAAGTAGGCAACTCTGTCTTGATGTGAATTATTTATTTATTTATTTATTTTTTTTGCGATATGCGGGCCTCTCACTGTTGTGGCCTCTCCCGTTGTAGAGCACAGGCTCCGGATGCACAGGCTCAGCGGCCATGGCTCACGGGCCCAGCCGCTCCACGGAATGTGGGATCTTCCCGGACGGGGGCACGAACCCATGTCCCCTGCATCGGCAGGCGAACTCTCAACCACTGTGCCACCAGGGAAGCCCTTGATGTGAATTTAAAGTGAACACGTTAAATATTTTACCAAGTTGTCTGACGTTTGCTAAGTCTTTTGTATTCTTTTATTGTATTATGGAAGTTGCCTTCCACTCCTTCGCTAAGAGTTTTGATAACGAATGAAGGTTGGGGTCTATTAAGAGCTTTTCCTGCCTCTGAGATAATTGTTTGATTTTTTGATCTGTTGATATGTAAATTATTTTCCTTTTTTCCCTGAAATATATTGTGTAATATTTCAGATATACAAACAAGTATAAAAATGTGTGGCCACCACCCAGCATAAGAATAAAAATTTAGCATTAGAGCTGAAGTTTCCTAAAATACATCTACTTGATCAAATTTTCCTTTTTCTCAAAGGTAGTTGCTATCCTCATCTTGAGATTTAAAATTTCCAACCATTTTTTTTCACTTTTACTAATTAGAATATATATGCCTATATGATACACACATGCACACACACATCCCTAAGGAATATATAGTTTTGTTTTGCATGTGTTTATGCTTTATAGGAGTAGTGTCATGATGTACGTATTCCTCAGCAATTTACTAGTCTCACTCAACATTGTTTCGTGAAGTTCATTCTTTCATTCATTCATTCATTTTCATTGCTATATAGTAAGCCATTAAACGTCTATCTTTCACAATTTTTATTCATTCTTATGTTATGTTGTTCAGCATTAAGGTGTTTCCCATCTTCTTTAATATAAACATGGCTGTTTTGAACAATTTTTTATATTTTCTTTATACACATGAGTAAGAATTTCTCTAGAGATATAAGTTCACATGGAATTTCTGAGTTGTAAGCTATATGTATTTAACCAAATCTCTACAAAGTGGTTTTAACAAGCCACACTTCAACCAGAATTGTGTAGTTTTAATGTTCTTCTACATATTCCATGACAATAAGTGTGAAAGTTTTTTCCCCAGCCCAATGATCATGCGAGTGTATATCTTTTTGATTTTCCTTTACATATTCCAATTTTCCAGTATCCTTTCATTTGTTTACTAGTCATTTACTGCCTTCCTCTTTCAATTTACCTGTTCATATTTATGTTCAGTTGTCTATTAGATTGTTCTTTATTGGTTCATTTTTTTAGAGTTATTTATGTATTCTGTATACAAATTCTTTGTTTTATGCATGCATTAAGACTATCTTTCACCTTTCTGTGGTTTGCATTTTTTCCCTTTTAAGGGTTTGGTATAACACAGAGAATTAAAATTTTAATAAGTTAATTTTTTAAAATAAATCTATTTATTTATTTATTTTTGGCTGCATCAGGTCTTCGTTGCTATACGTGGGCTTTCTCTAATTGCAGCGAGCAGGGGATACTCTTCATTGCGGTGCGCGGGCTTCTTATCGTGGTGGCTTCTCTTGTTGCGAAGCATGGGCTCTAGGTGTGCAGATTTCAACAGTTGTGACACGCAGGCTCAGTAGTTGTAGCTTGTGGGCTCTAGAGTGCAGGCTCAGTAGCTGTGGCACACGGGCTTAGTTGTTCTGCAGCATGTGGGATCTTCCCAGACCAGGGCTCGAACCCATGTCCCCTGCATTGACAGGTGGATTCTTAACCACTGTGCCACCAGGGAAGTCAAAATAAGTTAATTTTTATCTTTTTGTTTATTTTGTAATTTTTTTATTTTGTAATTTGTGATTATTGTATTTTGTTTAGAAAATCATTTACACTCTAAAATTGTAAACACATTCTTATGTATCTCTCATGTATTTTCTTTAAAAGTTTCATTTTTTAATTTTTACACTAGATCTTTAATACACCTGCAATTTTGTGCTTGTGAATGTATTTGTGCATCTATGTGTGTGTGTGTGTGTGTGTATGTATGAGAGAGAGAGAGAAAGAGACATCCAGGTTTTCTTTTCCTGCAATAATTATACCAGTACTATTTCTTGAATACTCATCTTTTTCCCACTCATCTGAGAAGATAGTTCACCAGAGCTTGATATAGTTCATTATTTCTTATTTTAGTCATTCTAATAGATGTGTAATGGCATTTTATTGTGGTTTTAATTTGTATTTCTCTAGTGGTTAATTATGTTGCACTTAGGTTCACATGCCCATTGCCATTTTGATATCTTCTTTGATAAAGTATGTGTTCATGTCTTTGCTAATGGTTTAATTGTACAATTTGATTCATTTTTAATTGAATTTTGAGAGTTTTTTATACACTTGCTAAAAATTATTTGTAGATATGTGATTTGTGATAATAAAATGATAGCTGTAAATCCAAGTAACTAAATGATAGGTTTCTATATGTGCTGTCTATAAGAAACTCACTTCAAATATAAGGATATTGGTAGGTTAAAATTAAAAGGATGGAAAAAGGTATACTGTGCAAACACTAATCAAAAAATAAGCCAAACTAGCTATATTAATATTAGTCAAGATACATTTCAGAGCAAAAGAAATTATCAGGGACAAAGAGGGACATTACATATGGTAAAAGGGTAAATTTATCAATTAGACATTATAATATTGTGTATGCATCTAACAACAGGAATTCAAAATGTATGAAACAAAAACATACAGAACTGAAAAGAGAAATAGACAAATACAGAATTATAGCTGAAGATTTCAATTCTCTCCTCTCAGGAGTAGGAAGAACTAGTATTCAGAAAATAAACAAGGGCATAAAAGAGCTGAACAATGCCATCAATCAACTGGATCTAATTGACATTTATAGAACACTCCAATCAACATAGCAGAATTCACATCTTTTTTCAAGTGCACATGGAACATTTGACCATATCCTGAGTCACAAAACAAACTTTGACAAGTTTGGAAGAACTGAAATTTTACAATATATGTTATTAGGCCATACTACAATTAAACTTCAAACAAAAAGAAAAATAAGAGAAACATCTCCAAATATTTAGAAATTAAACAACACATTCTAAATAATATATAGATCAATGAATAACTTTCAAGAGAAATTAGAAAAAATTATGAACTGAAAAAAATGCAAATGCAACATATCAAAATTTATAGGGTACAGCCAAAGCTGTACCTGTAGAGAGAAATTTATAGCATTAAGTGCTTAGAAAAGAAGAAAGTGTCAAATCAAAAATCAAAGCTTCAGTCTCATAGATATAGAGAACAAACTAGTGGTTACCAGTGGGGAGAGGGAAGAAAGGAGGGACAATATAGGGGTAGGGCAGCAAAAGGGGTTATTAAGGGAGTGCATGAAAGCGTGTGTGTGAAACTTTTGAAAATTGTAAAGCACTACAGAATTTAATGAACCTTTCATTCAATAAAAAAAAAAAGCTTCTACTTTAAAAAACTAGAAAAGTAAGAACAAAACAAATCCAAATTGAGCAAAGAAGAATTGTAAAAATAGAAATAAAATATAAACGTAACTACATACAATATAATTATGATAATAAAAATCATGTTTAATAAGGAGAAGTCAATAAATATAAGTTAATAAAGAATATCCATGAAACCAGAAATGGTTCTTTCAAAAGATCAGTACAATTGATAAATGCCTGGCTAAACCGACAAAGAAAAAAGAAGACACAGATTTTCAACACCAAGAATGAAAGAGGACCTATTGCTACAGACCCTGCAGATAATGAAAGAATAATAAGGGAATATTACAGACGACCCAACATACTGTTAAAATAAAACAAAATGGAGACCAGGCTTAAAAATCCCCCAAGCAGACAAAATCATTTAAGCCATATAAGCAAAACGAAATCTAGCTAATTTCATGATCATAAGTGAAACTTACCTTAGATTATTTCTTGTAAATATCTGATAATCATAAAAGAAACTTATCTATATAAAATGCTACAGGATAATCACTTTTAACCCATCCCTTGCATGTGGAGGCTCTCCAAAGCTTTACAAACAAGCAAAAGCTAAGAGAACTCAACACCACCAAACCAGCTCTAAAACAAATGCTTAATGAACTTCTCTAAGTGGGAAACACAAGAGAAGAAAAGGACCTACAAACACAAACCCAAAACAATTAAGAAAATGGTCATAGGAACATACATATTGATAATTACCTTAAACATGAATGGATTAAATGCTCCAACTAAAAGACACAGGCTCACTGAATGGATACAAAAACAAGACCCATATATATGCTGTCTATAACAGACCCACTTCAGACCTAGGGACACATACAGGCTGAAAGTGAAGGGCCAGAAAAAGATATCCATGCAAATGGAAATCAAAAGAAAGCTGGAGTAGCAATACTCATGTCAGATAAAATAGTCTTTAAAATAAAGAATGTTACAAGAGACAAGGAAGGACACTACATAATGATCAAGGGATCAATCCAAGAAGAAGATATAACAATTATAAACATATATGCACCCAACATAGGAGCACCTCAATACACAAGGCAAATGCTAACAGCTATAAAAGAGGAAATCGACAGTAACACAATAATAGTGGGGGAATTAACACCTCACTTACACCAATGGACAGATCATCCAAACAAAAACTTAACAAGAAAACACAAGCTTTAAATGACACAATAGACCAGATAGATTTAATTGATATTTATAGGACATTCCATCCAAAACCAGCAGATTACACTTTCTTCTCAAGTGCACATGGAACATTCTCCAGGATAGATCACATCTTGGGTCACAAATCAAGCCTCAGTAAATTTAAGAAAATTGAAATCATATCAAGCATCTTTTCTGACCACAATGCTATAAGATTAGAAATAACTCACAGGGAAAAAAACATAAAAAACACAAACACATGGAGGCTAAACACTATGTTACTAAATAACCAAGAGATCACTGAAGAAACCAAAGAAGAAATCAAAAAATATCCAGAGGCAAATTACAACGAAAACATGACAATCCCAAACCTAGGGGAAGCAGTTCTAAGAGGGAAGTTTATAGCAATACAAGCCTACCTCAAGAAACAAGGAAAATCTCAAATAAACAATCTAACCTTACACCTAAAAGAACTAGAGAAAGAAGAACAAACAAAACCCAAAGTCAGTAGAAGGAAAGAAATCATAAAGATCAGAGCAGAAATAAATGAAATAGAAAGAAAGAAAACAATAGCAAAGATCAATAAAACTAAAAGCTGGTTCTTTGAGAAGATAAACAAAATTGATAAGAGAAGATAAACAAAACTGATAAACCATTAGCCAGACTCATCAAGAAGAAGATGGCGAGGACTCAAATCAATAAAATTAGAAATGAAAAAGGAGAAGTTACAACGGACACCGCAGAAATACAAAGCATCATACGAGACTACTACAAGCAACTCTATGCCAATAAAATGGACAACCTGGAAGAAATGGACAGATTCTTAGAAAGGTATAACCTTCCAAGACTGAACCAGGAAGAAATAGAAAATATGAACAGACCAAGCACAAGTAATGAAATTGAAACTGTGATTAAAAACCTTCCAATAAACAAAGTCCAGGACCAGATGGCTTCACAGGTGAATTCTATCAAACATTTAGAGAAGAGCTCACACCCATCCTTCTCAAACTCTTCCAGAAAAATGCAGAGGAAAGAATACTCCCAAACACACTTTATGATGCCACCATCACCCTGATACCAAAACCAGTCAAAGATACTACAAAAAAAGAAAATTACAGACCAATATCACTGATGAATATGGATTCAAAAATCCTCAACAAAATATTGGCAAAGAGAATCCAACAACACATTAAAAGGATCATACACCATGATCAAGTAGGATTTATCCCAGGAATGCAAGGATTCTTCAATACATGCAAATCAATCAATGTGTTAAACCATATTAAGAAATTGAAGATTAAAAACATATGATCATCTGAATATTTTCAGAAAAATCATTTGCCAAAATTCAACACCCATTTATGATATAACTCTCCAGAAAGTGGGCATAGAGGGAACTAACCTCAACATAATAAAGGCTATATATGACAAACTCACAGCCAACATCATTCTCAATGGTGAAAAACTGAAAGCATTTCCTCTAAGATCAGGAACAAGACAAGGATGTCCACTCTCACCACCATTATTCAACATAGTTTTGGAAGTCCTAGCCACAGCAATCAGAGAAGAAAAAGAAATAAAAGTAATACAAATTGGAAAGAAGAAGGAAAACTGTCACTCTTTGCAGGTGACATGATACTATACACAGGAAATCTTAAAGATGCCACCAGAAAACTACTAGAGCTAATCAATGAATTTGGTAAAGTAGCAGGATACAGAATTAATGCACAGAAATCTCTGGCATTCCTATACACTAATGATGAAATATCTGAAAGAGAAATTAAGGAAACACTCCCATTTACCATTGCAACAAAAAGAATAAAATACCTAGGGATAAACCTACCTAAGGAGACAAAAGACCTGTATGCGGAAAACAATAAGACACTGATGAAAGAAATTAAAGGTGATACAAATAGATGGAGAGATATATCATGTTCTTGGATTGTAGGAAGAATCAATATTGTGAAAATGACTATACTACCCAAAGCAATCTACAGATTCAATGCAATCCCTATCAAATTACCAATGGCATTTTTTACAGAACTAGAATAAAAAATCTTAAAATTTGTATGGAGACACAAAAGACCCCGAATAGGCAAAGTAGTCTTGAGGGAAAAAAACAGAGCTGGAGGAATCAGACTCCTTGACTTCAGATTATGCTACAAAGGTACAGTAATCAAGACAGTATGGTAGTGGCAGAAAAACAGAAATATAGATCAATGGAACAGGATAGAAAGCCCAGAGAAAAACCCACACACCTATGGTCAACTAATCTATGACAAACAAGGCAAGGATATACAGTGGAGAAAAGGCAGCCTCTTCAATAAGTGGTGCTGGGAAAACTGGACAGCTACATGTAAAAGAATAAAATTAGAACACTCCCTAACACCATACACAAAAACAAACTCAAAATGGATTAGAGACCTAAATGTAAGACCGGACACTATAAAACTCTTAGAGAATAATGTAGGAAGAACACTCTTTGACATAAATCACAGCAAGATCTTTTTTGATCCACCACCTAGAGTAATGGAAATGAAAACAAAAATAAACAAATGGGACCTAATGAAACTTAAAAGCTTTTGCAAAGCAAAGGAAACTACAAACAAGAAGAAAAGACAGCACAGAATAGGAGAAAATATTTCCAAATGAATCAATGGACAAAGGATTAATCTCCAAAATATATAAACAGCTCATGCAGCTCAATATTAAAAAACAAGCAACCCAATCAAAAAATAGGCAGAAGACCTAAATAGACCTTTCTCCAAAGCAGACATACAGATGGCCAAGAAGCACATGAAAAGCTGCTCAACATCACTAATTATTAGAGAAATGCTAATCAAAACTACAGTGAGGTATCACCTCACACCGGTTAGAATGGGCATCATCAGAAAATCTACAAACAGCAAATGCTGGAGAGGGTGTGGAGAAAAGGGAACCCTCTTGCACTATTGGTGGGAATGTAAATTGATACAGCCACTATGGAGAACAGTATGGAGGTTCCTTAGGAAACTAAAAATAGAATTACCATATGACCCAGCAATCCCACTACTGGGCATATACCCAGAGAAAACCATAATTCAAAAAGACACATGCACCCCAGTTTTCATTGCATCACTGTTTACAATAACCAGGTCATGAAAGCAACCTAAATGCCCATAGACAGATGAATGGATAAAGAAGATGTGGTACATATATACAATGAAATATTACTCAGCCATAAAAAGGAATGAAATTGGGCCATTTGTAGAGGCGTGGATGGGCATAGAGACTGTCATACAGAATGAAGTAAGTCAGAAAGAGAAAAACAAATATTGTATATTAACACATATATGTGGAATCTAGAAAAATGGTACAGATGAACGGGTTTGCAGAGCAGAAACAGAGACACAGATGTAGAGAACAAACGTATGGACACCAAGGGGGAAAAGTGGAGGGGGGTGAGGGGGGCGATGGTGGGATGAATTGGGAGATTGGGATTGACATGTATGCACTGATGTGTATAAAATGGATGACTAATAAGAACCTGCTGTATAAAAATATAAATAAAATTCTAAAATTCAAAAAAAGAAAAAGAGTAACAAGCAGCTCTATATTTTTAGAACAAATTTTTCTGAGCTTATGCTTAATAAAATCAAATAATTTTTCTTTTATAATTTATTATGGTTATATATACCCTAATTAGTACATATATTCTCATAAAGGGACTTTTATTGCTGCATGCCATATTTATTACCACAATCTATGTTGTTAGATCTTGTTCTTCAGTAAATTTAAAGCAGGAGGTATATAGTAGTGAAGAAATTCATTCCTAAGTGTTTAGAAAGCTGAAGTTTATTGAGGCGGCAAGGGAATCTGTCTAAAGGGTAGTAAAGAATTGTGAAGAACAATTTTATGCCAATAAATTTGATAACCCAGATGAAATGTATGTATCTAAGTCATGAGCATATGTCACATGGCTCCTTTAAAACAATAGAGGTATTCTAGAATGCCTTTCCTTTGGTTATTATTAGAACCATAGAGTAAGTTAATCAGAAAACCAGGTCAGTAACCAGAAAATGTGGGAGAGTGGTGGGAATGGGGAAGAATGGGGAATGAGAGGTTTACCAAAGCCAAACTTCCTCACCACTTCATCCCTAAAGGGGAATTTCTGAGAACTCTGAAAGTTATGCTATGGATCACACTTTCAAGATCAACGCTTAAGGATGAGGGAGTTCTCTGTGAGTACACAGGAGGAAAGAATGAATAAAGTCTTCTTCCCAAATATTTGCCAACACAGCAACACTCTTTTAAAATAACCTGAAGAAAAAAAATCACGAGAAAAACTGGGAATTATTTTAAACCAAATAATGAAAATATAAAATTTGTGAGATATAGGTAAAGCAGTGTTTCTGTTACATGCTTATATGAACAGAGAAAAAATGTTTAAAATCAATTATCTAAGCTTTTACCTTCGGAACCTAGAAGAGAGGAGAAAAAGTTAAACCCAAAATTAGTAGAAGAAAGGAAATAATAAAACTAAGAGAAGAAATCAATTAGATAGAAAACAAGCAATAGAGAAAATCAACAAAACCAAAAGAATGTTGTTTGAAAAGTGAGAGAAATTAGTAGATTCCTAGAAAGAAATGACCTATGTCAGGAATGAAAGAGCAGATATGTCTATGGATCCTATGAAAATTAAAAGGATAATAAGACATCCACTTCCAGGAAGATGGAATAGATGTAAGTTTTCCTACTTCTCCCACAAAGTAGAATAAAGACTGTGGAAATTATATATGAAACAAACATAAGAAGATTCTGAAAGAAGAAGGCAGAACAGCTACAGACCTTGGGAGCTAAAGAATGACATGTTGGTGAGTTTGCTGATTTTCTTTTGCCACCTAGTCTCCAGGCTGGGTGCTGGAGAAACCAGAAATTCTGATGGACACAGACTTTAAAATAGCTCCAACATAGACTGCTGGCCCTAGTCGAAGGCCCAGAGAATGTGTAACCTAGCAAGACAAAAAATTTTAGAAAATAACCACTCCACTCTCTAAACATCACACACACACACACACACACACACACACACACACACACACTGTAGTCCCAACCTCCCGTATGGCAGCCAAGAATGAGTGGTGACCCTACACTTCCCACCCTTCCCAGGCTGTCCCTCCAACTGCTGTCCCCCACAGGGATGGCATCAGAGGCTGAGTACGGAGCTGGGACTTTGATGCCTGATGGACAGTAGCAAAGCTCTCCTTACAGCCATGTCCTGGAGACCACATGAGAAGCAGGGTATTCCATCTCTAAAAGGCAGTAACAAGGTGCCCATCCCACCTCTCAAGCATGTTACAAATATTCTTGAAACAAATGAAAAAAATAGAAAGTAGCAGCAAAAAACTAGAAAGTCTCAACAGACAAGTAGAAAACATAAAGATGAACCCAGTGGAAATTTTAGATATAAAAAGTATGGTGAAAAAAGTCAATCCCAAAAGATTGCATAGCTATAATTCTATTTGTGTAACATTCTTGATAAAATTACAGAAATGAAGAACCAGTTTAATGGTTGACAGAGTTTAAGAGGTGAGAAGTAGGCAGGTGTGTCTATAAAAGGGCAACTTGAGGGCTCCTTGTGGTGAAGGGAATGTTCTGTATCTTGACTCTATCAATATCAATATCCTGGTTGTGGTATTGTATTATAGTTTTACAAGATCTTACTACTGGGGGAAACTGGATAAAGTGTATAGGGGATCTCTAAATAATTTCTTACAATGACACATGAAGCTATAGTTACCTAAAAATAAACAATGTAATTAAAAACAAGACATTCAAGCTAATAAAATATTATTTTCTAAAAAAATGCAACAAGAGGATATTACGAATGATCTTATGCTAATAAATGCGACCACTTAGATATAATGAACAAATTCCTTGAAAGACAAAATTTGTCACACCTGACACAAGAAGATATAGAAAACCTATGACTAGTTTTTAAAAACTGAATTCATAATCAAAAATCTTTCCACAAGGAAAACTCTACAATCAAGTGGATTCATTGGTTAGTTCTATGAAGCTTTTGAGGAATAATACTAGTGTGGCACAAAACTGTTTTGGAAGATAGAGTAGGGAGAAACCCTTCCTAACTCAGCCTATGATGTCAGCATAACCCTGATATCAAAACCCAATAAAAAAAGATGAGGTATATATATATACATGTATGTGTGTATATACACAAACACACACAATGGAATACTACTCAGCCATAAAAAGGAATGAAATTGTGCCATTTGCAGCAACATGGATGGACTTGGAGGGCATTATGCCAAGTGAAATAAGTCAGACAGAAAGGCAAATACTGTATGATGTCAGTTATATGTAGAATCTAAAAAATACAACAAAGTAGTGAATGTAACAAAAAGAAGCAGACTCACTAATATAGAGAACAAACTAGTAGTTACTAGTGGGGAGAGGGAAGGGAGAGGAAATATAGGGGTGGGGAAGTAGGACGTACAAACTATTGGGTGTAAGATACGCTCAAGGATATATTGTACAACATGGGAAATCTAGCCAATATTTTGAAATGACTGTAAGTGGAGTGTAACCTTTAAAAATTGTATAAAAAACAATAATATTATAAGAAAAATATATTAGTGAATTGAATCCAGTAATATCTGAAAGGATAATGCATAACAACCAAGTGGAGTTTATCCTAGAGATGTGAGATTGTTATAATATCTATCTCTAATTACTTAAACCCACACACCTCTGTGTTTGAAGTCTGATTTTCTGTTGCTTCAATGGGGTGTTGGAAACTGAGATTGGGAATCTACTAGAACAGGACTCGCTGTTTTGTAGTCTGTGCAGTGCAGGTCTAGTGAAGAAGGCCTGTCAGAGTCTGGTGAAGCAGGGATTTACACACTGTCCTGGGAATGGATGAAGATCAACCAACACCTAGGGACAGAAGAAGAGGAGTCATCAGATTAGGTCATGGATGGCAGGCATCACTCGGCAACCAGAGCCATAGAATAGGAGCATAGAGATGCCTATAGAGCAGGCAGAGAAACATGGCAGTAGAGAAGCACCAGTAAGAGGCATGCATGAGCCTCTTGCTAGGGAGGACCAGGCTATTATAGAGGAATTTGAAATAGACCAGAGCTCCTGGAATTCTCTCGTTGGAGAAAGTCTGAAAAAAACACATTTTTAGGACTTCCCTGGTGGCGCAGTGGTTGAGAGTCTGCCTGCCGATGCAGGGGACACGGGTTCGTGCCCCAGTCCGGGAAGATCCCACATGCCACGGAGCGGCTGGGCCCGTGAGCCATGGCCGCTGGGCCTGGGCGTCTGGAGCCTGTGCTCCGCAACCGGAGAGGCCACAACAGTGAGAGACCTGCGTACTGCAAAAAAAACAAACAAAAAAAACCCCCACATTTTTATAAAATCTGGAGCTAAGATTCATGCATCAGTGAACAGGGGTTCCATTTCTATTCCCAACAGTGCTTAGCCTTGCACATGACTGTAAGTCTGTGGCTATTAATTGATTAATGATATATTTTATTGCTCTGCAAACTAGGAAAGTCAATTGTGATTCTGGCATTGGGGAGAAACTATATCTACAAGGGTGTGTTATAAACCACTGGGCCTCTATCTGGTCTAGAGGGGCTACTGAGAAATTACTAAATTATTTCAGCTAAGATTCAGCTGAATCAATGCCAAATGGATTAGAGTTCTGGTTATCATGAATAGAGCTATGGGCAGAATTCCATCATGAGAAGAAATAAGGTTGTTTTGAAAGAAAAATGGAAAACTAAACAACTTGGTAGCTAAAATGCAAGCAAAATATGCTGTTTTTGCTATACTAGAGGTTTTGCTGAGAATTTTGGGACTTTTTTGTTTTTAAATTCCCACTCATGTAATAAATGTTGATGTTTATTTTGAATGGTATGGATAACACAATGAGTGTTCATTTGGAAGTCAATTCGTGTAGCTAAATAAAAGATGTCTCAATAAATTTCAAATTCCCAGTTTAGCATTTTTCACAGTTACATTTTTTGGTTGTGAAATATTTATGCTTTATGAAAACCAAAACTGTAGGGTTTCCTATGGGTAGGTGACTCCAATTACATAGTGGGTATTATGAATCTCTGACAGGTGATTTATTCTGCCTTTGAAATTTCCAAAAATTCCTTAATTGCTGGGTGTGAATTCCATGAACTCACAAGACGTTGTCAGTAGTAAGATTAAGTCTTCAGAACACAAGATGCCAAGACAAAAGCTGCAGGACAAAAATGCCAAAAACCAAATGGAAAAATATTAAGAATTCCACTTTTAGGGCTTCCCTGGTGGCGCAGTGGGTGAGAGTCCGCCTGCCGATGCAGGGGACACAGGCTCGTGCCCCGGTCCGGGAAGATCCCACATGCTGTGGAGCGGCTGGGCCCGTGAGCCATGGCCGCTGAGCCTGCGCATCCGGAACCTGTGCTCCGCAATGGGAGAGGCCACAACAGTGAGAGGCCCGCGTACCACAAAAAAAAAACACACAAAAAAAGAATTCCACTTTTAAAGCAAACAATGATTGCATTTACCTGGATATAACTTCCAAGTGATTATATTTTCCCTGAATGATTGCAATAGTCTTTTTTACTGTTCTCTCTGTTCCCAGCTTCCACTCACTCGAATCTCTCCTACATTCTAGCCACAAATCATCTTTCTGAAGTTCAACTCTGATCGTGTCATTCCTCAGCTCATAAACCTTCAATGACTCCAAACTTGAACCAGCCATTCAATCTCCAAATTAGCTTCCAATTCTGTCTTCTACTTTATGGTCTTTATAGTTCAATTCCCTTTATGACCCTTAGAGTCCAATCATCTGGAACCACTCCTATTTTATGTGTACACCCTGCATATTGCTATCTAACTATTCAGTTCCCTTGTTTCTGATACTGGCAGTCTTTGTATATTTAAATTCTACCCAAATTTGCATGCCCAGTTCACATACCACCTGTTATGAACTGAATCATGTGCTCCCTCAAAATTCTTAAAGTCCTAACCCATTCTGTGACTATATTTACCAATGAGGCATTTAGAGAGGCAATATAGGTTAAATGAGGTTATAAGGTCGGGTCCTTAATCCTATAGGACCGGTGGCCTTAAAAGAAGAGGAGGAAGAAACAGCAGTGATCTCTCTCTCAGCACATACAGAAGAAAGTCCAGCTCAGGACACAGCAAGAAGACAATCCTCTGCAAGCCAGGAGAGAGCCCTCACCAGAAATCAACTCTGAAGCACCTTGATCTTGGACTTCTGATCTCCAGAAAGGTGAGAAAATAAGTTTCTGTTGTTTAATCCAGGGGTCCCCAACCCCCCGGGCTGCAGACCGGTAATGGTCCTTGGCCTGTTAGGAGCCGGGCCACACAGCAAGAGGTGAGCAGCGGGCAAGCGAGCGAAGCTTCATCTGCCGCTCCCTATCGCTCCCCATCACTCACATTACCACCTGCACCATTTCCCCCCACCCTGTCCTTGGAAAAATTGTCTTCCATGAAACTGGTCCCTGGTGCCAAAACGGTTGAGGACCACTAGTTTAAACCACCCAGTCTGTGCTATTTTGGTATGGCAGCTCAAGTTGGCTAATACACAACCTCTTCCACAAATTCTCTCTGATCATCAAGATTTTCCCTCCTCTATTCTCATGGCATTTTATTTGTATCTATACAATATCACTTTATGGCATTAATTACAGTAATTTAGTGTATCAGTTAATAGTAGAGCTTAATTGTTCTCTAATGTAAAAGCAGTGGGATGTAGGCATTTTAGGTCTAGTATGTATGCTCAAAAAACCCAGTCTCGTCTTATCTTTTGATTTGTCCACTCTGCTATTTCCATCCTGAAGGTCACCTGATTGTTCAAGATAATTGTTAAAGTTCAAGCTGCATGTGTTGCAGGAAACAGGAATGAGGAAGGTAGGAGAAGGAAAGGGGCCAAGAGCCCACCTCGCTGAGTCACCTCCCCTTAGGATGTCTTTCCAGAAATCACAAACAGCACTCTGCTTACATTCCATTAACCAGAATCTAATTAAATGTAACACCTAATTGCAACAGGTGTGTAGCCATTTAGTTATATGTTAAAAAGAAATATTAACTGGTAAATAGTAATCTCTGACATCTTTATATTCATTTTTATCACCTTTAAAAGACTATAAGTTCCTTGAAAGCATGTTATGTCTGTGCATCTTGAACAGTATACAACACTACGATTTGCACATAAAGGGCACTCAAAATTGTTGAATGAATGAACTAACAAATATTAATTCACTTGAACCATGCATGAAAGCCTCTTAAGTAGAGCTTACCCATTTCCTGCTATCTGCTCAGGCTTATGGGGTATCCTAAGTGCCTTTTTATAGTAACACTGTCATTAGACTATAAATGTTGTATTTTATGTTGAATTTTTTTCAAGATGGAGGTTTCCACTCATTTCTATGAGGGTCAGGTAGTCTGTCTAAACTTTTCCACAGGCAGCAAATTTTTGGTGTGACAGTATTTCCATTTTTTGGTTTTTTTTGGAACATGTGTACCATTTTTATTTCTATATGTGGTAAATCTAGTAGGCAAACTAGTACATAATTCTTTTTTTTAAATTGAGGGATAGTTTGTATGTATAATATTATGTACGTTTCAGGTGTATAATATAGTGATTCACAATTTTTAAAGGATATATTCCATTTATAGTTTTTATAAAATATCGGCTATATTCCCTGTGCTGTACTATATATCCTTGTAGCTTATTTATTTCATATATAGTAGTTTGTACCTCTTAATCCCCTACCCCTATCTTGCCCTTCCCTCCTTCCCTCTTTCCACTGGTAGCCACTAGCTTGTTCTCTTTATCTGTGACTCTGCTTTTCTTGTGTGTGATATTCACTAGTTCATTGTATTTTTTAGATTCTACATATAAGTGATATCATACAGTATTACTCTCCAAGTTCATCCATGTTGCTGCAAATGGCATGATTTCATTCCTTTTTATGGCTGAGCAGTATTCCATTGTATATGGAATACAGTCTTCTTTATCCATTCATCTATTTTTTAAAAAATAAATTTATTTATTTATTTATTTTTGGCTGCATTGGGTCTTCGTTGCTGGGCGTGGCCTTTCTCTAGTTGTGGGGCGAGTGAGGGCTACTTTTCATTGTGGTGCATGGGCTTCTCATTGCGGTGGCTTTTCTTGTTGCGGAGCACAGGCTCTAGGTGCTCAGACGTCAGTAATTGTGGCACATGAGCTTAGCTGCTTCACAGCATGAGGGATCTTCCCAGGCCAGGGTTCGAACCTGTGTTCCCTGCATTGGCAGGCAGATTCTTAACTACTGCACCACCAGGGAAGTCCCTATCCATTCATCTATTGATGGACACTTAGGTTGCTTCCATATTTTGGCAACTGTAAATAATGCTGCTATGAACATTGGGGTGCACGTATCTTTTTGAATTAATGTTTTTTGGTTTTGTTTTGTTTTTGATATATACCCAGGAGTGGAATTGCTGGATCATATGGTAGTCCTACTTTTAGTTTTTGAGAAATCGCCATACTGTTTTCCACAGTGGCTGCACCAATTTACATTCCCACCAATAGTGTACGAGGGTTCCCTTTTCTCCACATCCTCACCAACATTTGTTATTTGTGGTCTTTTTGATGATAGCCATTCTGACAGGTTTTTAAGCTTCCGAAAGATTGTAAGAGCAAAAATTTTCTTTTTAAACAAGGGAAATAGTTTTCATATTCTTCTAGGAGAGAAAATTGTGTCTGCGTACATTTGTATTCTAAACTTGATGACTTTAGCATCATCAGACAATTTGCCTTCATCTTTTCCCATAGACAGTGGTGAGATGGAGTGGGTAGGATGCTACATTATTTCATCTTATTCTGCTTTGTTTAAAAACCTACCCTCTTCTTTTGGGATTCTGCTGAGGGCAGAGTACTTACACTGCTCCTTAAATGTACTATCATCTCTTCTACTTTTTTTATTTTCCTTTTCTTCACCCTACTCCCTCATGCTCTAAACCGGCATTAAAAATCACATAGGATGGCGAAGGATATATGAGATAAACATAGGTGATGGGGTAGAGATATGGGAGGGGTAAACTCCTACTCTCTCAATCCTTGCTTCGGTGTCCCAACTTGTGGAGGCACAGGGGGCATCCAGCAGAAGTGAATTCAGAAATGGAACTAGGTGACTATTGCTTGCCACCTCCTTTCATCACTTTCACAGCTGGACTGAGCCAAGGGAAGTCTGGTGAAGGTGTTGCCCCAATGGGTGAATGAGAGTCTCCTTTTAGACACTTCCAGTCCAGTCCTGCTCACAGGGATCCAAGTTTCTACTGAACTTTTCTCTACTAAAGCTATCCCTGAAACAGAACACAATCTCTGGTCTTAACTCCACTGTGCCATCCCCCGATGAGCACAATTAGCACAGAAGTAGTCACATCTAGCAAGGGATCTTTGCCAGGTCTAGCAGAAACACCTAGAGAAAAAGAGGCATCTCGGTTTGTTTATCCTAACTCCTCCTTTCTCCATTGTATCCAATCAGATCTATGGTAAATAACAGATGTTGTTAATAACATAGTAAGAGCCACTAATATGCCCATTTTCCCAGGAGTGCAACTGAAGGTTTTCCTGTGAACATAGTAACAAGTGACAAATTGTTCACGTTTACTTTCATGAAATGTTTTGACTGCTGAAGTTGTTCTATAGCAGTTCATTGAAAGACCCATAAAATATGTAAGTTTACATTCTATAAAAAGATCATCAGGAATTTCTTGGCTGATGGTATTCCTTCTACTAAGCATCTGTGTTCTATTTTCTAAAGGGCTGCAGCAGTGGTTGTATAACTGTATACTAGAAACAGTTGATGTAAGCTGCACGAAAATGTTGTAATTTCTTATTAAAGATTAGTAACCCACCAATGAAGCTTCCTTAGGAGGCAAGCAGCAATGTGTACGTAGCACATCTGGTTTCAAAATATTAAAAACTGATAAACACTCACCGATCTAATCCATCTGTTCCCTCCATCTACATAATTGTCTTATTTTTAAAACTAGGACATGCACTGAGCTTGACATTACACAAAGTGAAGAATTTTTTTTTCTCCGTGTCTAGACAGTAATGGATGACTGAGGTCAGTTTCAGAGGAATGTCATGTTTATTATTGAATATGTAGGCATTCTGGAAAAATGGTTAAAATCCAATTCCAATATAAAGTAGATTATCTTTGATTTGAAGTTGTGGCTAGAGTCAAGCAGATAGAATATGTGAGATCACAGACTAATGTTTTTGATGAAAGAGTGTCAAGAACTCAGTCAAGACTACCTAATTTAACACTATTAATAGCAGCTAGCACATACTGAGTGCTTAATGTGTATCAGGCCCAGTGCTAAGCACTTTACATGCATTATTTCATTTAGTGCTCATAACAACCCTTACTAACCCCATTTTAGAAAAGAAAACTGAGGCTCAGGCAGTGAGTGGTTTACCCAGAGCCACTTAGCTAGTGCATGGTGAAGCCATGATTCATAATTGGGAAACATGACTGCAGTGCCCATTCTCTTATGCTGTCTGTGATGTGGCACACAAAATGCCTTTAAAAAGAATATCGGTCTTCTTAGCCTTAACAGTTCTTTCCTAAAAACTCCATCTCTCAGATGTTAAGAACTTCTTCCCCAGCCTGCATCTCATCTACAAATTTGTTAAATGATAACATGAATAATAATGATAATAATTAACAACTGTGAATGCTGTGTTTCAGATATTACTCTAAGCTCCTTACAGATTAACTTGGTTAATCAAAATAATAACCCTACAACATAGACACAATTCTTACCCCCACTTTTCAAATGAGGAAAATGAGGCATACATAAGAGGTTAAATAACTTGCCCAGATCAAACAACTAGGAAATGATGTTTCCAAGATTTGAACTCAGAAACTCTGGCTCCAAATCTATACAGGAAATCATTTGCTAGGCACATGCCAGGAGCCACGTTAAGTGATATATATACAAGGAGGAGTAAAACATTGTCAGCTTATTTCGGTTAGCATATTTTCATGGTTCATTCATGTTGTAGCATGTATCAGAACTTGTCTTTTTTTTTTTTTTATTTTATTTTTGCGGTACGCAGGCGTCTCACTGTTGTGGTCTCTCCTGTTGCGGAGCACAGGCTCCGGACGTGCAGGCTCAGCAGCCATGGCTCACGGGCCCACCCGCTCCGTGGCATGTGGGATCTTCCCGGACCGGGACATGAACCCGTGTCCCCTGCATCGGCAGGCGGACTCTCAACCACTGCGCCACCAGGGAAGCCTAGAACTTGTCTTTTTTATGGCTGAATAATATTCCATTGTATCAATATGCTACATTTTGTTTATCCATTCACCTTTTGATAGGTACTTGGTTGTTTTCACCTTTAGGTTATTGTGACTCTGTTCGAGTCCTGTTTTTTATTCTTTTGGGTGTATATACCTAGGAGGAGAATTGCTGCAACATATAGCTATGATTTTTATGTTTTTATATACTTTAACACAATCAAATAATAGTAAAAAATGGTCTGTGTCTTTGGAGGACTCACAGGTTAATAGAAGATGAAAGAAATTTGAACTAATAATTAAAGTAATATGGTATGTGCTATAATGGTAGCATGTGCAAAGTGCTATGTGAACTAGAACATGCCTAGGATGGCTTAGTGTGGGTGTAAGGCTTTAGGGAAGACTGTAGAAATAACATTTGGGAAAATTCTTAAAGGACAAGGAGATATTCTCAAGGATGATGGTGATGGCTAATAGGACTCGGGGTGGGGAAGGTCAGGAGGGTGGAGAAAGCATTGCAAACAGAGGAATTCCCATGAACAAGGCTCAAATGCACCTAAGCCCAATGTGACTAATTTTATGTGTCAACTGGACTGGGTCGCCAGGTGCCCAGATATTTGGTTGCACATTTTTCTGGGTGTGTCTGTGAGGGAGATTTTGGATGCAATTAACACTTGAACCTGTAGACTGTGTAGATTCCTCTCCCTAATGTGGTGGGCTTTGTCTAATCAGTTGAAGGTCTAAATAGACCAAAAAGGATGACCTCCCTGCAAGTTAGAGGAAACTCCTGCCTGACTTCTGAGTTAAAACATTAGTCTTCTCCTGCCTTCAGACTCAAACTAAAACACTGGCTCTCCTTGGGCGTTGAGCCTGCAGGTTTATGGACTGGAACTTACACCCCTGGCTCTCCTTGTTCTCAGGCCTTCAAACTAAGAGTGAAACTACACCCTTGGCTTTCCTGGGTCTCCATCTTGCTGACTACAGACCTTGGGATTTCTCAGCTTCCATAATCCCATGAGCCAATTTCTTGTAATAAATCTCTTTCTATATAAATATACATCTAGTTGGTCCCGTTTCTCTGGAGAACCCTGATGAATCCACTGACACATTATAGTTTTGTGTGGCTGTGCATGAAGGTGAGTGGAGGGGATAGGAATACTCTTTCACAGTTTCTAGAGTTAAAAACTTTACACTCCCGTTTGACAATTCTCTCTTTTTTACCTATCATGTGTTTCCAAATTCTATTGATTCATCTTCGAAATGACGTCTTAACTGTTGGTTCCTTACTAGGGCAATCAATGTATTTTGGCATTTGACTCCATCTTAGCTTTCATCTCCCTCTTCATGCCTGTGCATAACCTGTGCTTCAGCCATCCTTGGTTATTACTGGCATGTCCATCACATGCACTTCCCTCCCTCTGTATGTTTGCTCATGCTTCCTTCTCTTCCAGGAATGCCCTTTCCCCATCTCTGTGTGATTATATCAAAACCATGCTTAAAGATTTATGGAACAAAGTGAGTTCATAAGGGAGGACAAAGCTAGTTGCTTTGTTTGTGTATTCTCTGCTGTATCCCCAATGTGTAGGACAGTGACTGAAACATGAGATAGAGGGAGACAGAGAAAGAGAGAGAAATTGACAGAATTCAGGACCTAGGATGAATTATCAGAGTGTTCAGCTCCAGTTCTACCCTTCCTGCTTTGATTATATGAACTCAAATTCATTCAAATTTATTTCACTTGCAACTGAAAGAGCTCTGGCCAATCTACTATCTACAGAGATTTAGTCATTGAAAGTATTGAAAGAGATTTCTCACAAAAAAACTGGTCACAAGGATGAAGGTCCAACATTCTCCACTGTCTCATGCTCTTCCCATCCTTTAGAATATGTAAACACTAAAATTCTCCTGCAATCACAGGACCACTTTGAGCCAGGAAGAATATCTTATCTCTGAATACCTTTTTCTTTAAAAAATAGAATGTTAACTAAAAGCTAAAAGAAACACCTTGAAGTCAATTTATGAACCAACTGCTCTTAAGATAGCCAACTACTCTTTCCATTTGAAGTGAAGGCACTGCCCTGGCTTGTCATGTTTTACTGTGTCTAAAATTGTATGTTTCATTACTAGCTTAATAATTAGTTTAATAATAATAATAATATGTATACCGTTAGTTTAAGCATGTATCATTATTTCATTGTTTATTGATTCCATTATGTTCGTTTCCTCTATACTATTAAGAAGAAAAAACTAGTTTCATCACTTGGGATTTCTGCAATTATGTTTTTCCTTTTTAGAGTGTAGTGAAAGAGTTTTCTTCCTTTCCTATTACTGTTTTTGTTACAAAATTGTGCAATCCTGCTACTTTTTATATCATTCATTTGCATTCATATATATCATTCATCTATGGCTCTAGATGCTATATAAATATAGTTCAAAGTGTAATAAAATGCTCTTGGTCATTCTACAATAGATTCAGGGAGTGATTGTCCTAAAGGATTCTGAATGAATTTTACACACAGAGAAAATGGTACTTGTTTTGGCAGGGAGAAAAATATGGCAGACTGGCTGGAGTCTAGCAATTTTGAAACCGAATCTTGTCTCTGTACCCCAACACTGAATTAAATCTCGGAGACAGAGTTTTGAGTGAAGTAGAATAGAATAGCTTTATTGCTTTGCCAGGCAAAGGGGGCCACAGTGGGCTAATGCCCTCAAGACTGTGTGTCCCGACCTGGAGGGGGTAGTGAGGAGTTTTATAGTAATGGGGGATCAGCTCGTGGACATTCTTCTACGTGGTTGGTGGTGAGGTAAGTGGAAGTCGGCATCATCAACAATCTGGTTCCAACCGGTCTGGGGTCTAAGCGCTTGTGGGCAGCATACTTCTCCCACCTGGTGGGGGGCTTGCAGTATCTGCAAAACAGCTCAAAGATATTGTTATGTGTATCCCTTGAGGGGGAACCAGGACTCTGCCCCAAGGCTGCACTATTGTTTCCCGACTATTCCTCCCTTGCCTCTGCATCCCCTCCCTTCCCTAATTAGCAGCTGTTTGAACCTGCCCTCAGAACTCAGGGAAGGTCATAGAGGCTGAATGAAGCCTATTTCCTGTAATCAAGAAATGGGGGACACAGAAAGGCTTTTCTTCCCAGGAGGCCCACAGGGTTCTGTTTGGTTTCAATTTCATCAAGGAAAAGATGAAATTTCCTCATTTATAGCATAGTATGTGTTTAATAACTAATCGTCAGATGAAACATTGCTTGAATGAATGAATAAACAAATGAATCATAGATATACTGTGAAAACACAAACTTCCAGGAGTTTCATTTAGAAAATTTTATTACTTAGAACAATGGAGGTTCCCTTCTCCCCAAAACGTGTAGGGCTTGCTGCATATGATAGAAAACATACATTTAGAATTAACTGAGATGGGATACAACATACCAAATGTGGTTTCAGATTTTCTTTACATAAAAATTATAGAATAGAAATGGATGGCCATTTGATTTGTGTTGTTTGGATGGTCTCCTCCCTAATAGAACTAGAAAGCATACTGATAACCCTTTCAGCATTTTGGGCTTATGAGGATATATAATCCAAGAAGGGTAGCTGGGCAACTGGCTTTACTTAAATTGGAAGAAAAAGAGCTCCATGGAAAAATGCAAGTAAAATATCATGGCAGGGTTTTTCACGGATGTTTCAGCTAAAGATAAAACAAAACAAAACAAAAAACACTACAAGAGAAAAGGTGAGGTTAGATCTAGGATAAAATGAGTCATGTTTTTATGACTAAATGGAATCTTCAGATTAGTGAAACACAAATGCATTTATGTCAAAATATGTGAACTGGGGTAGAGTACACTAGATAATCACTGTCTTGATAGGGCTTTTTTTTACGAACCAATTTTGGTTTTCCTTTTACTACAGCAATTGTTATTCTTGCAAAATGATCTATGAATAGTAGCATTTTCCCTGTCTTAGTAACCTCACATTAAGAAAACACCCATATTTCTACTTTACTTATCACAGAGGAAGGCTGACTTCCCAACTTTAGAGAGAACAAAGTTATAGTCTTCTGAATACATGGGTGGTAATTTGAACTTGACCTAAAAAGTCAAGCTTACAAGTAGTCTAACTTCCAGAGATAGAATGCATACACCAAAGGCTAGAAATGCTATTTTCTTTTTGTAACTTTGAGGATGGCATACATTTAAAAAAATATCTCTGAAGGTGAATCAAAGATTGTCATGAGGGCCAATCTCTACTGCAGCTTTCTTATTTTCTATCCATGACACAAGAGTTAAACAAAACGTTTGAATGGAACATTTAATAACAAAAGACATTTATGATGTTTACTTAATGTTTTGGACCATTAAGCATCAGTGACATGAGTTATTGTATGTAATATCTGGCCAGAAATCTTTTGACCAGGCTGTGTTTTACTACTCTTGGAGCTGCCAGCATCCCGATTTGAAAAAAAATCTGTGGTCAAATCCTAGTTTTCTCAGAGGACTTTGGATCTGAAAATATCTCCTGTTGCCAGAAAGTACCTTTTGAAGTTTACATTAAGATGGATATTTATTTATTTTTTCTCTATAACAATGACAGTGGTTGAGATAAACTGTTTAATTCTAAATAGAAAACACATCTGCTGTGTCTGCATTGTTTGTGGTTGCTGGAGGGGTGACAATTTAAACCAAGTAGCACACATGACATTTTAAGTGAGATGTTGTGTGAGGGCTCACAGCTGCTATCGTTGTCCTCTGCTGCTCAGCTGGGTCCAGTGGGGCCGCCCGACCAAGCCAAAGCCCCCATTAGGGAACCCACTACAAGTAGACATCCAGAGATGTCTTCTACTTTCCGTCATCCTCTGAAACTGGGAGAGTGGAAAACTAGGACTTACAAACCAACATTTTCCCTAGTTATACTTACCTGTTGATTAGTAAGAACAAATTTAGAATATTTTTTTAAACTTCTTCTCCACCTCAAATCATATTGACTTTTGTCTGAGAATGTATGAAATCTATAGATTAATTTAGGGAATGGATATCTTTGTAATATCTATTTCTTCTATGTATTTTTCACATGCTTTATAAAAGTTTCAAAAATTTCTTCATATAGTCTTCCGTATTTCTTGTTACATATATGCTTAGGTATTCTGAAATTTTTGACATTTTAAATGAGATCTTGCCTATTTGTTATACTTCACAGTTTTCTGTTGTTTATATGAGGGAAAGTCAATTGTTTTTACATTAGTATTATAACCTGTATTCCCAACGATTTTTTAAATTATTTCTAATAGGTTTTCAGTTCATGCTCTATAAATATTTTTTTGTAATTTATGATAATGTTGCTTTCTCTGTTGTAATTATTATACTCCTTATATAGTTCTCTCGCCCAAGTGAATTATCTAGCACTTCCAAAACAATATTCAATGATGATTCCAAGAGTGGGCATCTTTTTCTTTTTCCTGATTTAGTAGAGATTTTCACCATTAAGTTTGATGCTAGTTTTGGTTCAGTTTACTTATTTCTCTTATTCAATCCATAAAAAATTTAGCATGTATTTATAAAAGATAAGGATATTTATTTTATTTTTTATTGAAGTATAGTTGCTGTATAATATTATGTAAATTACAGGTGAACAATATAGTGATTCACAATTTTTAATGTTATACTACATTTATAGTTATTATAAAATATTTGCTGTGTTGTATAATATATCCTTGTAGCTTCTTTTATACCTAATAGTTTGTACCTCTTAATCTCCTACCCCTATCTAACCCCTCCCTCCTTCCCTCTCCCCCCGGTAGCCACTAGTTTGTTCTCTATATCTGTGAGTGTGCTTCATTTTTGTTATACTCACTAGTTGTATATTTTAGATCCACATATAAGTTATATCATACAGTATTTGTCTTTCTGTCTGACTTATTTCACTTAGCATAATGCCCTCCTAGTCCATCCATGTTGCTGCAAATGGCAAAGTTTCATTCTTTTTTATGTCAGAGTAGTATTCCATTGTATACCTATACCACATCTTCTTCATTCATTCATCTATTGATGGACACTTGCTTTCATATCTTGGTTGGCAATTGTAAATAATGCTGCTATGAACATTGGGGTGCATATATCTTTTCAAATTAGTGTTTTTGTTTTTTTCCGAATATATACCCAGATGTGCAATTGCTGGGTCATATGCTAGTTCTATTTTTAGCTTGTTGAGAAAACTCTACACTGTTTTCCACAATGACTGCGCCAACTTACATTCCTACCAACAATGTACAACGGTTCCTTTTTCTCCATATCTTCACCAACATTTGTTATTTGTGGTCTTTTTGCTGATACTCATTCTGACAGCTGTGAGGTGATATCTCACCATGATTTTGATTTGCATTTCTCTGATGATTAATGATGTTGAGCATCTTTTCATGCCATCTATATGTGATTTCTTGAAAAATGACTATTCAGGGAAAAGATATATGCACCCCAACGTTCATAGAATCATTATTTACAAAAGCCTAGATGTGGAAGCAACCTAAGTATCCATCAACAGTTGAATGCATAAAGAAGATATGTCATATATCTATATATATATACACATACAGTGGAATATTAGTCATAAAAAAGAATGAAATTTTGCCATTTGAAACTACATGGGTAGACCTGAAGGATAGTATGCCTAGTGGAATAGGTCAGACAGAGAAGGACATACTGTATGTTAGCACTTAAATGTTCAATCTAAAAAATAAAACAAACAAATGAATATAACAAAACAGAAACAGACTCACAGAGAACAAACTAGTGGTTACCAGCGGGGTAGAGGCAAGATAGGCATAGGGGGTTAAGGGATACAAACTACTATGTACAATATAAATAAGCAGTAAGGATATATTGTACAGTACTGGGAAATATAGCCATTATTGTGTAATAACTTAAATGGCATATAATCCATAAAAATATTGAATCGCTGTATTGTATACCTGAAACTAATGTAATATTGTAAATCAACTATACTTTAATAAAAAGAAAAAGATGTTTTTGATATAGTAATATGACTCTGAAAACCAGAATGGCAGTAGACTTCCTGTCATTTTTGCTCTTCTCTGAACATCTCTTTATCTGCACTCCAACGTGTAGAAGATAACTCAATAACTCCCAATTTCAAAACCCTCGTTTAATTCATATCCTGAGAAAAAGCAATCATCACTGTATCACAATTGCAAATTTCCTGGAAAGGCAGATTGTGCAGATCCCCTGGCCCACACTGGGAAACGTGTATACCTATGTCTAATTCATTGTAGCCAGAGGAACAGGGACACAACCAAAAACGTGACTGTGGGGAACCTACCCCATGACTGCAGAGAGGCTTTCTTAGAGGAAGTGATCAATGTGAGCTAGGCAAAGAGCTCAAATCATATATTCTACAATTTCTAATTCATTTTATCAATGTTTTTAATAGATAAATCTTTAAAATTACCTAAAATGCCAATGTTTAAAAAATACATTTAAATAAATTTTGGTAAATGAACCCTGACATTATGTTTGCTACAAATGAAAAGCCGGGCAGGGTCCATTCATTAATCCATCCCTTTGAGAACGTGGTCTTATTTTCAGCTCATTACAAATATCTTTGGAGACAAGAGAGTTTCGCAAACATCCCTTTCCTCTTCCCCTACGGTCCGTTTTGATCCATAAGAAACTTTTTCCTTTTGTAACAGGGAAGAGCTAAATCGGACTCCATGTTTGATCTGTTTCTTCTACTTTAACCTTTGCTTTTCGTTGCTTTTGTTATTATAATCATACATCATGGCCTGCCTCAGGGAACCCTGCCCCTCTGCCTGAATGTTAAACTAAAGTGCCTCTGTTCAGCTCACAGGGAGTTAATTTGACCCTGCTGGCCTGTGGATAGCTGCAAGGAAGAAGAAATTAACACATCCCCTCACTGAGGCTGGTCATTCCAGGGGATATTTGCAAAACTTATGGCCTTTTTACTTTACTTCCTCATCTCCTCCCCCTCTCTGTACTGTAAAAGAAACTGGCATCCAAACCCTAATAAGATGGTTTTTCAGAGACACTAGTCTGCCACCTTCTCGGTCTGCCGACTTTCCGAATAAGTCCTATTCTTTGCCTCAACACCTCGTCTCTGATTCATTGGCCTGCCGAGCCGAGAGCAGAGCGAGCTTGAACTCGGTAAAACTTTTAGCACCAGAATTCTTCTCCCTGTTGGATTTTCTCCTTTTCTATTTCTTTTTTACTCAGGATTCCAGCCCCATTCTGCCATAAGCCTCTGCATCCAGCAGGCACCTTCTGTTTCTCATGGATTCTTAAGTATTGGTACTCACAGCTCCTGTTATCTCGGGTCCTTACTGATTTTCAGAGAGGAGCACGTGTAAGACAAGCTAAGCACTCTCTTCTCCTGATGCTTGCTGTCTCAGAGAAGCTTACTCTGTTATTTCTCAAAGATCCCTCTGCAATTACAAAAGCTGCTGAGAAAGACAATAGGAGTAAACCATCCAGGCACAGTGATTTACAAAAGTTAATGCAGTTTTCATCCTGAAACATGAACAGATGTGTTAAAAGATACAGAAAAAGCTGTCCCACCTTGCCCTCATATCACCATTATCTTATTAAAAAAACTGTGATGGGAAATTTTTTAATTCGGTTGTCATCAGTGCTAATTTGTTTTAACCAAAATACCTACACCCCTAGGAGACTAGCAAAGTGGTAGTTGAATAAGCATTGGATTAAAAGATAAGGTCTGAGTTTGGGAACTTGATGCTAAGTTACATGATTTAAGAAATTCTCTCTGAGCCTCAGTTCACTTTTCTTACTTTTCTGTACCCTGTACCTAATAATACCTGCCCTACTTAAATTGCAAGGATACTGTAAAGATCAGTCAACAAATTTTATGATACAATATTTTTCAATTTATAAAAAATTTTGCTTTCTTTGGTTACAGGTGCCTATTTTTGGTCATCTTTGTACTCCATCAGGACCCAGTCAAGTGCCTTAACCATAGTCTGGTCTTGATTAATGTTAAGTAACAAATTAAATAATCTTTGACCCTATCATCCCTTTCTATTGTCTTGCCCAGCATGTTAAACCTTTGTAGACTCCTATTCTTACATCACTTTGTATCTGCTCCATGGTTACTAATTGCTCTCATGTAAGTTCATTTACTTTAATCTCTCTATTCTTTTGAGCAATATCAACCATACATCTGTTACCTTGGACACTCAGTGGAAGGAGAAAAATCTAGTAACTTATGTCTCTATATAACGGCACTAATATAAAGCAACTGCAAATTGAGAGAGAGATTTTAGAATACTAGATAGGTAGAGAATTGATATAGCCTCAACATGGATGAAACCTTTGAGAGTCTGGTGTTTATAAGAATAAAATCATGGTATCCTTAATGTTGTACATTTTGTTACTGAAAAAGCTATTACATGCTACAATTAGTTTACCTATTTATCAATACATGCTACCCACCATACGATGTTCCTTAAAATATGCTCCAATTCACTCTGTTTTGTAATCCCCAACAGTAGGGTACTCTCAGCTCAATTTCTCTTTATCCAAGGCTCCGTGATCTCCCAACCCTTCGCCAAAACAATAGATTGAATTATTCCATTCAAATAGTTATAGCTTTCCTAGTAATAAGATGATATATGTTTAGCTAAAGTATTCCATTCATGATTCATGAAGAAAAACATACATGAATATTTTAGGTATTTGAAATTATAAATTAAATTTGTTAATTCATTTGACAACTATATGTGTCAGTCCCTATAAAAGATGCTGGGAATAGAGATATTAATGGCATACAGTCTCTGCTTTCAAAGAGTTCAAACTCAAGTTCTGGGAATGACCATCACCTTGATCCTCATTCTGTGTAATGGTATGGCAAAAGTTAATTGATCTAACTACATTTAAGATACTTGAAATGTGGAAATAACTTTTGAAATAATTTACTTTCTCTTTACTACCTACCAAACATGCAAGATGCTTACAGGAATTATCTTATTTAATACCAACAATAATCTTGCGAGATAAGTATTATTGTCTTCTCACAGCTATTTCACCCAGTGTCAGCTAGTTGGTAGCAGAATCAGTTTTTGAACCCTGATCTTTGTGGCTTCAAAACTGGGGCTGTTAATTTCTATTTTACCCCATCTCTGATAAAGAAGACCAATTTGTCTTAAGGTCGCCTCGTGATTGGAGCTGACATACGTATCTTTAGCTTTCAACATCTCTCCATTGGAAAGACTGGGATGATCTCAGAGCAATCCATAGTTGGACAGGAACTTTATTATAAACCCTGGGGTGGGCAACATCTAGTCAGTAAAGGGCAGGGCATAACAGAAGTTTATTTAGAATAAGGAAAAATATCTTTAAAATTTTACTTGGGGAAAGCCCTAAGTTATAAAATATTGCTTTGTCATACTGCCACAAACATAAACAATAAAGGAAAACATTGATAAGCTCTGAAGAGGTACAAATCCAAACATCTAAGACATGTAAATGTTAAGAACAATCCATAAATAGAACTGAAATGCAAAGGGCAAACCAAGAATACATGGCAACATATAAAACAACCAAATATTATTAATATGTAAAAAGTATGTTTTCAAAATAAGAAAAAAACAAAAACTAAACAAAGAATAATAGTAAGAAATTACAAAAGAAAAATGTGAAATAACAGTAAATATTTGGTGAAAAAAATTGTATCATTTAGTTAAGAAGGAAATGGAAATTAAAACAAAAGTGTTTGGAAAACTGATGATACTTATAGTTTACAAAAGTATTAGAGAAATGGGCAGTCTCACTGCTGTAGAAAACAAAATTTGTAAAAGATTCCTGGGAAGTCATTTAGTAATATTACATTAATACCTTTAAGATGACAGTTCTAGGGGCTTCCCTGGTGGTGCAGTGGTTGAGAGTCCGCCTGCCGATGCAGGGACAGGGGTTCGTGTTCCGGCCCGGGAAGATCCCACATGCCGCGGAGCGGCTGGGCCCATGAGCCATGGCCACTGAGCCTGCGCTCCGCAACGGGAGAGGCCACAACAGTGAGAGGCCCGCAAACCGCAAAAAAAAAAAAAAAAAAAAAAAGATGACAGTTCTAGGAATTTATCTTAAAGCAATTAATAAAGATGAACTTAACTATTTAGCTACAAAATGGTTAAGTGTGGCATTATTAAAGAAATCAAGCAGAAATGTCCAGAAAGAGAGGTAGATAAAGTATGGTGCATTCAGATGAAAGAATACTTAAGCAGCAATTTTAAATGAGCCTGTTTTGTTTAAAATGTGAAAAGCTGTTTACAATAAATTAAATTAAAAAAAAAAACAGGTCACAAAATAAGCATGTCTGGTTTTATCATAGATGTGTGTCTTTGTGCATGCGTGCGTGCCTCTATTGGAAAGGCCAGTCACCAAAACCACAGTTGAGCCTATTTATGGGTGATGGTATTATAAGCACTTTAATTTTTGTCTTTTTGCTTTGATAAAAACAATGAATGTATCTTTCTTTTAGAATTTTTGTCATGTAAGGAAATTTTAAAATAAGCTACCCTATGATCTACCGTGCAGAAACTTGATATTGTCTATGAAATAGCCTCCCTTGTTCAGTTTTTAATTTCCCTGTTGAAATTTCACAACATCCCCATTTGTGTTACTGCAGGCATTGGTCAAGTTATTAGTCAGCATTTATTATGTGAGAACTGTATACTTGACTTTAAACAAAACATAAAGATGCAAAGGGAGCTGAAAGTAAATAAGAGGCCTGGGAGCTGTGGTGCTGATGGCCCTTTGGCAGAAGCTCTTCTAATGGGCTGGGATCAGTGGCATATTTACTGCATGGCCTCCTGACAAATGGGTTTGGACAGCCCTGAGAGGCCTCTTAGGCCCCAGTTGGCAAGCAGGAGCAAGGAGAGATGAGTAGGTGGTGAGGGAATTTAAGGCCACAGCCTGTATCCCCATAAGAAAACTGGATTTGGGGTTACGTACAAGGTGGCGGCTGCTGTAAGCTGCTGAAACGATGGCTTATTTACCTATCAGTACAGCATTTTCTATTTCAGCCCGTACATTCATAAATGCTAGAAACTACCTTGGAAATAGAGAGAGAAAAGGCTCTTATCAATGAGAGCTTAATATCTGCAACAGGAAGAAACCTTATCCTGGCTCTAGGGTCTACTCTAATTGGAGATTTCTTCCAGGAATGATGGAAAGCACAGTGGCTGGAAACAATAAAACAAGAAATGCAGATTGAAGGCTATTCGAAATCTAGGTCCCCACCCAGGTAATAACAAGTATGTTGTTTTCGCTCCTATTTCCTGTTTAGACCTTCTTAATCTCTCTCCCGAGATCTCTCCTGCTCTTTACACACACAAGACCGACAGAACCCATGACTCTATATCAGCAGTTCATGAAGTGTGGTCTCTGGTCCGCTGACATCAGCGGTTTCTGGGAACTTACTAGAAATGCAGATTCTCAGGGCCAACCCCAGCCATACTAAGTCAGGATTACTGGGATTGCAGTCCAGCCATCAGTGTTTTGATAAGTCCTCCCAAGTAACTCTGAAGCACGCTCAAGCTTATGAACCACTGGTCTAAATGATGCAACATCCAAAGGTCTCTGGGTCAAAGTAAAAAAAGTCCCACAGGGGAAAGGTGGGGGAGGGGATAAATTAGGAGTTTGGGATTAACATATACACACTACTATATATAAATAAATAATCAACAAGGACCTACTGTATAACACAGGGAACTCTACTCAATATTCTATAATAACCTACCTGGGAAAAGAATTTGAAAAAGAATGGATATACATGTATGTGTAACTGAATCACTTTGCTGTACACCTGAAACGAACACAATATTGTAAATCAGCTATACTCTAATATAAAATAAAAATTAAATTTAAAAAGTCAATTATAAAATCTAAAAATTGATGCATAAAAATTGATGCATCACCAAAAATGTAATTAGATTTAAAAAAATTTTGAGGGGGATTTTATTTCTGAGTTCAACACTTCTTTTCAAATTAATGAGTGTCATATTTAGTAAAACCTAAATTTATGTTTATGTATGTATACACATACCATATAATTAAAAGTATTCAAAATTATACACTGTGTATATATGCACGTGGAATTTTATTTTAAAGACTCCTTATGATATGGTCATCTATGTCTATCTGAGTTTCCTTTTTGTTACAGTGGAAACATTAAGAAGAGGAAGATCAGTGGTAAGACGCTTCTACTCTCCTACAGTATATTTTGCAACCTTTCCCATTTCTCATAGTTCCAGTACTCTCTTTCCTGTTCTCATGTAGCTGATGACCTTCGTTATTTTCCTCAGAAAACCTCACAAAAGTTGTCAGAGGGTTAGACGTAAATGCCCACATGCTTGGACCAGCTCATCTATCAGCCAGCTTGCTTGTACCTCACACTCTGTTTTCCCCTGTGATGGATGAACTTGAGAGTGAATCTCATCCGTTTGACTCACCCAAGTGTATCCTTCCTTTAGCATCGTTAATCAATCACTCTATATTGAGTCACTCTCCACAGCACACAGACATTTTATATTCATCTTCCCAAAAAAAAGTCCTTCTTTTACCTCATATCCCCATATCTTCTCTAGATATTGCTCCATTTCTTCCCACAAAATTCTCTAGATATTGTTCGCTTTACAACAAAATTCCTCAGAAGAGTTATTCATACTCAGTGTCTCCCCTTCCTCTCTTCACATTCTCTTTGGAAGCCACTCTAAGCCAGCTTTCATCCTAACCCCTCCACCAACACTGTTCTTGGGTTACCAAGGACCTCACATTCCAGATGGAATGGTCACTTCCCCATCCTCAGATTACTCGAACTCTCACCTTTGACACTGTTCTCCACTCTATCTGGAAATACTTTACTCGGCTTCTCTTGGATTCTCCCTGCTCTCAGTTTTTATCCTACTTCAGTCACCATTCTTTCTTCACCTCCTTCACTGAATCTTTCTCATCTTTCCCTTAACCTCCAAACATGGAGTGCCCCAGAATTAGTCCTTTGACCTCTTCTTTTCTCCATCCACTGCCTGGGAATTTTATACAGTGCCACTGCTTTGAGTACTCTATACGATTAATACCAAATTTACATCACTAGTCTTGACATTCTCCCTGGTCTACTCTATTGTCTTCTCAATATTTCCACTTGGGTGTCTACAGGGGGTCAAAGCCCTCCAGCCTAAGACAACCAGGAACACACCCCCAGGCCCTGCTGGATAGGACCAGGCCAGCTCCTAGATGTCAGGGGCTGCTCTTCTCTTTCTCAATGGGTATCTCAGACTTGAAATATCCAAAACACAACTCATGATTCTTCCCCTCTCCCTACTTCTCATTAAACCTGTGTCTCTCAAGTCCTCCTTGTTAGTAATGGACAATTTAATTATCAGGGCTAAAGTCCATGAGTCCTCTGCTTCCCATGTAATTCATCAGCAAATTCTGTTGACTCTGCCTTCAAACTATGTCCCAATCCTGCCCATTTGTCATGCCTATTATCCTAGACAGAGTCCTAATCATCTCTCACTTAGACTCTTGCAAAGGCCTCCTTGTTGGTCTCCATGTGTTCACCCATCCACCCTTAAAACCTCTTCCCTGTACAGCAAACAGAGTGATTAGTTTCCAAGGCAAACCAGACTATGTTACTCCTCTTCTTTAAGCCTTCAAATGGCTTTTCTTCTCACTCATAACAAAAACCAAAGGCCATAGCCTATAAACCTTCTGTGGCCTGTGTCCACGCCAACTCCCTGACCTCATTTCCTCTCTCCTCTTGCTCAACCTGCTGCAGTCCCGCTGGCCTCCTTCTGCTCCTTAAATACACCATGCACAGTCCCCTTCCAGGACTTTTGCACTTGTTGTATACTCTTTGCTCTTACGTTCTTCTCCCAGATATCTGCACAAGGCTCTCTCCCTCCATTTAAGTTTCTTTCATATGTCACTTTATTAGAGTGGCTGTCCCTGATCACCCAACTATTTACTCTTTCTCCATTGACCCTCTTCTATTTGTCACAGTGCTTACTGCCACCTGACATATTTTGTTTATTGTTTCCTGTCTGCCTCTTCCCACCAGAATGCAATCTCCATTCAAGTTGGGACTATCCTGCTTACTGCTGTACCAAAGCATTGTCTAGCACAAAGTAGACGCTCAAGGAATTTTTTTGAAATAGTTACATGGTTTAGAAGAAACTTCCTAGAGCTAGCCTTTCTTTGATGCACTAGAGAAATACAATGCCAAATTTGGCACTGTGAAAGAAAGAAAGCCTTTGGATAAAGTTTCTTATGAATGAATGAACGTTACCAATAAAGAGAGTGAGGAAAGGCATAATGGGGCACTGGGATGGAGCCAAGAGCTATAGAGCTGCAGTATGTGAGGGTCTTTATGCAGACTCAGGACATTGGACTCTTGTGCCTATTCTCCAATGGCCTGCTGAACAGTCTTGGACAAAGGAACTATACTCTTCCTGGGTCTTAGTTTCCCATCAGTAAGATAAGGTTTAAATGATTATTAAGACACTGAATATTCTGATTATAAAAATATAGTAACTGTTTTGTTTGTAGGATAATTAGTAGAGCTACTTCTTCATCTTCGTTTTCCATTACAGTTGTACCCTCCTTCCACCTCTTCTCAACATCTCTCCTGCCCATCTCTTCCAAATGTTCTATTACCTCCATGGCACCAAGACTACCCCGGGCACCAGACTCCTGGTGTTGAGCTATTTTAAAACATGTTTTCTCTTTTACCAACATCTCTAATCCATCATCAGTGCAGGCTGATAATCCTGTCTGTAAAACCCCACTCTGTTTGCCATGCTCAAGGCCCTCCTCAGTGCACACCCAAATCATCATGGTTATCTCCTCCTTGGAACCATCTCCAAGCACCCAAATGCAACAGGTGTAGTCCCTGAATAGGAAGTTTTTATTATCTCAGTCTTTGCTAAACCACTCAGGTAATTTCTAGTCTTTTCAACCCAATTAATGACTAGCTCTTTCCTTTCACGTTAACCTCTTTGCTCAGCATCCCTCGTTCTCCTCTCCAATGAGTTTGGAGGTACTTTGTCATCTCCATCAAGACTCCCTTGCTCTCACCTCTGTGTCTTTATGAATACCAGATTCTCACCTCCTTTAAATTAAAAAATAAAGGATTTCCTTAGAGAGGGCAGACAGCAGAAGCAAGAAAAACTACAATCCTGAAGCCGGTGGGACAAAAACCACATTCACAGAAAAATAGACAAGATGAAAAGGCAGAGGGCTATGTACCAGAAGAAGGAACAAGATAAAACCCAGGAAAAACAACTAAATGAAGAGGAGATAGGCAAACTTCCAGAAAAAGAAATCAGAATAATGATAGTGAAGATGATCCAGGACTTCGGGAAAAGAATGGAGGCAAAGATCGAGAAGGTGCAAGAAATGTTTAACAAAAATCTAGAATAATTAAAGAACAAACAAACAGAGATGAACAACACAATAACTGAAATGAAAACTACACTAGAAAGAATCAATAGCAGAATAACTGAGGCAGAAGAACGGATAAGTGACCTGGAAGACAGAATGGTGGAATTCACTCACTGCTGTGGAACAGAATAAAGAAAAAAGAATGAAAAGAAATGAAGACAGCCTAATAGACCTCTGGGACAACATTAAATGCAACAACATTTGCATTATAGGGGTCCCAGAAGAGAAGACAGAGAGAAAGGACCCGAGAAAATATTTGAAGAGATTATAGTCAAAAAATTCCCTAACATGGGAAAGGAAATAGCCACCCAAGTCCAGGAAGTGCAGAGAGTCCCATACAGGATAAACCAAAGGAGAAACATGCCGAGACACATAGTAATCAAACTGGCAAAAATAAAAGACAAAGAAAAATTATTGAAAGCAGCCAGGGAAAAAGGGCAAATAATATACAAGGGAACTCCCATAAGGTTAACAGCTGATTTCTCAGCAGAAACTCTACAAGCCAGACGGGAGTGGCATGATATAAAGTGATGAAAGGGAAGAACCTACAACCAAGATTACTCTACCCAGCAAGGATCTCATTCAGATTCAATGGAGAAATCAAAAGTTTTACAGACACGCAAAAGCTAAAAGAATTCAGCAGCACCAAACCAGATCTACAACAAATGCTAAAGGAATTTCTCTAAGTGGGAAACACAAGAGAAGAAAAGGACTTACAAACACAAACCCAAAACAATTAAGAAAATGGCCATAGGAACATACATATCGATAATTATCTTAAACGTGAATGGATTAAATGCTCCAACCAAAAGACACAGGCTTGCTGAATGGATACAAAAACAAGACCCAGGGGCTTCCCTGGTGGCGCAGAGGTTGAGAATCTGCCTGCCAATGCAGGGGACACGGGTTCGAGCCCTGGTCTAGGAGGATCCCACATGCCACGGAGCAGCTAGGCCCGTGAGCCACAACTACTGAGCCTGCACGTCTGGAGCCTGTGCTCCACAACAAGAGAGGCTGTGATAGTGAGAGGCCTGCTCACAGCGATGAAGAGTGGCCCCCGCTTGCCACAACTAGAGAAAGCCCTCTCACAGAAATGGAGACCCAACACAGCAAAAATAAATAAATTAATAAACGCCTATCCCCAAAATTTAAAAAAAATAAAAACAAACAAAGAAACAAAAAAATAAACGAGACCCATATATATGCTGTCTACAAGACACCCACTTCAGACCTAGGGATACATTCAGACTGAAAGTGAAGGGCCGGAAAAAGATATTCCATGCAAATGGAAATCAAAAGAAAGCTGAAGTAGCAATACTCATATCAGACAAATTATACTTTAAAATAAAGAATGTTACAAGAGACAAGGAAGGACACTACATAATGATCAAGGGATCAATCCAAGTAGAAGATATAACAATTATAAATATATATGCACCCAACATAGGATCACCTTAATACATAAGGCAACTGCTAACAGCTATAAAAGAGGTAATCGACATTAACACAATAATAGTGGGGGAATTAACACCTCACTTACACCAATGAACAGATCATCCAAACAAGAAATTAACAAGAAAACACAAGCTTTAAATGACACAATAGACCAGATAGATTTAATTGATATTTATAGGGCATTCCATCCAAAACCAGCAGATTACACTTTCTTCTCAAGTGCACATGGAACATTCTCCAGGATAGATCACATCTTGGGTCACAAATCAAGCCTTAGTAAATTTAAGAAAACGGAAATCATATCAAGCATCTATGTTCTTGGATTGTTGGAAGAATCAATATTGTGAAAATGACTATTCTACCCAAAGCAATCCACAGATTCAATGCAATCCCTCTCAAACTACCAATGACATTTTTCACATAACTCAAACAAAAAAATCTTAAAACTTCTATGGAGACACAAAGGACCCCAGATAGTCAAAGTAGTCTTGAGGGACAAAAATGGAGCTGGAGGAATCAGACTCCCTGACTTCAGACTATACTATAAAGCTACAGTAATCAAGACAATATGGTACTGGCACAAAAACAGAAATATAGATCAATGGAAGAGGATAGAAAGCCCAGAGATAAACCCATGCACCTATGGTCAACTAATCTATGATAAACGAGGCAAGGATATACTATGGAGAAAAGACAGTCTCTTCAATAAGTGGTGCTGGGAAAACTGGACAGCTACATGTAGAAGAATGAAATTAGAACACTCCCTAACATCATACACAAAAATAAACTCAAAATGGATTAGAGACCTATATGTAAGACCAAACACTATAAAACTCTTAGAGAGAAACGTAAGAACACTCTTTGACATAAATCACAGCAAGATCATTTTGATCCACCTCCAGAGTACTGGAAATAAAAAGAAAAATAAACAAATGAGATGTAATGAAACTTAAAAGCTTTTGCAAAGCAAAGGAAACTACAAACAAGATGAAAAGACAACCCTCAGAATGGGAAAAAATATTTGCAAACAAATCAATGGACAAAGGATTAATCTCCAAAATATATAAACAGCTCATGCACGCTTCCCTGGTGGCGCAGTGGTTGACAGTCCGCCTGCCGATGCAGGGGACATGGGTTCGTGCCCCCGTCTGGGAAGATCCCACATGCCGCGGAGTGGCTAGGTCCGTGAGCCATGGCCACTGAGCCTGCGTGTCCGGAGCATGTGCTCCTCAATGGGAGAGGCCACAACAGTGAGAGGCCCACATACTGCAAAAAAAAAAAAAAAACCAATCAAAAAATAAGCAGAAGACCTAAATAGGCATTTCTCCAAAGAAGACATACAGATGGCCAAGAGGCACATGAAAAGCTGCTCAACATCACTAATTATTAGAGAAAGGCATTTCAAAACTACAATGAAGTATCACCTCACATGGGTCAGAATGGGCATCATCAGAAAATCTACAGACAAATGCTGGAGAGGGTGTGGAGAAAAGGGAACCCTCTTGCACTGTTGGTGGGAATGTAAATTGATACAGCCACTATGGAGAACAGTATGGAGGTTCCTTAGGAAACTAAAAATAGAATTACCATATGACCCAGCAATCCCACTACTGGGCATATACCCAGAGAAAACCATAATTCAAAAAGACATATGCACCCCAATATTCACTGCAGCACTATTTACAATAGACAGGTCATGGAAGCAACCTAAAGCCCGTCGACAGACAAATGGATAAAGAAGGTGTGGTACGTATATACAATGGAATATTACTCAGCCATAAAAAGGAATGAAATTGGCTCATTTGTAGAGACGTGGATTAATCTAGAGACTGTCATACAGAATGAAGTAAGTCAGAAAGAGAAAAACAAATATCATATATTAACGCATATATGTGGAGCCTAGAAAAATGGTACAGATGAATGGGTTTGCAGGGCAGAAATAGAGACATAGATGTAGAGAACAAATGTATGGACACCAAGGGGGGAAATTGACAGGGTGGTGGTGGTGGTGGTGTGATGAATTGGGAGATTGGGATTGACATATATACACTGATGAGTATAAAATGGATGACTAATAAGAACCTGCTGTATAAAAAAATAAATAAAATTAAATTTAAAAATAAAGAAAGAATTTCTTTAGAGAGCCTTAGATTGTTTTCACTTACCTCTGACCATAGGTAAGCAGAACATCTGAGCTATAGGTGCATTCTCCTAGGCCATGTTCTCATGGAGATGGCTGGGGTCAGCTGCTGTGCTATTCTTGAGGCAAGGGATCTTGGCTAAGGCTGATAACCCCATGCTGGAACCCTACCTCCTAACATGCCCCTAACCACTACCCCCTCTACTGCAACCCTCTCCTTCCTCCATGCTCCCTCTTCTGCAAGTCCAGTGAGGTTTTCTGATGCTCTTGGGCTTTTGGAAATACAAACCAGAAAGCGTTTCTATCTTGTACTTGTCACAGGCCAACACTTGAGCTAGCTATCTGCTTAAGTGATAAGAAAAGATAGGGAAAAGGTAGAACAAATTCAATATATTATCTTTCCACAAGAATATGAGATAGATTTTGCTGAGAAATATACTTGTGTCATATCTGATAACACAAAATTTTCCCTTCAAGTGTTTGGATACATGACAGGGGGGTTATTTTATTCTACTTGAGATAGATATATGAGGCTCCTAGATGGCATTATAGAAAATTTCCCTATTTGTACTTGGCTTCAGTCCTTACATTTTGAAAAGATAAGAAGCATCTCCCAGAGAAATACATGTAAGAATTCATTTGTCATAATCTTTTTGCTTTTCTGACATGAAGGATAAGGAAAATAGAGTGAACATTTGAAACAACTGAAGATTAAACTTTACTCTTCAAATTCACAAGGAACTTGTCTTGGAATAAGTGATAATTGTGGCTAAGGGACCATATGATCTGAAGTAGGCATTGGCATGTGTAAGAGAAAACAATATAGAATAAGAAATGCTTATCCAGAAAGTGAGCAGTATTGCAGCTTTTGCTGTATGCCCGCCACTGGGGTGCAGTGGAGAAGCACATGCTTTATCTTTTTACCCTAATTTCTAATTTTGAAAATATTTTTTTCAAAGTACATTTATGTTCATGTCTCTGTACTCTTCATAAACCAATATTACACCATTTCTTTATGGGAATCACTTCTGTGGCACGGCTTTGGGAAAGGTCTTAGAAGCTCTATACCTATGACTTTTTCAACACATAGGTGGTTAGCAGATTGACTCATGGGCCCATTCCTTCTTTTTTAGCTTTAGAACTGTTTATTGCTGTTCATTTTAAAATCTGGATTGAATTCTTTGTCTCTCTGTCTGATTTTTTTCTTTGGACTGAGTCAAGTTTCTTTTCAGGATTCTCAATTACATTTTGGAATGAGAGAATTCTCTTTACGGGCATTCCTAAGTTAGGCAGCAGATGTTCTGATTTCTTTTGTTTTTGTTTTTATTTTTGTTTTCTCCTAAAGTGTGGAAAAGATGAAAGAAGTATATAATCACAGAATATTAAAGCTGAAAGAAGTAATCCAATCCATAGCTTTTTTTTTTTCATTTACAGATGCTGAGGCCCAGATTAGGTAATTTATTGAAAATTAAATATCTTGTAATGATAAAATTGAAAATGGAAAGAAGATTATCTACATTCTAGTCTTTTTGAAAAATAATCCTAAGGGGAACATCTATCCTGTTTACTATTATATCACCAGGGTCTAGTACTTGGCATGTATGGGACAAAAGAGAGGTATCATAAATATTCATAGAATGAATTAATGAGTGAATGTCCAAGTCTGGAAGTCCAAACTGCCAAGATGATTTTGGAAATGATCTAGAAAAAATCTCTAAAGAAAAAAATAGACACTCTGTGGTGGTCCCAGACCTATTTCTGATCAAAGGTATTTCCAAGATGGTGAAGTATGGAGGGATATATACCATCCTAACGCTAATCAAAAGAAAGCAGGAAAAGCTATAATAATTTCAGACAGAGCATACTTCAGATCAAGGAAAGTTATCAGGGATAAAGAGGGGCATCACATCGTGATAGAGGGGTCAATTCTCAAAAAAGCCATAACAATCTGACGCACTTAACAGAGCTTGATGCTCTGTTAAGGTGTTCCTTCCTCAGGACCTATGGGCACAGGCTCTGCTTTAATATTATTGCAAATAATTAATACATAATCTTTGGTCTTTCATAATTGAAACATATTTATATATTATTCATATTTTAAGCTGTTAGGTGGAAGGGGCTCTATTCTCTTTTTACTTTTGATTCTTCCCCCAGCTATTGATAATTGTGTCCTGCACACATGTTGAGAGCTGAATAACTATCATTGGCTTGCCGGAGTCCCATGTACCCTTTCTAAGTTACTGAGATCTATAACCAGAACCTGCCTGATTACAGAACTGTAAAGCAGTGACAGTTCTCAGCCATGCCTCCCCAGCTCAAGCTTGGCTCCTAAGCAGGATTTCTATTCTTGGGCAGACTTGCCGCCAGCTTTGCCTAGGACACTTAACCTCTCTGCACCCCATTTCATCATTGCTTAGACACAAATGATGATATCTACCTCATAGGCTTGTTGTTGCTTTGAGAATAAAATGTAGATATAAATGTAAGTATAGATAGATGTTATCAATAAAAGTAAATTTCTTTTCCTTTCCACAGTTCCAGACTATAATTCAGAATCCTACAAGGATTGACCAGAGACAGGAGGACAGAAAATCAAGTTAAGAAATGCAGTGGAGATTTCAATAATATGGATATATTGGTCTCACTGATTGCTAGGTATAGAAGGTGAAGGAAGACACGAGGTTTATGTAGACTTGAAATTTTAACCAAAAATGGTAAAACATGTGGGACTTGGAAAAGACAGCAACTCAGTGCAGACTTGCCCAGGAAATGCCAGTTCATTTGCACAATAACTCCTCATCCTCGTCTTAAAAGTCCTGGGAGCAGCTGTGCATTTTCTCTTTGTTTCCAAAAATCAGTCCAGCTCCCTCTTGACCCATTGTACAGTTTGGCAGTTTGCTTCACATTCTGCTCATACCCTTGGTGCAGAAAGAGTCTGTCTGTGGAGATGGCAGGAAGGAACTCCCACCCCAAGGCTACTGCGGGAAAAGCCTGCCGAGACATCACCAACTACTTTGCCCCATTCCTCCCGTTCATCAGCTTTCTCTTTTTGGCATTCTCCTGACTCTCTGAGAGATTCTTCACCTCTGTTTCTCTCATTTTATATTGAAGCAATTATGCTTAACTATCTTCTTTTCTTCCTGTTTCTGTTCCTATACACTCAATAAGTGTCGTGTTTTTTGGCGCTGCTATTTAAACTCATCTGGGCTCTTCCACAGTTTAGAAAGTGGAATGAGTACTTTCATTTCAGAGATTAAGTCTGAGAAATGGCTATTTTTAAAAAAATGTGAATGTTCTTGGAAAAGTCCTTTTTTTCAGGTATTATACCGGAATCATTTTGTTCTTACCAATTTCCACACTGGTCATGGGATTTCAGGCTGCTCCTATGTGATTGTTATGGATATTCCTATTCAATTAAAACCCAATAATGGAACATAACAATGACTGACTTCTACTATCTTGAATCAGGGAACTGGGAAGGTTTTGATTCTTAATTTCTCAGAATTAATTTGCAAATCAGTATAATAATCAAAGGTTCTTCCAAAGGAATTGGATAAAAATGGAGTCATCCATCAGAAAAATGAGGTCTCTGCCCACTTGGAAACTGATCAAATTAACTATTTAGAAAAAACAGAGGAGCATGGTGATCCAGTCATCATGATGAACTAAATTAATTTGGGGCTCTATCCATGTAAATTGCATGGGAAGTACACATATATTATGTGTGTGTCTGAGCACATGTAGATGAGATTATATCCTTCATACTTAAATATGATATTACTCATACTTTGTGTGTCAAGATTCAGAGACACCATGGGGGCTTCCCTGGTGGCGCAGTGGTTGAGAGTCCGCCTGCCGATGCAGGGGACACGGGTTCGTGCCCCGGTCCGGGAAGATCCCACATGCCGCGGAGCGGCTGGGCCCGTGAGCCATGGCCGCTGAGCCTGCGCGTCCGGAGCACGTGCTCCGCAATGGGCGAGGCCACAACAGTGAGAGGCCTGCGTACCACAAAAAAAAAAAAAAGATTCAGAGACACCAAAGTTTGCACAATGGTTTGCTAATATGAACTTTCTTTCAAACTACTTTCTCATTTATAAGGAACAACTTATGTGTGTCTTCTGTCAAGCCATTAAGCAACTGTTTATTCTAATATACAACTTTGATCACACCTCTCAAAACTGTTCACTGGAATTTATTTTACACAAGGAAAAATTAAAGCTTGTCAACCTGTCATTAAAAAAACCCAAAACTTCATGTTATAGAGTTAGTTTCTCTTTCAAAGCTCATTGTAGCGGACGCAGCTGTTAGCTAATCTAATATTCATTCTCAACTGCTCTTCGCCCTGAGTGCTCTGCAGAAGAACGCAAAAAGCTAAGCTGTCACTTTCCCAACCTCCCTTTGGGTTGCCATGTGTCCTAGGCTGCCATGTGACGCAGTGCTTTCCAGACAGTTGCAAGCAGAATCAGTGAAGGAATTTCTGAAAAGGATTTTGTTCTTCTTAGGGCAAAGGAACAGATACACTAATGCTTTCCACTTTCCCCTCTTCCTTCAGTTTCCTGGTCTTAGCAAAGACAATATGCCTAGTGTTACAGCAGCCATCCTGTGACCCTGAGGAAAAGGGCATTAGAATTGGCCCTGACATAGTTGATATACTAGAACAAAACTTCCAAACTTACATGAGAAAAATGAACTCGCATTTATTTGGTTAATTTGAGCTCTCTATTGTTGTTGCAGAATGGTAACCTAACTGACATACTCATTTTTTACCATTCTTCTTCACACAAAACTTTACGCTCCAAGTAAATTATATTTTGCCAAGCATACTATGGGTTTTCATGCCTTTGTATAGCCTGTGCTGTTTCATCTTATCCACTATTTCCCTAGGGTGTCTAGTGTCATCTGGTAAAACTCAACTTTGATATCACCTCTACCAGGAAGTCTTCCTTGAGATTCCTCAACACAAACTAATCACTCCCTTTCCTCTGGGCTCTCTCTTTATTTCAAAGATATCTTCATTTTTGAATTTCCCACATAGTATTGTCATTTATTTATTTATGTGCTTAGCATCATAAATAGACATGAAATAAAGTGCTGTGGAATGGCAGGCAGTGCATTAACTATGGACAGGGTTGGAGGCTATAAAGACAAGTCTTCTAGCCAGCTAACAGAGAAGATCAAGCTTATAAATGACTAACCAGACTCTAAGATACATTAAAGTAAAGGTTGTCATAAAGCAAAAATGGGTATTATATGAGTTCAGCAAAAATGAAGAATTCATTCCAGCTGGCGGCAGGTCCTGCTTCTTTAGGATTATATTGAAGTGAGAAATAAAGAAAAGAAAATCAGCAGATAAACAGGATTTGATGACTGGCTGGATGGAGAAAGACTGAGAAAGTACAGTTGCTCTTGGGAATCTAGTGGACTAATTTGTGAAATAAGGAAATGTACTAAAGGATTACTAATGGCTCCTCTAGCCATTAATCAAATGCTCTTTGGTCAGTTGAATCAATTGATGTCATCAAATTGACACTATAATCAGAGTAATGCTCCTTTAATCTTGCTTCTTTTTTTAGGCATAGAAAACTAAAGAAAAGAAAAAGAAAGAAAAAATAAAGACAGAAAGTGAAGAGAGGTTTTCAAAAGTCACTAGTAAGAATGAAGGAAAAATAGAAAGAGAAAGAGACCTACATCTGAGACAAGTCCTAATGGAGGCAAGCATTTGGGACAGAATCCCACCCAGTGATTGTCTGGCATTCCATTCTCGTCACTTCTGCAGCTATTCAAGGAATTGATTCTATAGCATGATCCACTCCAGATGGTGTGAATGGATTGTGATGGTGGTGTGGTATGAACATGCTGTAATATGATGACAATGATGATGATGACGACGACGACAATGACTATGGTGGTGATGGTGATGTTAATCATGATGAGGAAGAGAAAGAGCATTCTAGCGCTTCACATTCAATCTTCCACATTATTCCATTCCAAACCAATACCTTCCTAGTTAACTAGTCAAAACTAAGTTATACCATCCCACAATTGGAAGCCAGGAATTTAACTGAGATGTCCATGAATCTCTCCACCAGTATCTGTTCTGAAAGTTCTACCTCTTTCAGATAAAGTTTTCTGAAGAATCTACTAGAGTTGGTTTCTGGAGTTGTGTCATATGGATGCCACTTGACCAGAGCATTATTGACATCCTAATCAATGGGTCCCCTGATATTCTATTGATGGAGACACATCTTATTCAGAAATGATTGTATCATTTGCTTGTGACTAACTAGGAAATACAATGCTCTTTATGGACTAAACCTTTTGCAAGGGGGATAAAAGGATGCCATATTGTTTCCTTCCTTGGCTTCTAGCAGAAGCTCTTTTCTCTGCCTGGGAATACCTATTTCCTCTAATCTGAGGAACACCTACATTACTGGGAAGTTCGAGGAAGTTCTCCATAGAGAACTCTTCATATCCATTCTCCCTCAGGAGTTTATCACTCTTACTCAATTTTAGCACTGATCAGACTATGCTATGTTTATTTATTTGCATATCTATCTTTTCTACAATATGGTAAAACTTGATGCCAGGGTCTATGTTTGATTGATCTTTGAAGTTTAAAAGTCTGAAAAAGTATCTTGCACGAGCACTTGTTTAATGAAATAATGGCATTCATGTTACTAACACACTAACATTCTTTCAAGAAAAAAACTAGAGAAATACCATTTACCTAAAGATTCCAGATTTCATGGATTGGATTATCTTTTAGGAATAAATGACCAAAGAATAATGTATGAAAATAAAATATCACAAATCATTTTAGAGAGGTAATGAATTTTAATGGGAATTTAGCTCATCTATTAACAGCTCAGGTATACACAAATGGGCCCATTCTGTTGAAATGTATATTGTAGAAGTTAAACTGTCTTCTTATCTTTTATGATTTTCTTTTTCTTTGCATTAAGCAAGATTTGTATTTGAAACTTAGATAGTATCTCCTTTGGCCAGAGTTTTCAAATACCACCCATGAATTATTTAATAGCATAACAGGAGAGTGAACCCTTTTGCATGTCAAACATCAGATTGTAGAACACATACCCCATAAAGTTTCTATAGAACATAACTGTGCAGCTTCATGAGGTTTTTTTCATTAGATATTATTAATTGTTGAAATTATTGTTATTGAAATAGTCCCAAAAGATTGCAATATGATTAGGACTAAAAGAACTAACATTTTAGCAAATATATTGGCTGCTTATGGAATAAACTGTTATTCCATGGCCAACTTTTTGTTGTAAACCATGTTATGCAATAAAATACAACTTCCCCCAAAATGGACATGGGCCTTCACTATCTTTTTGGATTAAATTATAGCATATTTCAAATGATTTTTAGTATGTGTGCTACTTTATCTTCGTCATGAAGAAAAAAATATTTGGATATAAGCTTTGGAGAAAATTACAGTCTCATCAGGATACAAATAAATTACGTATGGCTCATTAAAAACTGTCAGTTTATTCCAGATAACATTTATTTATTATTAGTTGTTTTAAAGGTTTATAGTTATTTTCCATATTATTTCATTGCACTTTACTTACCCTCATTTAAAATTCTTTTTCCATGGTGAACTATCTAGTTTAACTTTTCTTTCCATTACTTTTCTACTGAAAGTTAAATAGAAATATGCTGTCATTTGCCATTTTCCTCGTATCATTATCATGTGCTGTGCATAGTGTTCTCTGAATTGCCAGTGGACTCTATGCCACTTATTTACAGGTACTGTGTTGATATATGAATGTTGAGAGAAATGAATTTACTTTATCAAGATACAATTATTATGTGGTACTATGTCTTATGTAAAAGTGCATCAAACAAGAAACAAATAAGGAACTGTGTCATCTAACTATTCTAGTATTTTGAAAAACATCTTAAAGTTTTTGTTCACTAGAACCAGTACTTTTGGCTTTATTTCACATAATTTAGATGCAGAGATGAGTTTATCTGATGTGAATTTTTCTATTTGTGTAAATAGGTCACAGACATATAAAAGCCATTTATTGGTTAAAAAAAAAGTGATGTGTATTTGCAAATTTAACAACATAGTGTAAGGTAAAAAGCACAGAACTTAGAAACAAGCAGACGTTAATTAGAATTTTGAATCTGCAATTTACCCACTATGTAAGCCACAGTTTCCTCATCTACTATATACGAGTAATAATAAATACCTAGGAAGGATTGTTGCAAGGATTAAATTAGATAATATATGTATGAGAACTTGAGAGGCTGTAGTAGTTCAGTTCATGATGGTAGGACTAATTCGAATGAAAAGAGTAGTGTGGGAATGGTGATCATATAGGTAATTGTTTTTCTTTTTTTTTGCGGTATGCGGGCCTCTCGCTGTTGCGTCCTCTACCGTTGCAGAGCACAGGCTCCGGACGCGCAGGCTCAGCGGCCACGGCTCACGGGCTTAGCCGCTCCGCGGCATGTGGGATCTTCCCGGACCGGGGCACGAACACATATCCCCTGAATCGGCAGGCGGACTCTCAACCACTGTGCCACCAGGGAAGCCCCATATAGATAAATATTGATTTTGAGTTTTCATCCAGAATTTTGCTGTTTTAGGTAAGCACATGATCTAATGTTCTTTCACATTAATTTAGTAGCAAAAGTGATCATGATGATGATGACGCTGGGCTGCTCAAGTTGATATACTGTGATGCTGATGTGGGGAGATGATGCTGTGCTGTGAATACAGTTTGCTTTGAGGATGGTTTAGTGTGGTTAGGGTGTAGTTTGATGATGGTTTGGTGTGATGATGATGTGATGTGATAATGGAGTCACATGTGCCAGGAGGTAATGGTGTAGTGTGATGTGATAATGGTATAGTATAATGTCCGTGTAGTTCTGTGTCTCTGGTTGAAAGACGACTGATACAAATTTTGGTATGAGAAGTGATTCTAGAGGACCAGAATCTCAAGGATGAGTTTTCTGGGTTGGTTCTAGGTTTTCTTGAAGTGGTTCTATAACGTGATTAGATCTAAAAGCATTAATAATTCTATTCCCACTGGTAAAAAAGGACCCTGGTAGTCCGTGACTTGGTGTGGCAGTTGAGATACACAAAAAATTGCCGTTGGATACTCCTACTCAAATACCAGTAGAAGGTAAGGTTATGGGTGATCATGTGTTTGATATCTCAGAACACTGTAGTCAAACTAAGGGGTACAGTTGGGATTGGCAGGTTGTTCCCAAATACACTAAAGTGGGAGGACAAAAGGATGAGCTCAGCACTTCAAATTTCTAGCTCTAGCTCTGTGTAAATTGCCTGAAAGCTTCTACCTCTGCCCTGAAATCAGGATCTGTCCATATGTCCTCAAGTATGAATAAGTATGTATTTCAAGTTTAGAATTATGTTAAGTTCCTAACATGCTTCCATTTGTAAGGTATTCCTTGTCTCCATCACCACCAGAGAGTAATGGTTTTCAAGTGTCACTAGGCCAATAGTAACAGAACTAAAATTTCTATATTTATAACCACTCTTTGCTTTTTTCTTCAAAGGTTTTTTCTTATCATAGTCTTTTATCTTTTTTACTTTCTCTTATTCTAATTCTCTTGCCTGATGCACTCACAAGTATATTCCTCCAGAAAAATGTATCTAGGCAACTCTATATTACATCACACTTCATCCATATTCATGAATTTATTTTCTCATTTAATCATCCCTCAAATAGTTACCAAGTACATAACTGTGTGCAAGGAATTATGCTACATTATTCAATGTGTCAGGGCCTCTTCATGACCAAATCCAATTCTCAGCCTGTGGCAAAAATCAATAGTAAAAACAGAAAATAAAATCCTTTGCCCACATTTACTTAAGTGTTTGCTTGCAGATAAACATTTGATTTTTCTCCTTCTCTAAATTCGAGTTAGAAAGCTAAGCAGATTTTCAAATTGCCCTTGTGGTTTCTCCCTACAGCAAACACACACACACACACACACACACACACACACACACACACACTCTTACCTGCACTTTTCCTTAGAAATTCATGAGCGAGAGTGAACTCAGACACACACTGACAGACCATTTTGAATACCTGTATTATAACATTGGCCATAAGCAATCAAACATTTGCATAAGAGCCAGTGGTTCTCATTTTTATCCTTTTTGAAATATTGGAAGGGGGGTAGCAGTCAAATTTCCAGAGAAATCTAACTTTGAGGGTTAAAATCATATGCTACCAAAATCCAGTCTGAAGTCCTCTTTTCTCCGGCAGGAAAGACTAGCTCAGAGAAGGTTCTGAAATGGGTCTCTCTGTCAGATGATACTGACCATGAAGAAACTATCCTGAAGCCCACAGTAGTGCCATGTTCAAAGTCATAACATAAGATATCCTAGAAAAGCTGTACCCACCTTGGATGGGATTCTAGAGATCTTTATTCTGCCTCCCATGCTATAGAGGGCTGTGTTGCAGCCAAATTCCAGAGCATGATCACTGCCACAATGCAACTGTTTACTCCATCTCAAAATGTCACATCAACATGACCTTTGAGAGGAGGTATTTGTTTGTGTGACTCCCCAGAGCAAGGCCTTCTCTATGTCTGGAACATTATGAGTTGTTAGTAAATATGAAACAAATAGAGGAGAAAATGAGAAAATTGGATCCCAAATAAACAAAAAGAATAAAAATGGAAGGAAGGAAGGAAGAAAGAAAGAAAGAAAGGGAGGGAGGCAGTAAAGGAAGGAAAAGAAAAGAGAAAGAAAAATATGACAATAGTAAGACTAACGTCTATTAAGGGCTCAATGTGTGTCAGGCAATAGTCTAGAATCTAGTCTCTCACATATTAATTCATTTAGTCCTCATACTATCCTGGAAATTATTATCTCCATTTTTAGATCAGGAATCTGGGCACAGAAAAGTGAAATTGCTTGCACAGTTAGTGCAGTTTCTTGGTGGTAAAGCTGGGATTTGAACTCAGGGAATCTTAGTTCAAAACCTGCACCGTTAAACGCTGTACTGTAGTACCTCTCAACAAAAACCAATAACAATAACATGAAGTGGGAAAGGGTAAGGAATTAGAAGAATTTATTCAATAAACATTTTATCCTATAAATATTTATTGAACTGGAAAGACAGTATTTATTGAGCTACTGAAGAAGACAGAGCTCCTGGGATCAAAGAACTCAAAATTTGGTGGAAGAGAGAAAAAGGGAGGGAAACAAGATGAATGAATGCAATAGAGTATAAGAACTATAGCAGGACTTGATGCTGTGCAAGACCTTAGGTGTACACACAAGAAGGCAGCCTTCTTCACCTGGGGAGGAGGTGAGGGTGTCTGTGGTTCTCCAGGAAGTAATGTCTGGGCTGGCTCAGAGAACCAACTCTGGCAGCCATGAGAGATGTGGGTTGAGAGAAGGTGAGGCACAAGAGGGGAGCTGTTAGAGCCTGTTGTAACACACCAAGTGGGAGATGATGAAGACCAAAATGAGAGCATTGATTGATGAGAGCAGTTGGATTCGAGAGGATGGGATAAACTGAGTTAAAGTTTGGAGGAAGAATTGTCAAGAGCCATTCATCAACCAGTTGCCATTAAAGAGAGGGACATCATGAGCTGACTCCCAGGTTTCTAACTTGGGCAACTTGATGGTGCCACCAATGAACCGGGACAGGGAACATAGGGAGAAGAGCAACTTACAGGGTTAGAGGAGGGGAGAAGATATAAAGACAGTTCTTCCTTGTTGAGTTTGAAATCTCCATGAAACTTCTAGGTTTAGATGCCTTGGGAGCTGTACTTCAGAGTGTACAGATCTGACCAACATGATGAATATGTTGGTGGCACTTACATCCAAAACAGAAGGATTGTTGATAGAATGTGCTTAATGGGAGAAGAACAGAGGAAGGAACCCTAGAAAACACTGACAGTGGAGATACATGAAGGAGAAAGAGCCTGGAAAGTAGTCAAGGGTAGAAGGTAGAAGAGAATCAACCACTCAAAACTAAGGGAAAGGGCTTCCCTGGTGGCGCAGTGGTTGAGGGTCCGCCTGCCAATGCCGGGGACATGGGTTCGTGTCCTGGTCCGGGAAGATCCCACATGCCATGGAGCGGCTGGGCCCGTGAGCCATGGCCGTTGAGCCTGCGCGTCCAGAGCCTGTGCTCCGCAACGGGAGAGACCACACAGTGAAATGCCCGCGTACCACAAAAACAAAAACAAAAACAAAAAAAAACGAAGGGAAAAGAGTTTCCAACTAAAAGAGATCAGAAATGATGTCAAATGTCACAGGATGACCACATAGACTACATAATGAAAAGCATTTATGGTATTTGACTGTTATAAAATTATTTGGACCTAGAGCCCAGGTTGGGGCAGGGGGCTCTTGAAGGGAAGGGGTTACTTTTTCTCTAAGAGAGGGAGAGAAGAGAAAAGGATAAAGAAGATAAAGATGAATTTTCCAGTGTTTTAAATGGAAGACAGAAGTTTAAGGTTAGTTTGTGAATTAGGAAGTGAGATCAGATACTGAAATGACAATGGAATTGACAGCAGTGGGCAATATTTGAACATCCACTGAGAGAAAACAGCAATTTAAAAGGCTGCCAAGTTACAAAGAAGTCCCAGCTGGGACAGAGAAGGATCAATTTCTAGTTACAAATCTGCATTCTGACTGCCCTCAGCAACCTCCCCGGCCCACCAAACAGGAAAGTAGGAGATTGTGATTAGAAGATAGGATAGGAGTTTATGAACTCAAAGGTAGAAATTATGAATGTTCAAAGGAAAAGGAAAATAATTGAGGAGAAATGTCTATTTCCTAGTTATCATTTGTTAAATTAAATACTTACTGATTTCCTGTGCTTTGCTTTGTGGACAATAATTATTCAACTAATCTCAAGTATTCGCTGAGCAACTGCTATGTGCTCAGGTTTCTGTTAGGCACAGGACTTTCAGAGTTACATGACCCCTACCCTTAGGATGCTACAGTCAGATGGAGGACTCACATGAAAATACGGCAAAGGAAAAGCAGTGGGTGGAAGTTATGTACACTTAGGATGCTGGGAGATCAGAGAGCAAGGGAGTATAAACCCAGGCTGGGAAGGGAGAGAAAAAGGAAGATTTCCTGACGGAGCCGTGCCTGAGATATAAAAATGAGTAGGAGTTAGGCAGGGTGCTTAGATGTGGTCAAAAGAGGCACATGGTGAGGCTGAAGAAATAAAGAGGGCCAGATCAGAATAAGCTCTCTGGGCCCTACTAAGGAATTTAAATTTTATCCGTTAAACTAACTCACTCTGTCTCTGTCTCTGTCTCTCTCTCTCTTTCTTGGCAAATTACAACTAACAGCAAAAGCAAGCAAGTATTTATCCTCCAGAGATATGTAGCCTACCTAAATTTGTTGTTGCTCAAGTTAAAATTCCTCGTTTCCATATTTAAAAACAAATGTGAATTTTATAACCTCCTTTAAAATATACTAATTTTAATATACTTTGAATTTTTAACCTGAAAATCAATTAATCATCAAGAAGATGCATCATGCTTCTCTTGGAGTTGCTTGTTTGTAAATTATAGCCATAGGTAAACAAAGAATCACTGAGTTGTTTTAAGCAAGACTGTTGCATAATCAGATTTCAGTTTTAGAAAAATAACCTAGCAACAATGTGTAGTATGGTTGGGTAAATCAAGACTAGGAACAGGGAAAGTAGTTGAGAGGCTGTGGCGGTAATCCAGACCAAAAAGGATGATTTCCTCCATATTAGCAGTATGAGGAGCAAGAAGGGTAAATAGTCCCGAATTATTACGGGAATAAGAATTTCAATGAATTCTGCAGTGCGGAGGAGTCAGGATGACTGGCAGAAGTCTGGATTGAATGCTGTTCCCTAGGTTGGTAACTAGAGGAGGAAAGTCAGGGCCTCAGGAGTAGAAGAAATGGTGAGTTCTGCTCTGGACGTTGAATTGGAGATTCCCATGGGGCATCCATGTGCTGATGACCAACATGAATTTAGAGACCTATGTGGAACGACCAGTGTATATATGGGGAAGTTACGTGGTGGGGGCGGAGAAGGTCATCAGACAGAGTGCCTTAGAGTTTATAATGCATTTGTAGAAATGATCTGGAAATGACAAATAAACCCATAACAAGTAAGTCTGGTAAATCAGTTCCAATGGAATGAAAAGTGCTGAGGGGGCGGGGAGTTAGGGACTGACCGGATTGAGGTGGGTTAGTCAGGGGAAAACACCACTGAGATACATCGCTGGGCTCAGAGGCAAGTTCACAGCTTTATCCTGAACAAGAGGACCACAGTCAGAAGCCGCTCCTTCTTTGCTGCATCACCTTGTCTAATCGCCAAATCATCTACACCTGCCTGGAACAATAAGGATGCCTCTTTTTTTTTTTTTTTTTGCGGTACGCGGGCCTCTCACTCTTGTGGCCTCTCCCGTTGCGGAGCACAGGCTCTGGACGCGCAGGCTCAGCGGCCACGGCTCACGGGCCCAGCCGCTCCGCAGCATGTGGGATCCTCCCGGACCGGGGCACGAACCCGTGTCCCCTGCATCGGCAGGCGGACTCTCAACCACTGCGCCACCAGGAAAGCCCCGAGGATGCCTTTGATGAGAGGGGTGGCCTATTTATGAGAACTCCGAAGATGTGAAGACCATGTGATGAGTGAGATTCCTGAGCAGGGACTGTGAGCCTGGAGGTGATGCTATTCTTCCTATTGTGAGTTTGGGTCTACCATGTTGCCGCAGTTGGAAAGCATTGCCTAAGCAGCCGGGAGAATCTCTCCTTCTGGAGAACACATGCCTGCCTGCCTGCCTACCTGCGCAGCAAAGTTCAGTCCTACATTCTAAACCCAAAGTTGGGGTTTTGAGTTACTCCCAAGTGGGAAGGAGAGCCTTGAGAATAAAATTTGGATATAAATATATTTTAATTTCTGGGACATTTTTGTAGCTTCTAGGGATGATAGCACAATGTATAAAATTAGGCCTGTCCTGTCCTTGTATTTATATGGAACTTTCCCGAGTTCTTCTTCCCGGGACTCCAGATGGAGGGAGGAAAAATGGTCAGAAGTGGGCCCTGCACTCTGCTGTACTTCCAACCTCTCCGCTTTGCAGATTGAGCTGCGTTAATGCAGCCCCAAGGAGGCTTGGGACTGAGCAAAGACAAGGTGATGTGAAATGCTGTGTAAATACGAGAGGATGTGGAGCTCTAAACCTTGGCTGGACATTTAAGTTATGGGCTCCTGGAGCTCTCAATTTAACTTTATTTAAAATAGTTACGTTTTTCACTTTGGAAGATGTTAGTGGATGGAACATTTTACATTACTAGGTTCAAAATGAAATAAATCTTTAAAAAATGAAATACCAGTGAAATATGTTTGGAGGTCAAGAAAAAATATATAAAACCCTAAGTTCTCTCAAGTCACATCCAACCTGGTAGTCCTGAATACCTCTTTTCATGGTGTTCATTTTTAATTAAAAAAAAATTCTTTGAATTTTCTACATTGAATTTATCTTTCCTTTGTAATTAGAAAAAAAATGCAACCTATTTAAAAAACAATAATACTAGAATTACTACCAAATGCTCCTTTCCATGTTTCATTCTATTCTATTTCATTCTATTCTATTTCAAATCTCTATTCTCTATAACTGATGTCAGAGCTGGACTCAAATTATCTTAGCAAATATTATGTCTCCTGAATAGCTAGAATCAGATTTGTGCTATACAATCACCTGTGAGTTCTCTGTGACTCTAGTTTCCAAAGAGTCTTAATCCTGGAACTTTTAAAGGCCAAAGATTTATGCGGCCGTAAGTGAAACAGTTCTTCTGGAATGAGCAAGATCTAAAAGTTTAGAAATCCTCAGGCTATTCTCTAAACAAAGATGTGGGAAACTATTAATGTTTATATTAAAGATTCCCTAGTGTTGGTTTTCTTTTTTTTTTCTTTTGGTCATTGTAGGATATGAACGGTTATGTCCTCTGCAATCCCTGTGTAGTTGTCTCTGGGCAGGGACCCCTTAGCTTGAGATGTGGCTGGGGGAGAAGGTGGAGAGGTGACTTATCTACTTTAGCCATAAAAGGAGCCCATATGTTCACACACACTCACACATACACACACACACACTCACACACACAAACACATGCACACATGTCTTCTCAACCTGGTTATCAAATAGTAGTTCTGAAGAACTAGAAAAGAGTAAATAATTTTATCCTTTATAATGTCTGTCTAGGCTGACATACATTAAGCACGATAAGGACAGTGCCCGGGGCCCACAATACTTTTAAGGGCCTTTGAAAGTGTTTTAATTTCTGTTAAAATCAGAAGAAAAAAAAGTGAACCTTTAAATTGAAGAAACATTTTAAGATGCAATATAATATATTCATCTTTATACCAATACAGTCATAAACTATAATTATCAATCCTTCTCTTGGAGGAAGCAGCCCACAAAAGCAAAGGGGCCAGGGCTCTCAAACGTCAGAATGTGGCCCCTGTGTCTATGCTCCATTCTGTTAGCTGTAGAGACCCTTGTGAAAACAGTATCTGAGCCAAGCCTGTCAGTTCCAGAAGCAGGATGCTAATGAAGCCGGGATCTTGGGTTTCATGCCTAAAGAATTCAGTTAGCTTTCTTCAAAGAAAAAAATATTTCATAGCAACCAAGCCATCTACTAAAAGCATTACTTGAACAAAAAGTGTAAGATTGGACATGAGAAAAAAAATCACATAGCTCAATGCAAGCTCATTGCCACCTCTGGGGGAAAGGACTAGGAATTCCATGTATTTTTAAAAAAATTAACATTGTAGCATTTGATATGTTAAGTGACCATGAGCCTTTGTGGTTTATAAAAACAAATATTTACTCTCTCAGGATTCTGTGGGTCAGGGAGAGGGCCGGCAGCTGGGGAGCTCTCCTGCTGACCTCACCTAGGCTCACTGCAGTCCGTTGGCACCTTGGCTGGGCCAGTGGGCTTCACTCATAGGCCACCAGTCAGCAGGCTGCTGGTCAGGACACCTGGGTCCTCCCCCATGTGGCCTCTCCTGCTAGCTAGACTGGATTTCCTCATGCCCTGGTGGAAGTAAACTCTGCTTGTGTCACATTTCCTATCTCCATTGGCTTAAAGCAAGTCACATGTCCAAGACCAGATTCACAGGGTGGAGAAATAGACTTGACTTCCTGATGGAAATAGATGCAACGTCACTTTGCAAGGGACATGCGTACTAGGATGGGAAGAATCTGTGGCCATTTTGCAATCTACCACACCTCACCCTTTATTTAAAATCCTCATAGCGATACTTTCGCCATTTCACCTCCTTTTTGAATGTTTATGCTCAGATGATTGGTTTTAGAGTGGTTTAAAGCTTAGTTTGGTTTCTAAAAGAAGGGGAAAGGGAGATGCAATTGAAACCAGTCCAGTATTTTTTTTAAACCATATTTTATATTATATTTTTAGAGTTTACAGCATAATGTGATGGAACAAGTTTGACTATTGAGTTCATATCACAGCTTTGCTACATACTGTGTGACCATAAGAAAGTTGCTTACTCACTCTGGGCATTTGTTTCCCCTTCTGTGAAATAACGACAACAAACCTCCCACTCAGGGTTGTTGGAGAACAAGAGAGAAGTGTCTAGTTCACCAAGCTTTGGTAGGTACCTAACAGTTCTTAGTGTTGGGATAAGGATGATTATATCTGGTAAATTGTTGATTAAAATTAAACATTCAATAAATAACTATGGAGTAAATTCTGTGTACAAACGCTCCACAGTTTATCTTCATTTTTCATGTGCCTTTGTGAATTTTATGTATTTAATGATTAGACGTTCTAGTGACATTACTTCTCTTCTTGTTAGTGGGCAGCCAGTTCTGAAGTGGAATGGGGGTGTCTCCTAAAGACCAATATAGCTTTATTTGGAGGTTTTATAATTAAATCAAACCAATCATACTATAATGTCACACTTGCTACTAAAATTTGAAATTTTATTTCTCCTATTCATATCTCTGACTGCAGTCTGATTTTTTTTAATTTCATTTTTTGGAGTTACTGATGAAAATGTTTAGACAAAATAGATAGTTTGGAAATACTAGCTGCCCATGTACTTACCCTGAGAGTGCATTAATGAAGCTGACTTACACTACAGTGTGCCTGCTGGGTCACCAGTTTCTGAGCATCAGAAACCACACTCCTGAAAGTCTAGTAGGATGAGATTGGTTGAATCAAGGAAAGGTTTCTTGGCAAGCAACGCAATGGAAAAGAAAGCAGAATTTTGTGGATGGCATTTTTTTTCATAGTTTTTAAAATATCTCTGTAGACAGTTTACTCATTTATGTATTGAAAATATTAAGTATATACAGATTTACTTTATATGAGTTGATTTCTTTAATTAAGAAAGTAATACATAGTAATAATTTCCTCAGTCTAGATATATGTAGGTGTAAGTTTGTACTTGTGTATTACTCAAAGTCAGTAGAAAAAATTAAACATGATTTTCAAATATGCAATTTAATAAAGAACTTTAAACTTCAGAATTATCCAGTGAAATAATTTTTATATGAGGTAAACACCATAGCATCCAGCAGGTGAGTGGGAGTTATGCTTCACCTTTTTTGCTTTGGTGAATTTTAAATAGATCTTTTAATAGATCTATTAGATGTTGAAACAGTGAACAATTTGATTACAGTTATTACTTGCATCCAAGTTCCCACAAAATCAACTGTATTTGGCATAATGTTTTTGTGTTCTGTAATCACAATCTTAATCAGAAGTTCTCTTTCAGTGCAAAAGGATAATTTGTACCTTCATTTCTTTTCCTTTTAATTGCGTTTATTTCATAAAACATGTAATCTCCAGAGGAGGCATTTAGCAAACTATGATATATTCATATGTATCAATACAATCCTTTCATTGTTTATGACAAAGAGAACTATGTAGAAATATGGAGAGAAAGTGATCTAGAACCAAAAATTCAAATAAGAATGATGTACGGACTTTAGAAAATATGCTAAGCATGGCAATGTAAAGAGACATTTTCTCAGCAGAAAAGAATGAGATGAATTTTGTGTTTTTCTTGTCAGATTTCAATAAGTTAAAACATTTTTTTCAGTTCACTGAAACCTCAAACTCTAGTCCAAGTGATAATGAGCTATATCGATAGCATGTATTTTTTTCATTTGATAGATATATATTTTTATTCCAGGAAAGAATTCTATCTAGGTTCTTTTATATATATGTATGTATATATATATATATATATACACACACACACACACACATATATATATATATATATATATATATATATATATGGACTTATCAAAAAAAAATAAATGTGAGCCCCAGTTTAGGGAAAAATTATCCTCAACCTTCTCAGTAATTTGGTATTTTGGAAAGACACTTTGCCCGCAATATGTAGCTTCTAAAATATGGACGTGAAGCCAGTGATATCTGATACCATTGATGGGTGTTTACTGTGTAAATGCAGGATGCAATTGACAAATAGTATCTCTTACTTTCACTGTAGCTACATTTTACAGTGATTAGTATGTTGCATCAAATCACCTAGTTTCTGAAAATATGCAGCCCAAGAACCATCGAAGTTATTATTACAATCTCCATCTTCTGAAGGACCATCAGTTATGCCTATCTTGAACTTTCTCTGCAGATATCTACATTATTAAAACAGTATTCTGAATAGGAAAGCAGTAAGATGGGCAATGGAAGATACACATTCTAAACCTACTTTGCCACCAGTTAGCGGTGTGAACTGGGAAGATTCACTTCTCTCAGCTTTGGTCTTCTTCTCAGAAAACATCACGTTTGAACAAGTGCTGAAGGTTTATTCCAACTCTAAAATTCTCCTTACAAGCTTAACTACTTCTTTGGACAGAGATTTTTTTTTTTTTTTTTTCCTCTACGGGAAGAAATAGGGCTCTCACTGTTGTACTGAGGGAGATTTTACTTTAAAAAGAGAAAGTCTGGGGCTTCCCTGGTGGCGCAGTGGTTGAGAGTCCGCCTGCCGAGACGCGGGTTCGTGCCCCGGTCCGGGAAGATCCCACATGCCACCAAGAGGCTAGGCCCGTGAGCCATAGCCACTGAGCCTGCGCATCCGGAGCATGTGCTCCGCAACGGGAGAGGCCACAACAGTGAGAGGCCCGCGTACCCCCCCCAAAAAAAGACGAAGTCTGTACAGAGTGGCAACAGTACTTCAACTCTTTGCAGTAAGGAATTCACTTTAGCTGGTCTCTGTCCTTCACTTTCTCTTTATCCTTAAATACCATATCCATCAAACATGAAAGAGTGTATGATTATCAATTTCCTTATTTAATACTAAGGGAGAAAATCTAGTGCTCTAGAGTACTGATTTATGGAGGAGGGGTTAGTTTCCTTTCAAAAATTTACCTTTTAAGAAAAATTATTTTTAAGAAGTTAACAAGCTAATATGAGCTTACTTTGAATTAGTTATTTTTCTTCTTTTGCTGTCTATATATTATTATACGATGAAAACATGGAATGAAAGTTGTTTCATTACATGGGTTCTTCTTCATTATTTGCTAGCCTGTGCTCCTTTCTATGTGAGTTTATTGTCCCCCCACAGTCCAATTGATAAAGCCTTAAAGGATTTTCAAATATTCTGTCTATACAGGATACTGACTCAGTGTTTAGCTAAGAGGTTAGTTTTTGAAATAAAAGTATAATGGGAAAAGGTTGTATTATCCCCAATTTAGGAATACTCTTTTTCCAGTCCTAGGTTTGGAGCCCTTGACTTTAATCTAACTGTGTTTTTTGTCTGATCAAGAGGGGCTTATTTATTAGGAGTCATACAAAATAAACATGAAAAGTTTGCCATAAAATATGACAACCACTTTAAATAATGTTGACTTAATTAAACTTTAAACTTTATATATTTTATGGTTTTAGTGTGAGCTCTTCTCGGATGTTTACTCCAGTGTAAAATCCATCATGTGAGGACCTTGAAAGGAATTAATCCCCCTACCCCTGGCACAGAACTCAGCTCCAACAATTCAGATCTAAATATTTAGTGATGGATGATACATGTTTATGGAACAGAGGGCAGCATGACATTTAAATGTGAACTGTGGTTTCCATCTTGAGCATATTGTGGAAAAGACACTAGAAGCTGAAGTTATGCCAACCAACAGAAGTTGATAAGTTTTTTTATGCTTCTCTTTCTCCTTCCTCCTTTTTTTTTCTGCCCATTCCATTTGTTTCTGGAGTCTCTTAACAAAACTATTCTTATAATCAGCTTTCCAGAAAAGAAGTTCTGCTGACTCTTGCGCATTTGGTAGTGCATCCCATGGTTAAACTAATAGCCTTGCTGGGTGTCAGCCAAAGGTTACGGGCCTCTCAAAATATTCCTGGAAAAAAAAAGTTTATCACGAAACTGAAGTTTCTCATTAGTAACCCTGTGGTGTCTAATCTGTGAAATTACATGATTAACTCCTTTGCAGAGCTGGCTGCAGTTGAGGTTTGCAATCCCACAGGAAGTTATTAAAAGTATCACCAAGATAATTCCTTAGCTTTGTACTTGGTCCCTGGGGTAAAGGAAATAGATCATTAGATGAGATGAGTACTTTATAATAAAGTCATAGATCACTCACAATTATTAAATGGCTGTCAAGGAAGATTATTATTTTAAAAGTTGAGGACAATGTGATTTGCAAAACACAAAAAAAAAAAACCACAAAAGAATTTCTTACTTCTTTTGTTTTAGAAAAGAAACAGGAAACATACTGTTTTCTCCCCCGTGCTTTTTGAAGTTGATATTTCAAATACAGATATCTTACCTTGTGCTTTTTTTCCCTGCAGTTATTGAAATGTTCCTTGAATGAAAGAGAAGATTACTGTAAGTAAATAAAGGATGCAAAAAAAAAAAAAGGTCCAAAAATAGAATGGAGAAATACCTTGCATATATGTGTAAATAATGTGAGATTTTTCCTATAGCAGAAGAGATGTGGCTATGTGCATGGTTAGTAGCTCACTGGAGGTTCATAAAGGTTATTCTAGTCATTCATTCAATTCATAAAACAATATCAGCCAGGACACTTGGCCTTTGGTAAGAGTAGAATACAAAAAATTACCAATCTTATAAGGAAAGCAATACAAAGTATCTCTCATTATTAGTCCAAACCCACTACACATTGAAGCTGCTCTTGGTAACTTCAGTTGGATATTTGGCTTTAAACTCTGCTCTAAGTGCTAAATCTTATTCTGGTCCATACAGAAATGTTTCAAATGCCTTCTCCCTAGTTTGCTTTTCAAAATATTTACTGTAACTTTTTATTAAAAAAAAATCCTAATCAATAAATTACATGGTTTCTTTTGAAACCAATCCTTGACAAGGTCAGGTTTTATAATGAAAAGCCCCAATAGCTATTCAACCAAACCATTCAGATTCCTGTGTTTAATCATACTGGCACTTGGCACTCACTGCATGGTGATGTTTAAAGATGCCAAATGGACTCAATAAAAATGCGTGCGTCATGTGGAAAAATACTCATACACATAATGCCAAACCTTTTACAAATTTCCAAATATCAAACCCAATAGAGGGAGCAAAGCAGGACATTGGTAAAAAGTTAATTCCATTTGATCTGTTTTTCTGTTCAGTTTCTTTCCTTCTTTGCATTCTTTGTGGTTTTCTGACCATAACCAGAAAAAACACTGTCCGAAAATTTCATTAATAAGGAAATGTATGACAGTTGAAAAAAATCCAGGTTTTTCTGCTCACATTTGGATAGTGGTTCCTTTCAATAGTTACATAATAAACTTCTGATATGCACAATATTATTACAAAACAAAAAATTACACCAATTCACTCTTTTACCCTCAATGTCAAGTCAATAGAAACATAAAATGCAGTGCAGTGTTTAACAGAAATATTGAAGATTGATGTAGAGGGCAATACTTGCATTATAAATGCTCTATGATGCTTTCTTTTTTTTAATCTTTTTTTTATACAGCAGATTCTTATTAGTTATCAATTTTATACATATTAGTGTATACATGTCAATCCCAATCTCCCAATTCATCCCACCACCACCACCACCAACCCCCACTTTACCCCTTGGTGTCCATACATTTGATCTCTACATCTGTGTCTCTATTTCTGCCTTGCAAACCGGTTCATCTGTACCATTTTTATAGATTCCACATATATGCGATAATATGCATACGTTATTTGTTATTCTCTTTCTGACTTACTTTACTCTGTATGACAGTCTCTAGGTCCATCCATGTCTCTACAAATGACCCAATTTCATTCCTTTTTTATGGCTGAGTAATATTCCATTGTGTATATGTACCACATCTTCTTTGTCCATTGGTCTGTCGATGGGCATTCAGGTTGCTTCCACGGCCTGGTTATTGTAAATAGTGCTGCAATGAACATTGTGGTGCATGTCTCTTTATGAATTATGTTTTCCTCTGGGTATATGCCCAGTAGTGGAATTGCTGGGTCATATGGTAATTCTATTTTTAGTTTTCTACGGAACCTCCATACTGTTCTCCATAGTGGCTGTATCAATTTACATTCCCACCAACAGTGCAAGAGGGTTCCCTTTTCTCCACACCCTCTCCAGCATTTTTTGTTGTTTGTAGATCTTCTGATGATGCCCATTCTAAACAGTGTGAGGTGATACCTTATAGTAGTTTTGCATTTCTCTAATAATTAGTGATGTTGAGCAGGTTTTCATGTGCCTCTTGGCCATCTGCATGTCTTCTTTTGAGAAATGTCTATTTAGGTCTTCTGCCCAATTTTTGATTGGGTTGTTTGTTTTTTTAATATTGAGCTGCATGAGCTGTTTATATATTTTGGAGATTAATCCTTTGCCCATTGATTTGTTTGCAAATATTTTCCCCCATTCTGAGGGTTGTCTTTTTATCTTGTTTATAGTTTCCTTTGCTGTGCAAAAACTTTTAAGTTTCATTAGGTCCCATTTGTTTATTTTTGTTTTTATTTCCATTACTGTAGGAGGTGGGTCAAAAAAGATCTTGCTGTGATTTATGTCAGAGTGTTCTTCCTATATTATCCTCTAAGAGTTTTATATTGTCTGGTTTTACATTTAGGTCTTTAATCCACTTTGAGTTTATTTTTGTGTATGATGTTAGGGAGTGTTTTAATTTCATTCTTTTATATGTAGCTGTCCAGTTTTCCCAGCACCACTAATTGAAGAGACTATCTTTTCTCCATTATATATCGTTGCCTCCTTTTTCATAGATTAGTTGACCATAGGTGTGTGGGTTTATCTCTGGGCTTTCTATCTTGTTCCATTGACCTATGTTTCTGCTTTTGTACCAGTACCATATTGTCTTGATTACTGTAGCTTTATAGTATAGTCTGAAGTCAGGGAGTCTGATTCCTCCAGCTCCGTTTTTTTTCCTCAAGGCTGCTTTGGCTATTCGGGGTCTTTTGTGTCTCCATACAAGTTTTAAGATTTTTTGTTTGAGTTCTGTGAAAAATGCCATTGGTAGTTTGAGAGGGATTGCATTGAATCTGTAGATTGCTTTGGGTAGAATAGTCATTTTCACAATATTGATTCCTCCAATCCAAGAACATGGTATATCTCTCCATCTGTTTGTATCATCTTTAATTTCTTTCATTAGTGTCATAGTTTTCTGAGTACAGGTCTTTTACCTCCTTAGGTAGGTTTATTCCTAGGTATTTATTCTTTTTGTTGTAATGATGACTGGGATTGTTTCCTTAATTTCTCTTTCCCATCTTTCATTGTTAGTGTATAGGAATGTAAGTGATGTCTGTGCATTAATTTTGTATCCTGTTACTTTATCAAATTCATTGATTAGCTCTAGTAATTTTCCAGTGGCATCTTTAGGATTTTCTATGTATGGTATCATGTCATCTGCAAAGAGTGACAGTTTTACTTCTTTTCCAATATGTATTACTTTTATTTATTTTTCTTCTCTGATTGCTGTGGCTAGGACTTCCAAAACTATGTTGAATAATAGTGGTGAGTGTGGACATCCTTGTCTTGTTCCTGATCTTAGAGGAAATATTTTCAGTTTTTCACCATTGAGAATGATGTTTGCTGTGGGTTTGCCATATATAGCCTTTATTATGTTGAAGTAGGTTCCCTCTATGCCCACTTTCTGGAGAGTTTTTATCATAAACAGGTGTTGAATTTTCTCAAAAGCTTTTTCTGCATCTACTGAGTTGAGCATATGGTTTTTATCCTTCAATTTCTTAGTATTGTGTATCACATTGATTGATTTGCATATATTGAAGAATTCTTGCATCCCTGGGATAAATCCCACTTGATCATGGTGTATCATCCTTTTAATGTGTTGTTGGATTCTGTTTGCTAGTATTTTCTTGAGGATTTTTGCATCTATGTTCATCAATGATATTGGACTGTACTTTTCCTTTAGTAGTAGTATTTTTGTCTGGTTTTGGTATCAGGGTGATCGTGGCCTTGTAGAATGAGTTTCGGAGTGTTCCTTCCTCTGCAATTTTTGGAAGAGTTGGAGAAGGATAGGTGTTAGCTCTTCTCTAAATGTTTGATAGAATTCACCTGTGAAGCCATCTGATCCTGGAATTCTGTTTGTTGGAAGATCTTTAATCACAGTTTCAATTTCATTACTTGTGATTTGTCTGTTCATATTTTCTATTTCTTCCTGGTTCAGTCTTGGAAGGTTATACCTTTCTAAGAATCTGTCCATTTCTTCCAGGTTATCCATTTTATTAGCATAGAGTTGCTTGTAGTAGTCTCGTATGATGCTTTGTATTTCTGCAGTGTCCGTTGTAACTTCTTTTTCATTTCTAATTTTATTGATTTGAGTCCTCTCCATCTTCTTCTTGATGAGTCTGGCTAATGGTTTATCAATTTTGTTTATCTTCTCAAAGAACCAGCTTTTAGCATTATTGATCTTTGCTATTGTTTTCTTTCTTTCTATTTCATTTATTTCTGCTCTGATCTTTATGATTTCTTTCCTTCTACTGACTTTGGGTTTTGTTTGTTCTTCTTTCTCTAGTTCTTTTGTATGGTTAGACTGTTTATCTGAGATTTTTCTTGTTTCTTGAGGCAGGATTATATTGCTATAAACTTCCCTCTTAGCACTGCTTTTGCTGGATCTCCTAGGTTTTGGATCGTCATGTTTTCATTGTCATTTGTCTCTAGGTATTTTTTGATTTCCTTCTCTGATTTCTTCAGTGATCTCTTGGTTATTTAGTAGGGTATTGATTATCCTCCGTGTGTTTGTGTTTTTTACATTTTTTTCCCTGTAATTTATTTCTAATCTTATAGCATGGTCGGAAAAAGTACCTGATATGATTTCAATTTTCTTAAATTTACTGAGGCTTGATTTGTGACCCAAGATGTGATGTATCCTGGAGAATGTTCTTTGTGCACTTGAAAAGAAAGGGTAATTTCTGGTTTTGGATGGAATGTCCTATAAATATCAATTAAATCTATCTGGTCTATTGTGTCATTTAAAGCTTGTGTTTCCTTATTAATTTTCTGTCTGGATGATCTGTCCATTCGTGTAAGTGAGGTGTTAAAGTCCCCCACTATTTTTGTGTTACTATCGATTTCCTCTTTTATAGCTGTTAGCATTTGGCTTATGGATTGAGGTGCTCCTATGTTGGGTGCATATTTATTTATAATTGTTATATCTTCTTCTTAGATTGATCCCTTAATCATTTTGTAGCATCCTTCCTTGTCTCTTGTAACATTCTTTATTTTAAAGTCTATTTTATCTGATATGAGTATTACTACTCCAGCTTTATTTTGATTCCCATTTTCATGGAATATCTTTTTCCATCCCTTCACTTTCTGTCTGAATGTGTCCCTAGGTCTGATGTGCATCTCTTGTAGACAGTATTTATATAGGTCTTGTTTTTGTATCCATTCAGCGAGCCTGTGTCTTTTGGTTGTAGCATTTAATCCATTTACATTTAAGGTTATTATCAATATGTATGTTCCTATTACCATTTTCTTAATTGTTTTGGGTTTGTTTTTGTATGTCCTTTTCTTCTTTGTGTTTCCCACTTAGAGAAGTTCCTTTAGCATTTGTTGTAGAGCTGGTTTGGTGGTGCTGAATCCTCTTAGCTTCTGCTTGTCTGTAAAGCTTTTAATTTCTCCATTGAACCTGAATGAAATCCTTGCTGGGTAGAGTAATCTTCATTGTAGGTGTTTCCCTTTCATTACTTTCAATATATCGTGCCACTCCCTTCTGGCTTATAGAGTTTCTGCTGAGAAGTCAGCTCTTAATCTTATTGGAGTTCCCTTGTATATTATTTGTCATTTTTCCCTTGTGCCTTTTAATAATTTTTATTTGTCTTTTATTCTTGTCAGGTTGATTACTGTGTGTCTCAGAGTGTTCCTCCTTGGGTTTGTCCTGCCTGGGACTCTCTGCACTTCCTTGACTTGGGTGGCTCTTTCCTTTCCCATGTTAAGGAAGTTTTCAACTATAATCTCTTCAAATATTTTCTCGGGTCCCTTCTCTCTCTCTTCTCCTTCTGGGACCCCTATAATGCAAATGTTGGTGCATTTAATGTTTTCCTAGAGTTCTCTTAGGCTGTCTTCATTTCTTTTCATTCTGTTCCACAGCCGTGAATTCCAGCATTCTGCCTTCCAGGTCACTTATTCATTCTGCTTCAGTTATTCTGCTATTGATGCCGTCTAGTGTATTTTTCATTTCAGTTACTGTATTGTTCACCTCTGTTTGTTTGTTCTTTGATTCTTCTATACCTTTGTTAAACATTTCTTGCATCTTTTCGATCTTTGCCTCCATTCTTTTTCCGAGGTCCTGGATCATCTTCACTATCATTATTCTGAATTCTTTTTCTGGAAGGTTGCCTATCTCCACTTCATTTAGGTGTTTTTCTGGGGTTTTATCTTGTTCCTTCATCTGGTACATAGTCCTCTGCCTTTTTATTTTGTCTATCTTTCTGTGAATGTGGTTTTCGTTCCACAGGCTTGTAGTTCTTCTTGCTTCTGCTGTCTGCCCTCTGGTGGATGAGGCTATCTAAGTGGCTTGTGCATGCTTCCTGATAGGAGGGACTGGTGGTGGGTAGAGCTGGGTGTTGCTCTGGTGGGCAGAGCTCAGTCAAACTTTAATCTGCTTGTCTGTTGATGGGTGGGGCTGAGTTCTCTCCCTGTTGGTTGTTTGACCTGAGGTAACCCAGCACTGGGGACTACAGGCTCTTTAGTGGGGCTAATGGTGGACTCTGGGAGGACTTGTGCCAAGAAGTACTTCCCAGAAATTCTGCTGCCAGTGTCCTTGTCCCATTGGTGAGCCACAGCCACCCCCCACGTCTACAGGAGACCCTCCAGCACTAGCAGGTAGGTCTGGTCCAGTCTCCTATGGGGTCACCCCTCCTTCCCCCTGCGTCCTGATGCCCACACCACTTTGTGTGTGCCCTCCAAAAGTGAAGTCTCTGCTTCCCCCAGTCCTGTCAAAGTCCTGCAATCAAATCACGCTAACCTTCAAAGTCTGATTCTCTGGGAATTCCTCCTCCCGTTGCTGGACCCCCAGATTGGGAAGCCTGACATGGGGCTCAGAACCTTCACTCCAGTGGGTGGACTTCTGTGGTATAATTGTTCTCCAGTTTGTGATTCAGCCACCCAGTGGTTATGGGATTTGATTTTATTGTGATTGCGCCCCTCCTACAATCTCATTGTGGCTTCTCCTTTGTCTTTGGATGTGGGGTATCTTTTTCGGTGAGTTTCAGTGTCTTCCTGTCAGTGATTGTTCATCAGTTAGTTGTGATTCTGGTTCTCTAGCAAGAGGGAGTCTTAATGCCCTATGATGCTTTCATAGTTCTTTTAGTACCCTAGAGAGGACTCTAGTATTTAGTGTGTATGTGTGTGTGTGTAAACACATCTAGTGCCACTCTAACAACTTTTCAAAGGAGTGGTAAGAAATGTATGTCTGGTGGTTCTTGTAATAACTCTTGATCACTCTTGTCAGGAGTGCTGGCAAGCGTGGGCAGCCTTCTGCCCAGTACTGTCAACTGTATACTCAGAGCCAGTCCCATGATTCAAAGGGAGCTTATGGGGTGTGATCTGAGGATCGCTGAAAGGATATATTCACCCAATATATCTGCCTTAATAGTAAGCCATAATGCCAGTAATCCCCATGAAGCCATTCATTTCATTAATATACAAAAGTGGGAAAATGCACATTCATTTTTAGGGATAGGAAAAATGTATAGTCATAGCCATCCATGAGTACATTAGTTCTAATTAACATGTTATATCAGTCACCCAGAAGCTTCTAATCCTATTTGTTATATAATATACATTTTTCATTTACTATATGTCAGGCATTCTGCTGAATTTTTCTACACTTTTCAACACATTTAATGCACATGACATGCTAGTGAGGTAAGCACCATCATCTCCCCTGTTTTACAGGTAAGAAAACTGGAGCACAGAAATGTGAAGTAATCTTCCAGATACCACACAGCTGAGAGATGATCAGGCCAAGATTAAAACCCAAATAGTTTTCCCCTAGGGCTAGAATCACTGTGAATATTACCTCTGTGTGAGACCCAGGATGAGGCCCAGAACAGACTGGTCTGGAGGGAGTATATGAAGCAAGCAAGGGCCCGCTAGGAAAGTCTGTCAATGGAAAGCTGCCTGCAAAGGAGCAGATCTGGGAGATATGCTAAAAGCAGGCAAGACATCTGCTGTTGCTGGGTACTTGAGGCCAGGAGAAGATACGGGATTGACTCAAAGGTCAATCCTGTCTGCCATACCATTCTCCCTATGACTTCCCTGACTCTGCTTTCTAAAGAAATCCCATCATAACTGCAGAGCCACTGCAGATGATTTTGCTTCTTAACAGGTGAAAGCAAAATGCAGAAAATATCACTAAGTCATAATATAATGAATGCTAAATATAGGTGAACATAAAGACATGGCCCACCCAGCCCCCATCTACATAAAGAAACTAAAGGCCCAGACAGGTTAAGCAGTCTGCCCAAGATCCCACAGTCTATTAGTCTCAAAGCTAAAACTAGAAGCCAAGTTTCTTCCAATCTTTTACTCCCATGAAATGACTCCCACCTACCTATACTCCATCCTTTAAGAAGCATATCTGGTACTATCTCTGGACACTGAGTTCTGTTGCTTAAGAAATCCATTAGGATCTTAAGCCTGTGCTTGAGCTGCATGACTCATTAGAGGGATGGCATCAGCCTAAGCCCATTGCTGTGCGAATAAAGTAGTTATATTCAAACACCAAGGTTCACTCAATGGACTTTAAGCACTGATGCTTGGGGAAGGAGGAAGTTAGTGGTAGACCTCTTAACATCTTTTTTAAGGCAATGTGCTCAGTGTATTCCCAAAACCACACACACACACACACACACACACACACACACACACATTTTTAGAACTTACTAATGACAGGAGCTGTAGTGCTCTTTTTTGGATTTACTACAGACAGCAACATTTTTTGAATGGTCTAATCAGCCCCATTAAATGCTATTTATTTATTTAAGTATAGTTGATTTACAATGTTTCAGGTATACTGCAAAGAGATTCAGTTATATGTATATATTTGTAGCTGTTAATCCAAATTTCTAATTTATTCCTCCCTACCCCCCTTTCCCCTTTGGTAACCATAAGTTTGTTTTAAATGCTATTTTTTATGGGCTTTGGAGTCAGACCTACGTAAGTTTGAATCCTATATCCCCCATTTCCTAGGTGAGTAAACTTAGACAAGCTAACTGACTTCCATGGAGAACCATTGTGAAATGGGACAAGCATGAGCTTTAGAATTATAAGGCTTCATTTGAATTCTTCTTCCACCACTTGTTAGCTATATGTTCTTGGACAAGTTTCTTAACTCTTCTGAGCACATTTCTTCATCTGTAAAATATATGTTGTAACTCCTGCCTCTTACAACACATAATTCTTAGGTTTGTGGTGAGAATTAAATGAGACGATGTTTGTAAAATGCCTGACACAGTGCTAGGCACAAAGCAAATGCTCAGTAAATGTTAGTTTCTTTGTCTTTTCCATTTTGATCTCAGTCCCCTTATCTGTAATCTGTGAATAATATAATTTACCGTGGGAGGTTTTGTGTCATTTCACAATGGATGTGAAACCATAAAGAACCATGGATTCACATGGTAAATGTTGAAGATACATAAGCTTCTAGGTGCTTTGTTTCCAAATCACAGAGTACCAAGTTCGAGTGCCTGCAGTTCCCCTGCCTGCCATCTGGATTCAGGACACAGCTCTCAACCCACAGGGAAGAGGGAGTAAAGAGGAGTGGAGGTGATGGCATATAGATACCAAGTGGCTCATCTGCGAGGCAAAGAGGGCTTGCAGACACCAGGCAGGACCTTGAAGCAGAGACAATCTCCAGTAAAGACTATTAAATCTAACATCACAGAGATGCTACTTCAGTGGGTTGGACCATCCGGTGTAAGGAAGATGGATGCCACTGAGAACTGCTATGTAAACACACAAAACACACTTCTAAGGACTTCTGGATTTAACTTCAGCCACTCACATGTTTGGAGTGCTAAAAACTAGCCCCAGACGATACTCCAGTCCATGTGCTCATCAGAACCACATTCTTCTCTGAGTAGAGATGTTGAGTATCAAGTGAAGGGACCATAAGCCATGGTTAGAAAACAAACTCCAGGCTTCTGTTTTGTCCCAATTCACATAATTTTTGGCACCTTCAATTTTTTAAAAAGTAGAATCTAAGTAAATAATTCCATTATATTTACAGAACTTTTTTAATCTCACGAAAATTTGACTATAATTTTAATGAATGGGTTGAATTGCAAATATAACCTTTCCATTCACATGAGGAAATCATGTGTGTAGTTCTTCAATTATATTTGAATTTTATAGGTTGATAACAGCAATATAGTCATTGAACAGTGCAAGAATTCCAATGTGAGTTTCTAAATATTAAAAAGTCATAAATTTCTCAAAATCCTAATATGACATTTTCCTTTGAAAGAAAATTCTTTGGTTGGTCTTTGAGAGGGGTTGGTGTGAGGAAGTACATGAAAAGTTTAACTATAGAAGCTATTATTAAAGAACAAATTCCTCTGTTTATGCTTGAACCTTGGAAACCTTTTTTAAAAAATCGGAAACAAATTCCATGTATGTAAATTCCATTGCCTGTTAAATTTATAATGATTAGGAAAACATACAGCAATAAGATTTCTCATGACTTATTCTGAGCTGTTCTTTTAAGATATTAATTTTGAAAGGATATCTCAGCTCATATCCCTGATACCTGCCTACATATGTACACAGAACCACAGCGGTTACATTTGAATTTCAGATAAATAACAAAAAATTAGTACAAATATGGCCAGTGAAATACGCTCAATTGCATGGGACATACATATACTAAAAAATTATTCTTTGTTTTCTGAAATTTAAATTTAGCTGGGTAGTCTGTATTTAATTTGCTAAATCTGGCAACCCTAACACACCTAGACATATGCACACACATACACACACACACAAGACCAGTAAAAGAATCTTTAAATTTCTTTTTATTTTTAATTTAATTAATTAATTTATTTTTTTGGCTACGTTGGGTCTTTGTTGCTGCACGCGGACTTTCTCTAGTTGCGGTGAACAGGGACTAGTTGCGATGGGAGTGCTTCTCATTGCGGTGGCTTCTCTTGTTGCAGAGCACGGGTAGGTGCACGGGCTTCTGTAGTTGTGTCACGCTGACTCAGTAGTTGTGGCTCACGGGCTCTAGAACGCAGGTTTAGTAGTTGTGGTGCACGGGCTTAGTTGCTCTGCAGCACGTGGGATCTTCCCAGACCAGGGCTCAAACCCTTGTCCGCTGCATTGGCAGGCGGATTCTTAACCACTGAGCCAGTAGAAGAATCTTTAAACCCCTATGCCTACTGTAAAACAAAGTTTTAGAAGCCACACACCACAAAGTTTTATTTAAATCTTTGGGACTGGAGGGACTACTCAGGCCTCCACTGATAACATACAGCATAATCATTAAACTCTCTGATACAATTAACATGTGACTTCAAACTAACTCGAAATTGTCTCCTTCCTTTACTTCTTATCCTCACTTGCCTTGCCCACCTGCAGGCTCCTCTTGAACACTTGTTCCTCTCTTGCTCTGCAATTCCCTACTATCTACCTGTGCATTTATTAGCCTGTTGGATTCTCATTCTAACCCACGAGTAACTCCCCACTGCCTTAGCGAAGACCACAATTAATATTTACTTAAGTTTATCATCTAGTATTAATACCTGTGCCCACACTCATCTCTGTCATCTTAGTTTCCTCAGTGACTCAGCACCTAGTTTATTTTTGTTCTTTCTTTTTGAAGTCTCTACCATCAACTTAGATTTACTTCAACCTCCATGTTAACAGCTCTTTAAAAACTCTTGCCTTGGAGTCCTCTGATTTTAATTTCACTCACCATCACCCTGCTAAGTCACTGACACCCAGCTTCATGTAGCATCTTGACATCACCCTCTTTCACCATAGCATCTTTACTCCCATCAGCCCCTTTTTATGCACTCTCGCTAATCTGCCCTTTTTCTTTATTCCTTCGAGCTTCCCTGTCTGCCAGTCTGTGATCACTGTACTGAGTCATACAGCGTCATTCATACCCACCAGTCTCAAACCTAAAATAGCCCTGTTTGTCTGCCCATGTTAGTTTATATCCAAATTTTTCTTAAAAGGAGACAAGGTAGTTTACAAGGAAAGAAAACATCTCTTTTCTTCAAGTCAGAGATTCTCTGGGTCTTCAAGCACCTTGCCTTCCCTCCTTTCAGCTTGGCCAGCGAGAGAGTCTACCTCTTCCTCAGGCCAGTCTCTTTCCACATGTAAACTTCATATGTAACACTTGTCATCTGCAACCTTGCTAAGTAATTTTATTTCCACCAAACTCTCCCATTTTACTGCCTCCTTCCCCTCTGTGTACAGCCATGAGGAATTCTCCCCACCTCACTCCCTCAATTCCTGGAATTGTGTTAAACCTCGTAATAAAAACTCTACATAAAATGGAAATAGAAGATAACTACTTAAATATAATAAAAAGCTTGCTACCAAAACTCCAGTGTAGAAAATAATTGAAAACTGAGATAATTTCTACTAAAAATAAAAGCTATGTAAATGATACCTGCTATTACTACTGTAATTCAATATCATTTGAGAGGCTCTAACAAATGCAATGAGAAAATAAATAGAAATAATCAATATTAAAGAAGAGAAGGCAAAGTTACCTATACATACATATGATAGGGTTATATGCTCAGAGTACATAGAAGACTGTATAAGAAATTTAGTAAAGTAGCCAGATAAAAGAAAAAAAAGACTTACAAAACAGACTTTCTCTATATTAGCAACCAGTTAAAAATCCAAATTGAAAAACAAATATCAATTAATAATAACAACCCAAATGAAAAAATAATACCTAGGAATATATTATGTAAGAAAGGTAAGGAATTTAAAGAAAATTATATAATAGTGATACCTGAACACTTGGTGCTATTGTCTGAATATTTGTGTTCCCACAAAATTCATGTGTTGAAATCTAACCTGCAATATGATGGTATTAGTAGAGGAGACTTTTGGGAGGTGATTAGGTCATGAGGGTAGAGTCCTCATGAATGGGATTAGTGTCCTTCTAAAAGAGACCCCAGAGAACTTCCTAGCCTTTTGACCCACCAGTAACCATGTGAAATTACAGAGAGAAGATGGTCCATGAACCAGGAAGAGGGCCCTCACTAGACACTGAATCTGCTGGTGTCTTGATCTTGGACTTCCCAAACTCTAGAACTGTGAGAAATGAATTTCTGTTGTCACTCAGTCTGTAGTATTTTGTTATAGCATCCCAAATGAACTGAGACTCTTGAGAAAATATATTTCATTTCTGAATGAAACAACATAATATTAAAAATGCAATTCTTTCCAAATTAATATGTAAATTTAATGCAAATTCTGAAATCATTTACTGCAACCACAATGTGAGTTATCTTGGAATTGGATAAAAATTTTTTTTTTTTTTTTTTTTTTTGCGGTACACGGGCCTCTCACTGTTGTGGCCTCTCCCGTTGCGGAGTACAGGCTCCGGACGCGCAGGCTCAGCGGCCATGGCTCACGGGCCTAGCCACTCCGCGGCATGTGGGATCTTCCCGGATTGGGGCACGAACCCGTGTCCCCTGCATCGGCAGGCAGACTCTCAACCACTGCGCCACCAGGGAAGCCCATGGATAAAATTAATTTAGAATTCTCATGAAAAATAAATTACTAAGAACCACAAATATCTCTACAAGGAGGAAAAATGGAAGGAAAATATGCTTTAATATGTATTAATGTATTATAAAACAAACACAATTCCAAACAATACATAAATTTGTCAGTAGAACAAAGTAGACAAAAGTACACATAAAAACTTAATATTTGTCAAATTTAAGCAGGAAGGATTTTGAGATGACTCATTTTTGACATGAGATAAATAACATAATGATGACAATAATAATAATCAGAAGTATATGAATCAGGGTTCCCCCAAAAGGAAAGCAGAGACAAGAACTTGGCTGCTGTTAGTTTATTTGGAATCTGGTCCCTGGGAGTAGTGAAAAAGAGGGAAATGAGGCAGGAAAGGAGGAATATTCGACCTAAAGGTGTATGATTAAGGTTGCTGTTTTGGGCAATGGGCTTAGTTCCTCTGAGACTGACTGGGAAATGTTCAGAATGCATCCCAGAATTGTCCCCTGTGAAGAATTGGAGGAAGATGGGGCATTTACCCAACAGTTCCTATCCCTCCTCAGTTGAGGATTGCCTCTGGGCATTAAAACTACCCCTCCAGCCCCTATGTTGCACTTGAGTGCAGGAAGCCTATAAGTAGAGAGCATGTACCCTGGATAGGACAGTGTTAGCTGAGGTGAGCCTGAAGTCACCTGGAACTGTGCAGTGCAGATATGGCTAAAATCAGAAGTCAGTCATGGGGATGCTGATGTGGGAAACCAGATGTGCTGGGAAACCCTGGGCATATCGGTTCACCTGGACTGAATGTTCAGCCTAGAGAAATTGTGGGTAAGGGCTTTTGGGAGGTAAGTTTCTTTAGTGATGGTGCTCTTTCTTCATTGTTATCTCTTATGGTATAGCCTGATTTTATGCAGTGAGTCTCATTGGGTCACTGAAAGAACACTGACAGTCAATAAAAAGCCCATGATGCATAAATTTGATCTCTCTCATGGATATTCTCCCAACCCCCAAAACTAATTTTGCAAGGCAATTCCAGTGTTCCAAACCTTTACTTGTTGTTGATGGGGAAAATTGTGGGTAAAGTATCTTTCAGATTTATGAAAAATCATTGATATTCAACATTGGATTCTTGACTTTTAGCTAAAATATAAGCATTCCTTAATCATCTTAGTGCAAATGAATCATTGTTATAGCCTCAGGTGACGGGTTATCCTGTTCTTTGTTCAGAAGCCAAACATGCGTCCAATTAGAAAAATCTCAGGATGATTTAAATGCAACCCTAAGAAAGGAGAAAACCACTTCCCATGAGTTTTTTCAAAGATCAGTAATAGCAATCTCTCTGGAGAAAAAAAAAGATATATTTTAAGAAAATAAAGTAGGCAAAAAAAGCAAGGTCTGGTGAACACCAGAAAACACTAATATATTAATATTCCTATGGTGGTGAATATATTAATCATAATTTATCTTCAGTCATGACTGACTTTTCTAGATGGATTCTATTTCCCAGGTTCTACTGCTAATTTCTTCACCTGAGATGTTCTCCTCACTTGTCTATATGTATTCAAAACTCCCTTTGGCTTTATTTCTTCACTGATTGCTGTTAATTAGTAGTAAAATTTTCTTTTTCTGTAACACAGATTGATTTATGTTCATCACCTGGATCCTGCACCAAATATAGTAACTTTTAAGTACACTTGTTTCTATAATTGTATATGCCACATATACTATCATTCTGATGTAACTTCTTTTAATGATCGTGCTTCACGATTTCTGTCTGATGTTCCACCAAATCAACATTATGCCTCTGTTTTATGCTGATCTTCTTGTTTGCACTGTTTTATATACTAACTGACTTCTAATATAAGTTATCTTAAACAAATATCATTCAAAATGACATAGCCTTTCCTTTAATTTTAACTTTTCAGACAGTATTGTAATTTAATTTTACAAAAATTGAAAGGTTCACGTTCAGAATCCTGACTTGTTGAATTAATAATACAAATAAAACTAGACTGCTCTTCAAAGATTCAAGACTCATTTTTTTATAACAATGTGACACTTCAGATTGAAAATAAAATCTTTTCTCACACAAGATATCTCAAGTTGCCTGGAAAATAGGCAACTATGTACAATGCTAGAATAATAAGAGAATGTTCACAATAATTGTAATTCATACAACACAGAATCAAAATTAGACTTCCAAAAGATAGTTGTAAGATTGAAAAATAAAGTAAAACTGCCTTCTGACATAGAAAAACACTGTATCACATGTATACTCCAAAATACTTATGTTTTCACTATAGGTACAATCTAACCAGAAAGTTTTCCAGTATTTAAGACTCAACAAGATAATATACTGTGGTTTGATATAGAATATATCAGTGTGTTCAAACAAATGTTTTCCTTAAATAGGGTGAGGCTGGGATCTAAATCTGTCTTAGGGGGTCTTCAACATGGTGTCTGCGGGAGGTATAGTGAATGTTATGGTCTGTCAGTCCAGATACCCCTCAATGGCTGAGGCACTCATCCTTCCAGATGCTGGGGTGTTGACTGCTGAAGGTTCTTAGTGAGTTCCTCTCTGGACATTGCCCTTTTTTATGATAATTTTTTTATTAATTCACCTTTCTTAAACTATTTCTTAAATTGAAGTATTAAATGTTTACAATGTTGTGTTAGTTTCAGGTGTACAGCAAATCCGAAAAGAAGCTTTTATAGGTTATTATACGATATTGAATATACAGTAGATCCTTATTTATATATTTTGTTTTTTAATTTTATATTGGAGTATAATTGATTTACAATGCTGCACTAGTTTCACATGTACAGCAAAGTGGTTCAGTTATACATATACATATATAGATTATTTTTCAGATTCTTTTCCCATATAGGTTATTACAGGGTATTGAGTAGAGTTCCCTGTGCTATACAATAGGTCCTTGTTGATTATCTATTTTATATATAATAGTGTGTGTATGTTAATCCCAACCTCCTAATTTATCCCTACCCCCTCACCTTTCCCCTTTGGTAACCATAAATTTGTTTTTAAAGTCTGTAAGTCTTTTTCTGTTTTGTAAATAAGTTCATTTGTATCATTTTTTAGATTCCACATATAAGTGATATCATATGATACTTGTCTTTCTCTGTCTGACTTACTTCACTTAATATGATAATCTCTAGTGAACACTGCCCTTTGTACAAGGAAGTTGCCTCACCCAAGGTAACACCTGTTCCCTAGGAGTAGCCCACATCCAAGGTAGTCAAGATAGGTGTCCAAACTGATTCAGGACAACTCTGAAGGGTCATCTCCGCTCTAGAGGATCTGCTGAGGCCTCCGTTACAACAGAATCATAGTTCAACTCCTCCTCTCTTCCCAGTGTTTCTCAACACTCACAGGTGTTTCTCCCAAGAGTGCTCATCAATTAATCACTTGCACACAAATTTCTGTCTCAGAGTCTGTTTCCTGGGAAAGATGGAAGCCACAGCAATTTTTTAAACATTATTTGAATAATGATATTCAACACTCTAGACGTTCTTGTGCTTTATATTAGAAAATAACATTCTGATATATATTAGATACCAAGTCTAGTCACAGAAGAAGGAAAAGAAAATTAAACCACAGGAAAATTTAATTCTCTGAACTTATCAGCTTTATTGGCAATTGTACATTTTAGTCATAAAAAATAAAAGTCATCATGAGCATGATTAATCCACATGACCTATATTAAACTAATTATAAAACTAAGTCTAAGACTGTTTGTTCATGGAAATTGAAATTATTTAGTTCAATTAGTGGTCCATTTTCCTTAAAACTTTCAAGTTACTTATATGCAAAGACATGCATAAATATATTCAGGAAATATATATTATGGAAAGCTGCCCCAGCATCAAGGGGGCAGCTTGGATGGCAGTAGCAGGAGTGGAAGCTGTTTGCTTGACCTTATAAAGGCAAACAAGACTACACAGTAAAGGATTCTGGCTGAGTCTCTACTCAAAAGAGTCCAAGACCTGAATGCCTCTGTCCTGGCCTCCTCCGCCTAGTGCTGACTTTTGGCAGCAAAAGAGAAGATGCACACTTGCTGCCTAGAGGTTGTCTTTTAAGAATCTTAGGGAAGGCTCCAGGCTCTAGGTCCTCTTCCCAGGCAAGTGTGAGGAATTAAGAGTCTCACTGGGAGATTGTACAGCTACTGCAGGTAAAGTGTGCCTCGCCTGCTGGCTACTTCTCACTGCACAGTGAGTGTTCACTGCAATATGGAAACAACCAAGGCCAACATCTGCTCTAACTTGAGCTGCTCTTGTGATTCCTGCTCGTACCACTGGTGGCCATTTCTTGTTCCAAATCTGGTGTGAACTCTATCAGCCACTTGGTCTATTCATAGAGGAGTATTCATTGCTCAAACAGCCTTGTTTTTTCACAGGGACAGGAAACACATGGGTTAGAGAGGGATACAGGTGAGAGCTCCCTCTAAATGGTTGTCTATTGTTGAAGAAGCCTTGCCTCTCTTTGTTACTAGAGGCTGTTTTATATCCCCAGAGGTCAGTGTGAATGTGGCTGAACTCTCCTTCTGTAAATACTCCCATTTTTAAATCTTGTTGCTGCAGGTGGAGGTAATTCTGGAAATTTTATAACTGCTTTTTATCAGGAAGTCACGAAGTAAGAGCAGAATTGGAAAGAGATGATGATACAATAAAGGAACTGCAAAAGAAGCTCTCTCCAACTTGTATTTCAAAGGAAATTCCCCTATCTTGTACTGTTTATTTTCTACGATTAAAATAATATAGAATCAGAGGCTCAGGATTTCAAGCAGTCTTTTTTTCCTAATTTCCTTACAGAATTGACTAAATCAATTTAGAATATTTTTGCTTAATGTTTTCAAAACTCTTGTAATCTTTCTCTCATTTGCCTCACTCTCTATTTCACACTGCACTTTAATTGTTGATAAGGTCCATTATCCATGGCTTCATGTTTTATTTGGTAGAATACCAGACTCATAGATGATTAGCCATAGTTCATGAAGTAAACTTTCTTAGAAGTTCAGGGGTCTTCTATTGTATGAAACTGAATATCTAAAACTAGCCTTTGGTGTCCTCTCAGTGCAAATGATGTGGTCACAATCACCCGCTCATCCAAAGATGAGAAAACTGGTCAAAACAATATAAGAAAACTGATGTTTCTTATTGACCCCTACTGATTTCATAATCAAAATTTATTTTTTCAAGTCAGTTTTGAAGATTATAATAATTTTGTTAAATAAGCAAGTTTAAAAAATGCATATAATTAGTTTTATTTTACTGATAAAATATTTATTAGCAATCAAAATAGGCAAAAAAAATTTAAAGGGAAAAATAACAAATACATATGCTGTCAACTGTATTGTAATGCACGTGACACCACCTACAAATAAGTCTATAAACTACAATAATTCACCAAATTATGACTTTACAACAGCATTATTGCTGTCAAGGAAAGATGGGGGAGAGCAGAGCCACTAGCACAGAAAAAAGCAAATTGAAGTACATATAACTAAAAAGCAAAAAAAACCTAGATTTTATTAGTTGCATTGTAATTGGAGTGGTTTTTGGAGAGGAGTAAAAATATGCCATCCATCTGCTTCTAAGGAAGAAGATTCAAACATTCCATTCAATAAATAAAATAATAAAAACAAAGTTTAACTTCATGATATAGTTAATAGAGTCAAAGAAGAGGGAAGAGAAATAGACACAAAAGAGACCACACACAGTCACACAGAAAGAGATAAAGAAAGGGGCCCTATGAAGGAAGAGATGTACAGTCATTAACACAGAAACAGAGAAGCAGGGCCGATTTCCATGGAGAAGTACCTTCATCTTGTGGACTTGGCATTTTGGGTCCTTAAAGCCCATGAACCTAGTGCAGCAAACACCCTTGTCACTTGGGGCTGTTTGACTGTGGGCTGAAATTTAGTCAAGAACCAGCTGGGCTCCATGGGCCAGCTCTCACTTTCCAATTTTCTTGACTAAATTAATAAAATCTATCTGCTTACACCAATTTTCATTAGAAAGAAGGCTTACTTCGCTAATTATCTCACTTCTAAAATGTCAAACGGAAAGCTAAAGTTAATACTTTTATTCCCACCACCACACCCCAAAAAAACCCCAAAACATAACCAAAAGACAAAAAAAAACAATGTTATTTGCTTTAGGAGCTGATGTGTTTTTTTTTTAAAGGAGGAAATGAAAGAGGGGTGTTTACCAGTTTTACACATGTCTTTTCTTAAAGAATCTTATGAGAATCTAAGTCTGAGAAATATATGTTAGAGAGAAAAAGATGAGCAGTGAAAGAGCAAGCCAATAGCAGTAGCAACCCTGCATGACCTTAGACCTAGCAGCTAGAGAGCAGCAAGATGCCCAAAGGGATGAGGGCAAGAGCCCAGGAAAACAAGGGAAGCAGTCACTGCTACTTACAGTGTTCTCACCCTGTGCTAGGCTAACCTTTTAAAGCCTCATTTAAAAGATGTATTTATATGTGAACTAATAAACAACAAGGATCTACTGTATAACATGGGAATGTTGCTCAATATTATGTAACAGCCTAAATGGGAAAAAATTTTGGAAAAGAATAGATACATGTATATATATATATATAACTGAATCACTTTGCAGTACACCTGAAATTAACACAACATTGTTAATCAACTATACTCCAATAGAACATAAAAAGTTAAAAAAAAAAAAAAGAACCTACTGTATAGCTAGGAACTCTACTCAATACTCTGTAATGACCTATATGGGAAACGAATCTTAAAAAGAGTGGATATAAGTATAACTGATTCACTTTGCTGTACAGCAGAAACTAACACAACATTGTAAATCAACTGTACTCCAATAAAAATTAATTTAATAAAAAGAAAACAGATAAAAAAAGAAAAATAATAAAAGATTTATTTAGAGATAAACCTGTGCTAAGTTTATGCCATTCAGAGATTTTTAAAATAGCTTTATTGAGGCATAGTTGACGTACATAAACTGCACATATTTAAAGTATAGAATTTGAACCACCCCTGCAAGGTAATGAACATATTTATCACTCTCAGAAGTTTTCTTGCACTTCTTCATAATCCCTTCCTTCAGGACCTCCTAACCTTCTTTCTCCCGGCAACCTCTGATCTGTGTGCTGTCAGAATACATTAGTTTGCATTTTTCAGTTTATAAAAATGGAATCATACAGGATTTTTTTTCTGACTTCCTTCACTCAGCATAATTATTCTGAAACTCTTTCCTGCTGTAACATGGATAAATATTTCATCCATTTTTATTATTGAGTAGCATTCCATTGAATGGGTGAACCACATCACTTAGTTTATGCATACCTATTACTGGAAATTTGAATTCTTTTCACTTTTTGGCTATTATAAATAAAGTTCCTATGAGCATTTGTGTACAAGTCTCTATATGGATGTGTGCTTTCATTTCTCTTAGGTAGGATCTAGTGGAAGTGCTAGGCCAGATGATAGGTGTATGTTTAACATTTTAAGAAATTGCCTATTTTCCAAAGCTGTTTTACCATTTTACATCTCTACCAGTAAGAGTTCCACTTCCTCATCAACACTTAGTATGGTCAGCTTTGAAAATTTTAGCCATTTAATAAGTATGCAATGCAGTGTTATTTTGTTGTAGTTTTTTTTTGGGGGGGTGCTGTACCTAATTATTTTATTTGAAAGAATACTACAAATGAAAGAACTTAAGTTGGTGTTTTGGTGCAACTTATAGAAAAGGTAAAGGTAAACCCAAATGCATGCACTGCCTTGGTGACCAAAGAGGTCACCCCATGGCTATGGAGAAGCCAACTTAAGGCTTAGCCCTCAGGGTCACTGTCTTCCAGGGTGTACTTGTCAAAGACAGGCTCTGTAGTGCCAGGTTCCAGGGCCCCCATCTTATGCAAGTTGATTATAGTGGTCACCCAGTTCTTTAATGAATTTCACCTGCTCATTCAGGTCATATGTCTCAATGAAATCACACAAGTAGGTCTGTTTTTGTCAATGCCAGTCTGTGCAGTTCCAGTACTGACTGACTCACACTTATTTTTCAAGTGTAACATACACTCCATTGCGTTCAACTCACTCTCCCAGTGGTCTCAGTTTGGTTTCTTGATATCCTGATGGGAGTTTTGGGTATCTACTTGTTTCTTGTAGCTTCATCAGTTTCCAGCATGTTCTCTCTCCTTATGAGATTGGTGAAGGAAACATTTGGCAAAGTTCTTTAAAGCCACATCATCACAGTCAAAGTAGTAAGAGGTGCATGGACAGGTAGATATAGGAGATGTAGAGCTCCTGCTTGATCTGACAGTTGATGGTGACCTCTGAGTCCTGGCAGTCATTCTGGTAAACCTGCAAGGGGGAACTGGCCACCACGGCAGGCAGTGGGCTCCTGGAGGTGGTCTGTGGGATCTATGAGGAAGTGTCAGAGGGCTGGCCCTAAGTGACAGGCTAGCTAGTTTCCATAGAAGGAGTACTGAAACAGGAAGCCACAGTGACTTTCTGCAAAGAACCTCTGCCCTATTGCATTGTAGCTTTAATTTGCATTTCTCTAATAATATTGAACATCTTTTCTTGTGCTTATTTGCCATTCTTATATCTTCTTAGATGAAGTGTCTGTTCAAAACTGTTGCCCACTTTTTAAAAAAATGGATTATTTGTTTACATATTGTTGAGTTATGAGAGTTTTTTACATGTGCGAGATACTAGTTTTTTGTCAGAGTGGTACTTGGCAAAGATTTTCTCCTAGTCTTGGGTTTTCAAAGAACAATTTTTATTAAGTTCATTTATTAATTTGTTCTTTTATGATTTATGCTTTTGGTGTTGCATCTAAGAAATCTTTACCTAACCCAAGATCATAAAGGTTTTCTCCTATGTTTTCTTCTAGAAGATGTATAGTCTTACATCTTACATTTGGTTTGTAACGTATTTTTGAGTTAACCTGTGCATATAATGTGATGTATGAATCAAATTTTTGTTTATTCATCCATTTTTTTCATATGGATATCCAATTTATAAGCACTTTTGTTGAAAAGACTATTTTTTTACCATCGAATTACCTTTAAACTTGTGTTGAAAATCAGTTGTCTATTATGTGTAGGTCATTTTGTAAACTATTTTATTTTACTCTTTTATTTCTCTGTCTTATTACCAATGCCACACTGTTTTAATTTCTATAACTTTATAATAAGTCTTAATAACATATAGTGTTAGTCCTCTAACTTTATTTTTTCTTTTCAAAGTTGTTTTAAATATTCCAGTAGAATCAGATATCTTAAAACCTTCAAAAGTCCTAGTATTTCCCTCCAAAGTTATGGTGCTAGTACACTTAATCAGAAATAAAATTTAGAAAAAACTGGACACATACAAATTGATGTTATTCATATATCAATATCTTGTTATACCATATCCAGAAGCTGTATTATTAGAAGAGCCCTATCAAGGAGAACAGTCTGCAAATAGGAAGAATCAACTTGATTAAAAGAGAATGAAAATGTGAGTGGAGAATAAGAAAATCAGAAAGCACTTTAATTTCTTTAACTTCACTCATATTCCAAGTCCAAACATACTTTATTTAGGGCCCTAGAATAACTTCAAGATATTCTCTTTAAGGCACATTCCTCCACTCAGCACAACAAAGGCTCAAAAGCTAAGCAGGATGACACAGGCTAAAAATACATTTTTATATATGTGAGATATATAGAGCTATATATATACATTCAATATATATATATGTATGTATATATGTATAATTTTTCCCTATCACAAAGGGAAATTCCAAGAATGGCAGTGGGAAACTTTTAAGATAAGCCAGCTGTTCTTGGGTGGCCATTTTCATTTAAGTGACATGATTACATAAATTAAGTACGCATGGGTTGGGAAATGTCTTGTAGAAAAATTTCCTTACAAGTAAATCTGGACAGATTTTGAGGTCTTGAGCTTCCCAACACTGTGAGTTCAGAAACAGACTGGAGGCCTTCCATCAGGGGTGTTGGGGAGCAAATTTCCTCACTGGGTGAGAGACAAATGTCACTGACCTTGAAGGAGGCAGCCGACTCCAAAAATTGATGGTTTTTGAACAATTCATCCTATGGCATAGATAACTACAATAGGTGAGTAGTTTTCAAACTATATTCCAGAGTACAGCATCTCTCTATATTTCATAGAGAGAGCGTTGCTTTGGTGCCTGCCTCAGCTACTGCACTAGCAGTGTACCTCCAGGGCCTGGGTGAGCAAAATTCATGAGGAGATTCCTGCAGTTCAGAAATTAAAGTCATTCTCCTTCCGTTGCTTTACACTTTCAGTTATATAAACACATACTGGCTTTTTAGTGATCCAAGCAGCATTTCACACTTGATTGGCCCACTTTTCTGTGGGAACTTTTCCTTTGCTCACATAGATGACCACAGGAACCATTTCAGAATTCTGCACAAAGTAGCAATAAAAATGACTTTGGCCCACATGTTTGACTGTAGAGCTGATATCTACCCCAGATCAAATAGTTTTTACTCTATAAATAAAGGGTTTGACCTGTTCATTTTAGCTAGCTTGTCTAAACACAGCAGTTCAGCTGAGAAGTGATCCAGATTTCAAGTGTCCGGGCCTTACATATATAAAACACGGGCACACATTTGCACACATATGCAGATTCATGTGTGCACACAGGCTGGCATTCTTCCCCCTTTGACCAGTTTTGGAGTATCTGCCCTACTTCTCAGAGGAATCATCTAGTAAATAATCAGCACAGGGAGGGAGAATGATCCTAGGATTTTTTCCAGAACACCTCTGGCTCAGTAGGCACTCGGATGAAAAGTAGGGCAAATACCAATCTTAAAGTTCATTGGCTGTTTAATTTCCAGCCAAGAAAGCAATGAAGATGGAAAAGGGGGAGTACCTGTGGTCTGTGATTACTGGGGTGGCAGGCTTCCAGAGACACTGAGCCTTGACTTTGTTTCATCAGGATTCTTCCTAAGTTGCTATTAAGAAGTATTTTCAACAATCTCTTTTTATTAGCCGTTTGTGCCCAATATAGTTTTCTAGTTGCTAGTTTGTTATGGCTTTAACATAAATAAGGTTCTAAAAATGTCTCACATGAGGAGTTGCAGGGCTGGGTATGCTATTTAGACCACATAAAAAGTCTATGTAAAGGGCTTCCCTTGTAATGGGACTCTTTTATATTTAATAGAACTGTCATATAAACGTATACTAGCATTTAAAATACAGTTTCTGAGCTATAAAATAAACACCATTTCTAATATTGCTGTTGGCTTTCACATGCATAGAGCTTAGTTCATTAAATGTTCTTTATTCCATTTACGTGAAATGTGTTTTTAACCACCGGAGCAGCACATAAAGTGCATTATCCCTTGAAATGCAGCCATTATCAAGTAAAGAGCAGTGAAAGTCAAACATACCAAACATTTTAGGTAGATTCAAGAAAATTACAGTTAATTTTAACACCTTGTACAATGCCACAAATTGGTACTTTTCCAATAAATTATTATTGATGATTATAACTGTATTCATAAAATGAGATATAAATGTGGACATATATCACAGAAAAAAATATATATTTATTTAGAAATATTTTCACAATTTATTGTTTACCTGAAAGTTATACAATAGCAATATTTCATTTATTTTTCAAGTTAAAATGAAGTGGATTAAATAAAATGATTCTGCATTGCCTATCTTTATAAACTTGAGTAAAAATTTGCTACAGTGTGCTTCAGTTTTCTCATTTGAAAAATGCTGATAATAGTAGTTCCTAAGTCACAGTTTTCTTAGAAATGAGTTAAATATATAAAGTTATAGAGTTAACATAGTTAACACATATAGAGTTAACATAGCTTTTAGAACATTTCCAAGCACATAATCAGCAACCAATAAATCTCAGCTAGTAATAATATTTTTCTAGAGCTCTATTTTAGAGTCACCACAAGTAAATATTTTGTTGCACATGTTGCAATATCCGACAGAAATCATCGGTGTACATTTTGTGCTAAGTAGAAGGTGCTATGTTGTTTATCAACATATAGCATGAATCAGTTTAGATCAATATATCTATTAACAATGTTTCATTGTACTTAATTTTTATAAAAGTTAAAAAGTTTGGGAGAGTCAAAGAGCCATAAGATGTGATTACTGTCCTTAAGTAGTTATGTGAACATAAAAAAGAAATTCATGACATTAATACATTAAAAATACTAAAATTAATCTTACAAAAAACACTGACAGTGACATTACCAGACAGTTGGGAAGTGGTTGGCATTTGATACATGGTGCTAGAACATGTGGCTATTCCTACATAATACAACACAGAAAAAGTAACTACCTGGTAAATTAAAGGTCTCAATATGAAAATAAAACTGAAAAACTTTTAGGAGAAATCCTAAGAGGATATCTTTATAACATCAGGACTTAGAAAAATTTATTAAACCAGACACAAAACCCACAAACTATAAAGGAAAAAATGTTTGAAATTTATCTATTAGCACTGAAAATTTCTGTGTGACAAAAGGTAACATAAAAAAAATTGAGACAAGTCACAGACTAGAGGAAGATATTTGCAGACATATTATAGCCTCCTTTCCCCCAAATAGTATCTGGAGTTCTTCATGTGTTAGCAACGAAAAAACAACCTAATAAAAAGTGGACAAAGGATTCACAGAGAAGAAAACACAATGATCAGTAAATATATAAAGACATCCCCAAGCCCACTATAATAAATGGATATGCAAATTAAAATAACAGTCAGAGGGCGTGTGCATCTGGCTATAGCTGCCTAACTTGCATAAGACTAAATCTTTTAATATAAAACAACAAAAAAAAGTCTGGAAAAATTTAAAAATCTGTTTTAAGACTTCAGAGAGCAATCAAAATAGTTAGGACTTGAGAAGCCAAAATTCCAAAGAGAAAGGAATAACAGAGAAGTAAGCTCAATATTCACCGTTGCCTGCCCCGTTGAAATATTTGTCAATATTTGCCAATCTGTAACTTTCAGCCAAGATGCCAAAAGCCAAACAAAAATGGTATCTAAGAGATTAAGAAACTTCAGATTTTCCAACAGTCACAAAGGCTGGGGAGACAAAAGCTGAAATACAGGGCTTACCATAGAAGATCATGGTAAAATGCCCCAGACATTCAGCTGAAACTCCAGAAAGGCTACGCTTTGGGCTAAGGAAACTGGAAATAGACTATTAGTGAAAAATATCTGGAACTAGTTCAACCCAAAATAGATTAGGATGACCTCCTTCTATTCTAATTGTCTGTCTACCAGAAGCAAAATTTAGTACTCTCTGTAGGAAAGTAATATTATCATGAGTGTCAAATTATCTTTAAACATTTTCATATACAATGACAACATCCATTTAAAACAACCAGTCACACCAGAAACAGAATCAAATTACTTAGAACAAAAAGGAAAAAAATTTGGTAAAATAAAAACAGATCCATAGGAGATCCAAATATTAGAGTTATCAGACACAGAATTAAAAATAATTACGGTTAATATGATCAAAAAAAAAAGTACAGGACAAGATAGAGACTTTCAGCAGAGAACTAGAGTCCAGAGCAAAGAACCAAATAAAAATTCTAGCTTGGAAAAATATAAAAACCCAAATTAAGAACTCAGCGGATTGGTTTAACAGAAGGCTGGGCACTGTTAACGAGAGAATTAGTGCACTGGAAGATAGGTTGGCAGGTAATAGCTTGAATGAAACACAGTGACAAAAAAAGAGGAAAAGTATAGAATATATTACAAGAAACATACTGGACATGATAAAAAGTCTAGCATGTAATAAATATATAATATGTGTAAAAGGAGAGAAGAGATAAAGTGGGACAAAACAATATTTGAAGAATATGACTAAGAATTTCCATAAATGTGTAGAAAATATCAAGCTACAGACTCAATAAATTTTATGAACCACAAAAGAGATAAATACAAAGCAAGTCCACACAGATACACATCACAGTAAAACTACTGACACACCAAAGATTCAAACATACAAATACAGAGAAAATATCAGATGCATCGAGAGAGAAAATGTTACCCTCAAAAAAGCAAGAAACAGACTAATGGCTAAATATGCAACACAAACATTAGAAACTAGAAGAAAGTAATAGTTTTTAAATACTGGAATAAACTACCTGCTAATCTAGAATTGTATACACAGCAAAAATATCCATCAAAATTTAAGGTAAAATAAGTATATATTCAGATATACAAAAACTGAGGGTTAGTCACCTGCAGACCCACAATAAAAAATATATATATAATAAAAATTTTATTAAGTTCTTTAGGTAGAAAACCTGCATAGAAAAGCTGGAAAAAATAAAGAACAAAAAAAGGATAATTATTTGAATACATCTGAATGAATGTCTAAAATATTGTCTAATACATTGTGTGATTTAAACATTTGAAGATGTAAAATACATAACAATGAAAGATAGGAAAAAAATATATGCATTACTGGGGAAGTGGTAAAAGTAACAGTTTGTATTAAAATGTAACAAATCAAGATTCATGTTTTAGTCTTTAGGCTAATCAGCTAAAGAATAGTATAATAATGAATAACAAAGTAATAGAGGGTAAGTATGGAATAATAAAAAATACTTGATTAATCTAAAAGAAAACAAGAAAGAGCAAAAGAAAAACGTAGAAAATAAATAATAAGATGGTAGATTTAAACCCAAATATAACAGCTATTTAATTAAATGTAAGTAGTCTGAACACTGTGATTAAAAGACAAAGTTTGTAGAATTGGATGTGGTTTTTTGTTATTTATTTATTTATTTATGGCTGCGTTGGGTCTCCGTTGCTGCGTGCAGGCTTTCTCTAGTAGCAGCGAGTGGGGGCTACTCTTCCTTGCAGTGCACGGGCTTCTCATTGCAATGGCTTCTCTTGTTGTGGAACACAGGCTCTAGGCGCACGGGCTTCAATAGTTGTGGCATGTGGGCTCAGTAGTTGTGGCATGCGGGCTCTAGAGCACAGGCTCAGCAGTTGTGGTGCACGGGCTCAGTTGCTCCGCGGCATGTGGGATCTTCTCAGACCAGGGCTCGAACCCATGTCCCCTGCACTGGCAGGCGGATTCTTAACCACTGTGCCATCAGGGAAGTCACTGTATGTTTTTTAAGTCAGGCATTTATGACACACAAAAGATGCATCTTAAATGTAAGACTGTAGAAATGTTGAAAGTAAATTTTTTCTAAAAAGAATGAAAAAAGATACATATGCAAATATTAGCCAAAATAAAATTTATATAACTGTACTAATATTAGAAGAAGTAGGCTTTACTGCAAAAATCACTATTAGAGATAAAGAGGAATATTTCAAAATGATAAAAGATCCAATCTACTAGGCATATATAACAATTCATAAAGGTTCAAAATACGTAAATCAATAACTGACAGAATGTAGAGAAGAAATTGACAAATCCACAATCATTGGGACATTTTATTACAAAGATTGATGGGGATATGGAAGATTTCAGCAGCATGAGTAACCAGTTTAACTGACTTGAAATAATAGAGGACACTGCACAAACATGGAATACACATTCTTTTCAAGTATAAAATTGGCCATATGCTAGTCCATAAAGCAAGTGCTCAATCTCATTAGTAGTTAAGGAAATACATATTAAATTCACAATGAAATGATTACACATCAGAGTAACCAAAATAAAAAATACAGAAAATACCTCGTGCCAAAAGAATGTGGAGCAACTGGAATGTACTGCTGTTGAGTGTAGATTGGTGAAGCTAATTTAGAAAAGTTTTTGGCTGAATCTACTAGAATTGAACAAATGCACTTACCATGATGCAACAATTCCATTCCTAGATCAATATCCTAGAAAAATGAACATGTGCTCACCAATATGAACAAGCTGTACAAGAATCTTCAAAGCAACACTTTTTTTGTGTGTGTGGTACGCGGGCCTCTCACTGTTGTGGCCTCTCCCGTTGCGGAGCACAGGCTCCGGATGCACAGGCCCAGCGGCCATGGCTCACGGGCCCAGCCGCTCCGCGGCATGTGGGATCTTCCCGGACCGGGGCACGAACCCATGTCCCCTGCAAAGGCAGGCGGACTCTCAACCACTGCGCCACCAGGGAAGCCCCAAAGCAACACTCTTTATAGCAGCCAAACACTGGAAATGACTCAAATGCTTATGAACATAAATGGAGCAATACATTTTTACACACACATAATGGAATGCCATAGACCAGCAAGATGGACAAACTACCACCATGTTCAACAATGCAGTAAATCTCAAGAAAATATCTTTAGTGAACAGATCTAACACAAAAGATTCTGAATCCGATAGTGATTCTGTTACTAAATCATTCTGAATGAAACTAATCTACTGTACTAGTTTTTTTGCGGGCTGCCATAACGAAGCACTGCAAACTGGATATCTAAAACAACAGACATTTATTTTCTCACAGTGCTGGAGGCTAGAAATTCAAAATTGGCAGGGTTGGTTTCCTTTGAGACCTTTCTCTTTTGGTTTGTAGAAGACCATCTTCTCCTTGTATTTTCACATTGTCTTCCCTTTGTACCCATCTGTGTCCTAATCTCCTCTCCTTATAAGAACACCAGTCATGTTGGATTAGGGCCTACCCCGATGACCTCTTTTTAACCTAATTACTCTTTGGGGGGGGTTACAATTTTGCCCATAACATTTATGTGATTAAAATTTAGGATAGTGTTTACCTTTAAGGAGGATGGTGGTAGTAACTGAGAGGAGGAAAGAGGAGGTCTGATATTCTTGATTCTGATAATACATGTATCCTCACTTTATAAATGCTCATTAAGCTATATACTGATGATTTGTGCACTTTTCTAAACGTTTGTTGTTCATTTTTAAAAATCTTAATAAGAAAATATGAATTAATAAAAAGTAATTTACAGCCATCAAATTGCAGAAATATAAAAAATGCAATGATATGTGAAGACTTATGCACTGCTGGTAAGTTTATAAATTAGTGAAACACCTTAGAGAGCAATTCGGCAATTGTTGGAAAGATAACAAAATAATTGATATACTCATTGAGCACTGTTCTAAGCACTGTTGTATTTACTATGACAATGCCATAAATGATGTATTTTTAGAGTCTGAACTGGACTGCTGTAAAAAAGTGACTAATAAAAACCCAGTGGTTAAAAAAGACATCTATGTATCCTCCTTATAACAGTCCAGCAGTAGATGGCTAACAGGACGACTCTGCCAGGTTCAAGATTTCAAGATGGAGATTCCATCTCTAGGAATAAGGCCTCTCTCTCTCTCTCTTTCTCACACACACACACACACACACATACCATTCTTTCTCTCTCACCATTTTGAGATAGCAGGAAGTGGGGAAAGGCACACAAACACACGCAGGAGTGTACATCACTTTCACTCACATCCCATTAACTAGAATGTAGTCACATGTCCACATCTAGCTGGAAGAATGCTAAGAAATGTAGCCTTTATCTGGACACCTGAAACTCTTCTATGGACAAAGGGGATAATGGATGTTGGAGTACAACAGGCAGTCTGTCATAGGCAGTTACTACTACTATCATGATTTTAGAGATCAAGAAACAGAGTCAAATATGGTAAGGGTACACACAGAGTAAACGACAGAGTCAAGACTTGAACTCACACAAACAACATACCTACTGTATGAGGCACTGCCTCTCTACAGCTAATAAAATTAAAGTTGTATACCCTGTAACCCAGCTGTTCTAGCACACGTGCATAAAGACACATGTACTGGGATGTTCATTCCAACACTGATTGTTAAAATAAAAAACAAACAAGCTAAACTAAACTAAAAAAGACATGCAATGGAAACTTCTCAGCCATCAAAACTAGCGTTCAATATGAAAAAATCTCCAGAACATAATACTGAAAGGAAAGAAGTTATAGAAAGAATACATACAGTATTATGTCAGTTGCATAACACTTTAAAAATAAAAAATATGTATTGTTTATGACTGAATAAGTGTGCAGTAAAAGTACAGCGTATGTGTGGGAATAATCACAAATCTATTAAATATGGCAAGATGTTAACAAATATTTAGTCTTATATGCTCATTATTTTAATTTCTGGTTTTTGTGTGTTTTAAAAATTTACAAGTGGTGTCTAAATTTTCTTTTTTGGATGCATTGACCATATGGTGTAGATTTATTGGGGATAGCTTGGATATAAATTGCTCTTTATAATCTCTGTAAACTATCAATATATTCTAGGAATATCAATCCCTTTTGGACTACCTCTCACACATAGAATTGATATAAAAATCATTATCTTGATTTTTTATCTAGAAATATAGTTGGCCTAGATGTGGTGGCTTACTCAGTTGACTTAGGATTCAAATTTCACATTTAATTTTTACATTAATCATATAAGAGAGAAACCATTTTTCTTTCATATAAATGATGTAATTTTCTGTTTCTCATCCTCCTATACTTTCAAAAGTTCTTTCCTTTTCATCTAAAAATCTTTCAGACTAATTCATATTGGTCTACCGTTTTAAATTATCAGTTTCATTTCCAAGTGAAAATTCGACTTACATTTTTGTGACGAAACAAAAATAACAACAGACTTCATCACATTTAGGCTAGACTGAATTTTTAAGTGAAGCAATTTCTTCACATCTTTTCTAGGTGGGACTGGGGGAAAGAATGGGAATGTGAGGAGAGATCTTTGATAGCTTTTTTTTTTTTTTTTTTGAAGGGCAGGCTCAAGTGTGGTGTAGAGAGATTATAGAGTCAAGATTTTTCCACTGGACAAAAAAAAAAAGATTTTTCCACTGGATATTCCAATTATTCTTGAGGCGCTATCTTTCTCTTAGACCAACATCATTTAAATCCAGATATATTGCCTTGGCTTAAAACAATTTGGGTAAGAGTAAAGCAGAATTATTAATAACTTCATCATTCTTTCTTCTTATCGAATGCTGACATATTCAAGACAGATTTGGAAATTATAGGTACCTAAACACTCATCTCCTTCATTATTTAAAGTTGATGAATTCCTAAATTAATTCTTAGACCTTTCTTTAACAAGACAGACAGAAATAAAAGGAGGGTAGAGAGGTTTCTCTTACATTTGAACCAAAGTTACTTTATTACTTAGTATAGCTAAAATTATCAAAGACAGATTTCATGTTTTAACAATGGATTCTCTACGGTTTATAGGGATATTGTTCTACAGAGGAAAAACAAACTGAGGACTTTTATAAGAGGGCATTCTTGGTTCAGAGTACATTATAGATGATGTGCTATCACTTTCAGACCCAACAAAAAAAGAGACAAGGTTTTAATGTTAAAACACTAAGATTGATTTATTGATATTATGCTCGTCAAACACAGGAGAAATGGTTTTATAATGTTGATAAAGTGAGCATAGAATTTTGTTTTGGCTATAGATATAATTTCTTATGTAATGCAACTACAAAAACAATTTCTTGAGGGTTCTCTGAGGAGTAAACTGGGTTGAGGTGGACCACTAGAACTTCAGTGTATTCTTAGTAAACTGGAAGCTAATAATGACCCTATCTCTTTCTGGCAGCTGAACGTTTCTAGCTTCATATCTAGGGGTTCACATAAGAAATGCATGATAGCCAGGCCTACAAAATTTCTTACTTACAATCTCTTTGGGGTAAAGTGAAATAAAATTTTGATCAACTTCATTCATCAGCTTTGATCTCTTCTCTAAATTATTTGGCCTATATTTCTAAAAAATGAGACTCTAAAACAAAGTCTTGCATGCAGGTAGTTGATCTCAGGGAGAAAAGAAGGAGGACATGGGGAGTGAGACCGGGAGGAAGGGAAAGCTAATCCAAAGGTACATATTGAACTGGCCATTACTGTGGGGGCCGGTGCGCCATCCTGTCAAGAATTCTCAAGCACTTCATGGAATATGTCTCAGATTGAAAAACCAGGGAACAAAACAAGAGAAATGTTTATTAATTGGCTCCATTTACCTTATTAGTCAATGGTAGGCTCACTCCTTTGCAGTCCTGGTTTGTGCATTCATGAAGGCCAAGTGGGTCATGCAATCCCATGTTGCAGTATCAGAGGTGTCCTGGGGCAGGTAGTGAGGGATATTTGGCACAAGTGTTGTTAAGAAGCACCTGAGCAAAGCTGGTAGAAATCCGCAGAGAAGGTATGAAGCAGTACTCAAGAAGTGTCTGATGTAGTCTTTGCAACTTTGCACCTTTTAGATCTTCTTGTGTCCCGCATTAATTAATTCCATTAAGTCAAGTTCATCAGAGTTCCTTTCTAGGTCATGACCACTTGCAATATTTATAAAGACTCAATACTAAGAGGCTTAGTGCAATAAGTTGCGTTTCCTGCTGCTACAATTGGTGCTGAGAGTGAAATTGATACTTACCATCTCACTCCTCTACTACCCATTCTAGAATTCTCTCATCCTTTGCCTGTGCCTCAGCTTGTCTAGGTTGCTTGTCTAGTGTGGTGACCTACACCGTCTTTCCCAAAGGCTCCGAGCTCTTAATGCCTTTCCCTTTTCAAGCTGTGGTTGCTATGTATCCATTTACCATTATCACTAAGCACAGCGTCACCAAAAGACATCCTCAAATACCCTGTAGCCTAGACAGACTTCCCTAAGTTCCCATAATGTAGCAGCAACTCTGGATCTTCAGGAAAATTAGAGTCAATTACTTTAAGTTATTCCTTCCTTTGCTGACATGAAAAACCCAAAATGACCAAGTGGTAGTTGGAGCTATAAGTTCAGAGGAATCTTTACTATGTCTTCTGGTGTAAGTGTTTCCTCATTGGGAACTGAGACTTTTGATCTGGCAGAGCACGAATAGGAAACTCAGATTCCAAAATACAGTCACTAATGGTGAGAGGGTTCTGTACTACCTGTCTTTGGTTCCTGGACCCAATTTTTCTGACAACTCAACACCAAATATCACGTATCGGATAAGCAAATATACCACATCCCAGACTATGGCTATCCACCTTGCTGGTGCATCAGCTGAGCTGCTTCTAAGCAATAAAGTTTACAGTCTGGAGCCACTTGTCTCGTGTCATAAAATGTGTACCTTCGTCTGAGTCACTGTTGTATGGGATACCATAACAATGGATTGGTATTTTGGAATTCCTCAGATGGTGGTACTAGCTGAGACACGGGTTATACATACAGTAAACCCATATCTACTATAAGTGTCAGTTCTGACTGGGGTACCTCACTTCTTCCTCCAGAATGAAAGGGATCTGATGTAGCAGATATACTACCAGAAATCTGGTATCTCAAGGGATTGTGCTACATCTAGGGTTTCAACCAGTTCTTCCCTGGATCATTGTCACTGAAGTTCCAAAGTCAGACTCTCAGTGTCTAACAGAGTACAAGAGCACACGAGAAATTATTTTATAATATCAGATACTTAGTTCTCTGCTACAGGAGCCATGACTTTGCTCTAGAATTCTGGAAGTCTGAATTGTGACTTTTCTGGTAGAGCTTGATAGAGATTCTACCTTGCACACTTAACCACCATGGATACCTCTAGCACTCTAAGCTCTTGAGGCAAATGGCCCAAGTGCCAGGCATCTCTCATTGAGTATGGATCTGGTATAAAATTTTCCATTATTCTGGGTACCACTCAAAACTGGGAGCCTTCTGAACCATCTAATAGGTGAGTCGGAGCATTATTCCCAAGAGTAGTATATATTGCTTTAGAATCCAAAGGCCCACAAAGCATTGAGCTTCTTTCTTTTTTTGTTGTTTTAATTTTATTGGAGTAGAGTTGATTTACAATATTGTGCTAGTTTCAGGTGTACAGCAAAGTGATTGAGCTTCTTTCTTAATAAAGAGGGCTGCAATAAATAACAACGTGTCCTTAGAAAGGTTGTTTCAGGATAGCCCAGATCATTGGACCCGTTAAAACTTCATCAATATGATAGGCCTTCTAAAACTTTTGAGAGTTTATTCTCTCTCCTATGCCATTCATCAGTCTTAATGGGCGTTCAATGCACTTGCCACTATCTGTTCATCCTCTGCAGTTAGCATGACATAATCAACATTGTGGTCCAGTGGCATGGATAGACAGAATATATTAATTGGGTTTTAGATATAATAAAATTGTTGTAATAACCAGACTTCCAAATAATAATGCCCATCAGGCAACTACAAATGTAATGGTTGTGTAGCAAGGTAAAAAATAAATGAACGTGCATGAAAATATTGGTTTGGCAATAAATTATAAGAGGATGACAAGGTCTTCCAGAAGTAAATTAGTCCTCAGAGAAAAATGACACAAAAGAGCAGTAAACCAGTTCTGTTGTTTTGAGCTGCTGTATGACCCTGTGCTTCCTCTATTCTTAAATTAAAAGATAAAGTGTACAACAACACTTGAAACTAATATAAAGTTATATGTCAATTATATCTCAATGAAAAAAAGATACAGTATTAATGTGGGCAGTGCACCAGGACCTACATGGTTAGGAAAATAAGTGTGAATAAATACAGTGTAGGGATCAAGAAAAGTGAAGAATGATTATCAGTTTAAGGACCAGCAGCAGGACTCTGCCTAGAGAAGAGTAACAAACTCATATCCTAGTGGGGAGGACTATTTTGGCTTGGCTAATCTGATGAGACATCTTTGATATGGGAAATTAGCTTTCAGCATATTGCCAGTAAAATTTATGCATGAAATAAAGTGATTTTAAAGAAAATTATATGGGAGATTTCAATAAGCTAGCTAGAAAGGAAAAAAACCCACCAATAACAAACATTAGACTGGGGAAGAGAAGAAACATGATGGGGATGGGAATCCAGGAAGAGGACGTAAGCAGTTAAACTTTTCCAGCAGGAGATTGTGGAGGGGTAGGAAAGGATAAGGATAATGGCAATGATTTTTAAGGTTAAGAACTTTATATTTAAACCATATGATCTTCTGCATAAGCCTCCTGCCTTGCCTCATTTGCCCCCTAAAATAAGTAAAAGTCTATGACCCACCCACATGCCGCGGAGCGGCTAGGTCCGTGAGCCATGGCCTCTGAGCCTGCGCGTCCGGAGCCTGTGCTCTGCAACGGGAGAGGCCACAACAGTGAGAGGCCCATTTACTGCAAAAAAAAAAAAAATGTTGCAACAATAGTACAGATAATTCACCTTCTCCTTATGTTAGCAACTTACATAACTATAGTACTATTATCAATGCAAGAAAATGAACATTGGTACAATACTACCAAACTAACCTACAAACTTTATTCTAACTTCATCAGTTTTTCTTCTATTGTCATTTTTTGTTTGTTTCAAGATCTTATTCTGGATATCACATTGCATTTAGTTATGTCTCAGTCTCCTGCAAGCTATGACAGTTCCCCATTCTTTACATTTTTTTCATGACCCTGACAATTTTGATGAGTACTGGTCAGTTATTTTGTGGTTTGTCCAATGTTTTCCAACAATTAGATTGAAGTTATGCAGTTTTTGGCAAGAATACTGCAGAAATAATATTTTGTCCTCAATGAATCTTGGAAACAGGGCATATATGTTTTCGATATGTCCTACTACTGGTGATATCAACCTTTGAACACTTGCTTAAGTGATGTCTGCTGGGATTCTCCACTGTAGTTACTATTTTCCCTTTTTCAATTGATAAATATCTTGGGAGAGACACTTTGGGTGTATGTAAATATCCTGTTTCTCCTCAAGTTTTCCAGTGGTCAATCAGTGCATCTTCCTGCAACAATTATTACTGTGGTGATTGCCAAATGGTGAGTTTTTATCCCCTTGTTTCTTTCTACATTTATTAACTGGGTTTATATTATAAGGTGGAACTGACACTTTTCCTCCCATCATATGGGTCAGATATTTTATTTTCCAGGCTCCTTTGTGGACAGGGCTAGGCACCCAACCTAAGTGTGGCCAATCAGATAACTCCACAAAAATCACCTAGACTTTCTATCCCATCATCAAGAGTCAAGAGAGGGCCCACACACTGGGAGTAACCATCAGCTTCTCAAAAATCTCTACTCCTGCCCTAGTCCATTTAGGCTGCTATAACAAAATACTATTGTTATAATATAAGCTATAAACTACTGTTATGATATAAACTGGGTGGATTATAAAAAACAAAAATTTATTTCTCACAGTGCTGGATGCTGGGAAATGCCAGATCTTGGTGCCAGCATATTTGGTGTCTGATGAGACCCTGCTTCTTGGTTCATAGATGGCCATCTCTCTGAGGCCTCTTTTATAAGGGCACTAATCCCATTCATGAGAGCTCCACCCTCATGACCTAATCACTCCCCAAAGCCTCACCTCCAAACACCATCACATTGGGCATTAGGATTCAAAATACAAATATTGGATGGACACAAACATTCAGTTTATAGCATTCCATTAACAGATATCAAGGCAAAGTCCAAACATCTAATATAAGGCTCTGTCTCCTCCAATAAGTGCACTGAATCTGTGACCACTTCTCCACCCAAATCTTCTACCATCGTTTTCAGGAAAGGATCTACAACCTGAGACTATGACCCAGCTACCCCAAATTTCCTTACCTCTATTGATAAGGAGCTGCAGGTACTCACCCTCCAACCCCCTAATGCACATTCTCTGTCTTGAATTCACCCAGGAAATACTCTCATTTAACCCTTTATTCCTGTTTTTATCTCTCACCTGGGCTCACAGTTAACCTTTTTTCTTCTGCTTTTATTCCCCGTAACCCTCTGTACTGTCTCCCTCTCCCACTGCTCCAGTTCCACAAATCATTTCACTGTGCCCTCTGAAATTCATGGTCCACATGCCAGACTGTATTTTCTACAGTGGCCACAAGATCTCTCAACCCTCTGCTCCTGCAATCTTCGCTGGAATGTCACTCTTTTATGAGGACTCCCAAAATACTCCATTTAAAATTGTCACCTACAAGCACCCACCCAGCCCACCCTTTTTATCCCCCTTAATCTACACTTGTTTTCCTAAAGCACTTTATCATCTAACATCAATTTACATGATCCTTTACTTTATTGTTTATGGTCTGTCTCAAGATACCCCACTCTCCCCTGCTTGAATATAATTTCTAAGAGGATGGAGGCATTTGTTCGTTCTTTCAGTGATCTATCCCAAACACCCCGAGTGGCATGAGGCACATTTTAGGTGCTCCAGATTTTGAATCAGAAGTTGATGTCTCAAATAGATAAAATCAAAATGACTTTTCTTCCTAGTTGTAATGTTAGCAGCCCCACACTCACTTTCCCAGGATGGAGCATGTAGGGCAGCAGCAACAGTAAAGCCAGTGTGTCCAGCACCCCATGATATTGTGTCAGTACTGACCTCTGGACCATCACTGTGCCTGGATTTTGGCTACAGTTTTGCTCAGTCTTCTTGTTAGTTTTGCCCAGCCTGCCTGTTTCTTGGGACTGATTCTGCAGCCATCTCTGTGATCTTGCAAGTGACACAAAATTCTTTTGAATAATTTTTTTCTGCTTATATCAGCTGGTGAGGGCTTGTTTCTTTGCTAAGAACAACGAACTTTTAAGTATTGGCCTTTTGAAAATGGATGAGGACATATCTGAAATACCCACAAGTTCAGAACAGCATCACTAAAAATAAAAGGGAAAATAGTACCAGAGGAGGCTGTCTACCTAATTAGCTACCAACATATGAAGATGAGAATGCTGGTCCAGAAACTCGGAGTAGAGAAAGCCACAGAATGTCAAGATTGTTTCATCCAACATCACATAGACAGCCTATTTCTTTACTTCTTTTGGTAGGGCTGGTTAGAAAGACATGGGAGTGAAAAATCATCTCTTTTTAAAAGCCATCACTTGGACTCGTGTAATATAAAAGGCCATCCCTGGGAGACACCCGGCACGGATCCATATGCTTTGTTAGTCTTTTTCCCTGTGACATTTTTATGAAGGTTATGTATATGTCCCGTTCATCTTCATTCTCCTGGTGCTAATTGCTGTCCATTGGACCTTGCTACTGTGTACAGAGACCACATGCTTCTCCGACACTGCCCTGGCTGCGGTGTGCCACATGGCCCTGCTGTCCTCAGATAAGAACCTGCTGCTGTCTGACCACAACAGCTGGAAATGTTCTCCCTTGAAGAGCTTATCTTGTGGAGACTCAAGCTGAGCTATGACACAGTCGACAAGCACACAGAATGAGTGGATTCTCTGGGGGCAGCTTATGGGAGCCAAAAAGCCTCCCATGTGCTGTTGGATGAGAGTTTGGAGTTGATAGTGAGCTTTACTGTGGACACTTCCTGTGAGGAAAGCATTGTGTTGAAGACAGAAAGAGGTTCAAGAGAGACACGAGCACAACTTCTCCAACCATTGGTCTCTCTCTGGGACTCTCAGCTTTTTACTGATTTTTCCTTGATTAGGGGCAGGAAAAAATGAAAGAAGATAACTCTTCAATTCTTTCTCCTTTATCTCCTTCTAATTTATAAAGCAACTGCAATCCAAGAATTGCAACATTACTGATAACTGGCCTCTACTCTGATGCTTTTTACTAGTCTTACACTTCTGCCTCCCCAGGCCCCCCATCCAACATGATCTGTTTTTCATTTCCTTGCTTTTTAAAATAATTCTTTCACATATGTCTGGATGCTTAACCAACATAGTGTTTAGTTTCTGGGTTTTATAAAAGTGATATCATACTGTATACAGTCAGCCCTCCATAGCTGCGGGTTTGGCATCTGCTGATTCAACCAAAATTACCAGCCAGGATTGGTTGAATCTGTGGATGCAAAACCTGCAGATAGGCAAAGCCCACTGTACAGTGTTCTGGAACTTGCCTTTTTATCAGTTACCAGTATGTTTCTAAGGTTCATCCATGTGGTTCTGTGGAATAGAGATTGACATTTCCTGCTATATATTAGGCTTTTGTATGATTAGACCAGAGCGTGTTTATATGTATTCCTGCCGACATTTGGGCTGTTTCCTGTTTTTTAGGTGTCTGAACAGACCTGCTCTGAACATTCTTGCCCGTGGCCCTTGGAGCACTCCTGCTACACTTCCTCTAGAATAGATTTGCTGGTTGTTTGCATGTTTCATCTCACGTGATAGGGCCAAATTGTCCAAAATGATTATTCTACTTTACAAGCAATCCATGAGTTCCCCTTGATACACCTTCTCTCAACATTTGGTCTATTTGATTTCACAGAAGATTTATTTGGTGAGGGAGAAGGAATTGTCCCTAATTTGAGAGGATGAGCTAATTAATGCTAATCAGGCTGAGAAAGGTACTCCTAGCTACCCTGCTTGCACTTTTGAGTACATCGTTTCTTTTGCTTTTAATATGCTGTATTCATCCCTGTCGATTCAGCCGTTGCTTAGGAGTGGGGCCTGGCAACACCCTTCAGGAAGAAAGCACGGATACCGGGTCAGAGAGAAAAACATCTCCTTCTCTCCTGTACCATCCCAGGGCTCCCTATCTTGGGGAAAAAGACTAATTCTTGGGCTCCCTCACCCCTACACACTTGCAGTGGTGATAGAGAGAATATAAGGCAGGTGATATTTGTCCTGGGCATCCCCACTGCTCAGGTATTGATGATGGCTCTGTGCTGGATGCTCCTAGGCCTGTTCCTGTCCCTGGGAACATTCAGGCTTGCTTTTTGTGGGAAGGGGGTGGGGTATGTGTGGAAGGGGAGATTCAGGGATACAGGCCAGTGAATCTCTCTTCTTACTAACATTGGAGTATCTGTGTTACTCTCAGAAACAAGGCATCACTCACTAACGCTCTGACCTGCACTGCACTGACGGGAGAGGGCTAGCATTCCCGTCTAGGTGGCAAAGGGATATTTCACCAGGACTGTCACATGGCGGGAATTTCAAGCTAGGTAGGAAGGAGGACAAGGCAGAAAGGCAGTTGGAAACATAATAGCACACCAATTAGTTGACTTAATCTTGAAGCTAAGCCAAATCTCACTTTGATAAAATTGAGGCAGAGAATCAGGTTTGTTATTCATTTATATGAATTTAATTTTCTTCCCAGCAAGCCTACAACTCTGCCTCTCAGCCTCTTCAGAGATTTGGGTTCTGTCTCTATAATAAACTTGAAATTTGAAAATAAAGTCTGCACTTTTTCTCTGGAAACATTTCTGTATTTGGAGAATCCTTATTTAGGGCCGCATTTCCTAACGATCAGCTGGCTGTTTCAAGTTACTTAACCACAGATTTGAAGTTTGGTGAGCTCTCTGCCTCCAAAGTTTTTCTGAAGTCCTGGAAAATACATGATATGTTCAAGGTCACAGTTTGCTCTTGGAATTTTTGAAAATATCTGTGCATGCTGATTTACGGTACTGTAGCCTTTCCCAAGCAGAGAAGACCTTGTTCCTTTGGTATACATGCTTGGATAAAGATGTTTTCTTCTTTTTTAATGGAACTCTTCTTCTATTGGAAAAATGATGTAGGAAAGAATAATGGAATTTACTAGCTAAAAATGATTCTGAATTGTAAAAATGCAATGCTTGGGCCAAAAAACACTTCCTCTCTTGTTCCTTGCCATTAGAAGTATGTATGTGTATAATAAATAAGCTACTTGCCATTGCTTTTTATTCTCTGGAAATAGACTTTTTAATTCACTAGACATTTTCCAAGTTAAGCAAAGGAAACTGGAAGATAAATTTATGACTACAGTTTCTGGGGAATAAACATGAGGCCAGTTGGATATAACCCTAGTGAAGTAAGGGTGGTGCAACAAAGCAATGAAATCAGAACAGTCTAACTAGCCAATAAGGATGAATCACAGAATAATGTAATCTTAGGTTTGAAGGGATTTTAAAGGTCATCTAGTCCAGCAATATGATTTAGACCAAAGACTATTTTGGCTCAGCAACATAAAACCAATGTTGGGTAGTTTGTTTTCTAGAACCAATCCAAAATTTTCTAGCAAAATCAGATTTGCCTTGCACATTTATTCTAACCTCAAACTCATATACTAGAGGTTTTCAACCTGTAATCTATGGATGGCCCACAAGGGAGCCCTGGGGCCCTCTGAAATGGAATGCAAAATTGTTTGGGATTGTATACATTTGTGCTTTATTCTAATACAGTAAATATTGATCAATATAACCCAAATAAACAAAAGTTCTTTGAGATCCTTAATAATTAAAAAAGAATTTTTTTAACAGTCCTGAGACCAAAGAGTTTGAGAAACTTTGTCTTCTACATTACTGCTATCTTTCATTTCTTGCACAAAATAAATACCTTGTTTTTTCTCCTGGGCCTCTAAAACAAGTAACTGTAATGCCTCCAATTTGGACAGCCTGCTTGTGTCTCCCCCTTTCTCACTTCCACAGATTAACCATCCTGGAACCTTAGTTTTATCATAGAATCTGAAGTGACCCTTAAAGATAATTTACTTATTTTTTACAGTGATGAAACTGAGATCCAGGAAGATAAGCAATTTGTCCCAGGTCACACAGGTAGAGGCAACTACTTCTCATCTGGGCTCAAAACCTCCAGACTTCTAAGTCCAAAGCTCCCAGCCTGGCATTCAGCGTCAGCACAACTACTTGTCCTACTGTTCCTAACACAGTCCCCTGCTGGAAACAGCTCATTTCCTTTGCTGTCCCCTGAACCCACTAGACCCACCGTTACCTCCAGGTGAAGAGCTCCTGTTTAGATAGAGCTGGTCTCTGCACTCAATCTTTCCCTAGTCCAGAATGGTTTCTACCCTTTTAAATCCTACTTATTTCATATTGTATAGCAGAGAACAATTACATATAACTATGCCCTAAATCATACATGTAATATATTATCAAACAACGATTCTTGCCTGTCTCCCTACCCCAGAATCCCACTGCACAGAAACAACCACTTTCAATTCTCCACTATTTCTTCTGTTGTATGTCTCAGTATTTCCAAATAACATACTTTAAAATGATGTTTCCTAATATTTTAATATGGGAAATTATCTATTGACTATCTACAATTCAACATCAGGATTTAACTCTTTAGCTTCACCACCTACAACACAGACGTATCTCTTCCTGCTAGTCTTCCAATCTAGTGATGTCACACTATTTGGCTAAATCAATATTCGGTATATTAGATTGCATCATATAAAATTGCTGTCATATAACCATTTTGTCTTTTTTACCATTTATTTTTAGCTTACACACAGTAAAAAATATGTATCCTTTCACAAATACCACACTGCCTTGCTTACTCTTGATTAACAGTACATTTTAAAATCAAGAATTCTGAGTTCTCTCAGCTTTTTCTTCTTTTTCAAAATGGTTTGGGCAATTCTAGCTCTTTTTCCTTTCCATGTAAATTTTAGAATCAGAATAGGGACTTATTTTCTCAGTTTCTTTTATCCAGAGAAGGATTTTACATTGGGGATTCACATGCCTGCTGCTACAGCTGCCATGACTGTACAGTTCCACACCTGGGGCTGGCCTCAGGGCAGGGCCAAGAGAGAAAATGAGAGAGAAGTGGAGATTCTCCTGACACTCTCCAGCTTGCACGGTTTTAATTCCTTTTTAGATGTGACTAACATTTAAATCAGTAGATTTTGAGTAAAGCAGAGCACCCTCCATGGTGTGGGTGGTCTCATCCAGTCAGTTGAAAGCCTTAAGACAAAAAAGTGAGGTCCCCAGCAGAGGGAGGATTTCTGCCTCTAAACTGCCATTGGACTCGAGACTAAACATCAACTCTTCCCTGGGTCTGCCCTGCAGATTGTGGTCTTCCAACCCCCATGGTGACATAAGCCAATTCCTTAAAATAAATCTAGACAGAAAGATACAGATATCGATATAAATACACCCTATTGGTTCTGTTTCTCTGGAGAGCCCTGACTAATACAGCTACCTAGACACATAATTTTTAAAAAATCAATAATGCCCTTACAGTAATATAAAAGAAAAACAATTTATAATAAAATTATGTGGAATTCAACATATAAATTCAAGCAGTGCCTCAGTTACTACTGCTGCATAACAAACAACCCCAAATTTGGGAGTGTAAAATAACCACTTTATTACACTCACAAATTCTGGGTATTAAGAATGCAGAAAGAGCAAAGCAGTGACAGCATATCTCAGAGCCACAATGTCTGAGATCTCAATTAGAAAGACTTGAGTGCTAAGAGTGACTCAGTAGCTGGGGACTTGAATAATCTGAAAGTTCGTTTACACACATCTAGTGCTTGAGTTTGACTGAAAGGTGAGACTTCAGCTGGAACTATTGAGCAGAACATGGGCAAGTGACCTCTCTATGTGGCTGTGGCTTCCTCAGAACGTGGTAGCTAGGTACCAAGAGCATTCCAAGAGAGCTAAGTGGATGCTGTATCACCTTTTATGAACTAACTTTTGAAGTCTCATAACATCACTTACTCTGTGGTCACCAAGCCACTTAGATTGAAAGAGAAGGAAAATTTTTGCACTTCTTGATGGGATAAGTGCCAAAATCATGTTGTAGGAAAAGTATATGGAATTAAGGATAGTGTCATTGTTTGGAAATGCAGTCTGCCATGGACTAGAAATAAAATATTTCCATCCATATTTCCAAAATATTCTATGAAGGGCCCTGTCAAGAATCAACATTTTAGAGCTATGGGAAACCAACTGGTGAGAAAGGAGTACATGTGACTGTGTCTTTTACATTGTAAAGATCACTTCTAGAGCAGTGGTGATTTGAGTATGATATAACAGTAAGTATAGATAAGTCCCTGAGAAGTTTCTAGAAGTAGTCCAGATGAGAAACAATGGTAGCTTTAGACTAGGGTTGAGGGGAAATGGAAAAAGCTACATGGATTTGGTAAAAGTTTCAGAGATAAAATCCATAGGATTTGCTGATGAATGGATGCAGGGCAGAGGTGGTGAAGGAGAGGAACATGTCATAAACAATGATGACAACTTTTCTTGTTTGCACAACTTGGAGGGACCATGGTGCCATTCACTAGAGCCATGGGATAAAGGTTTGGGGAAAGATCATAATTTGTGGGGTTTTTTATTTGAATAATAGGAATTATCTTTAATATCTTTCTGAAATAATTGTTTCTGTAAGGAGAACAGAATTAACTTGGTCGTTAATTGGATGATAAGTGGCTCTGATAAACTAGCTGGAAATTATTTCCCAGCTTAAAAATTAGAGGAAAGTATTTTGTTTTTCAAATGTCTAGGAAAATGATCCTTCTAAAGTGCTCAAGTTGAGCCCTCTGTCACCATTATGTCATCGTGGCCAAACCACTGTTAATTTTCTAGTTCTTCTCTGAGTTTATTTCATAATTCATAATTTTAAGCATCAGAGTTCAGCTGCATCTGTTGATATTTTCTCAGAATAAAGTGAAGGTCGTTGATGCAATTTAACTGAGGAATGTCTGGAAGGAATATTCAGGAAAGCCTACAGTGACAGTGGTGGAAGTGGTTGCCTAATCACTTGGGCTGGCTACAAAAGAATACATTTTGAGAAAGAAGCAAATTGGAAAAGAGATCAGCGACAGTCCTCCGGCCATTTCTCCCTGTCACTCTTTCGGAAACAAAGAACTGAAAGAAAACAAAAGATCCTTTCTGGATTTTATTGTTTTGCTGGAAAATAAGATTTTAGGAGATACTAGTTTTGTAATTGACACTATGAGTCTCCTTAAAATATGAGAATTGTATTTCTGTGAAATGTAATTTTACATTCTGTAACATTTTCTTTTTCCATTTTTTCAAATAGTAGTTTCAGTTTGTAAAGTGGAGCTCACAATACCACCCTAGCAAGATTGTGGTTCATTTCAAATAATAGATGTAAAGAACCTAAGCTCATTACTAGAATTATAGTATGCACTCAGTAAATGTTTGTATATTACTTTTATTACCATTATTACAAATTCTTTGTCATTGTTGATGACATGATCAAAGGTATTTCTAAAAGTATATGTTAAGCAGGTTTGATCATTTTCCTAAGAGTGTATCAGAGCAATATGACACTGAAGCAAGTTGCAGAAAACCACTTTGATGTTTTTATTAGCAGCAGCAATAAACATGTAGAGTACCTACTAACCTTGGGAAACTTCTAGGTCTATTTAAGGTCTAGAATTAATTTAATTAATACAATAATTTTGAATACAGAGAACTTATTCTTAAGGCTTTTATAAGCTATATGTTGACAGACAATGTATTAGTGGAAAAGAGAAAGAGATAACATTTGCAAGACCCTCAATTTAAAATTGTCATCAAAGACCCTGATCTACATTGGGGAAGGGGGATCTACTGAGCTCTGCATTGTGAAATATAATCCTCAGTTTATTATTCTTGAGATAGAATCATTTAAGAATCTCCAAAATATATACACATATTGAAGAGAACAGTTAGTGTTAGATAAGATTCTAAGGAAAGGCATTGTGATCTTAAAATTAATTTTAGCAATAATTGCAACTAGAAAACTTTAGTTTTCATTTTGTACAGCGAAGTGATAATATTCAGTTGCATAAATAATATAACTTAATGATATGCTTCTTTTCATGCTTTTTTTTCTAGTGAAAGAAAGATGAGAAAATCACACTTTGTGGGAAGTTGTAAAAGGTATTTTTAAATTTGATTTATTATAATAATGGGATAATTATATTAAAATATAACTCTTATAGATATTATTGTAAAGATTTCTGCAGGATAAAAAAGTAGTTAGACATTTTTATGAATCCTGTGATGTTGTCAAAAGAGAATTTTGAAAACTGTAGTTGTTCTACCAAATGTAAATTGGAACCAAGTCATATATAAATTCAGTGATAATGTCTGAAGATTAAAGTGAACTATAATTTTAGTCTTTGATCTAGACTAATTTTTATTGAGTTATACTAATAGCTATTTTAGATAATAAAATGTTATGACTATGTTTAAATGTATTCATAATGCTTACACTAATACTGAAGACACTTTCATAAAAGATGTTCTTGAAGATAGTTTAAATAATAACTGAACAAGAAAATCTAGTCAGAGTGGAATTCAAAAGATATTAATAAATTATAGTCACTTTTCTTCTTGAGAAGACCTTTTTCTGAATGAGTCTTCTCCTGAGGAGGTATTACATAATATAAATGATATAACTGGTAAAGAATTGCAGTATAGCATTGTAGCATTTATCAGCAGATGTTATTCTTGTGTGTCATCTGGATTGTGAGGACCTGAGGGCATTGTCATTGACTCTGATTTAGTTGTCTTTGAATTTTCCTCAGTCCACGACAGTGACAAATAGGCATAGAGAAGACAATTAGCATGCTTCTTAACTGAGATGGATTTATTTTCTTCAGGAGTAAAAAGCATGCTTTCCCTATTGCCCTCTGTCTTGTGTATTCCTGGAGCTGGAACCAAGAAGCGCATCTTCCAGACACCCTTGCCAGCAGGACTGCAGTGCAGACCTGCCAACAAAAGGTATTTGCATGGAGTGCGACAGGCTGAAGGGAGGTAGAGCCATCATTGTCCCTTTGACAATTGGCTTCAGCAGATTGCAAATGTAAGGTTCTGTGTGGTTTTAGGCAATCTTCAAATCACTCCCCAATGATATGGGCAGCTGAAATCTTAGCTGTGGTTTCCTATAATTTCTGACTACTACAGCATTCCTCAGCAACTAATTCTCTATAATATGTTGATTACTTCTGGCAGAACTTAAACTGATGTCTGCATTTACTGATTAATCTATGACTTAAAATACTGAATAAAGTATCTAAGAAAGGTTAGTTCAAAATGACTCTTTAATTATGGATGAACCAAGAAAATGAACAATGGACTTAAAGCAACCTGGTTTTATGTCCCAAACTTGCAACCACATAAGCTTAATTCAAAAATGTCACTCCTCACATCAGGTATATTATCTGCCAAGTGTAGCTATTAGCAAAATTCTTACTTTATTCATTGTCTTATTCTTTATTCATTCTTACTTTATTCATTGTCTGCTAAGGCTGCCATAACAAAGTGCTATAGGCTGGGTGGCTTCAACAACAGAATTTATTTCTCATTGTTCTGGAGACTGGGAAGTCCAAAATGCCAGGAAGGTAAGTTTTCTTCTGAGTCCTCTCCTCTTGGCTTGTAGTCTTCTGCCTTCCTGCTGTGTGCTCATGGGACCCCTTCTTTGTGTGCACATTAGGGAGAGAAAGAGACAGAGAAATTTCTCATCCTCTTCTTATAAGACCACCAATCCTAATGGGTTAGGACCCCACCCTATGACCTCATTCAATCTTAATTACCTCCTAAAAGCCCTATCTCAATATACAGTCACATGTGGGTTAGGACCTCAAAATACGAATCTGGGGGGGGTACACAGTTCATTCCTTAGCATTCATTAAGCTGATATGAAGATTAAAACCATAAAATTGAGGAAAATGTTATGGAGACTAGAAGTTCAAATTGTTGTCATACTGACTCCCCACATTTATAAGTTTAGTATAACTCTCTGTTATCCTTCATTTTAAATATTATAGTTATATCCTAGCCTAATTCAATCTATTCCCTAATAAAATTAATATGCACCTTTTGAAGTAATATTACTCTAATAAAACTCAATTACATTTATCATATAGTGATCAAAATTCTATAGACTTAGATATACTGAAGATTTCTGTTTATAACAAAAATTTACAATATCCTTAAACTTCTACTTCAAATCCTATAATGTAAATATAGAATTGAGAAAGTCTATTTTCAAACCCTCTCTCCCTTCTCAACTGCTCCATTTCTATCTGAGGCATATAATCCATACATTATCCATCTCTTATTTCTCTATGATTTTCTCAAATTTCTGCACTAGATTTTTCATTGCTTCTCTATAAGATTTATAATAAAATTGCCTACATCTTTGAAGATATTTTACACAAAATCAGACTTGTTCATTATCTTCAACATCATCCTACTCCTCCTGACTCACCACCACTATAGTCTGCTCACTATATTCTTTTCTAATTAATTATATGGAATGTATATATTTTAATCTGTTTAAAAAATTATTTATGATGTAACACACTAGTTTCATTTTATCTTTGAATATCCTATGATAATCATCTTCTTAGAAGTGGAAGAGCATGACACTGTAAAAAGCATGGGGTCTGAAGTTGAGACCTAGATTCTAATCTTGCCTGTGGCACTAACTATGGATCTTGAGTAGTAAGTTGGCTAACTGCTTTGTCATCTGTAGAAATAAGCCATTAGACTATATGACTTCAAAGCTACTTTTAATTGTAATTTTACTTACATTTTATTGAGCAACTACTATTGCATATCCTGTACTAAGCAGTATGGAAAGATTCTTAAAAAAGATTCATAGTGTTTCTTATGGAGCTTCTACCCTAGAAGGGAAGATAAGACAATGTCAAAAATAGATGAAAAGAGGAAGAGAGAAGAAGCCTCTTTGTACTTTGTTCTTTATTGTATATGTAGTGGATTGTACAAAGCCTGACACACAGTAATGATTAGTAAATATCTATTGCACAAATCAACCAACGTAAATATAAAATGAGAAAGCATAAAAAAGCACTAAGTTGCGCACATATAGATTGAATCTCGTTTAATGGTATGAAATACAATTCAAATTCTGGGTGCCCATTTGGCCTTTAATCTCAATTCAATCACTTTATATTATTATTCCAAATTAATTATATGTTTTCTCTATCAGAAATAGTAGCCATGACTAAACAATAAAAAATCTGAGAAAGAAATAGAATCAAATGAACTATGGATTAATGGACTGCTTAGTAATAATACCACTTCAGCTAATTGATTGTTAATTGATTTGATAGCAGTTTTGTAGAAATTAGTTATAATGATAACTCTTTAAAATTTGACCAGCATGGCTAATTTAAATTACTACTCAAAAATATAAATCTTATATAATATACTATTTATATAATACAAATTATTATTATTCAATAATTATATATTATTATTCAAAATAATCATAAGTTACTTTTAAAACACAATTGCAAGAAATTTGGGGGGGGGGCAAAAATACTAAGAGTAATACAGTTGAATCTTTCCATATTTAACCCATAGCTGTTTGGTTTAACTTTGAAAGTAACATTAAATATGCTACTTCATACAATACAAAAGTTTTTTTTAACAGGAATCTCAGGACGAACAGCCTAATGCATTAACTTTAATCTAGCTTTATCATTTATTACCCTCCCCCCAATTTTTTTACATTGAACACTAAATTGAATGCATTAATCTTTTCTGCTTCTAATGTATATGCTACATTTTTTCTTTGATTCTTGCTATCCTGAAGCAGCAACATTAAATTCTTTTTTTCTCTCAAACTGCAGTTGTAGATGATCATTTATCAGGTGTATATTAGAGGATAATGTGGTTTTTAGAAATTCCATTTGCTATATGCGGTCTGTGATCTTTGCACAGAGCTTTCATTTGTCATGGGATTTAGCTCTCAGCTGTGTTTAGTTTTTAGGTCTTGAGAACAAGTCAATCCATATTCAAACACTTAATGATATAATTTATGCAGTACAAAAGACTTGACTGCCCTCTATCAACCTATCTGTAGACAAGTCCTTTGAATGTAGTAATGGGTAACAATATGAAAAAAGGACCTCTTGCCAAATATCAAAGTTTCTTGAAAAACCTGACTCTGTAACTTAGCCTTAATGACATTGGCACAGCACCAGAATCTCCTAGAATATTCACTTACTCGACACTAGCCCAAAATAACCAATGTCTTAATGTGTCTGTTGACTTGTTTTGAAATCTGTTACAAACTGAAAAGTTAGAGACCAGTTACACTAAATCTTATGAAATGAGAAAATACCACAACGTGTATGACCAAGAATCCAATGTCTTTCATAGGAAAATTCTCTCTAGGTATAAGGAAAACATAATTTATAAAGCAACAAATTATCTCCTACATCATATTGGGGAATGTAAATGTAAAATAAATAAAAGTTGATCGGGGATTACCCAGCATTGTTTTACTGTCAAGATTGTTTACAGTTTGTTTGAATAAGTAGTGACTAATTTTTAAATTAGTCTTATTTTATCTCATTAAGATTTATCTTGCTGCTTTAAAAACTGAATTTAACACTTCATCAATCATTTGGTTTGTGAAGGTCCCTAAAGTGTTCCAATTCTTATTTGACTAGTATTTTATCAGGTATTCACTTCACTTTAACTTTACTACATTATTTTGTCTCAATTTATAAAAGAAATCTTTATACTGTCATTAATTCCTCAAGTGATTATAATTAGAATCATAAGATGTTGATTTCAAATAACTTTCCATCTTTTCGAAGGGGGGAACCAAAGATTCATGAAAAGATTTTAGGCACTCTGAAGTTTAGTATATTTTGTACCTCCAAATGCCTATTTGTGGTTAATAACATAAAGACATTTTCCATCCTTGATAAATTAAAAGCCTTATCAAAATCCATGTGATTTTTTGGCTACTGGAGCCTTTATTAAAGCTCATTATAAATGAAGTCTAGAATGCCCTTCATTAAACTGTGTCTGAAGTTTGGATGGTGATAGAACTAGTTCATATGGGAATTAGAGTAATTTAAAGATGTACATGAAAATGTTTAAGACACCATCAAAGATGATCAACGATATTATCCATGGTAGTGTACATGTCTCCAATGGGTATTAAATAAATGGTTGTTATTTACAAAGTGAATGATAGGTTATCTAAGGGCATACCTCATAAACATGTAGTCTTTGTGGATATATGTTATAAAAGCCAATTAATAGAAAATTTAAGTGGTTATTACTCTTCTTTTAGCCTGAGATCAATCTCTGGCAGTGAAGGATGAAAGGAATTTTGATCTCCACATTGCCGTGGAGTCTGACCTCCCTTGTGTAAAAAAGGTATGGATAGGTTGATGCCTCTTATACAAGATTTTTCAAGCATTTCTGACAGTGATCCACAAAAAATTAATTTTACATTGCAATCCACTTACACACACAAACACACACAGAAAATATTTCTTACCATTACTCTACATGACCTACACATACATATTTTTTCTATTCTTCTATTCAGTTCTATTACATCTTTAAATTACTGCTTTCATATCACCAACTTGATTTCATGATATCTAATGGGTCATGAACTACAGCTTGGAAAATACTCTCCTAGACCATATCCAATATGCATTGACATGGTCAAGAGTTTATCAGAAAAGAATGGAGCAACTTAGAGGAAGATTGTTAAGAGCACCAGCAACAGAGACTTTGCACATTAGCTCAGAATCAGACATGAACATGACAATGGGCCAGTGACAATGGGTTTTACTAACGCAGATGCTAATCTCCCTAGATCCTAAAGGTTTGAAGGGTGCTTTTGAATTTAACCCTGGCACAGACATATTTTCTAAGGGTTATCTTTTGCTCTTGCCTCTCTTTTGTTTTCCACATTCAATATTTCACTGACTTCTCTGAAATATCTCTTGGACTTCTCCTTTCTATTCCCATTGTCATCACTCTAGTTCAGGAGTGAACTAGATCTGCTTCCCAGATCATTGTAGAAGCATCTCGTTGCTTATCCTCTGTGGTTGCTACGAGGCTTATCTTTGTAAAGAATTGCCCAGTTACATCATTCAACCTGGTTAGAACTCCATAATGATGTTGTACTGCCTAATATATGAAAAGAGCAAAGAGGATCAATATTTACAGAACATTTACTTTGTAGCAGGAGTTGGATTGTGTTCTTTTCTATTCATTACTTCCCTTAATTCTCAAGACTATATTATAAAATAGATGTTTTTGGTAATTCAGAAAGAGACAATAAAAATTACACCTTGCTAAAAAACCAATAACATCACCCATAAGTATTAGTTTCATAGTGCTTCTGTAAAAAATTACCACAAAGTTAGATAATATCATAAATCACAAACATAAATGCACATTCATTATCTGACAGTTCTGGAGGTCAGAATTCTAACAGAGCAAAAGTTAAGGTGTTGGCAGGACTTTATTCCTACTGTGGGCTCTAGAGAAGACTCAGTTCTTTGTCTTTTCCAGCTTCTGGGGACTGCCCACATTCCTCTGCTCATGGTTCTCTTCCATCTTCAAAGCCAGCCATTGCATTCCTTCAACCTCTGCTCCTGTAGTCACATCTCTTCTATGGATGCTCCTGCCTTTGTGTCCTTTATAAAGACCCTTGTAATTGTATTAGATTCACAGGTATAATCCAGGATAATCTCCCTATCTTCAGATTATTACAAGCAAAATTATGCCCATTGGTCTGGCAGTTTAAAGAAAACGGACAAATTCCTTGAAAGATACAAATTATTTGATTTCTCTACTGTTAAATAAATCATAGCTCCAATTTGATCAAGTTGACACAAAATGGTAACAAGGGCAAACAAAAAGGATTTAAGAATGAATCTAAAAAGAATGCACAAGAATTTCATGGAGAATTTTTACCGTTCAATTTTAGGGCATAGAAAAAGGCCTCAATAAACAAAGAAAAAATAACTATGTTCATGGATGGCATGACTTGAACCAATAAAGATAATGACTTTGCCCCAAAATTAATCTAAAAATTCTTTACAATACCAATCAAATGTTGAGATGAATATTTTGAAGAACCTAACATATATACTAATATTTATGTAAGAATAACTACCCAAGAAGGGCTGAGTCAGCTTGAGCAAGAATAGGAAATGGGGAGAAATCAACCTGTGAGATGTTAAGATACATTAGAAAGCTGTAACAATAAAAACAATAAGATATCTGTACAGGAATTGATAAATAGATCAGATCAGTAGAACAGAACAGAATACTCACCAATAGGCTCATATATTTATGGACACTATATATTAAAAATTATACTTAAATGAGGAAATGAGGAAAATAGATTGCACAGTTGAAGGGTTAGGAAATTATCTTGCTTTTTGAAGCTAAAGAAAAGCTGGATTTTAACATTACACCATATTGCAAATATGAATTCAAGATAGATTAAATACCTAAGTGTGGAAGATGAATCTATAATGCTTAAAAAAATGAATATCTCTGTAAACTTCGTATGTGAAAGAACTTCTTAAATAAGACTCCAACAACATAAACTCTAAGTTGAAAAAAAAGCTATTTATCAAATTCATTGTAATTATGTTTTTCAGTTCAACAAAAGACACTACATACAAAGTTTTAATATGTGAATGATTAGTAAATTATAGATTAATAGAAAACATTTGCAAATATCTGGAACAAGAGATTAGTATCCAGACTACAAGGAACTCCTACAAAGGCAAAGGAAAAGGCAAGAAATGCAAAAGAAAAATAGACAAATAATATAAATTGGCAATTCACGGAAGTGAAAACATAAACATTCCATATATAGAGCTTCTTAGCCTCACTAGGTATTGGAGAAAAATAAATCAAAATAATAATGAGATACCACTCTATGTCAATAGATGGTAAAATTTAGAAACTTTAAAATGGGAAATTGCAGGCACTGCTGGTGAAAGCCTACCTGGAGAGCAATTTCTGTTGATCTGATGACCCAAGAATCCCACTTTCAGGCATACAACTAAAAAAATTAAGCAAGAATATTTATCATGGTGCTGTTCAGGGCCATACTAAGTGTTCATAACTAAGAAAATTGGAAGTAAATATGGTAGATACATTCATAATGTATATTGTTATGCAACAATTAAAAATAATGCCACTAAACGTATTCATGACATGGATACATCTTTAAAACATTGTATTGACTGCTTTGAAAACAAATGGACAAGTTCTATAGCACAATACCATTGTCAAATTAAACTCATACACACAAAAACAATGTATATTTTATAAGAATACATACACATATATATCATACACAAAGTGATGGTCTGTGGTAAAAGGAAAAATAAAAAAAAAACATAGAAAACCACACGGACTGAGGACGAGACTGTGCCATGAACTGTGAAAGATGGTTAATACAGTTATTTACTCCTAAAAAAAAAATTAATTGTTCCTGGGCTTCCCTGGTGGTGCAGTGGTTGAGAGTCCGCCTGCCGATGCAGGGGACACGGGTTCGTGCCCCGGTCCGGGAAGATCCCGCATGCCACAGAGCGGCTGGGCCCGGAGCCTGTGCTCCGCAACGGGAGAGGCCACAACAGTGAGAAGCCCGCGTACCGCAAAAAAAAAAAAAAAAAAAAATTAATTGTTCCTAATGAATGTTCCTAAGATATCCTGATTTCTAAGGATATCTAAAGATAAATGGGTGAAGGTGGTCCTGCTAAGTTGGAATAGACTTATGAGGAGTCTTTTTCATGAAGGAATTCAAGGAATGTGTGAAATACTATTTCCTTCTCCTTTAAGATATACAGAGTTATTTGGGGGCTGAGTTATACCATGCAGCTGTAACAAGACCCATGTATCCATATCAGGTGTATAACAAAGGAGAAGTATACAGAATAAATATCCACATTCCATGTTTGTGGCAGCACGTGTGGCTGAGCAGTGAAAATGGTCACCAGACTCTCCTCAGAGGAATGTTCAATATTGCATAATGACAAATATAATCAGAGCAATACAGATTGCAGCCCTGGCTGGGCATGGGAGAATAACTTGTTTGTCCTGAGAAGCCCAAGAGCCTTACCAAGGGATCAGCTACATGTCAGAAGCTACTTGGGAACCACCCCATGGCTCCCTTTGCAGGTAAAGTTAAGTAACTCATGTAATTTCATATGTGAACAAGTTAATGGATGTGTTTCTGTAATGTGAAGATAAACAGGTATGCCTTTGTGAGTATAAATGTACATTTTTTTGTATGTGTAACAGGTTAACCCCAAGTGAGCCTCAACTCCAAGAATTTTTGAATCTTTGATGAGGACACACTGAAATGGGACTAAGCTGAAGTTGAGCAGCCTCATCTTGGCTGAAGGTTGATAAATCAGTACATTCAAGTTCAAATAAACCAGACTATAGGAAGTACTCTATTGTAGAATCATTATGTGACTATTCCTTCAGGTCTGTAGGACCATGCATGTTCCAGGGTAAGGGATGAGTTTCCCCTCAAAGGAAAGGAAATTCTTGCTTACGTCATCCTAAGAATAGGTCAGTACAAGTGCATGATAGAAGTATGTGGCAGGTAGACCTAAGTTTGGAGTAAGAATAAAACTTGCTCTTCTCTCCAGGCCCCAGTATCATTTGGCCTAGTCTCAGAAGTATGGTGATACCTCGTGGTCCACACTGGTGTGAAGACAAACCAGGAAGCCAGCTTGGTCAAGGACTCTAGAACAGGGGTCAGAAAATTTTTTTCATGAAAGGTCTAAATATTAAATATTTTAAATTTTGCTGGCAAGATGGTCTCTATCATAACCGATCAACTCTGCTATCGAAGTGAGAAAGCAACTATAGACAATACATGAACAAATAGGCATGGCAATGTTACAATAAAACTTTACTTACAAAAACAAGCTGCAGACAAGAATTGGCCCACAGGCTATATTTAGTCGACCTTTACCCTGAAACAAGTCTGGAACTTTAAAATAGGGTAAATTATTTTCTTTTAAAATTTACTTCCGTGATCATTATCTTTTGGTAAAGTACCAATAGAGGTTATAGCATCATCTTACTTTTACTGTTTAAGTACAAGTGTTCCATGTAGTCCAAGTCCCCTGAGCAACAAAAAATTTTAACCTTAGTTTATTTTTCCATCTGAAAATATCTTTACTTTGCTTTCATTCATGGAGAATATTTTTACTGGATTTGGTATTCTGAGGTTATTCATTTTTCTTTCCACAACTTAAAGATGTTTACCCACTTTCTTCTGAATTGTCCTTCACAGTTTCTGATAAGACACAGTCATTTGAATCATTGTTCTCCTGTATGAAGTATGTCATTTTTCTCTGAGTATTTCTATATTTTCTGCTTATCTTTAGTTTTTAGCATCATATGATGTGTCCAGGGATGGTTTACTTCTTATTTATCCTTTGTGCATTTTGCTGAGCTTCTTTAACTGTGTAAATTTGGGAAATTTTTAATCATTTTTGGCACCTATTCTTTCTCTATAGTCTTCTGTCATTCCAATTATGCATATGCCAGACCTTTTGATATTGTTTCACCAGTTCCTGAGATTCTATTCATTCAGTTTTTTTCTCTGTTCTTTATATTATATAATTTCTATCATCTAACTTACCAAATCTTTCTTCTGTCATTTCTATTCTACTGTTAAGTTCATTTGCTGACTTTTTTTTCTTTCATATATTGTATATTCAGTTCTACAATTTCCATGTTATTCTTTTTAATATTTTCTAATTATTCACTGAAGATTCTTATCTTTTCACTAATTGTGAACATGTTTTTTCTTTATGTCCCTGAACATAATTAAAATAACTGATTTAAAATCTTGCTAACAAATTGCAACATCTGGATCATCTAAGAGTTTATTGATTATCTTTTCTCTTGAGAATGGGTCACATTTTCCTAGTTTTGTGAATGTTGAATAATTTTGGATTTTATCCTGGGCATAGTTAATGTTATATTGTGGAGACCCTAGATTCTGTTATAATCTTCTAAAAAGGATTTTTGTTTTCTGTTTATTTTAGCAAGGAGTTAACTTGGTTGAGCCCAAACTGCAAATGACAGCTCAAAACCCAGTTCAGTTCTTTTATTGTTTTTTTGAGCACTTTTCAGCTTGTCTCCAGCATGCATGACACGGGGGTCAGTCAGAGATCTGGGAAGAATTTATATGCAGAATTAGGTGATCTCTCTGGCTCTCTACTTTCCAGGACTCCCTCCTCACTCCAGTAGCTGTGGTTGTCCTGAATGTCAGCCTCTGATTCTTAAGGCAGAAAACACTGTGGATTTTCTATTGGATGTGTGTGTGTGTATGTGTGTGTTAAGAACAATTAACATTAGCTCTACCTCTTAATAAAATTTTAAGTGTACATTACGGTATTGTTCTAAGCACAACATTGCACAGGAGAGCTCTAGAACTTATTCATCTTGTATAACTGAAACTTTATACCCACTGAAAAGCAATTCCCTGTCTCCCCCCCACCCAGTCCCTGGCAACCACCACTCTACTCTCTGCCTCTATAAGTATGACTATTTTAGATATGTTATATAAGTGGAATTATGCAGTATTTGTCCTTTTGTGACTGATATTCATTTAGCATAATGTAGTAAAGACTCATTCATATTGCAGGATTTCTTTCTTTTTTTAAGGCTGAATAACATTCCATTGTATGCATATACCACATTTTTTTATCAGTTCACTACTCTATGGACTTTAGGTTGTTTCCATGTCTTGGCTATTGTGAACAATGCTGCAGTAAACACAGAAGTACTAACATTTCTTCAAGACCCTGATTTTAATCCTTTTGGATAAATACCCAGAAGTGGGATTGCTGGAACATATGACAATTCTATTTTTAATTTTTTTAAGAATTACTATACTGTTTTCCATAGTGGTTACACCATTTGTCATTCCCACTAACAGCATACAGTCATTCCTATTTATATGTATCCTCACCAACACTTGTCTTTTGTTTTCTTGATAACAACCATCCTAAGTGGTGGGAGGTAGTATCTCAATGTAGTTTTGATTTGCATTTCCCTGATATTAGTGATGTTGAACACTTTTTCATATAATTTTGTCCATTTATCTTTTTTAGAGAACTTAAGTCCTCTGTCCATTTTTTAATCAAGTCTGGTTGGTTTGTTTGTTTTTTTACTATTGAGTCATAGGAGTTCCTTAAACATTTTAGAAATTAACACCTTATCAGATATATGGTTTGCAAATATTTTCTGCAAGTCTATAGGTTTCCTTTTCACTCTGTTTATTATTTTTGTTTTTGTTTTTTCGCTAGGCAGAAGCTTTTTAGTTTGATGTATTTATTGAAGTTTTAGCCACCCAGTACAACACTAACTTTGGTCTGCCTTCAAGCTAAGAGTCATATTAAGTGGGCAACTCACCCTATGTTGTTCCTTCCTTCCTAGTGTCAACTCCCTTCCAGAATCTTCTTGCTTTTGTTCACTCTTCAGTGATTTCAGGTGGTTTTTCCTGTTGCTGAATGTACTTTATTCAGAGTTTACAATTGTTATCTGTGAAGATACTGGGTCTAGTAGGATCTCACTTAATCATACTAGAAGTGGAAATATGAGAAAATGAATTATAAAATACTATAAATAAGAGCCACTTCTCGCCTTGCCACCCTGTTTTTTTTTGTGTGTGTGGTATGCAGGCCTCTCATTGCTGTGGCCTCTCCCGTTGCGGAGCACAGGCTCCGGACGCGCAGCCTCAGCGGCCATGGCTCACGGGCCCAGCCGCTCCGCGGCATATGGGATCTTCCCGGACTGGGGCACGAACTCATGTCCCCTGCATCAGCAGGCGGACTCTCAACCACTGTGCCACCAGGGAAGCCCTGCCACCCTGTGTTTAAGTGTTGGTAGCAGCAATGGTTATCTCTGCAGAACGGTTCAATATAGCAATGAAGGAATCTTCCAGAAACTAATGTCATGGCAGATGACAAGAAGCTGGCACAGAAGAACTTGAAGGGTCTAGTACTGAGAAGCTGGGAGACAGTGCCCTGACAAACTAATATTAGCTGGAGACTACCATTATGGGGACTCTTTATGACAATAAATCCAGGTGAGATTTGCTCCCTTTTAGTCCAGATTGTACATGCAAAGGAAAGGAACCATATTCTTGCCGATGAGCTAAGATGTTTTGTTTATAAAAACAGAAAACGCTGAAGTAATATTTAATTAAGTTACACAAGAATGATGTAAGGGAAAGAAAGCCAATGCCAAGGTGGAGAACTATAAATTTGAAATAAATATGCAGTACACAATATTGCTCTTTCTAATACTTGGAACCATTATAGAACTCCTAGCAGTTAATATTTACCTGGCTTATAAACTGAACTTGACATCCTTTTATTTCTGTTGGAAATGTTTTTATCACAAAAATATTAGAATTAGAATCACTATTCAACCCACAGTCTCCAAATATTTACATGTTCAATTAAGGAGAATGAATTCTGATGTACTGAAACTAATTAAATACATGACGATGTCATAAAAAGTCTACTTATCCTACATGTGAGGAAGTAACTGCCCCTTTCAGATGTACGGATGTGGCATTTCTTGTCATCAAAACCTTGTAAAAATGTAAAAGTATAAAATGTATAATATTATAGACATGTTTAGTATAGAGAATAAACACTGGGGCAAAGTGGTTTGAATATTAAGACCTCAGCTAAGTTTTCCTTGAACTTATTACCTTACAAATCTAAACATGAGTCTAGGACTCTAACACAAGCTGAGGCGGTTTATTATTATAAAGTGGCACAAAATGTAATAGACAGGGCAAGTGGCTAAAAGCTCTACTAACCTCATAAATTTAAAAAAGCAAAAAAATCTCAGCCTCCTGGCTTAGTAGTCAAATAGTAATTCTGAATTATAAAATTACTGCTATGTAGTGATTTGTGTGATCTGTTACCTTTATGAATATGCTTTGGAAAGAGGGAAGGCAAGTGAAATTATTCTGAAAACAATGTATGAGAAGCAGAAATCCCCAATCAATCTTCCCTTATTTCACAAATAAGTCAGAGAAAGAATAAATGGGAGGTAAAACTGTGATAAAGTAGTAGGGAAAGAGATGGAGTTTTAAAGAGGTTTGGGAATTCTATCAGTATGTGAAAGCACTAAGAGAACTAGAGTTCTACCCCTTAGAAAACCAATACACGCTCTGGTCTAGCCTGGGATCAGTTCTGAGAATAGAGGACAGGGACCATAAGAAAATCTTGAAGGAGATTTAAGGAAGAATTAGGCAAGAAATTGTGTGTGTGTGTGTGTGTGTGTGGCTGTGTGGGTGTGTGCACCTGATAGCCATGGCTTTTTGGACAGAACATTTTCTTTAATGTTTCTAGAATACATTGCAATTTATTCATTGAATGAATAAATTTATATTGAGCACCTACTATAAGATAAGTACTAGGGGAAAATTGTGGATAAAACAGGGTTTCTGCCTTCTTGAAGCTTAGATTTCAGTGAGAGACACAGGCAAGCAAGAACACAATTTCAATACAGTACGATGCCAGGGAGAGGGAACTGCTCTGTACCATGGAAGCATGTAGGAGGAGGGCTCAACCTAAACTGAGGGGAAGGGTATTCAAGGAACACTTCACCGAATTAATGCTTAAAGGAACTGTTTTAGAAACACAGGGAGGAGTGTAGAAGGCTGAGACATAAAGAGCAGATGTGAAGATAATGGGGTGAGAAACAAGGATGGAGAGGTGAACAGGACTCAGTTAGTAAAGGGTCTTATACACCATGTTATAGAGCCTAGTTTTTGTCTTGAGAACAGTGGCGAGCAGAAGAGGCATGATCAGATTTGCATTTTAGAAAGATCACCATCTGGTGAATAGATGGGTGGGTGGGGCAGAGCCTGAGGCAAGGAGCTTAGAAGGTTCTTGCAGTAAGTCACAGGAGAGAGGCTCATGGCTTTATTTAGGGTAGAAGCAGTGGGGATTCAGGAAAGTGGGCAGATTTGAGAGGTACCAAGGACATAGAGGTACCAAGATTTGATGTTTGGTCAAATGTTGGGAGTTTGGAAGAGGGATGTGTGAAGAATACTGCTGAAAATGCTGTTTTGGATTGGTGAACAATGTATTATTTATTGAATGAAAAAGCAAAAGATGAGAAACAGGTTTGGAATTGGGGAGTAGAAATAATGAGATCACTTTTAGCCATGTTCATCTGAGGAATCTGTGGATATCCAAGTGAAGATGTCAAATACATAAGTCAGTTTATGGATTAGGGACTGGTTGGAGGGATGGATGGAAGGATGGATGGATGAATTAGAAAGAATGTGTTGAAGCTATGGAAGTAGATGAGACCTATGAGGAGGAACACATGGCATAAGAAAAAAGAGCCAAAAATAGTTACCTGATGTGAAATAACATTTCAGAGATGGAGAGACGAAGATGCTCTGATACAGAAAACTAAGAAGAAACATCCAGAGAGGAAGAAAACCAGGAAAGTGTGTTATCATGGAAGCCAAAGGAGGAGAGTTTGTTGGAAAGAGAAAGCGTTCAATAGCATTGAATATTACTGAGAGGACAAAATAATGGAAAGTATAAAATATCCTTTAAATTTAGTAACAGTCACACAAATAATAAGTGCCCTGTTGCAGAGTAGCAGATTCCTCCCTTAAAGAAAGGAAATAAAAGGTTCTTAATGCTTCTCTGCGAATTGGTCAGCCTGCTCAGAGAATCCAGCCCACAATGTACTGGAGTCTTCAGTTACATTCACAAACACTAGGGTGTGTGCACCTTCTCAGCATTCAGCATTTACAATGATCCCACCGATGACTACAATGAGAAATAAATAAACCCCTCGTTTTGTCAATTGTTTTGTCTCTTTCTTTTCCTCCTCGTCTGATCCTCTGCTTTTCAATGGGATTCAGTACTAAGGAGTCTTAAATGTACAGCTTTGAAAAAGAAGGACCTCATAAGTAGAAGAATTCAGCAGTATCAAGCAAAAATGCCCATGTTTGGGCACTCCACTTATCTTCTACGGCAGCTCATCTTCTGTACTATTCTAAAATCGTGTGCTGTGGGCACGATATTTATAACCTGGTCTTTATAACCTGGCAGCAGAATTACCTCCCCAGGGTTGCTACCAACCAAGCACTCAACCATTTTGCAGTCCATCAATTATAGTGCCCTTAAAAGGATGTCACAGGGAGAATAATCCACATCTCCTTACATTTACACACACACACACACGCGCGTGCGCGCACGCGAGTCAGTCAGTCCTCTTCTACACCATTGCTCACTATTTCCTCTTTAGTGAATATTCTCCCTTGAATTATAGTTGACCATTTTCTTGTCTCTCACTTTCTATTTAAATTTCTTCAAAACAGAGTCTCTTGTACTTTCATCCTGCCAACACCTAACATCATGCCTCAGACATAGCGAATAATTGACAAATAGTTGTCAAATTTGAACTTATTTAATTAAATTAAGAGCCTATCAGGGTTCTTTCAGTTCTTAGCTCTTTACAAAAGTTGGAAAGCATTATAGTTATTTTTCAATTTCTAAGGTAAACTCTCTATTTCGTGGACATAATTTAATGGCCTAACTTATTTTGTGGTTTACATCATGAGGTTATATTCATTCTGCTGATTGACTCTTAAGACTCTGACTGTCTTATGTTATAAGATGCTCTTAATATAGAGAAAAGTTTTCAAAAATACAATACCGAACTGTTAGAGCACTAGCATTGGGAAATTCACTGAACTTTGGCTACATTTTATTGCACATTAATTATATCTCCCTAAAGTGTATTTTAAAAATTACTCTTGAACAAACCAATAATTAGTAAGGAGATTGAATCAGTAATCCAAAACTTACCAACAGAGAAAAGCCTGGGACCAGACGGCTTCACTGGAGAATTCTACCAAACATTTAAAGAAGAGTTAACACCAAAACTCCTTAAACTCTTCCAAAATATTGAATAGGAGGGAGCACTTCCAAACTCATTCTATGAGGCCAGCATTACCCTGATACCAATGCCAGACAAGGATGCTACAAGAGAAAAAAAAAAACTATAGACCAATATCTCCAATGAATATTGATGCAAAAATCCTCAACGAAACACTAGCAAACAGAAATCAGTAGTACTTTAAAAGGATTAAACACACCTTGACCAAGTGGGTTATATTTCTGTAATGCAAGAATGGGTCAACATATGAAAATCTATTGATGTAATACTCCATGTTAACAGAATGAAGGACAAAAAAACACATGATTATAACAACTGATGTAGAACAGTCATTTTATAATACTTAACACATTTTCATGGTAAAAAAAAACACTCAACAAATTAGAAATAAAAGGAATGTACCTCAACTTAATAAAGCCATATATTAAAAGCCCACAGCTAACAACATACTCAATGGTGAAAGACTAAAAGTTTTCTTTTAAGATCGGGGACAAAACAAGTTTGCCTGCTCTCATTACTTCTATTCAAGACAGTATTGGAAGTCCTAGCCAGAACAATTAGGCAAAAAAAAAAAAAAAAAAAAACCATAATCCAAATTGGAAAAGAAACAAAAATATCTTTGCAAATGACATGATCTCATATGTATAAAAATCCTAAAGATTCCACAAAAATTCTTTTAGAAATAAATTCAACAGAGTTTCAGGACACAAAGTCAACATACAAAATTCAGCTCTATTTCTATATACTAACAATGAACACTTCTGCCAAAAAAAGTTAGGAAAACAATTCCATTTGCAATAGCTACAAACAGAATAAAATACTTAGGAATAAACTTAACTAAGGAACTGAAAGTATTGTACACTAGAAACTACAAAACTTTGCTGAAGGAAATTTTAAAAGACACAAATAAATGGAAATGCATCTCAACTTCATGGATTGAAAGACTTAATATCCTTAAGGTGCCAGTACTATCCAAAGCTATCTACAGATCAAATAAAATCTCAGTGAAAAGATCAACACCAATTCTTTACAAAAATGCAAACATCCATCCCAAAATTGGTATGGAATCTCAAGAGACACCAAATAGCCAAAACAATTTTGAAAAAGAAGAACAAAGTTGGAAGAGTCACACTTCCTGATCTCAAAACATATTGCAAAACTACAGTAACCAAAAGTGCGGTACAATCATAAACACAAACCAGTACCAATGTAATGGAACAGAGAGCCCAGAAACAAACTCTCCCATACATGGTCAAATGATCTTTGATAAGAGTGCCAAAAACCTGGACTTCCTTGGTGGCGCAGTGGTTGAGAATCTGTCTGCCAATGCAGGGGACACTGGTACCAGAAGATCACACATGCCATGGGGCAACTAAACCCGTGCACCATAACTACTGAGCCTGTGCTCTAGAGCCCACAAGCCACAACTACTGAAGCCCGTGTGCCTAGAACCCATGCTCCACAACAAGAGAAGCCACTGCAATGAGAAGACCGCACACTGCAACAAAGAATAGCCCCTGCTCGCCACAACTAGAGAAAGCCCACGCACAGCAACAAAGGTACAGCACAGCCAAAAATAAATAAATAAATAAATTTATTTATGTTTAAAAAAGAATGCCAAAAACCCAAAATGAGAAAAGGACAGTCTCTTCAATAGATAAAGTTGGGAAAACTGGATAACTACATGCAAAAGAACGAAGTTGAATTCTTATCTTAACTTTTATAAAACAACTAACTTAGAACGGATTAAAGACCTAAATGTAAGATTCAAAACTAAAGTTCTCAGAAAAAAATATAGAGGAAAACTTCATGGCATTGGACTGGATTTGGGAATGATTTCTCAGATGTGACACTACAATCACAGGCAAGAGAAGCAAAATAGACAAATGGGCATCAAATTTATAAACTTCTATGCATCAAAGGACAACCATCAACAGAGTGAAAATGCAACCTATGGAGTAGAAGAAAATATTTATAAATCATATATCTGATAAGGGATTAATATCCAGAATATATAAAGAACTTCTACAACTCAACAACAAAAAGTCAAATAACCTGACTAAAAAAATGTGCAAAGGATTTGAACTGACATTTCTCCAAAGATAATATACAAATTGTCAACGAACATATAAAAAGATGCTCACCATCTAGTCATTAGAGGAACGTAAATCAAAACCAACATGAGATATAACCTCACAACTTAGTAGTTAGGATGGCTACTATGAAAATAATAATAATAACAAAACTTATTGTCAATAAAAGTGTTGGCAAGGATGTGGAGAAATTGGCACCCTTGTGCACCATGGTGGGAATGTAAATGGTGCCATCATCACTTAATACGTCATACTGTATGAAAAAACAGTATGGACGTTCTTCGAAAAATTAAAAATAGAATTACCATGTGATTCAGCAATCCCACTTCTGATTATATATCCAAAAGACTTCAAAACAGGATCTCAAAGAGATATTTGCACACCTAAGTTTATTGCAGCATTGGTCACAATAGCCACGAGGTGGAAGCAACCCAAATGTCAATTGACAAATAAATGGATAAAGAAAATATGGTATATACATACAATGGAATACTATGCAGCCTTAAAAAAGAAGGAAATCCTGTCATATGCTATACAAGATGGATGAACCTCATGGACATTAAGCTAAGTGAAATAAGCCAGTTACAGAAAGGGAAGTACTGTATGATCCCACTCACATGAAATGTCTAAAGTAGTCAAAATCAGAAATAGAAAGTACAAAGGTGGTTGCCAAGAGCTCGAGGGATGGCGGAGAGGGAATTAGTGTTTAATGGGCATAGAGTTTCAGTTTTGCAAGATGAAAAAGTTCTGGAGTTCTGCTGCACAGCAATATGACCAAACTTAATGCACCTGAACTATACACTAAAAATGGTTAAAATGGTAAATTTTATCATTTTTTACCACAATTAAAAAAAAATTACTCTTGTCAGAGGCTAAGAAGATCAATCACATTACAGGTATCTCCCATGTCTTTAATCTGACATTCATATATTACTGAATCATAGTCTTATACTTGCAAATTAATAACAAATCTTGGTTTTACAAGGAATATTCTAATGAAGTTTGTCCTTTGTTAAATCTCTCCTCAGTTTTTACCTGAAAGAGAACTTCTCTGGCCACACTCTCTAAAATAACCTCTCATCAGTCACCATCCCCTTTTCTCCACTTTGTCTTCATAGAACTTTATAGCACTCCCTGACATTAAATATTTTATCTCTCTATTTACTTTTCATTGTCTGTCTTCTGCCTAGAGCATAAGTTCCGTTAGGACAGGAACTTTGTATTGTTGTGTGATATTGGCAGCACCTAGAAGAATGCACATGTATGGCAGGTTTTCAATCATTACATGAACAAATAAATTGACATTATTGAGAGAAATAACTTCTACATGAGAGAGGGAATTTTATCTGGGCCATCTATTCTGATTATTTCTTATATCACAAGTACTTTTGTTTCCAGCCTGTTTAAATTAATGAAATCTAGATTTCAGCATGGCAAATCCATTCATTTGAACAGCCATTATGATTTATCACTTACACTGAGCCAATAAGCATCATATATAAAGACAGCTAAAGTAATTGAATTAGTCATACAGCCATATGTCATGATGAAATATATGTTTTAATTAAATGATTCTTTTTCTTTAGCTTACTAACCACCAAAATTATAGCTCTTGTGTTTTAAGCTCTTTTCAACTTGGATACATTCTTCATATTAAGATACTAATCTACGGCTTCCCTGGTGGCGCAGTGGTTGAGAGTCTGCCTGCTGATGCAGGGGATACGGGTTCGTGCCCCGGTCTGGGAGGATCCCACATGCTGCGGAGCGGCTGGGCTCGCGAGCCGCTGCCGCTGAGTCTGCGCGTCCGGAGCCTGTGCTCCGCAGCGGGAGAGGCCGCAGCAGTGAGAGGCCCGCGTACGGCAAAAAAAAAAAAAAAAAAAAGATACTAATCTACGTCTTGTTTTGCTCCTTATTACTTTTTGGCTTTGTTTTGTTGGTTTTTTTAAAAAAAAATATTTATTTATTTATTTTTGGCTGCTTTGGGTCTTGGTTGCTGTGCATGGACTTCTCATTGTGGTGGTTTCTTTTTGTTGCAGAGCACAGGCTGTAGGCTCACAGGCTTCAGTAGTTGTGGCACGTGGGCTCAGTAATTGTGACGCATGGGCTTAGTTGCTCTGCGGTATGTGGGATCTTCCCAGACTAGGGATCGAACCCCTAGGGATCGTGTCCCCTGCATTGGCAGGCGTATTCTTAACCACAGCACCACCAGGGAAGGCCCTGCTCATTATTACTTAAGCCAGTTAAATTTCATGTCACTTCACTATTTTTGACTCTCCTCTAAATTTTGGAGCTTTTAAGGAATACACATTAAAGAGAGATTACCAGGTGTACTTTCATTATAGGAGATTTTGTTGACTCTTTTGTGAACCTGTCCATTGTAGTTGTAGACAACAGATTATAGTCTAATGAATGTAACCTAACAGAGCCAGCAAGACTTGTGTCTGAATCACAACTCAGCCACTTACTAGCTTTGGTGGGCTTAAGTTAGTTAAGATCACTGATTTGCAATTTCTCATCTGTGAAATATGCCAATAATGCCTAGGTCACAGGTATATTAAGAAGATTAAATAAAATAATATATGTGACAGTTCCTGAATACCTGGCACACAACACATGATCTGTTTTCTTACTGTTTTTTCCCTTAATTTCAGCTATACTTTATTGATAATTAGTAAGTTAACTTCTAAAAATTGAATGCCACTTTAAATACTCCAGAAGAAATCTGGCTACATTAAGAAGTTCTATAATCAAACTTTTCATTAAGAGAAAAACCCTTTTGTAAAGCAATGACTCACCTTAAATTTTTATACTTTGAAGTTTCTGTTAAATTAAGTCATAACTTTTATTAATTTAAATGCTTTCAGTTAAAGCTATTTGTTTCTTCACCTTCATAATTCAGAGAAATGTTTTCACTTTCTCTCCAAACATGTAATATAATCAATAATATAGTAATCACTTTATCTCTGTAACTTTCTCTCAAGCAATCAAAAAAATTAAGTTTACTGTGGTTACCTAATAGACTATGTTGGATCTGGTAACAACCCCTCTGCTAGATGTTAGGATGAACAACACTTAGTAAGACCATAAACAATCTGAATGTATACTAATGCTTGTTAACCCAGATCTTTAATATATTATATTACTTTCTTAAGTTCTAAGGATATCAAGTGTAATAAGAATAGAATTTCTTTCTGGTTAATAAATAGTACATAGTTTTAACCAATTTTCATATTTCTAGTTTTTCTAATCCTCATCCCTAAACAAGCAAAATAATGGGAATAAGTACACCAGTGTTCTTTTTCTTTTTACATAATACTTTAGGCTCTGTGTCAACTGGGTATCTAGTCTCCTGGTCCTCGGTTGCTTGAATTATTTTTCACCCACTTGGAAGTGACTTTAGATTTTATATTATTTTGCAAATGTCACTAATTTGACTGAACTGTGTTTTTCAGTGGATACACTTCTCGGCAGCTTCCTTTCTCCTCCTCTTTTACCACCTCATTTCCCCTGCTTAAACCTTTCTTTACTGTCTCCCATGAAACTCAGAATGTGAACGCATCCTGCATCTGGTTAACGTTATCTTCCTTTGCATTATCTAATACCCAGCTTCCTCCCTTTTTCCCCTTTTCCAGAAAACTTGCTTTTGATTCTGTTCTTCACAACGGTGTTTGGTAATTGTTAGTGTTTGCATTCTTTCTTTCCAAGGAAACTGACTTTCTTATGCTTTACTGTAAATGAACCAAAAATATTCTAGAATTTTTTCTGATATAATAACCATGCATAGTATTTACACCTCTGCCCAAATGTCACTGAAAAGATAAATTCTCCTTCATCAACATGACTACAGGTATTCTACCTTGAGTAAAAATGGCTTATATGAAGATTAAGAATTATTCCATTTTTCAGCCACTATGGAAAACAGTATGGGGGTTCCTTGAAAGACTAAAAATAGAGTTGCCATATGAGCTAGCAATCCCACCCCTGGGCATATATCCAGACAAAACTGTAATTTGAAAATATACATGCACCCCTATGTTCATTGTAGCACTATTCACAATAGCTAAGACATGGAAACAACTTAAATGTCCCTTGACAGATGAATGGATAAAGAAAATGTGGTACATATACAATGGAATACTACTACTCAGTCACAAAAGAGAGTGAAATAATGTCATTTGTAGCAACATGGATGAACCTAGAGATTATCATACTAAGTGAAGTCAGTCAGAAAGAGAAAGACAAATACCATATGATATCACTTACATGTGGAATCTAAAATATGACACAAATGAACTTATTTATGAAACAGAAGCAGACTCATAGACATAGAGGACAGACTTGTGGTTGCCAAGGGGGAGGGATGGATTGGGAGTTTGGGATTAGCAGATGCAAACTATTGTATATAGAATGGATAAACAACAAGGTCCTACTGTATAGCACAGGGAACTATATTCAATATCCTGTGATAAACCAAAATGGAAAAGGAAAAACAATAATTGTTCCATTTTTAATGAAAGTATTCATCAGTTTAAAGTTAAAAATAATGAATTTATTTTGTTATTTATGTGACTATTCTTAAGGGAAAAATATTTTCTGATTGTGAAAACTGTGCTGAAAATTCAGTTTTACTCCAAACATTCAGTACTTCTATTGGACTGTTTTGTTTAATTTGTCTGCATATGTATGTTATGACTTAATCAACAGACATTGAATGGTTTGGGTGTTATATATTAGGTATTATGAAATATCCAAATGATAAGTAAGAGAAGAAGGAAGAACACAAAGAAATAAGAGGTATCACTGATGCTTTCCCACCAGCATTCGCAAGAACACTAGGGTTTTCCATTCTAATTTAATAGGTCTGATTAGCTTATATCCTTGCTCTGCAAGAAAATAAAGTATCAATTTTTGTCTTCTCTAAAGGATTCTACTTCCCTGGTATAAAAGCACAGGAAATGCAGTTTAAGGGACTCTTCAATGTTTCTTGCTTTTAGGTTGGGGCCCATGACTCCCTTGCTTGAGGGTCACTATTCAAGTTATTCCTGAAATCTTTCTTGACAGATGCTTCTTGAAGATATGTGAGTTTGAGCAGGCATGATGGTGGGTGTGCACACTATCTTCTCATCTACCCATGGTATTCAGCGCTTTCCACGTGGGATGTGATTCCCGTCCTCAGCTTGACTGAGAGAGCAGGAGAGTTTAATCAAGTATGCCTATTACAACCAAAACAGCCATAACAATGAACTGACTTCTATGATCTATCAAAAGTCAAAACTCCAGGATATTTTTGTGCTATGGTTATGGAGGAAAATGCTAATCTCATTTCTTATTCCTATACTTAACAGTCCCCATGTGGGCAGAAATCCACACTGTCAAATTTCGTGGCACTGAGAAAGCCCTGGTTCCTAACATGCCTCACATTGAACTCTCCCTAAGGTCTGAGTGTCAACATTTGTCAGTCAAGCATTCCTACTGGCTAGCAGCACCCTTTTTGTCACTTTTTCTATTCTTTTCTTTTATGATAAGAAGAAGCCGAGGGCTCCTATAAAATTCCTGAAAGTGAAAAGAAAACAGATGAAAAATTGTAAATCTAACGTTGGTGTCGTTAGAACTGAATTGTATGCCATATGAATATGGACAGACTCCTGCAACCAAACTCTTGGTTAACTCCAAAAAATCTTTTTCCAGTTTGTAATTATGCTTCAGGACAAAGCCATTCACAATTTACATGAAATAAGCCCACAGAAGAATTTTCTTGCTTAATTTTCCAGTCTGTTTTGAAACCTCTCATTTAAACAAAATTCTACCCATATTTTTTTCTTCAAGCCAATAAGTACAGGCAAAGTACTTAAGGGAATTTAATTATCATTAAGTCATTTGGGCAGTAAATGCAAAGAAATCAGACCCTTCTCCTCTCCAGATCATCAGAAGCTGAGAGTGAAAAGATTGAGTCTGTGACTTGGCACAGGTCAATGTCTTTGGAGGTAATAAAAAATGTTTCAATGAAAAACTTCCGTCTTTTTTACAAAAAAGGCCTAGCCCAGTGAGCTGTGGCTTTGAATGTAGAGGTTGTCATTTTTGGAGGATGAAATGAAAACCACTTTTCAGGCTGTAGTGGTGGCAGGAAAAAGGTCTCTTCCTAGGAGAGTTTATTACTTGTCCATTAGAAGGCTTAGCATCAAATCCCACAGTGGGGAGATTTAAACAAGGGTTATAGGCTAGCTAGGTCTCCCTGCAGCAGTTTGTACTGTGGGCAGTGACAGCCTCATTACCACCCAAGCTGCTCCTACACTGACTGCAGTGTGACATGGAAAGAGCAAAAGGAAGGGGAAGGAGAGAAATGTAATATGATCTATTATTTTGCAATTAACTTGAGACTAGCCCCTGTCCACTGTCAGCACACACACTGCACACACCAGACACACTCATACACATATGAGGCTGGATCCAGAAACACTAAATCAATTTCCCCTCTGTCTCTCACTCTCATGGAGAGACTAGAACAACCTCACCTTCTCCTGTGTGAAAACTTGGCTCCCAAGACCCTCATGGACCAGAGCACCAGGTTCTTCACTCTCCTGGAAGAAAGCCAGCTAGAGATTTCATTTATGCATATTCCTCTTCCATCACTGTTTTGTGATATCTGTTTCATGATATGGATTTCATCATACAACTTAAATGCAAATGATCAGAAAATCTAAATACTACCTAAGTAATTACATTTGTCTTTAATTATAACGACTAATTTGTCCAGTGTCCTAGAAAAACACTGGTTGGCATCAGTTACATAACTTTACCTGAAAGCAGACCAAGCGCTTGTTTATCCATGCTAGCTAATTAAGTAAAAATTCATTGCAAAGAAGTTAAACAGATTAACATTGTTTGTATATTTTAAATTATCATTAAGGTAGGGGAAATAAAGATATTTTCAAACATTGTAAAATAAAATATAAAGTATTGTTATTTGCATGCACACCCTTATCAGAGAAGCTAATAACATGGTTTGAAAAATTATTAGAACTAACAGTTAAATATATGGAGAGACTGAGAGAGATAGATCCCACTAAGCGGCACCAAGAAAAAATGTAAATTACTTGTATTAATTTTTTAAATATGAAGAATCTATATTAAGAAAACAATATGTCAAGAAGACTTGAATAAATAAAATGATATCCCATGTTACTGATTATAGACTTTATTTTAAAGATATTCTCCTGTAATTGCTTTTCAAGTTTAACTCAACTACAAGTCTCAGTGTTGCAGGGTGTCTTGCAGGAGTGGGGCTCTTACCAATGGATGTAAATATGCACCTGGTCCAGGAGCTGGAAAAAGTGAAGAAGGATCTGGTGGGAAGAACCAGATGAGCTAGCAGATATATGACCACATGCTTGAGCTGCAGCAGTGCCTGGTGACCCTGCACCAACCTCCTGAGAGTAAAAGGCATATAATCCTGCTTTACTTCCACCTTCCAAATCTCACACAAAATGTCTCTTCTGGCCCAGCCAAACTTGGAACTATTCAGGGAATGGAACTCTGTTTAATGTACTGGCAAATTAGTTAGGCTGACAGAATACAAACTCAACACAACCATACAAACTTTTTGAAAGTAGTGACTTATAGAGCTTTGAGGGTATAGAAGAATTTTCTAAACATGACATCAAAGGCAAAAAGCATAAAGAAAAAACTGAAAGATATGACTTCATAAAAGTTTTTCTTAAGTCTGTTTAAAGAAACAAAAACCAAATGTAATTATTTTATTTAAAGAAAGAAAAAATTAGGGAAATATTTTCAGTGTAGTGATAGACAAATTCTTAATCTGTTTAATATATAAAGAAGCTTTCCAAATTAATAAAAAAGAGATGAACACCTGATATTTTAAATGTACAATAGGTAGTAACTTAATTCACAAAAGAAGAAAAAATAAAATGGCTAAAACACATTTTTAAATGTAAAATCTATTGGAAATCAAATAAATGCAAACTGGTATTCACCGACCTGTTGGCAAAAGGTATAAAAATAAGTATATATCCTAATATAAAGAAAGTATTAGGGAATCAATTCTTTAATGTATTCATACAATTTGATCTAGATTTTTTAAACTTTATTAATTTTTTTCAGAAAAAATATATCACAAAATGCCCAAGATAAAATAAGCACCTAATAAATATGTTTGAAGGAGTGTGTAAAAATTCTTTTGCTCTAAGGATATTTAAAACAGCAAAAAATGGAAATGTCCCATAATAACATATTAGTTAAATAGACTTTGATATCTCCTTTCAATAAAATATTGTGTAGCCATTGAAAACATTTGATTAAAAATGTGGAACCATTTATGATAAAATAAGCAGTTTAAAAAGTTTTATCATGTGATCTCATTTGAGTAAAAAATGTTATATATCTACACATATATAGTCATTCACATGGATGAAAGTAATGGAAGGATATATACTAAATTATTAGTAGAATTACTGTTCTTTTCATTTTCAGTAAATATGTATTATTAATACAGTACAAGAAGTGATAGAAGTCATTTTAACTACTATTAAAAAGCTTGATTACATGATAAAAACTTTATTATTTTCCCCTTCTCCCCTCCCTTAAATGTCTGTACTCTTATTGAGTGTATGAAGCATAAAGATATCAAAGAGAATAAGATGAATTTAATTAGAAGGATGAGGGAACTCTTCCCAAAAGAGGTGACATTTGAGATAAGTCTCAAAGGGTGGGCAGAATTTTAAGTGGAAGAGCTGTAGTAAACAGGAGGCATCAAAGTGTATGGGGGAGCAAATACTGAGCCTGTGCTCTAGAGCCCGTGAGCCACAACTACTGAGCCCGCGTGCCACAGCTACTGAAGCCCACGTGCCTAGAGCCCGTGCTCCACAACAAGAGAAGCCACCGCAATGAGAACCCCACGCGCCACAACAAAAAGTAGCCCCCGCTCGCCACAACTAGAGAAAGCCTGCGCACAGCAATGAAGACCCAATGCAGCCAAAAATAAATAAAACTAAAATAAATTAATAAAAAAAAGAAGTGTATGTGGGAGAAGAGATGAGTTCAGTTTGTGGAGCAGCAGGAGTAGCAGGTGTGTTAGACATGAAGCTGAAAGGTCGGTCGGAATAAAGAAGATAAGTAGACTTCTCCATCCTAATGAGGAGTCTGAATCTAGCAATACAGATACTTTGCACATTGGTATTTCAGGTGGAGCAAAGCCTGGGAAATGCCTTTAACCTTCAGTTATGGGTCACATGCTCAGAGCCCTGTAAGGACTCTGAACCTGGGATTCAGGCATTAGATGGTCTCAGAGACTGACTCAGGGAAATGTTTATGAATACAAAAGAAATTATCATTAAGCCTTCTTAATATATATTCTACCCATAAAAATCATTTTTGAAGATTGATATTGATAGCCTAGGTCAAAGGAGTAGGAAATAAATTCTTTTGCTCTGGCTAACATTATTGGTAAATAAGTGAGAACTGACACTCTTTTTTCTTTTTCATCCCACATAATATTCTTATAAGATACTTTTTTTCTGGAATATGAACATGTCACTCTTGAAAATAAGCCCAGGAGTATGGGTCTAATTGCCACGAGACACATCATGCAGCCCCAGATCCACAAGAATCCACCTCCACCGATCTCTGCATGTGCTCCTTCAGTATCCACCCTCCCACTTCTATGAGTCTATCTAAATATACATACGGTTTGCCTGTCTTGACTAAAATGACTAGTTATTTCAGGTCAAAAAAGAATTCATTTTGCTTTTTTAAAAAAAATTACACATAATGTCTGCCCATTTCTATGGAGCCAGCTGATTCAATCAAAGTCATCTAACAATTTATACCTACCTTTGAAAAGTTTTCTTAATCATTCATTAAGGAAACCACTGCATGCCTCCCTGCCCTTTACAGGCAGCTCTGTATGACAAGATAGGCATGGTGGTTTCTTATTACTGCGAGGGACTGTCATTGAATGTTAATTGTGTATCTCTGCAGCTAACTGAAACTTATGAGTGAAAATGAACCCCCCCAAAATAATTACTGTGTGTTCACTGATAAAAATGGAAAACAACACCATTACCAATCATGGTTAACATTTACCTTCTAATTATGAATAACACAAAATAATCTCTTTTTATTACTGATGTAGATCATGGTCTGTACTCCTGAAATAACGTTTCTTCTTCCTACCTCTGCAACCTGAGCTTACCCATCCTCTGTGTCATTTTCTCTAGTGTTTTAGATGATTGGTCAGTTAATGTAAAACACTAACTAAAGCTTATGTTAATAGCCACAGATAATTATTTAAAATACAGAAGAATATAAGCTAAAAGTGTCTCTTCCAAATAGAATTTGCTATTTAACCAAACCACACAAAGCAGTGAAAAATGAAAGTGTTACGATCACTGCGCTAGCACAGAGAGGGTCACTTATGCCAGGTCGGTCATTGCCCACACTGCCAACATACAGACAACATCCTTTTTTATTTCTATATATTAAGGCAGAATCTAGAAAGAGAAAGAAAATAGATCAAAAATTACACTTTTTGGAAATTTGGTCTGATGAACCATGAAACACAACCCAAGACAGAAATATGATGGATAGTGTCGTTAACATTTAAGAAAGCATTGACTTTAGATGGTCTCTGTCCAGATGCACAGCTAATCATCAAAATCCTTACCAAAATTATGTATGAGTGTAAAAAAATACATTTCAAACACATAAATCTATAAAGGTGTTAGAGCAAGAGAAATTGACATGCACTGGCTTCGCTGGGGTTGTGAATCAATTTGCCAGTGTTTTTGCTTTGCTGTCCTACTGCTTTCCAGAGTTCGATTTTCTCATTTACAAAAATTTGGGATATATTTCATTTACCAAAAAAAGTTGGATTTAACTCTATAATTTGTAAATCTTTATGCACATTTCCAAAGCATACATGGGCTTAACTACATTTTTCCCTGATTACTTTTATGCCTAATACATCATGTTAGATCTCACATCTTGCACTTTCACAATAAAACGTTCAGATGAGAAGGCGATAACCCAAACAACCTGACAATGAATCAGCAGACACTTGCAAAAAATAAAACCTGAAGTTAGACATAATCTATAAAATTGGTGCAGATTTAATTTGAGGGCTATTTTCTACTTACACTTAAAAATTTTTTTTTTCTGTTCAAGGATGAAATCTCTGTTGCGATTTTGCAGAGGGTTAATAAACAGTCTAACAAATGACCAGCTGGTGTCAGTGACCCTACCCCATTTCTCTTCCACCTTCACTCACATGGCAAGTGGGATATGAACGCGTTGTTCTGCGTCGTATTCAAAGATGACACGACTGACAGTGATTGCTCCAGCCCCGTGTGTGACTGAGAAGCCCAATATGGTACCAGAAATCCTTCCTGTAGTTTGCACATATGAAGCTTGTTGGGAGATTTGTGACTGCAGCTGCTTTTAACAGAGCCTGCCATTGTTTATATCTCTGCCTCCAAAATACAAAATGGGCCGTTGCTAGGAACGAACCACTCCATTTCCTGATCACTGCAAGCCAGACTGATGTCTCTGTTGTTCTTTCCCAGATGTTCTCCAGCACGACCACGTTACTTGAAGTTGCGCTTTGCCTCATTCAGGGATGAACAAGATAAGTTAGCTTGAATGGCAAGTATCCCTTTGGTTGGAGATTGTGTGCACTGCAGTGAACAACAATAAAAATTGAGAACTGATTCTAAGTACCTACTCTGCATTACAGAGCTGTGATAAATGGTAGGCAGAACACAAAGCAGTATGAGCCGTAGGCTCTGCCATTGGGTTGTTTACTAGGTAGATACACTCTTAAAATGGTGCAAGTCAATGAATGATTAGGACAAGGGCTGGACAAGGACTTCCATAAAATGTAACTAGAGGGAGAGACCATTTCAGGTTTGGATGTGAGGAAATTCTTCCTGGAATAGAGTATATTTGAAGAAAGATGATCAGAGAGGACACTTTGAGCATGGGAAATGTGAAAGACTATAGCAAATTGGCAAATGGACAATGTATTTTGAAAATAGTGAATATACAGGTTGGGCCCAAGGGCAAGACTACAGGATATAAGAAAGAAGTAGGATGGAGCCTGGACATAAGGGTTAAAGCCATTATAGACATGTCATAGAAACTTCGAAAATAATTAGATTAAGGAGCAGTCAATCCATGAGCATGATTTGTCCCCATTCTGGCACAAACTAATTGTGTAATACTGAACAAAGGATTTAACCTACCAGGGCCTCAATTTTTAAATCTGTAGATTGAGAAGACTAGAATAGAAAAATAGTTCTCAACACCTAGGTGCAGAAATATTTGGAAAATTATGAAGGAACAACTAAAGATTTGGGAAAGGGGGGTGATATTAGCATCTAATGGACCTAGCCAAAAATGCCTGATGTTCTGCAACACATGGAACGGTCCCATCAGAAAATGTTCACACAGTTTTCAAATGTCCCCCAGGCATAGGGGGAATAACCTATTTATTATTATCTGAGCCTAAAAGCCAATTCTGTTTTGTTTGAAAATTTAAAGTATGTTAATTAAATATTAATGTAGTTGCTTTCCCTAGATGTAACACTCTTATGGTATTTGGATTACCAATAAAATTGTCACCTTCATGGTAAATCTAAGTATTTGTAAGAATATAATTATTTAGCTCATATTTCAAAATGCCAATATAAAAGAAGGTATTGACAATATGCACTTGAATATTGTCTTCATTTATTTTTTTCATAAATTTATTTATTTTTGGCTGCGTTGGGTCTTTGTTGCTGTGTGCGGGCTTTCTCTAGTGGTGGTGAGCGTATGCTACTCTTCATTGCGGTGCACGGGCTTCTCATTGCGGTGGCTTCTCTTGTTGCAGAGCACGGGCTCTACAGGCGCGGTCGAGGGCTTGTGGGCTTTAGAGCTCAGGCTCAGTAGTTGTGGCGCACGGGCTTAGTTGCTCCGTGGCATGTGGGATCTTCCCGCACCAGGGCTCGAACCCGTGTTCCCTGCATTGGCAGGTGGATTCTTAACCACTGCGCCACCAGGGAAGTCACATTGTCTTCATTTAAATCCAAACTCATTCATTCTAAGTAGGGGAAAACCTCAGGTTACTTCATAGTATCTTCTAGTGTAGTTGCACCTAAGTTGTCACATTTTGAAAGGCACATTCTTTTATTACAAATGTTTTTTTCTTTTCTTCCTCCTTCTTATTATAGTTAGGGCATTTATTAAGGGTTTTAAATGATGTGTACAGGTAGACAATCTACCTATGAATTTTATTTCAGCTAGACAAGAGGATTGTAGAAAAGAGGTATTATATCTGCTGAGATTGGGGGCCACTGAGTGAGATGATCTGGAAGCTCCTTCCAGAGCAAACCCTCTGTTATCCTGCTGATGTGAGAGAGTCTAGGGCTCAGATGTGTCCAGTGAACTCTCAGAAGCTCAGTGTGCTATTTCTTAACAAATACAGCCATAGATTAGTAAATGATTACTTAATGGACGGAAGGAGCAACGTCAAGACAATCCATCTTTCACTAACAGAATGATATTTATCCTTCGAATATTTACCCTGGGAGTAAATATAAGCAGAAAATCCTTAGGATTTTTCAGTAAATTCCTCACCAAAAACAAAGGGTTTTTCTTTGTAGTGTTCTGAAGCAGCATGCCTCTGGTACCCTATGCCTGCTAAGCAGTCACTCACTCATCTGATCAATTTCCAATGGCATTTGACATGTCACAATGCTCTTTTTCTCTTACCATTGTCACTCTGCCTCTTGCGTGAAAGCAGTCGTGGCCATGATATTTTTTACCATGTCTGCAGTTCAGCAAACGTTGATTTAAGGCTTTTATACTTGGAGCATGTCCTGGACTCTCCCCAACACACCTTGAGCAAGCAATGCCCTGACCTGGAGACGGTGTAGGCATAACGCCAGCCTCGATGGTCAGAAGATTTCTGCTTCCTTTGCCGGCTGTAGGATGTTTGCAGGGGCCCCTGGGAGATGCTTGGCTAATGAGTTACAGGCTGCCTCATCTATCCAGTGCTTTGACTATCTGCCCAATCTTTCTAAGCTCCTAACCTCATGCTTCCTCTTTCCTCCTACTAGATGTCCTTCTGGGAGACATTGGATATGGGGATGAAACAGTCTAATCCTAGGGCCTGCAATCTTGTCAGTGTGTACAACCCAGGGGTCTGTTGCTTTGTTTATCTTTCCTACTTGTCTAGTGGGAGGTTTGGCGAAACGGGAAGAAATCAGATTGTAGTCTTGGAAAAATATCTGAGTGGTTTGTTGTTGTTTTTAAATTCCAGTCATTAATAATGGAGGGCTGAAACTGACTTACTTGAAAATGAAGTTGTCTGCTTTGAATATAGCAATCTTTCCACTCTGACAATAAGGAAGATCTTACACATTGTACTATGTTCTTTTAAAACTGACCTTGGTGACTGTCAACAAACAGAATAGCAGCTTAAACAGTAAGATATCTTTACGTTAGAAAACCAAAGATGTTATTTCCAAAACAGAATCCTGTTGACCTCACGTAAGCCATGCTTTGTTTTGGACAGACTGAACGAATTGAAGGAAGGGGAATTTGGGGATAGAAATTTTATTGGTTGCTTTCTGTTGTTTTTTTTTAAAAAAAACATTGTTATTGGAGTATAATTGCTTTACAATGGTGTGTTACTTTCTGCTTTATAACAAAGTGAATCAGCTATACATATACATATATCCCCATATCTCCTCCCTCTTGCGTCTCCCTCCCACCCTCCCTATCCCACCCCTCTAGGTGGATAGAAAGCACCGAGCTGATGTCCATGCGCTATGCGGCTGCTTCTCACTAGCTATCTATTTTACATTTGGTAGTGTATATATGTCCACGCCACTCTCACATTTCGTCTCAGCTTACCCTTCCTCCTCCTGGTGCCCTCAAGTCCATTCTCTATGTCTGTGTCTTTATTCCTGCACCTGGTTCTTCATAAACTTTTTATTTTATTTTATTTTTTAGATTCCATATATATGTGTTAGCATACGGTATTTGTTTTTCTCTTTCTGACTTACTTCACTCTGTATGACAGATTCTAGGTCCATCCACCTCACTACAAATACCTCAATTTCGTTTCTTTTTATGGCTGAGTAATATTCCATTGTATATATGTGTCACATCCTTCTTTATAGATTCATCTGTCGATGGACACTTAGGTTGCTTCCATGGCCTGGCTATTGTAAATACAGCTGCAGTGAACATTGTGGTACATGACTCTTTTTGAATTATAATTTTCCCAGGGTATATGCCCAGCAGTGGGATTGCTGGGTCGTATGGTAGTTCTATTTTTAGTTTTTTGAGGAACATCCATACTGTTCTCCATAGTGGCTGTATCAATTTACATTCCTACCAACAGTGTAGGAGGGTTCTCCACACCCTCTCCAGCATTTATTGCATGTAATTTTTTGACGATGGCCATTCTGACCAGTGTGAGGTGATACCTCATTGTAGTTTTGATTTGCATTTCTCTAATGATTCGTGATGTTGAGCATTCTTTCATGTGTTTGTTGGCTATCTGTATATCTTCTTTGGATAAATGTCTATTTAGGTCTTCTGCCCATTTTTGGATTGGGTTGTTTGTTTTTTGATATTGAGCTGCATGAGCTACTTGTATACTTTGGAGATTAATCCTTTGTCAGTTGCTTCATTAGCAAATATTTTATCCCATTCTGATGGTTGTCTTTTTGGATTGTTTATGGTTTCCTTTGCTGTGCAAAAGCTTTTAAGTTTTCTTAGGTCCCATTTGTTTATTTTTGTTTTTATTTCCATTTCTGTAGGAGGTGGGTCAAAAAGAATCTTGCTATGATTTATGTCAGAGTGTTCTGCCTATGTTTTCCTCTAAGAGTTTTATACTGTCTGGCCTTACATTTAGGTCTTTAATCCATTTTGAGTTTGTTTTTGTGTATGGTGTTAGGGAATGTTCTAATTTCATTCTTTTACCTGTAGCTGTACAGTTTTCCCAGCACCACTTATTGAAGAGGCTGTCTTTCTCCATTGTATATTCTTGCCTCCTTTATCAAAGATATGGTGGCCATATGTGTGTGGGTTTATCTCTGGGCTTTCTATCATGTTCCATTGATCTATATTTCTGTTTTTGTGCCAGTACCATACTGTCTTGATTACTGTAGCTCTGTAGTATAGTCTGAAATCAGGGACCCTGATTCCTCCAGCTCCATTTTTCCTTCTCAAGATTGCTTTGGCTATTCGGGGTCTTTTGTGTTTCCATAAAAATTGTGACTTTTTTTTTTCTAGTTCTGTAAAAAACGCCATGGGTAGTTTGATAGGGATTGCATTTAATCTGTAGATGGCTTTGGGTAGTAGAGTCATTTTCACAATGTTGATTTTTCCAATCAAAGAACATGGTATATCTCTCCATCTGTTTGTATCATCTTTAATTTCTTTCATCAGTGTCTTATAGTTTCCTGCATACCGGTCTTTCATCTCCTTAGGTAGGTTTACCCCTAGGTATTTTATTCTTTTTGTTGCAATGGTAAATGTGAGGGTATCCTTAATTACTCTTTCAGAGTTTTCATCATTAGTGTATAGGAATGCAAGAGATTTCTGTGCATTAATTTTGTATTCTGTTACTTTACCAAATTCATTGACTAGACCTCGTAATTTTCTGGTAGCATCTTTAGGATTCTCTATGTATAGTATCATGTCATCTGCAAACAGTGACAGCTTTACTTCTTCTTTTCTGATTTGGATTCCTTTTATTTCTTTTTCTTCTCTGATTACTGTGGCTAAAACTTCCAAAACTATATTGAATAATAATGGTGAGAGTGGGAAACCTTGTCTTGTTCCTGATCTTAGTGGAAATGGTTTCTGTTTTTCACCATTGAGAAAGATGTTGGCTGTAGGTTTGTCATATATTGCCTTTGTTATGTTGAGGTAAGTTACATGGATGCCTACTTTCTGGAGGGTTATTTTCATAAATGGGTGTGGAATTTTGTCAAAAGCTTTTCCTGCATCTATTGAGATGATCATATGGTTTTTATTCTTTGGTTTGTTAATATGGTGTATCACATTGATTGATTTGAGTACATTGAAGAATCCTTGCATTCCTGGGATAAGCCTCACTTGATCATGATGTATGATCCTTTTAATGTGCTGTTTGATTCTGTTTACTAGTATTTTCTTGAGGATTTTTGCATCTATGTTCATCAGTGATATTGGCCTGTAATTTTCTTTCTTTATGACATCTTTGTCTGGTTTTGGTATCAGGGTGATTGTGGCCTCATAGAATGAGTTTGGGAGTGTTCCTCCCCCTGCTATGTTTTGGAAGAGTTTGAGAAGGAAGGGTGATAGCTCCTCTCTAAATGTTTGATAGAATTCACCTGTGAAGCCATCTGGTCCTGGACTTTTGTCTGTTGGAAGATTTTAAATCACAGTCTCAATTTCAGTGCTTGTGATTGGTCTGTTTATATTTTCTATTTCTTTCTGGATTAGTCTCAGATGGTTGTGCTTTTCTAAGAATGTGTCCATTTCTTCCAGGTTGTCCATTTTATTGGCATATAGTTGCTTGTAGTAATCTCTCATGATCCTTTGTATTTCTGCAGTGTCAGTTGTTACTTCTCCTTTTTCATTTCTAATTCTATTGATTTGAGTCTTCTCCCTTTTTTTCTTGATGAGTCTGGCTAATGGTTTGTCAATTTTGTTTATGTTCTCAAAGAACCAGCTTTTAGTTTTATTGATCTTTGCTACTTTTTCCTTCATTTCTTTTCCATTTATTTCTGATCTGATCTTTATGATTTCTTTCCTTCTGCTAACCTGGGGGGGGGGGTTTGCTCTTCTTTCTCTAATTGCTTTAGGTGTAAGGTTAGTTTGTTTATTTGAGATGTTTCTTGTTTCTTGAGGTAGGATCGTATTGCTATAAACTTCCCTATTAGAACTGCTTTTGCTGCATCCCATAGGTTTTGGGTCGTCGTGTTTTCATTGTCATTTGTTTCTAGGTATTTTTTGATTTCCTCTTTGATTTCTTCAGTGGTCTCTTGGTTATGAAGTAGTGTATTGTTTACAGTTTTTTTCCTGTAGTTGATATCTAGTCTCATAGCGTTGTGTTTGGAAAAGATACTTGCTACAATTTCAGTTTTCTTAAATTTAGCAAGGCTTGATTTGTGACCCAAGACATGATCTATCCTGGAGAATGTTCCATGAGCACTTAAGAAGAAAGTGTATTCTGTTGTTTTTGGATGGAATGTCCTATAGATATCAATTAAGTCCATTTTGTTTAATGTGTCATTTAAAGCTTGTTTTTCCTTATTTATTTTCATTTTGGATGATCCGTCCATTGGTGAAAGTGGGGTGTTAAAGTCCCCTACTATGATTGTGTTACTGTCAATTTCCACTTTTATGGCTGTTAGCATTTGCCTTATGTATTGAGGTGCTCCTGTGTTGGGTGCATAAATATTTACAATTATTTTATCTTCTTCTTGGATTGATCCCTTGATCATTATGTAGTGTCTTTCTTTGTCTCTTGTAATAGTCTTTATTTTAAATTCTATTTTGTCTGATATGAGAATTGCTACTCCAGCTTCCTTTTGATTTCCATTTGCATGGAATATCTTTTTCCATCCCCTCACTTTCAGTCTGTGTATGTCCCTAGGTCTGAAGTGGGTCTCTTGTAAACAGCATATATACAGGTATTGTTTTTGTATCCATCAGCCAGTCTATGTCTTTTCGTTGGAGCATTTAATCCATTTACTTATTGATATGTATGTTCCTGTTACCATTTTCTTAATTGTTTTGTGTTTGTTATTGTAGGTTTTTCCCTTCTTTTGTGTTTCCTGCCTAGAGAAGTTCCTTTAGCATTTGTTGTAAAGCTGGTTTGGTGGTGCTGAATTCTCTTAGCTTTTGCTTGTCTTTAAAGGTTTTAATTTCTCCATCAAATCTGAATGAGATCCTTGCTGGGTAGAGTAATCTTGGTTGTAGGTTCTTTCCTTTCATCACTTTAAATATGTCTTGCCACTCCCTTCTGGCTTGCAGAGTTTCTGCTGAAAGATCAGCAGTTAACCTTATGGGGATTCCCTTTTATGTTAATTGTTGCTTTTCCCTTGCTGCTTTTAATATTTTTTCTTTGTATTTAATTTTTGATAGTTTGATTAATATGTGTCTTGGCCTGTTTCTCCTTGGATTTATCCTGTATGGGACTCTGCACTTCCTGGACTTGATTAACTATTTCCTTTCCCATATTAGGGAAGTTTTCAACTACAATCTCTTCAAATATATATTTTCTAGGTACCTTTCTTTTTTTTTTTTTTTTGCAGTACATGGGCCTCTCACTGTTGTGGCCTCTCCCGTTGCGGAGTACAGGCTCGGGACGCGCAGGCTCAACGGCCATGGCTCCTGGGCCCAGCCATTCTGCGGCATGTGGAATCTTCCCGGACCGGGGCATGAACCCATGTCCCCTGCATCAGCAGGCGGACTCCCAACCACTGCGCCACCAGGGAAGCCCAGTATCTTTCTTTTTCTCTTCTTCTTCTGGAACCCCTAAAATTCGAATGTTGGTGTGTTTAATGTTGTCCCAGAGGTCTCTGAGACTGTCCTCAATTCTTTTCATTCTTTTTCCTTTATTCTGCTCTGTGGTATTTATTTCCACTATTTATCTTCCAGGTCACTTATCCGTTCTTCTGCCTCAGTTATTCTGCTATTGATTCCTTCTAGAGAATTTTTAATTTTATTTATTGTGTTGTTCATCATTGTTTGTTTGCTCTTTAGTTCTTCCAGGTCCTTGTAAAATGTTTCTTGTATTTTCTCCATTGTATTTCCAAGATTTTGCATCATTTTTACTATCATTACTCTGAATTCTTTTTCAGGTAGACTGCCTATTTCCTCTTCATTTGTTTGGCCTGATGGGTTTTTAACTTGCTCCTTCATCTGCTGTGTATTCCTCTGTCTTCTCATTTTACTTTACTTACTGTGTTTGGGGTCTCCTTTTTGCAGGCTGCAGGTTCATATTTCCCGTTGTTTTTGGTGTCTGCCCCCAGAGACCAAGGCTTATTCAGTGGGTTGTGTAGGCTTCCTGGTGGAGGGGACTGGTGCCTCTGTTCTGGTGGATAAGGCTGGATCTTGTCTTTCTGGTGGGCAGGACTGTGTCTGGTGGTGTGTTTTGGGATATCTGTGATCTTATGATTTTAGGCAGCCTCTCTGCTAATGGGTGGAGTTGTGTTCCTGACTTGCTAGTTGTTTGGTATAGGGTGTCCAGCAGTGTAGCTTGGTGGTTGTTGAGTGGAGCTGGGTCTTTGCATTGAGGGAGATCTCTGGGAGATTTTCGCCGTTTGATATTATGTGGAGCTGGGAGGTCTCTTGTGGACCAGTGTCCTGAACTTGGCTCTCCCACCTCAGAGCCTTGGGCCTGACCCCTGGCCAGAACACCAAGACCCTGTCAGCCACACGGCTCAGAAGAAAAGGGAGAAAAACAGAAAGAAAAGCTTAAAAAAAATAAAGTTTATTAAAGTAAAAATAAAAAAAATTATTAAAAATAAAGAAAATTAAAAAGTAATAAAAAAAGAAAGAAAGAAGAGAGCAACCAAACCAAAAAACTAATCCACCAATTATAACAAGTGCTAAAAACTATACTAAAAAAAAAAATAGAACCCTAGGACAAATGGTAAAAGCAAAGCTATAGAGACAACATCACACAAAGAAGCATATACATACACACTGACAAAATGAGAAAAAGGAAAAAATATATATGTATATCGTTCCTCCAAAGTCCACCTCCTCAATTTGGGATGATTTGTTGCCTATTCAGGTATTCCACAGCTGCAGGGTACAAGTTGATTGTGGAGATTTAATCTGCTGCTCCTGAGGCTGCTGGGAGAGATTTCCCTTTCTCTTCTTTGTTCGCACAGCTCCTGGGGTTCAGCTTTGGATTTGGCCCCGCCTCTGCGTGTAGGTCGCCGGAGGGCGTCTGTTCTTCGCTCAGACAGAACGGGGTTAAACGAGCAGCTGCTTCGGGGGCTCTGGCTCACTCAGGCGGCGGGGAGGGAGGGGTACGGATGCGGGGCGAGCCTGCGGCGGCAGAGGCCGGCGTGACGTTGCACCAGCCTGAGGCGCACCGTGCGTTCTCCCGGGGAAGTTGTCCCTGGATCACGGGACCCTGGCAGTGGCGGGCTGCACAGGCTCCCGGGAGGGGGGGTGTGGAGAGTGACCTGTGCTCGCACACAGGCTTCTTGGTGGCTGCAGCAGTGGCCTTAACATCTCGTGCCCGTCTCTGGGGTCCGTGCTGATAGCTGCGGCTCACACCCGTCTCTGGAGCTCATTTAGGCAGTGCTCTGAATCCCCTCTCCTCGCGCACCCTGAAACAATGGTCTCTTGCTTCTTAGGCAGGTCCAGACTTTTTCCGCCGACTCCCTCCCGGCTAGCTGTGATGCACTAGCCCCCTTCAGGCTGTATTCACACAGCCAACCCCAGTCCTCTCCGCTTTCTGTTTTTTAATAACAGAAATTTCATTTCACATGAGGATCTCTGATACACAGAACCTTAACCAAGTCAGATGATGCTTTCATTTGGCTGCAATATAAAGAAAACTAAAGCAAAGATGCCCCTCAGTTAGGAATGTACATTATAAAACCTGATCGTTGTGTCCCAATGGGCTTAAAAGGACTTTAAGTCCAGTTCCCAGATCATAATATATAGATACTATACAGATAATCAGACTAGACTGATTCCTGACCCTTGATGTGGTCGCATCTCTCCCCTGAACACAGAGGTCTTCAAAGGGGCGTATTGGTGGAGGTTTTCAGTGAGGCAGGGGCAAGGACATTGGTTGAATAATTTCAGTCTCAGTGGAGCTGTTCATCCCAGCTGAACTTTGTGAGTGTTGGACTGATGTGTGTGTTATATGCGGGGAAGGTGTGAGCTTCAAAGGCTGTAAAACACAGTATGTAGTATCTTACATCACTTCTCAAATCTGTGTGAATTCAGATTTCTCTCTGACAAAACCTTCCCATTAAAATGGGAAGTTCAAAAGTACAGTGCGGTTTAGATTGACTATTCAACAAATAAACATCCCTGTGAATGAAAAAGTCAAAAAACAATTGATAAAAATGCTAGTCCTAAGAATCGGATACAAATCTCTGCCATTTATGAGATATCATTTATCCATCAACTATAATGTAACTTCTTCCTTCTATTCATTTCCTCTTATCCTGTATGTTAGCTGATTGTTATCATTATATCTTTGTTAGCCTTAACTCCAGGAGCTGCAAGAAAGGTCTTGTGAAATGAAATAGCCCAATTTGTCATGCTCTGGAATTTGCCTGGTTCACAGAGTCTTGGAATTAAACATATAATTGAAACGCTCCTTTGTCTAAACTTCATCCACAGTCATAAAATAGGGAACAGAGAAAGGGTTGCAACTATGGTGTTTCATCTGAAATCAAAATACTAAACATATTCTACAGTTCAAAAGGCTCCTTGAGTAGATAGCCTATCACATCTATGCCAAGCCATAACTATGGTTAAATAACTCGTTCTCATTGCTAATCTGTAGGATAGTTTATTAATCACAGAAAGCATAATCAGTTAACCTAACCAAGAAGTTGGTGTTGGATATCATACTTCTGCGGTATTGTAATCATTCAGCATTTTCAACAGCTCTACAGACACTCCATTCCTGACACAGTCTTTTCTCATAAGATAAGCATTCCTGAAAGAGTAGATTGAGAGAAAATACAAAGCATTTAGCAAAAACATTTCCCCTGACATGACTTTCATGAAAATAAAGAGTCTGCCTTAGAAAATTTAAAAGTAAAAGAAAAAAATACAAAAGGAAAGGAAAAACAACAACAAAAATCAACCATAGTTGTGGGTTTCTAGCAGCCAAAAAATAATCATAATAAACCAATCTGGAGACCTGGGTTGAAAGACTAGGTGGGTCATTGAACCATTCATAGGTAGGATGGGAGGAGGAGGGAAGTGTCTAGATTGTTAAGGTCATTCAAAACTGGAAACTTCTATGACGTAAACATCTTAGATTAACTTTAGCCCTTTCATTTGGGGTCAGGTCATCATTGGCGCTTGCAGCTCAGTCTAGTTGAGAAAGGTCTGTTTTCTTGAGAGCAGCTGCCCTCTAGCCTCATCCTTAGAAGTAACAAGTAACAAATAACATGAATCCTGCTGCTTCCATGTGTCCACTAACAAACTTTGATTCTGAGTACTTTATTTTGTCAGCTTAACACCAGGTCTTACATTTTAATATGTAAACAATTTAAAAAGATAGTAATATTGAGAGTCCCTGGATGTCTAAAATATGGCCTCCAGTGACATGTTTGGTGACTCCATTTGGTAATTATCTTTTTTTTTTTTTTTTTTTTTACGGTACGCAGGCCTCTCACTGTTGTGGCCTCTCCCGTTGCGGAGCACAGGCTCCGGACGCGCAGGCTCAGCGGCCATGGCTCACGGGCCTCATCTGCTCCGCGGCATACGGGATCTTCCCAGACTGGGGCACGAACCCGTGTCCCCCGTATCGGCAGGCGGACTCTCAACCACTGCGCCACCAGGGAAGCCCTAATGAAGTGATTTTTTGAAACAAACTTTAGAATTTTATCAACTAGGACACAGAAGTCTCTTCAGATTTATGTGTATTTATTTACTCTTTAAGGCAAGATGAGTAATTACTGCCCCATCTTCTATTCTCAGCGCTCTCTGATTTTAGTAGCTACTGATTTTGCTGAAAGCTGGAGAAGTCAAGCACATTTGTAATTAGCTCTTCTGGGCAAATAACCTTGTAAAACAAAAGATTTTACTCCAGTTGGTTATAAACTTGCTAGATTTGAGTGGGATGTTATATGTATATTGGCCTCCTTAACTCTACTAAGGAAAATTATTCTGGGGGGTAAAATAAAAGTACTTTGAAACCAGAATGCAAGGAGAAATGCGAGCAGTCATTTCACTCCCCCATGTTGCTGGTGACCAAATGTTCTGAAGGGAGAATAGTTAAAAGCAGTGTCTCCCTGACTGTGAGAATTGATTCACTTGCTCAGGATGGTATGGAAGCCCAGAGAGGCTGAAGACTCAAGACTCTAAAGGTCTTGCCTCATGAGAAAACTTGGACCAAAAAATCTTGCTTGGCTTTGAGCTACATTCGAAGGGATGTTTTTCAAATTACTGGGATGAAATCTGACTGAGGGTGATGATTCTTTAGGGTTTAAGAACACAAACCTTTTCCTTGGTTGTTTCTTTTCTCTTTCTCTTATTCCACTTGCATCACTTAAGCTTCCTTTCTCTCCAAATATGCAGTAAAGACGGGAAAGGATAAAAAGCAAATTCACCAATTGCGTATTTTTTGTTGTTGAGATGCTTTGAAACTACATTTTTTTTTTTGTTCCCAAATATTTTCAAGGCCAAGAGGCTAAAGGACCCTGAGTGAGAGATCCTGAGTGAGCTCAAAGATTTAGAGCATCCAACAAATTAAACTCCTTCCTTTAGCCTGTGTATTAGAATCTTGGAGTCTTTAATATAATTTAAAGCAATTGTCCCTGTAGGGAGGTCTAACATTTTGCACAATAACGTTAAAATAGTTGACCTGCCTGAGGAAACTAGAAGAATTTCAAGGGTACATTTCAAGACTCTGTTTCTGTTGATAATAGTGTTCCAGAATTTATATTTATTAATATTGCTTTATTTTGGTCAGACTCCCACAGGAAATCCTGAGGAGTGTATGTTTCTGGCATATTTTATCGTAGATAGTTCCACGCCTTCGGTCTTGCATCCTGACTGCTAGACTGAAGATACCTTTGTAAGCCTCTACCCTTAATAGAGCTGAGGATGACAGCAAGCAGGAACTTCAACACTCTAGGAAGACAATCTATCTCCTTTCTCCGGTTATCATTAAAATGTCTTTTAGACGTAGGTCATAACTGGAAACCTATAAATGATGTCTGTGTAGTGAGCACTTCCCACAGAGCTGGAGTCCCAAGTGATTAAAATTTATCACATTGTTCTTATGGTTACAAATGCTGCTGATATGTGTCATTACTTAGAAAGTACTATTCATAACATTTTGATTTCAGTCCAAATAGTTTTTTTTTTTTCCCTGAATTTCCCATAAAATGCTCTTGATCTTTTCTTCAGAGGTCTAATCCGCTTTTCCTTTGAAAGAACAAAGAAAAGGGGTTGATTGTTCTCTAGTTTAAATTTTGTTTAGTGTGATATATTTATTGCCTGGTGGGATGCAGCTAATTTTCCACTAGCTTTTCCGAGAAAGTTATTAGGATAGAATTTAATCCTGTTTACCGTATGGGCCCTAAGCTCTTTCATGAATTACAAGTTATGGTGTTTAGTATGTAGCTCTATTAAAATGATATGTAACTACGAGTCCTCATATTTGAGCAGTGCTTTGTTTTTCAAAAATGCATGCTTTGACTGTACAAATTTGCCCTTTGCTTACATGACACAGTATACACTGAAATGCTTTCAAGTGAGCTCTTAATATGGTAGGGGTTTGTTAGAACACAGGATAACAAGGTGGCCTCTCATTTAGTCTCCTGGAGAGCTAAAGATCTAAAGTTTTTTCAATATGATTTTCTAACCCTCATGCATTTTCCATACCTCTGAGAATTTATACATTAAGGCAAAATGTTAGTACAGAGTACCCTCAGACATTTATCTCTTATGAGGTATTTTACCTGGAAAGCAGTGAATTGAACTGGCTTGTATTTATTGAAAAATAAGCCTGTGCAGACAGCATACCACCTGCTTTTCTGCCTAAATGTTTATTTCCTGAAAACTTGAGACAACCCTGGCTGGACAAATCTGCTTTGAGTTTTTGTAACTGATTTCTAAATCCTTGAACTAAGAGTACCTTGTACTAATATTGAAATATCAGGAAAGGAAAGAAAGTGAGATACTAATGGAATTGAACACCAAGATCTTTTTTAATCTAAAAGATAATTTATTATTGACTCACATCTCCAATATTTCAAGTGAGAACAAATTTCATGAAAGATGTGATCTGAGCTTTTGCTCCATTTCTTTGTGGTTCTCTGGACTCAGTGCTCCTCTCCTAAACCCCTCTGACTTTGCTTGCCTCATCCTTGGATGGCTTCCTTCATGGCTACAAGATGGCTGTCTATAGCAATATGGGCTATACCCACTTCTTTGTTCACTTCCAAGGATTGTGTCCCTTCCACAGTCATCCAAACCTGACCCCTTAACTTTGGGATGATTACATAACACCAGGAGTTTTTTAACTAAGGAATATATCAAAACTTTTATCATGATTTGGACTGCTGGTTATGAGAATTTCAACACCATCTAGCCTTCTAATTTAGCTGACTAATATATACACTATTGTACTATAATTTAACGTTCTACTTCGTACATTTTAATGTGATTTGACATCACAAGGGATATTATAAAGCTGATGCAAATTTTTACCTTATAGTTTTAGAAATAAATTAAAGAAGAAAAGGTGAGCTTCTTCACTTAGAATTCTGGAGTCAAGAATATTTGGGGCTTAAGTAGGCAAATTGCCAGATGTAGGATTTTTTTTATATTCAGAACAAAATGTACTAGTTCTTTCCATCGCTGACATAGTTGGCTCCGTGGAACTTTTGGAGCAAATCTCTTTTTGTTTAATTATCTTGCCGTTTAGAGTCCTTTTGTGGTGGGAAAAACAGCCAGCTGGTGGCTAGCAAAAATGAAGTAGAGGGGGTGTTGATAGGAAAACAAAAAAAGGATCATAGAATTGATTTTATGAATCTTATGAAGACAAACTCCAAGGGACTAACTTATTTTGTCATATGGGTATCTTAAAATATCAAATATTCTTGGAAACAAGGGAGCTATTGGCTGGGGCTTGACAAGCATTTGTTATCTGGAGATTTTTCATTGTACATTAAAAGACTGAAAAGAGACAATGATACATAAAAGCGACCAACACAAAATTTCTGATTATAATGGAATTTTACAGCTAATGTAATTTCAAACTGTTTTGATCAGGGTTTTATGTGTATTTGTTGTCATTCATTTTGCCTGTTTATATTGAGAATTATATTTAAATGGCATGTCTGTAGGCAAGATGGCCCAATAACCAGAAAACATGCCATGTCTCTTAGATACCTACGCATCAAAATTTAATTTTCTAATCAATCAACCAGCTACTTTGTCTATGTGATGACAAATGCTAGTTCAGTGTCATTGTTTTCTCTTTTGCAATATCACTAAATTTTCTGAAATACTTGATTGCTTTGGAAGATATTCATACCAGAAAAACATTTAAATATTCTAAACATGCTTAGAATAGTAGAATACCAGATTCGGACAGGACCACAAAGATCTAGATATAAATCCAATGTGAAAATCACCTCTCCAGCCTCTCCAACAGGTGAGAGGTGCTGGCCTCCTAAAGCAGCCCATTCTATCTAAACAGGATTAAATATAAGCAAGTCCATTCTTATATGGAAGCTTCTATAGATTGGTCTTTGTATACATATGACAGCAGAGAGAATAAACCTTTTCCTCTTCAATAATAAAACTCTCCTTTCTTCCAGATAAAACATCTCGTGCCCCTGTAGTTTTTCTTCCTTTGACATGATTTTATATCCTCTCACCAAGCACATCTTTTGTTTCTGAAAGCATACTTTCTTAAAGTGGGGTGCCTAGATATGAACTCAGGATTTGAAAAGAAGTTTTGACCACTGTGGAATGTTGAGTGGGGTTATCACATCTTCCTTAGCCTGGAAAGTTTGCTCCAAAATTGACCTAAACCCTATTAGACTTATGACAGCCTCACCACTCTGTTGACCTGTATTGAACTCACTATTACCTAAAAGCCCTAGGCCATTTTTTTCCCAGCATTTTCAATACAAACTATTTTCCCAGTTGGTTTTCTGAACCCAGGTACAGGGATGTGTATTTATTGTTTGTTCCTATCAAAATTCATTCTGTGAGACTCAGCCAATTTGTACAGCTTGTCAAGCTCATTTGGAGCCTGAGGTTGCCATCGTCAGATGCAGTAAAACCCCAGCATATTTGACAAGATACCTGCCAAAACATCGAAAACAGTATCTGGAAGGTATGGCCTTCCAACATGTTAAATTCTAGCCCCTAATCCAGCGGTCCACAACCTTTTTGGCACCAGGGACCAGTTTCATGGGACCCCTGCCCTAATCCATTCTTGCTGAAGTTTAAATCCTTTCCCAGGTAAGGCAAGATCTCAAATAGGCCATGATTAGAAAATGGCCTTACTCTTTATCAAGTCACATCCTTGATAACCAATAGCACTTTATTTTAAGCAAGAATAGTATGCCTAGCAAAGTAAAAATAATCCAGGGAAACACAATGAATCGAAGTCATTTATTATGACCTATACCTCCTTTGGGTTATTTATCTGGTCTTTATACAAAAGTGTTGATGATGAAACTCAGATTGTGTTTACCAGAGTTAGATTTTTGTTTTTCTTCAACTTCAACTAAAGTGAGGACAGGATTAAGCAAAGGACAGTGAAATCCCTTATTAAATAAAAATGAAACCAAAGCAAAATCTCCAAGTCAAATAGAATTTTTCTGTCTAACAGCTTTCAAAATACGCTTGCTTGACTATGGTTCCCTTAGGATTTATGTTATTGTTCAGTAGACACTGTGAAATAACAAAAATCATGCTGTTGGTAAAACATAATGATTACCATAACCTACCCCAGAAGCAGACACACACTAATCATACAGAAAGAAGTCTTGGTGTTTAACTTTAAAGTGTACCATCATCAAAATGCTTGAGCAGCCACACGTGTAGGAGTGATGGGTCTTGCCCATATTTATGAGCCGCCTTAAATCCTTTCTGGAGTGAAGAGACAAGTAAATAAAAGACACAGTCACATATTTAATGAGGAGGGAGAGAGAAGTCTAAATTGGTATGCAGTCATTGCTCTCACAAGCAATTTAATTTTCTAAACGTTATACTGAAATGTTTAGATGCCTCCTTTCAGCCAACAACCCCAATGTAGGAGACATGCTATATCTCCAATGTCATAGATACATAGAACATTGTTAAACAGAAATACTGTAACGAAATAGCTTTTTTAATGATCTATTACCCTTAAGTTTTTAAATGAATGTAAACACGCCACCTGCCATCTACTGGGTGATTCCTGATTGTCTTCACGGGATATGCCTTCTTCTGTGACTCCAGGAAGAATTCCATGCTGCTGAGTCAGAGCTCAATATCTTTGGTTTAGTTTAGATGGGATTTGCACGGGGATAATACGATTCCATCTGCATTTTTTTCCCCACTTACAAATTAAACAGGGAACACATATGTACTATATATGTGATATAAATATATCTGGTTTTATTTAATTTTCTCCTCTCTAACCCAAACCGTGCCTCCTTTCCTCTTTTCATTTTTGCAGAAAAGAATCATCAGAAACTAATAATTTATTTGAAAGTTTGTTGGAAGCCATTTTATTATATGACTCTTTGAGCAGAAATGTCCTTTTCATTAGAGACAATTCTTTGTTCAGTTGCTTGTTGTTTTTAACTAAGTGGCATAAATTAACCCAGTCACAGGATAAACAGATACTCATTTGTAGGGTAATCCTGTTTTAAATCCTGTTTATCCCCTGTATAGCAAAGACTGGATCCTTAGCCTAACCCTCTCGGCACCCCTCCCGGTGCTCCCAGCTTTACACACTAGTCTCCAACGAGACTCAAATGCGTAGCATGGCCAGATTTAGCAAACAAACTTACAGAATGCCCAGTCAAATTGGAGTTTCAGATAAACAACCAAGAATGTGTTAGTATAAGTATGTTCCAAATATTGTATAGGATATACTTATACTAAAACACTCTTGGTTGTTTATCTGAGACTCTTTAACCGGATGCCCTGAATTTCATCTGGCAATCCTACAAACACATCTTCTATGTTTTTGTTTCAAGTCATTTTGTGCAGATTTTCCCTTCCATCTCAGATGACCTACTGTGCCTTGTCAACATGGGAGACATGGCTCAACTGGCTTTTTCTCCTTTTCCATAAAATCTTAGCTGACCTGCTCCATTCCAGCTTCAGCAGAGTTGATCATCCCCTTCTTTGGGCTGAGACTGTGTCTTGAGTATTATTGAGTCACAAGCTATATCTCACCAGAGACGTATATACATATACACAGATACATTTGTGTGTGTCTGGTGGTAGGGTCTCTGGGACACAAGGTGCTTTACTCATCTCTATCCCCAGTGTTAGAAGATAGAAGGAGAGCTTCTGGGTAGGAGTAAGAGCAGAGGGTTGGAGCCAAAGAAAACTGTGTTTGAATCTTGGCCTCTGCCACTCTGCAGCTGAGATTGTGGATGACACATTTACTCTCAGGGTCTAAAATTTCTCATCTACATTTAAAAAAAATAAAACATCCCTGGCCAAGAAATTGTTGAAAATTAAATGAAGGTGTTTATATATAAGTGACCTGTCACCAAGCATAGGGTCATCTAAATAGTTACCTTCTAGGCCTTCCCTGGTGGCGCAGTGGTTGAGAGTCCGCCTGCCGATGCAGGGGACACGGGTTCGTGCCCCGGTCCGGGAAGATCCCACATGCCGCGGAGCAGCTGGGCTCGTGAGCCATGGCCACTGAGCCTGTGCGTCCGGAGCCTGTGCTCCGCAACGGGAGAGGCCACAGCAGTGAGAGGCCCGCGTACCGCAAAAAAATAAAAATAAAATAAAATAAAATAAATAGTTACCTTCTAATCCCACTCTCCTTGTTGAACTAAAAAGTCCTTTCAGAGGTACAATGTCTTTCCTTTCCTGGTAATCTAGAAAGAATTTCAATCTTCAAATTAAGTTTTAAATTTTGTCTGATTATGGCCTCATACACTCAACTTTTAATATTTTCATTGTTTTGCCCACTTATCCCCAAATTCTGATTGAATGCCTTGTTCTTCCTTTACAGTCAAATAGCACTTCCAATCAGACCATATAAAACAAGAAAAACTCTGCTCCCAAAAGCTTGCAAAGCAAGAGAGTTTCTAAAAATTACTCTTGTCTCATCTGTCTGACTCACATTTATCTAAAAATAAAAGGAAAACTAGGAGAAAAAATAAACGAACAGAGGATAACGTGCAGCCTCATGTCTCTAAGTCAGATAACGAGATAATTTTTCTGCATGCTCTATGTTTCACTTTACTTTCCAAAATGACCTTTCCACCCCTTAGTCCTATCACTAGAATATAAATCCATTAATGAGGAATCTTTTCTTTCCCTGTCCTTTTTCATATCAATCTCAGCAGGATGCTAGACTGTTCTTTTGTGTTCATTCACTTTATTGCCATTAAAAAGAAAATATAGTCTGGAGACGGCCTGACTCCAAATGGTTAAGCACAAGATGAAGAAATAAATTCCTGAGTTTCTAGCTTTCATATACCACTGATTTTCTATGCAAAACTTAAGGAAAATCCCAAAACTCATTTTTTAATCTGTGAAATGTGTCAGTCATTTAAAAATATCTCTTTCACATATGCCATTTTTTTAGCAGAAAATAAAAAGATCTTAAAATACTGGTGTTTACAGTTAATGATTTTCAAACTATGCTTGCCTGACTACAGGTACCATAGGATTTAACTCTATTGCTCTTTAGATGCTCTGAAATATAATAATTATATTGGTAAAATGTGACGATTACCATAACTTTCCCCAGAAGTACATACATTCTAATCTAACTTTCAAAGCTAAAGCTAAAGAAACCAGAGGAATCACTGAGAAAAATATGTAGGGAACCTCGGAGTAAATTGACAGACAACCTAGGAGATACAACCAACCTATATAGGTTGGTGCCAATTCATTTAACCATTTACTTATTCATTCATCAAATGTTTAGTAAGCATATACTATAAGCAAAGCTCTGTGACAGGCTTTTTCTGAGGTTCATTTCCTCGATTTCCTAATGACACTGGGGCTGTACTAGTAAAATGTATAACTCAGGGGTTAATAGCTTAATGTCCCTAAGTTAATCCTTTAATAATTTTATTAACATTAACATCTCACATCTAGGTAAATTTCTTTCAATGAAGAAAGGGGAAGACCTTGAGATAACAAAACCTTACCATGAGGATCTCATCAGGGTACCTTGCAGATCCAGTACAGGTAACCCTGTGGCTTGGAAAAGTCTCTGAAACCAGCCTGAAGCACCTTGTCTGTTAGAAGTGCTATCAATTATATGACACACATGGACCACAAAAATACGACCGCACATGCTTGTGCTAAAAGAGTAATCCTAATGAAAATCAGGAACGCAATCTAAAAAATAAAATATACTTGCTTGAATTTTTTGTAATAAGCATGTATATTTTGTAAAAACGTTTCTAAAGAGGAAAAAGAAGAGAAGGAAGGAAAGAAGGGAGGAAGGAAGGAAGGAAGGAAGGAAGGAAGGAAGGAAGGGAGGAAGGAAAGAAGGGAAGGGGGGGAGGGAGGAAGGAAGGGTATGTGATTTAATTTTTAAAACTTGATACCCATAGGAGGCTGTGGATGGCAAGACTAAGGAGCACAACACAATGCCTCTAAAACATCATGATTTCTGAACCCAGACACTTGATATCTGAATCTTGCAGCCATGGAAGTTAATATAGGCACTTTGGATCAGCTTCCATCTTCCTCATAGCTCCTCAAGAATTCACTTTGGGTTCTGACACAGAATACTGAAGAGGGAAAATAACTCCCTCCTGCTTCAGAAAAACAGCCAAGAGGATTCTCAGAGCTTTCTGTGCTGATGGGAAATAATCATTCTTGACCTCGTTCTCTCTCCCTCCAGAGGCTCATGGCTCTTTGTAGACACAACTAGAGAGATTGAACAGCTTCTCCCATATTTCCAGGTCAAGGGGGCAAGGCTAGAGTTGTTCAGATATTTACTAAATGCCTAATAAGCACAAAACATAGTACTTGGCACTCTACAGGTCCAAAAAATAAAAGATATGGTTCCCACTGGAGAAAGAAAAAATATACGTAAGCAAAAAGTAGATGACAAATCAGCCGCGAAACAGGAGATTTCACAAGGTTATTGCTAAAGGCAAATGTACACAACATGAGAGCTCTCTTGACCAATGTATTAAATATGCACTGCTTTCTTTAAAAGTGGATCTATCAACATCTGTCAAATGCATGCAGCACACACACACATATATATACACATGCACAATTGCCAGTCTGTTAGAATAAAATTTTTTAAAAATCAGAAGTTATAAAAATATACAAAGTTTAAACAATTACAGAGAGAGCAGAGATTCAGAAGAGATGGCATTTACTGAACAATTTTACTGCTCCAGGTACTGTGCTAAGTGTTCTAAATGCATTTGCTCAATTAATTCTTGCAACAAATGAATGTGATATAGATTATTACCATTTAATATTTGAGGAAACCAAGACTTAGAAAGGTTTAAGGAATTTATCTGAGATGTCACAATTAGTGTGTTCTCCATTGTACAAACACAACATGACTCTATTCTTAGGGAACTCAGTGTTTCATAACAAACTCAAAAGTTCCGTGAAGTTGTCTTATTTATTCACATAAAAAAACAATTATTACAAGAAGACTCAAGGATGTATTGGCAAATTGGCTAATGAGTGGGATTAAATGAGAAAAAAATTTTGAAGAAAATGAACCTGGAAAAAATTTGTAAGGAAAAGCATATAGACAGTTCATTCATATTTCATCATTAAACTCTTCTTGAACATCTAATATTTACAAGTCCCTTTTTGATGGTGATAATAGAAATATGAATGACAGATATAATTAGCTGCCTTCAAGAAGCTAAAAATAATCCTCTGTGAGGTGATGGGATGGTGAGAAGGTGAAGACAAAAGAGACAGACAATGCAATGGGTAGGACATCCTATTACGGAGATGTGAACCAAAGGATGTAGAACAGGGGTGGACCCACACAGTATGCATTTTGGAGCTGGGAATGACTTCACTGAGGAAGTCATAGCTGATCTGGGCTTCAATAGATTGGCAAAGTTAGCCTGAAAAATAAAGGGCAGGGGACATTTCTGACAGAGAAGAAAGTAGGTATAAATGCGTGAACTTTGTGAGGCCAGGTTTTCCATATGAGGAAACAAAGCACCTCTAAGGTGGAACAAAGCCAGGAGCTATTTAAGGTGAGGTTGGCCACAGCCTGAAGGAAAATAGGGAAATGGGGAAAAGGCAAGACCAGCTGGAGTGAGAAGAGAGAGAAGACAGAATGGTTAAGAAATTACGGCTGATCATCGAGCACTAGGAGAACCAAACACTTCTCCTTTTCTAGCTCAGAAAAAGGCATCGTAATTCACCCAGTTGTTCAACCCAGAAACCAAGGTATTATGCTTGCTTTCTTCCACTCCGTCATTCCCTATGTCTCATCAGGCACCAAGCGCATCAACTCTGCCTCCTACACCTCCCTCCTATCCGCTCACTTCTCTGCACCCTCGTCACTACTGAACTAAGACAGGTCTCTGCATCCTCTTGCCTGGGCTAGCACGGCAGCCTCCTTACTAGTGCACTTGCCTTCCTTTAGTCAGCATGACCTTTCTAACAGCACAAATCCATTTACGTTGCTCTTCCAGGGGTTTCTCAGCACCCCTGAGGGAACCTTCTCTTGCTTTACAAAGTCCCCTTCAGCCTCTACTTAACTCTTTCCCACCCTGTCTCCCAGCTCCTCCACCTCCTACAAAACACACACATTCTATGATCCACTGATGTTGAATTACTTTCTTTTCCTGAGATACATCATGCCCTCTCTTCTCGAGATTTTGACTCAGGCTGGTTTCTCTGCCCGAAGCATTGTCTCCAGGTTTCTCTTGACTAACTCCAACTCATCCTATAGCTCTCACATTACACACTACCTTTTCTGGAAAGCCTCCTGTGAGCTTCATAGTCGGATTAAGCATCCTCCCTCGGTGACTACATAACACATTGTTCTTCCTTTTTCCCAGCACACAGAGCTGTGTAATTGCCTGTTTAGTTATCTGTACTCCCAAACAGACCTTCAGTTCCAAAGAGCAGGACCACATCCATCGCATTCGTTTTATATCTCTTAGCAGCTGGTGCATATTAGGCCAGTAAATGAATAACCAAATGAATCTTACTGACTCTGGGACAATACTGAGGGAGGATAAAGGATCGGTATATAACAGTGGATGAGTCAATTGAGGTTCAGCTACCAACTCCAAGAGTAAACCACGAGGGCAGCTCAGGTTCAGCCAGCATTGATCAAGCAGGTTCCAAGCAAAATCAAGCCTGGGGCTGCCAAGGTGTTTTGTCTACTTGCACCTGACTGAGTAGTTTAGTGGAAGCCAAGAAACTGAGTGTCCATTCAGAGCTGTGGAAAGTTCTCTTCTCAGCTGGGGTCCAGAATGTCAGTCCTACAAATTGAAAAAAAAAGAAGGTTGAACCAAGTTGGGTGTAAGAAAGTAAAGAAAGCTGCAGGGAAATGATCTGATTTGTCAGACTGGAGGAATATCAGAAAGTGGTTTTTAGTTCTCTACTGTAAAAAATAACTAAAATATGGGGCTTTTTATTATAAGCAGTGCAGTCGACAGTGACTTATAATTTACTCCATAAAACAATATGTACTTTGTACTTCAAAGAAATGTAGGAACCAAGTTTCATCGTCTCCTAAATTGAGTCTCTTTTTCCCTAATCCTCTACTTTGTACCTGAACTTTATTTAATTCTATCACTGTACTAATCTTTCCTGGTGTTTATCAGAGTCCTTGTACGGGTTTGAGCAAAGTGGAGAGCAAAATCAAATGCACCACAGCTAACTTTCCTGCATAAGGAAAGTATAAGGTCCCAGATTTGGCTTAATAAAAAATCAAATAAATATCTGCCTATTTGGAAAGGTCGGAGGAGAGGACAGGAGATGTCACTAGATAAAGAAGTACCATGGCACCTGGTGAAGGCATCAGCCCTGTGTGTTGTACTTCTGTGCTTTAGATCTGTATCTCTTCCTTGCAGTTGGTGATTAGTCTCTGTAGCAGTGTCTGTCTAGAGGTAGGAAAAGCTGGTCATTATCTGGGCTTTAAATTGTGTATAAAGTCTGATAAGACTTTCTGTTTTTCAAGAATAATTTAAGCTTTTCTGAACTTTTTTGGGTAAAAGCACACTTAATCATCATGCAGCAAAGCTGGAAGCTGGCCAAATGCAGGACAATCAAAGGGCTTTCTCTCAAAAAGCCCTGAGCCGGATACCTCAGCTTTGGATAAGTACTGGTGGGAGAAATGCAAGGACCCCGGTTCTGGAAATCTTCAAAAACCTTCTGAGTTAAAGCAGATCCTTCTACCCTTTGGAGTAAAACTTAAGACTGGAGCATGAAAAGGACCGAATAGTCCATGAATAATCATTTTTATTTAATAAATAGAGAATATAGAACAGTTTACAATTATGAGCCATAAAGATAATTCTTAAGCAAGAATTTCTTCCTTAATTGATGTGTCTGAATGTCCACTCTTCCCTCCCCCACAAAATAAACCAAATTGTTACTGGCTTTGGCAGTTTTATACTAAAATGCAAGGTTATATATAATCTGGGAAAACCTAAGATAAGCACATCCTTCCTAATTGCCTCTTTCTAAGTTATGTTTCTTGTAACTCCTCATGTTAGAGGCTCAAATTATATTTTCAGGGTATTTATCACGTTTTATGCTTCTAACTCTGCAATGTTAGACCTCAAGGGGCCCATTCTAGGGAAGGTGATGGAGACACAGTTTAAGTGAATCCCTCCTTCCTTAACAAACCACACTAGCTGCCAACACTCTGATGTCATCTGCTAGATGGTTTCACTCCTCCATTGATAGTTTCTTTATTTGATAGACAATGGTGAAAACAAAGAGAAATCAAGGACTTAGAAATATGTTGGGTGATAGTCACTGGCTCTAATTCTGCTTTGTCCTTGACTATAATAAGTCACTTACCCTTCTGTACCTCATTTGTTTACTTTACAATCAGAGGTTTGGACTAGAATATTCTCAAAATCCCAATCTAAAATTCCAAGAGTTTTTGACCTATTTTGAGGTATTCTATAAAAAAATATGGAATAAGTCTTACATGACAAATACTACTGGTTTGCCTTCAAGTTTCATGTTTACTTTGCACTTCTTTTTTTTTCCTTTCAATGTTCATTTATGATTTAATACTTGCATGTTCTAATTCTTTTAAAATGTTGATCCACTTGGAACTTTTTAAATGTTACAATTTAATCCAAAGCAAAGTTACATAAATCTCAAATATTAGTTAAGTCAACTTTAATAAATACCTAATCAAAAAAGAAAAGCTTTAAAGGATTTTTAAACTATTTCCAGAAATACAGCAGAATAAATATTCCTACGTATTAGGCTTTGAAGAGCTTGACTGAATTGTGAATAATGTGATAAGATAAACTAAAGAAGCAAAAACCAAAATCGTATAATTTTGTTTTTTAACATACTAAGAAATAATGTTGGCTTGGAAAAATATAAGTGGTTGAGTGTCTTATTGTAGTCATTGTTATCTGGTTCTCATGTGGTACATTATCAGATGGCACATTCCACAAATTATTGTAGGCATAGAGCAATCCTTTTCTAATCCTTGTGTCTATATATCCCCATGAATATCAACATTAAAGTGCTACTGCCTTGAGCTCAAATATTAAATTTCCTTTTAGAAAAAGACATTTCCTCTCCTCGGTCTCTCCTCCCATTTCCTATACCATGTTACAACAACTCCCATTATTCTAAGAACTTCTATTACAGATATTTTGCCTCTTTGTAGTTCATGTTCTATGGAATAGCCTTCCATTCTTCTTCCTTCAGTGAATACTTACTCAACGCTTACTATTTTTGGCCAGTGCTGAAGGCCACAGAACTAAATGGACACAATCCCTGCCCTCAGTAAATGCATGTTTTAATGAAGTTATCCATTCCTTCTAATGCCTAGTTTATTCATCTACAAAGGGGTAACAGTAATTACGCGTGAGTTATTGAGAGGATTCAGTGAAATAACAATTTTTAAATACTTGGCAAAATGCTTTGGTGAATACCTAACACTCAATAAATATTGTTTATTCTATTCTATTCCCTAGGTACTATAGTAGAAAAAACTCAATAAAAGAGATAATGTTTGAACCATGTCTTGAAAAGGATTGTTTCTCAGAGGAAGGAAGATGGAAAACATTTTAGACATTAGGAACATACAGTCTGTATACAAGAAGTTTGAAAGAACTTGTCATGTTCTATTTTAAAGAACTGTTTTAAAGAACTATTTAAAGAAAATATTTGCAAACAATATGACCAATAAGGTGTTAATATCTAAAATATATAAACAGCTCATACAACTCAACAGCAAAAAAACAACCCAATTTAAAAATGGGCAGAACGGACTAGACACTTTTTCAAAGAGGAAATGCAGATGGTCAACAGACACATGAAAAGATGCTCAACATCACTAATCATCAGGGAAATGCAAATTAAAACCACAATGAGATACCTGTCACACCTTACACCTGTCAGAATGGCTATCATCAAAAAGGCCCCAAAAAACAAATATTGGCGAGGATATGGAGAAAAAGGAACACTTGTGCACTGTTGGTGGCAATGTAAATTGGTGCAGCCACTGTGGAAAACGGTATGGAGGCTTCTCAAAAAACTCAAAATAGAACTACCATATGACCCAACAATTCCATTCCTGGGTATATATCCAAGAAATACAAAAACAAAACACTAATTCAAAAAGATACATGCACCACAATGTTCATAGAAGCATTATTTACAATTGCCAAGACATGGAAGGAACCAAAGTGTTCATCAACAGATGAATGGATAAAGGAGATGTGGTATACATATACAATGGAATATTACTCAGCCATAAAAAAGAATGAAATGTTGCCATTTGCAGCAACATGGATGGACTAGGAGGGTATTATGCTAAGTGAAATAAGTCAGACAGAAAAGCAGATACTATATGATATCACTTATATGTGGAACCTAAAAAAATACAAGCTAGTTAATATAACACAAAGAAGCAGACTCATGTATATAGAGAGTGAGGTGATGGTTACCAGTGGGGAGAGGGGAGGAGAGAGAGCAATATAGGGGTAGGAGATTAAGAGGTACAAACTACTATGCATAAAATAAGCTCTAAGGTTATACTATACAACACAGAGAATATAGTCAATATTTTACAATAACTATAAATGGAGTATAACCTTTAAAAATTGTGAATCACTGTGTTGTACACCTGTAACTTATATAATATTGTATATCAACCATATTTCAATTAAAAAATAGTTCTTTTGTCAAAAAAAATTAAAGAACTGGAAAGCTGTCTATTAAGCTAGGAAGAAAAAGCAGAATACAAAACTGGAAAGATAGGCTTAATGGATTAAATCCTGCAGAAGACAGAGAACTGGCAGGGACTTTTAAAAACAGAAAATAACAGTTCTACCTATGTAGCAGAAAAATCATTATGGTTTCAGTTTGGAGAATGGATTGGTGGTAAAAGAGTCTGCAGTGAGTGGAATCAAGTAAGGGAATCCTAAAATCAAATTAGAGAAGATGCCGTCTGAACTAAAACAATGGTAGTTATTGAATGATGGAAGTTTAATCAAGAAAATATTTTAGAGGTAGCATCTGCTATATGTGGTCACTAACCGAACCTTGAGGAGAAGGTTGACCCTGAGACTTTCAGTTTTGTAGTCAAGTGGATAGAAACACCATTAACTAGAATAAAGACTGCAGGAAAGGAGTAAGTGTACTGGGGAAGCAAGAGGTGAAGAGATATAGAAAGCTGAAGATTATGGACATAGTTTTAGACAAGGAAAAACTCAGGAGAATACCAGTCCCTTCAAGAGGGCAGGGCAAAGGGCAGGAACCAACACAGAAAATCTCGGGGAAAGGGTATAATAAAAGAGAATAATGCATTGGGAGTCAAGAGAACTGAGAGTTTCAAAAAGGAGGAATTAAATATTCATGCCAATATCATACAAAGGTCAAGTAAGAGAGCTAGGAGAAATCTGGCTCGATCTTCTAACCTCAGGACTGGGGGAGAGGGATAACGTACAGTCTCCCCGCCTGATGGGTTTGAGGAAGGGAGTGTAATCAGAGGAAATTCATATTTCAGTCCTGAGTCGAGAAGGCGAAAGGAGCGCTCTCTGTAACCTTTTGTAAAGTTTAACAATGTGGGGAAGAACTAGAAGATTCAGTATTTCAATAAAGAGATTGGGAGGAGAGCCAGCAGGCAGAGGAGGGAGAAGTTACCAGACCACCAGGAGAGAACAAGACCAACCTGAATGGAGATAAGAGTATGAGAAGATTAATGATGAGGGGACTCTGATTTCTTTTTATCTTTATCTTATGTGAAATAATTTTCAGCACTTCGAATTCCTTTCTGATATCACATTAACTTAATAACTTGATACTCTGCATGTTCTGCAATTCTAACCTGTATATGAAGGCACTATGCCAATCTAAGCAACTGTGATGCCAACCACCATAATGAGAAAGTACAGTATCATTGCCACGTTGCATAAACCTTTCCCATTCAGGTTGAAAGCCACTAGTTCCCCTGTAAACTTCTCAAGCATCACCTCTGGGATTTAATGACAGTCTTGATATGCTTCATAGATAGCTGTTTATGGTGGACCCCAGTCGTTTTCCCAGAAAGGAAAACTCAAATCTGCATTCTTCTGATTTAGCTGTTTATCTCTGTAAAACACATATATAACTTACTTACTAGCCAAGCCAAGACGTTATCCTGCAGGAGCTGCCTGAAACCCCATCATCACCACATAAGAAAAACTGGCAGAGTCTAGGTGTGCCCCTTGCAGTTATTCAATAAACTAAGAAAAAAAAGATTGGGTAAACCACATGTCTAAATCAAAAGATAAAGTTCTGAAAATTGTTTTTGTCACCAGATATGCCTTGTTGAGAGCCCTGTTTTCTTTTGCCAAGATGCTGAGTCTAATATTTTGCAGCCAGTTTTTTTCAGTAGTCCTGTGGTTAGAAGAAAAGATGGACTGCTATACTGACCACATTTGGATTAGGGGCAGAAACAATTTCATCATCCTGGCATGTAGGACATTGTTCAGATGAGCAGTTTACTCTGCTATCAAATTAGTAAATAAACAGACTGTCAAGTTTATTTGTTGATATGTTTACCCTAGTATGGTAGATGTAACACACGGTCCCCACATTGCTCGACACTTCTCTTGTCGAAAGGTGGGCTCTATGTTCCATCCCCTTGAAACCAGAAAGGCTTATGATTGCTTCAGCCAATAGAATAAGGTGTAAGTGATGTGACCTTCAAGTGAGAAAAGGGCATAGAGCTTCTTTCCAGCCCTCTTGAAAGGGCTACTCTCCGGAAGATGCCAAACGCCATTATAGCAGTCTATTTCCATCATGCTGGAAAGGCACGTCAAAAGCCTCAGCTGAGCTACCAGTGAACAAGTGACATCAATCGCTAGCCATACAACTGAGGCATCTTGGACATCCAGCCCAACTGGGCTTTCAGACAACTGTATCCCCAGCTGATATCTGGCAACAACTGCATGAGAGACCCCAAGCAAGAACTGCCCCTCTAAGCCCCTTCTGAATTACTGAGCCACAAAACTGTAAGCAAGACAAAAAGGACTCTTTTAAGCTGCTAAATCTGTGGGGTAATTTGTTATACAGCAGTAGCAACTAAAACAGAATTTGTTACCTGGAAGTGGGATACTGCTGAAAACCACAACGAACCCTAAAACATGTGCATTAACTTTGGGCCTGCAAACCAGATGGTGAGTAAAAGCTAGAAGGGCCTTGAGGAAACCACCGTCAAAAGTCCAATGGCCCTTGAAGAAATTGTCAGTGAGAGCTTAAAGGTAATTGAGAAAAACATTATTGAAAGCTGTAGGAAAGGAGATCCTTGTTCTGTAGTGGGAAAGTTTAGCAAAACTATTGCTTGCAGTAACAAGGAAATAGAAATGTACCTCATAAAATAATGGATCTGGCTAAGGAGATCTTCAGGTAGAATGCAAGAAAATGCTCACTGTTTTCTTTTAGCCGTATATTATATGGCATGGATAAAGCAAGATAAGCCAAAGAAGAAAATTTTCCATTTCCAAGATTATGTAGAGAAAATATAAAAGAACCAAGGCTTGAGGGGCTTCAAAATAAAACTATTTCCAGTCTCTTCCTGTAGAAGATTCTCAAACTGAAAAGTCTTAGGATACATGTCAAATCAGCAAAAATGTGGTCTCATGGTAAATACAAAGCTAATGTGTAGCTATAATTTTTAAATCTTCAGAATTATTTCAGATGGTGCCTCAGAGACATTTTCCAACAACAAAAGACCTTCTAAGTCTCTTAATATATGCTTTGTGATCCCCTCTGTTAAACAATAAGGCTTCAAAGAATGAATGATAAGAGTGTTATCTCATAGCAGCCTTGTCGGGAGCCTAAGGTAGTTAAGGGCTTACCCGGAAGAGATTTGCGAGTGTCACTTTTATCTAATGGAGTAGATTTTAAATTGATACACAAGAAGCTTATAGGTTTTTCTTTTTGCGATACGCGGGCCTCTCAGTGTTGCGTCCTCTCCCGTTGCGGAGCACAGGCTCCGGATGCGCAGGCTCAGCAGCCATGGCTCACGGGCCCAGCTGCTCCGCGGCATGTGGGATCTTCCTGGACCGGGGAACAGAACCCGTGTCCCCTGCATCGGCAGGCATACTCTAAACCACTGTGCCACCAGGGAAGCCCGCTTATAGGGTTTTTAAAGGAAGTGTATCAACTTGGACTGAAATGGACATCAACAGTACCAAACGAAGGGAAGCCTTTGACTGAGAAAACTACAGCTGTATCTTGGGCCATTTCTTAGAGAAAGGAAGGATTAATCACAGTATAAAACCAAGATTCTGAGGACAACTCCAGATCGACGGAGAATTAGTCCCAGGAAACGCTATTGATCCCTAATTTGAAAACCAGCAATACTGCCCAGCCATATTTCAGATATATACATCAATGACTGCTATGCCTTCTGTTTCCCCTTTTTGCGTGGGAGTGTCTGGCAGTTATCCAAAGTCTATTCCACCATTTTATATCGGTGTGTGGGAGCAGACAGCTTGTTTCTTTAGGTTACAGATCTTCAGATCAAGAAGAATGGTATTCACAGAGCTGAACCCAAGGAATTATATCTCAAGAAACTCTTCTCTCTAGAGCTACTTTAGACAATGAGATTCTGGATATCAACAAGTCTGAACTAGATGTTATAATAGGATGAAACATGAGCAGGAGAAAGAGGGATTGATCTTGAGAGGGGATGAATTATTTTGTGTGTGGAAAGAATGAAAATAATTTGTGGCCAGAGTACAAACAGTGGTTGTTTAAAACATGGCTCCAAAGGTTGTTGACATTTCTTCCATCAGGAGGTGAGATCTACATAGATGGACTTATGACTATTTCAACCAATAGAGTACAAAAGAAGTGATGCTGTGTAACATCTAAGTCTGGATCAGAAAATCCCATGCAACTTCTGGTTTCTGTATGCATGTGTGTGTATATTATATGTATGCATGCATGTAATTGTTAAGCACAGATAAAACCAGCTTGTTAATATGGCTACTCTGCACATGGTGGGCAAAAGTTTAATAAGTCTAATGGGGGGAAGAGGGAAGGAAAGAGAAGGAACCAAGGGGAAACAAAGAAAAGACCGACTGCATTAAGAACATTTATGAATTTATGAAAAATACATATGTGTTTATAAAAGTTCAACTATTCATGTATGTGTATGTATACAGACATTTTTTATATTGGGACACAGGGACCATAGACCATGGATGATGGTATTATGAATGGCTGTCAGCAAGATTAAAAGAGCGGAACATATAGGGCAAGGATAGCCATGATAAAACAAAGTAGATACAGAGTTGCAGGTGGGAAACTGGCTAAACCCAGGAGAAACCACAGTCCAAGTGACAAATACTAATGGAGTGGTGGTGAATTGAGGAATGCATAGATACAGTAGAACAAATTGAATAAACAAAAGCAATGGGAATCAGAAGACTACAGATACTGGAGAACAATAGGAATATTGGGGGAAAGCAGGGCAGAGAATAGGAATAAGAACACCTAAAATAATAGAAAAGATAGGGTGAAGTACTAGGGCAAAACAAAAAGATTCATAGTGCAAGCAAGAAGTCTGGGAAGGAAGTGCCATGGGCTGCGAGCCTGCAGATCAGGTTATTTGTGGATTGCTTTGGGCAGGCAGGGTTATATGGTATAATTGTGTCTAATTAGTGGCCAGCCTAGGAACTAGAAACTCAAAGGCTATTAGAGTGAGGCGACTTACTATGAATAGAAGCAGCATTTTCTAAGATTTATAAACCTTTTAGAAGAGTTTTGAATGTCTTTCCAGAGGCACATGCTAGGTTCTGCCCATCTGCTCACAAATTTGGCAGTGAGAGAGGTCGTTAACTATTTTTCTTTGGAAATTTCATGTTGATTTTTGCCCAACAACTAATTTGGTTAAGCTGTTCTCACTACTTTCTAGGCAGCTTGAGTTTCCTTCTCTAGAGATAAATAACAGTGTACATTTATACTTATTATATAATTCATTTTGGAATCATGAACATCCCAGTAAGAATTTATTGGTCCATATGTGAATTTACTTAGTCCTTCAAGTAGAAATTGTAAGTATAGTAAAGCTTGAATCAATCAAAAGTTTCTCTTCCCAAGGTGTCTGTAATATGCATCATCCAGAAAATTATTTCAGAATTGCCTCTCTACACTAGAGGAAATACTAAAACTTGGTGGAATAAGGTGGAGGGCAAAACTGATTAGGGAAAACTTCTTCAAATAATTTCAGCAAATTTAATTCAAACAGAGACACAGTTAGCCTGGACAGAGAAGATCTAATTATTCTGTCTGTCCTCTCCTAGTCCACCAGAGAAAGATCATATTTTCACATATTTTTATACTATGCGTTAACTGCATTCAACAACTGTGAGAACTCATGCCAGTAAATTAATAAAGCCTCTCCTAGAAAACTAATGAGAGGTGAGGGAACTCAAATTTTTGTTCTTTATTTCATTCTGAATCATTTGGGGTTTTTTACAGTAAATTTCTGTTATTTTAGTAAACTATAAAACTTTTAAAATAATTTTAAAAAATAAAAACAATCATAGCAGGAATAACATTCCCAATGGTTTAACTGAAGTACCCTGCTTTCTCTTAAACAATAAAAATTTAAAAGTTCTTTGCAGTGAAATTGTATTAATAAGAGATTAATAGTTTTTACTGTCCAGACAGTATTCAATGACACATCCATTGCCACACCTTGATTTTCAACTTTGGAATAAGAGGTCTTGCTATCAAGTCAAACCATTTATCAAAATGACAGCTCTTCATATACACTTTAAATATGTGTTGAAATCACCTATCATGTCTTATTATTTAAGGGTAATATTCTCTTCACTCTCAAACTCTCTTAGGAAGCATTTCTAATGGAAAATTTAGGTCAATATTTTTCTATTGAAAATTTCTTTTTAACATTTATTATGAGTTCTCTTTCCTTTTTAATTATGGATTTTCAATGAAAAAATCAAAACTGTACATAAGTTCATGTCAAAATTTGAGTGTCTAAACTCAAAATTCAAATAAAGTCAAACCTTAGACTTGAAATTCCAGATGCTTAAAATATTATTGAATGTGAAAAATATTTTTTACCACTGTAGAGTTTATTCTTAAGCCTATTTTTCAACTGCACCAAGTTAGATCCCAAGCTAATTTGGACCAAACTAAAGTCTGAAAGAGAGTGGGAAAAAATCAGTAATTCAAAGTCCTTTCAAACTTGGACATGTGAACTAGCATGACTCAGATAGGGTGAGAAAAATGTCCAAAATGTCCAGGGCCTTACAGGTCTCTTAAATTTTTGATCTTGGCAAATCCTAATGGTTTACATTTGATTTAAAAATATAGGGCTTCTCTGGTGGTGCAGTGGTTAAGAATCTGCCTGCCAATGCAGGGGACACAGGTTTGAGCCCTGGTCCAGGAAGCATCCCACATGCTGCAGAGCAGCTAAGCCCATGCACCATAACTACTGAGCCTGCACTCTAGAGCCCATGAGCCACAACTACTGAGCCCACGTGCCATAACTACTGAAGCCGACGTGCCACTACTGAAGCCTACGTGCCTAGAGGGCGGGCTCCTCAACAAGAGAAGCCACTGCATCGTAATGAAGAGTAACCCAGCTCACCGCAACTAGAGAAAGCCCGCCTGCAGCAATGAAGACCCACTGCAACCAAAAATAAAATAAATAAATAAATAATTATTTTTAAATTTAAAAAATAAAGATAGAAGCATACTGAAGATTTCTAGGGCCCATATCCAATATAAAACTACTTTTTTCAGCTATTAAATTGGATCATATACAAGTTACATTTTCACCTTTTTAAAGCTAAAATAGAGTTGTATATTTGACCCCAAGTTTCTTCATAATTCATTTTCTACTAATATGGAGTGAAATGTAGCTAGATAAAGAACATTATTCAAGTGAGGAGTGTCTCAAAATAATATCTATATTAGCTCTGACTGGTGTTTGCAGTAATATCAGCCACGTATTTATACAGTTAAGTGTTTAAACAATACCACTTAAACTGAGCAATAAAAGAAGTTGTTTAGATTTTTGACACTGCTTCTCAACCTCAAATGCAGGGAAACAGTATAACATAACTATAACATTTATTTTTACTGTACTTTTTACCTGTAGTATAGTGTTCTGAAACTTGTGACCAGAATAGTGCAAGACTTCGTTGGGGATAAAGATAACAAGTTTAAACCCTAGAACAAATACACACTACTATATATAAAATAGGTAAACAACAAGGACCTACTGTGTGGCACAGGGAACTGTATTCAATATCTTGTAATACCCTGTAATGGAAAAGACTCTGAAAAAGAATATATATATATATATATATATATATATATATATATTAACCATACTTCAAATTAAAAATTACAAAAAAAAGAAATACAAGAAAAAAGAAAGTAGATAAGTGAAGGGGAGAAGGAAGGTGATAGAAAGAGACTGTTAATGGGTATGGAGTTTCTTATTGTAAAGAAAATGTTCTAAATTTGATTGTAGTGCTGAGTGCATAATTCTGTGACTATACTAAAAACTATTGAACTTCACACTTTAAATGGGTGAATTTTCTGATGTGCAAATTATATTGGAATAAAGCTGATATAAATTTTTTTCTCCTGATTGGAAAAAAAAAAACCTGGAAGAAAAAAATAGTAAAGTAATGCCTGGTAGAAATATTTACAAAGAGATCATACTTTTTTATGAGGTATTATACAGGGAAGTACTAGATTTAAGACAAATATGATTTTTCACTAAAGCAATTAAATAGAATTTGTGGTTTGCTGAATGTCAAAATTTGTAATTTTTCAAACCACTACTATGTGCACTGTGGGAAACTGCAAGACATGAAAGATATGAATCTTTCCTCCAAAAAACTCTACATCTGTTGGGAAAGGAGCACATATATTCATGATAAATTGAACTACTTAGTTTGCCCATATTCACTCTTGTTCACAGGAGATCCAAGACAGGAAGATTTAGCTATTAATAAATAAAAATAAAAATTTTATTTATATTTAATTTTCCCCAAAAGATTTAAGAAAGGAAAAGTTAATAGTACAGCAAATTGTTATAGTATAGATAAGAAATCACACAAGGGAAAATGTTATACATTTCAAATGAAAAGAACAGATATTAGCACTAGAAGAAGACAGAATACCTTTGAGCTATTGAGCCAAGTAACACCCCATAATAACAATTAGCACTTTACATTCATTACTTCATTAATCTTCACATGAGCCACAAGCATGATAGAGCTTATCATTATCCATGCTCTACAAATGAGATAAAAGAAGCTCGAAGGTGATGAAGTGGCACTGCCAGAATCTCAACATAGATGGTCTTCTAGATCCAAACTCAGTCCTCTAAGTGTTAATCAAGCTGTTGCACAACCAGATCTTAAACATTTTATCTGATTCACCTGGCCTTCAGGTGTTCAGAATCTCACCAGTACTTTTCCTTTTATGACAGGGATACCACTACAACTCTCCAGTGGAAGCAGTTTTTTTTTTTTTTTTTCAACAATCACTGGAATAAACAGTGCCAAGGCATTTTGGAAATCAGAGTCAGATGGGCATTTTATGTCTCTTAGGAAAAATAAAACCAGTTCTAATACTGGACACCTGTCAAGTCACATCACATCGTGAATATTCTTTTCAGTAACAGGCAAAAAACTCTATACGAGAGCAGCTGTCTTTCTTTAAAAGAAAATGACGTTGTCACTGTTACCTCAAGATATTAATTATCCTGGTGGAATTGTTTTCTGATACAGGCAACAAGGAAATCTTCCAGGCTTTGAATATAACCAGGGTTATCCATGACCGTGGGAAAGGTTGTCGGTTCTGGGGATATTAATTTTTGTGAAGGAACTGATGTATGCACATTTATTTCAAGGCAAGTTAAAGATTCCTTTTAAGGATTCTGGATTTATTCCTTCTATCCCTGAGAATATGAACTCATTTTTGGTATTCAGAAAAAAAGTGAAACTTTCCATGTCAAACTAGATATTTTCTTGTCTAGTTTTCTTTTCTTTTGTAATAACTGAATCTCACGCTGAGTAATCCAGTGTTCTTATGATACGATTGAAAAATTATAGATAATCACAATAAAACACTTTCCTAATTAGCGGTGATAGCTGAAAGCAGACTCATTCTAGAAATTAAAGTAGTTCACCAAAAATATCCTCTAACAGTGAAATCTAGGCTTTATTTCATTCTATTTTTATTTTGAAAAATAACATTTAAAAGACCAAAGAGTACAAAGAATAATATAACTAACACCCGTATTCCCACAACCTAGAATTAAAAGCTGCTAATATTTGGTTACATTTACTGTAAGAAATTTTTTATATATGTTCTTTGAAAAAATTATACAAGTAATATTAGCCTATATTAGAAGAAGGAAGGAAAGGAAAGCAGGACCAAGGGAGAGAGGGAAGAAGGGAGGTTGAGCTGAAGAAAGAAAAGAAAGACGGGGGCTTCCCTGGTGGCGCCGTGGTTGAGTCCGCCTGCCGATGCAGGGGACACGGGTTTGTGCCCCGGTCCGGGAAGATCCCACATGCCGCGGAGCGGCTGGGCCCGTGAGCCACGGCCGCTGAGCCTGCGCGTCCGGAGCCTGTGCTCCGCAACGGGAGAGGCCACAACAGTAAGAGGCCCAAGTAGAGCAAAAAAAAAAAAAGAAAAAGAAAAGAAAAGAAAGACGGAAAAAAGGAGGAGGAAATATTAAATAATTATAAATAAAATTAAAGACCATTTGACCACCATCTCTATCCCATCTCCCAGTCTCCCCTGCCAGCAAAGTTCATGATCATGAGTTAAAAGTGTACTCTTCCAGTCCATTTATGAGTTTTATGCTTGTGACTTATTTTATCATACTGGTAATATACCTACTATCGTTTGACTAATTGCTTTGTTATTCAATATCATGTTTTGAGTTCCAGTCATATTAATATATAGAAATCAATGCAATCTATCTTAATTGATGAATAAATTGTGCCTGAATTCAACACATTTTAATTATCATCATCCCTAGTTGATGTGTCCAGTTTTTTTCCTATTACAACCAGGGCTGCAGTGTACATCTTTCTACATATTGCCTTGCACACAGATGTGAATGGCTTTCTAGCGAATAAACCTACAAGTAAAATCGCTGGTCATATGGTACAAATAGTTTCAATTTTACCATAAACTGCCAAATTGATCTGCAAAGTGGCTTCACAAATGTATACTTCACAAATGACAAATGTCACGTATACCACCATACATGACAATACTGTTTTCTCTATATCTTCACCCACCCTTGATATTGTCAGAATTCTAAAATTGTCAGTGTAATGACTGGAAAATATTAGTTCGTTGTTGTTTCAATTTGCATTTCCCTGATTACAAGTGAGGCTGAATTTTTTATATGTTAATTAACCACTCACAAATGCTATTTTGTGGTTTGTTGGTACATATTATTTACTGTTTTTCTATTTTAACTTTTTTCCTTAGAATCTTTATAATAGTCTGAATAAGAATCCTTTGTCTACTATGTACATTACAAACATCTTCCCTTACTGTGGCTCTTTATCTTTTGACTTAAAGCAATTTTAAATTTTGATGCAAATGACTGATGAGCAGATTATAGATTTGCTGAGATTAAATTCTTCTTGTATTCCAGTGACGATCCCCACTTGATTACAGTGTATTATTTTTAAAACTTCCTTGGATTTGGCTACTTAATGTTTTAATCAGCAGCTTTATACCTATGTTCACAAATTTATAAGCCCATGATTTACCTTTTCCACACTGTCCTACTAATCCAGTTTTGAAGTCAGTTTATAATAATCTCATTTCAAAAGCCAAACGATTGTGTTTCTGTTTTCTGGAACAACTTGAGAAATTTAGTAAAACTCTCCTAGAAACTTTCTGGGTCTGGGGCTTATAATTGTGGATGAGCTGGATATTTTTTTACTACTTTGATTTTTTTAATGGTTATTTATGTACTCAAATCTTTAAAAATTTCTTCCAGTGTCAATTTTGACGTTTTATATTGCTACAATTTTTCAAATTTATTAGCATATAATTTTTATAAGTTCTTGTTATATTTTCATGTTTATTTTATCTATAGTTATTTGTCCTTATTTAATAGCATATTCTGTCTTTTTTTTCTTCAATCACTCATGCCAAGGTTTGGCTTCTTTCAGTAATCTTTTGGTAATATTAGACATATTACTCTGTTTTTATTGATAGCCTGTTCTCTATTTTCTTGACATTGACATGTGTCTGTAGTGTATTTTTCTTCCTTGTTTACTTCTTTAAGGCATTGTTTAGGAAAGCATAAAGAGTAATAATATGCACACATTTTTAACACTACCCAGCTTAAGAAAGTGAATTTCACTAATAGAGTTCAGAACCTCCTCCTCAAGGATATCTCCTCTGCACCCAATGTCAGAGATAAATACTATTCTGAACTTCATATGCATCATTCCCTTGCTTTGCTTTATATTCTTACTATATACACAGGTATCCCTAAGTAATGTATAGTGCTAACTTGCCTACTTGTAAAGTTTGCATAAATATATATTTATATTTATATTATAACTATATAAGTGTAAATATATATGTATGTATAACCAAGCAGATAGATAGATAGAAAATAGATAGATAGATAGAGATAGGTAGATAGATGCCTTTTTGCTCAACCTTTGTCTGTGGGATGCATCCACGTTTCCTGAAATCACGTCCCAGATACACTTTACTGGAATCTCTACCTCAATACCTGCTGCTAGGAAAACCCAAACTAGGTCAGCGGTGTATTCAAAGTTTTTTACATTGTTTTCATGAAGAGGTGTTTAACATTTTAATGCTTCTGCATATTTTGAGAAGGTGTTCTCCTTTCACCTCTTAATATGAAGAATTAAACTGAGATGCCTTAATGTCTAATAATCCTTTTATTCCTGCAAAAATCCAATTATTTTGATCTAATTTTTCATTTAGTTTGTAAATATTTTGTTTAGTATAGTATTTTACATCTATGCTCATAAGTGAGATTAGCCCATAGTCTTCTTTTCTAATATTTTCTTATCTGATTTAAGTAACAAGGTTATATTAGTTTCATTTTTTTTTTAAATACAGTTTATTGGGGGGTTCTCTTTGATTTTCCAGAAAAATGGGAGTAAAGATGAAGTTATGTTTCTTGACTCTGAATTAAATTACCTCTAAAACAATCTGGAACTGGTTTTATTGTGAGTAAATTTCGAAACTTGATTAAATTTAATGGATAGAGGAAAATTCATCATGTTATTTCTTCTTGAATCTGTTGTTAAGTTACAGTTTTTCTAAGAAATTTGCATTTTATCTAAGTTCTCATGTGTTTTGGAAACATTTATTTCATAGTTTTATCTTTTTGGTCTCAGCAGTGTCTATAGTTGTCTTCTTTTTTATTTCTAATATTGTTTATTTGTACTGTTTCATCTTTTCTTGGAGCCAAAAATGTCTATTTTATTAGTTTTTTCAAAAAGTGAACTTTTGCCTTAGTTGATTCTCTCTACTGTATATTTGTTTTCCATTTGATTAATTTCCACTCTTATCTTTATAGTTTCCTTCCTTCTACTTTCTTTGTGTTTATTTTGTTGTTCTTCTAACTTCTTAAGTCACTTGGCTCATTTATTTTCAGCTTTCTTCTTTTCTAGTGTAAGCATTTGGAGCTATAAATCCACTATAAAGTATGCTTCAGTTATATCTCATGATTTGGACATATATTTGTTGTTATTCAAGTTGAACTATGAGTTATTTAGAAAGCTTTTTTAAATTAATTTTCAAAGGTATGAATTTTTCTGCATCGCTGTTTATTATTGATTTCTAACTTACTAGAAAATGGTCTAGGTGATAAAAATACTATGAACTTATGTCTTAGGGTAGGGTCAATTTTGACAACTGTTCCTTGTGTGTTTGAGAATAAGATGTAATCTCTCATTTGGGGTTATTTACCTTTCATATCAAGCTTGTTAATTATGTTATTCAAATTTTTCACATACTTGTAAAAAATTTTTGCTGCTTGATTTATCAGTTACTGAAAGAAGTTTGTAAATTCTTATACTCCTATTAGCAGTTTTTCCATCATGACCTTATACATTTTGAGGCTATGCTACAAAGTTTACACAGATTATATCTGATGAATTAAATTTTTATCATCATGTAGCAATCCCCTGTATGCCTGATAACTTTTTTGCCTCAAAGACTATTTGACTGACATATCATCTATTTATCATCTATCTATCTATCTATCTATCAGTATCTTGGTAGGTATTGGCTTAGTATATCTTTTCCTATTTTTCTTTCTTTTTTTTTTTTTTACTTTTGACTTTTCTGTATACTCTTATTTTAGGTGTTGTTTTTCATCCCATTTGACAATATATGACTTTTAACTGTTAAGTCTATTGAATTTATAGTAGTTAATATTACTACAAATCTGGGTTTATTTCTTCAACTTCATTTTGTGCTACATCTTCTGATTTTGCAAGTTTTCTTTTTTCTTCTTCTTCTGGCTTTCTTTTGGTCTGATTAATTTTTGTCTCTGTACTGCAGTGCTTCAGCACAGTGCATTTAGATGTTGAATTATTTTAGTATATCCTGATGAGAATGTCCTGATGATCCACATCTTTCATTGAAGATGATCCATTTCATTCTTGGGAAGTTCTTAACTCATCATGTTCTGTTTGAATACTGCCTTTCCATTATTCTGTTTCTGGAACTCTAATGAGATATCTTTTAGAACTTTCTCTTCTATGCTCCAAGAATATTAACCAACCAAGCAAGAATCTTAATCAACTTTTGTATTTCCTATGAGTACTTTTTTCTCTTGATTGTATTCTGGGTGATTTCTTCAGGTCCTTCTTCCATTTTACTTTTTCTCTCCAATATCCAAAGGAAGATAAGAAACTCAGAGAGTGGAGTCCAGCATTTAAGTGACCGTTCTGCTAGGGACAACAGGCAATTCTGAAGTGAGACAACCAGAAGTCTGAGAAGAAGAACAGAGGTCTTAACAAATTTGCAGAGTGTGGGACAAAAATTGAAGCTCAGGACTATCAAAGAGGGAGAGGAGAGAGCACTGATAAACCTTGAGGTTTGGTGCTGGAACCCTTCAGGGCTATACTCTAGGAGGAAAGGTAAACCACAAGTTGACTTGCTCTTACAGCTTCAAATTATCTGAATCCATGTACTCAGACTGAGGTAATTTTAGATTGCAAGTGCATGGTCTAACCAGAAGCAAATGCAAATCCAGAAGGAAGGCATTGTTGTAGTTCCTGAAATTTTCTAGTTTCTTACTGTGGAAGGGCAAGTCCATCATCCCTAGCTTTCCTGAGTGAAGGCTTTGGGCCTTCACTATGTTCTGAAATAGTCATGGAGCTATAATGAAAGAAGTCATAAAACAGAAGACATGATCAACTGAAACATGTATTTAGGTTTTGTTAGGCATTTTGATGAACTAAAATGTATTCCACAGCTTTTTTGTATTAAAAGAAAAAAATGACTACTCTCAAACCGACTGATCTGCCACAGCCACCATAAATTATACTGTGACAGATTTAAGTGATTCTATGAAGGAAACAAGGATACTTCTTGTTTGATATTAAGTGTTAGGGACATGTGATGACATCTGTGGTCTGTCACAGATGGGGAGTTAAGAGATGTGGTTTTTTTAGGTCATGTTTCTGTCACACACTACAACTTTGCTTGGGTCCGTAATGTACTTTCTCGGCACCAGTGAAATGTGCCATCATTGTATTTGGGAAATGAATAGATTTGTAGATTCACAACTAAGAGATGAGATGGAAAACTTACTAGGGGGGAATTTATAATGTAGAAAAACATATTCATTATTATAATATCATTCTATGATTTCATATTGCTCTCATAATGTAAACTGCAAAAGGTGAATTTGCCGAGTTCCTCTAGCACAGTGAGGTAGGCAGCAGTTAGACTTTTAGTTAAATCCAAAGCTGATTAATAATCAGAATTATCTGAGAAAATTCTCAGAATAAATATCCTGGGGTGAATATCATCTTTCCTCCTTCCCAGGTGGAACACTCCCCAGTTATTCTTTCACCTTAGTTTATTTCCTTCACCACCCTTTCCACAATCTGTAGTTAGATATTTGTTTATTTGTTACTTCTTTAAGTTCAGTCTCCCCCAGTGGACAGGGAGGCCCATGAAGTCAGAGATGTTGACTGTTATCTTCTCCATCCTGTTCATAACAGTTACTCTAAGGCCTAGAAACTAGTAGGTGTTCAATAAATCTGTGAAGGAATGAAGGGATGAATAAATAAACCAGAAGAAATCTCTGCAATGTGATAGGAATCTTTACTTGTAAAGAGTTCCAGAAATGGTTTTGTTGACCAGCTCATTGATGAACACACTACACTGGTTTATGACAAAGTGATTTTCAACTAAGGAGGATATGTCAGAATTGTCGATGGCATGGGGGTAGGGCCAGCTACATGGGCATTTGACTCATGCATTCTCACAGGGCCAACTCAGAAGGGCCTCCCTCTCTCCCCTCCCACATTTGAGACTCTGCAGTTGCCGTCTTAAAGGCCTTAATCATTTTCTCTTTGAATGTGTGTTTTGTAAATGCGGTCCAATGGGACAATGGAGGGTGAGTCAGAAGCTTGGAGCCTAGCAATCCTGCCTCCTCCCACTTCTGCCCCCCAGGAGGGGTTGTCAGCTGCCTGTGCCCCCTACCTCCACCCTGCCCTTGACAAGCAACTGTGGCCACCCTTGCCCCACGAGAAGCTGGGCATGAGTTAGGAAGGGGCAGGGTCTGGGATGTCTATGAGGGTCTGCTTTTGCCCAGGAAGTTTGAAGTTAAATAACAAAGAAACCATGACAGGTTGAAAAAGACCATGGAAAAATGGAAAACATGATTTTCCTGCTTTTTGAACAAGGAGCCTGGCATTTTCATTTTGCACTGGGCCCTGCAAATTATATAGCCAGCCCTGAGGGCAGGATATATTTATGCAACTAAAGGGAGCATGTGTATTTGAAAGCTGAGAGACACCATCCCCAGGTTTACTTCCTTAAAGTCAGGTTGCTATGAAACTAAGGCACATTGCCACCTGGTAGATGGTGGTGCCTCAGTGTCTTTTGCTCTAAACACATAGAATTTTCCATAACTGACACAAACAATGACCTCTTTTCCCCTAAATTTTTTTTTCTTGATGAAAACATGACTTCACTAAAAAGTTAAGCTTAAAAAAAAGTTAACTACTTTTTACCGAAAAATACATTTTGTATACTTGAAGAATTGCACGTAAACAACTTACTCATGAACCCTTAATAGTATCCATTTTTATTCTTTAGTTTTCTTATTTCAAACTTATGTTCTCCCCCTCTTTTCCCTTCCTTCAAAACCTAGAGGTTTCATTACCAACACTTGCTTTAGACAAAGTTCCAGTAGCTCCCAGTTTGCTCTCTGACCTCTCTGTTGTTCAACTCCTTAAGTATGTGTCCAAGGGTTTTTTCTTTCTCTAGGGGGCTCCAATCTTCCCTCCAAGTCACTTTACAGGCGTCTCAAGTGCTGAAGTGTCAGTGGAGAATTTTGAGTCCTCCAAGAAATGGCCCATTTAAAACCAGGTACAGCGATAGCCAAGAAGCTGTCTGGAAATGCTGAACCACTGAGTTAAACAAAGAAATCTGATTCTAAAGCAGGCTGTGCTGAAGAACCTTGCCTACCAACCAGAAACACTAACTATTTTTCTTGACTGTGCCCCAGCCCTTACTTCACAACTTGTGTGACTTCACCAATATTCTACCAGGGTTCCATGTTTTGGGAGTCTTTTCCCTGTCAACCTGCCATGCCATTCATCTCCAAGAGCCTATTTATCTGGGGAAGGAGCAACATTATTCCTATTACTCGCTCTGCATAGGAATGACCTCTCTTTCTCTTTCCACCACTCCTACCCTAGTAGTGGTTTCTTGATCTTGTCCCTTGTTCACCAAACCCCAGCTAAGGTGCCTAATCCAACCTCCTGCCATCTGCATATATGCCTGTGTGTCCTTCATCAGCAGCACCCATCAGCCAATTACTGTCCAATGCAGGCCACTTGCCCAACACTAGCATTATTGGATGGAGTAATTAATGACTACTCCTTGGGCCCCATAATATGGGCGTGACTTCCCCTCATCAAAGTGAATTAGAGCTTAGAAGCACAGCTTTTCAATTCTGTTTGATTTCAAAATGTATGACCTTTCTCTTAGATTACAGAACTAGTGCACCTGTAGCCTGATAAAAGCATAAAAAAGTGTTCAAAATACTGAACTAGAAGGATACTTTGAAACATATTTGGTGACCCTCATTGGGCCACAGCTCAGCCAAAGAGGATGACATCTCATTGCCCTGGGATAAAACCCACCTGAGGGACCCCCAGCCCAGGTGGTGAACCAGCTGGGTAAGGTTATGTCCTTGTTGACAGAATTCCAAACCAGGATTCCAATTTCCCATAGCCATCTCATTGTATATTTTCCATGTTCCCCTCATGACAGCCTTTAATAGTTGCACATGGGGATGGCTGCCAAGAAGAGAGGAAGCAACAAACATGAATTCCTATTTATAGTTTGGACAAGAAGAACATTCACCAGGACCTTCCCTGATAAGCAGTAGTCCTTTAAAAGAGGAGAAATTCTTAGCATTGTTGTATGGAGAACACTTGTGGTCCTGCCTAATACTTCTGATTCCATCCAAGCTAAGCTCCTCACTTTCTTTACTTGTAGATTGAATTCCATCTTCCAGATTCAATCTCTAAGTCAGAGGCTTTTGACCTGGGCTTCCGAAATTCTATAAATTCCTTGGATTTGTATGTCTGTGTCTTTGTTTGTATGTCCATTTTTTAAAGGAAGTGCAATGGATTTCATTAGATTTTTTAATGGTGTTCATGATCCAAAATGTTAAATCTTCATCTTAGTTGATTTGTGGCCAAGTGGTGTTATCGACAAAGATGTGAGACATGAGGACATTTTAGACCAAGTTCATCCTTGCAGTCTTAGAAGATCCTGGCCAAAGGCTGCTAACTGAAGCTAGATATTAATTCACGAGCCCCAGGACTATGACTTGTGACCAAAAACCATGAGAAGACAATCATATGAAAGAGTGGTTTCCAGAATGTGTATCACAGTAGCTAGGATTCCATGGGATGTCTCAGGATTTTCTGTAGGAAGTGACCAAGAGGTGGGGCTCCATATCTAGCTGCAAGCCCATTAATTCCTGTGTTACATGTTGCAGTTATGATTGAATCCTACTTTTAAATTTTTATGAGAAAAATAAGGTATGAGGCTTTCTTTCGAAGTTTGAAAGTTACTGCTCAAGGATGTCACAACTCCTTTTTTACCACTGATTCTCAGGATCTGGTGGTTGGGACAACATAACTTCACCAGGACGTGATGCACCCAGACACAGAATTAATTACGGAATTAATTAAGAAATACTACTCCCAGTATATACACAAACTCCAGTTGCATTAGTAGATAAATTTTGCTAACTCTCATGTTAACTGCAGCCAGTTGGAGGAGGATGCCTAGGAGACATTTTTGAGAAGGATTCTGAGCCAGGCTGGTTCAGCAGGAAATAGGACTATTAATAATTAATGATGTCTGCCATGGTCCCAAGGAAGGTGTTATGTATTTGAGACTCCTATCCTGAGTTTTCTGGGGGAGAATAGCTAGCCTGCACCTGTACCACACAAAATATAATTTCCAACATGGTTATTTTGTCTCCATGGAAATGGAGACTTCAACTCAACCATTTTTATCGATTTGATAACCTATAAACTCTAAAGACTCCACCCCTCCCACTTCTTCCTCTGCTGCTTTTTCAGACTTGACCTTGGACCCACAGTTGCCAACTGTATTGGTAAGTGTTAAAAAACAATTTGAAGGGAGAAACACCCTGACTTCCAGCTCTGTACAGATAGGAGTACTAGCTCATAAAAGGGGAGTTATGTGGCCCAAATTCCCAAATTACTTATTAACTCTTACTCAACCTTCCAGTGTGAGCTCTAGGGAAACTACTCCTGGCTTCCCCAGCTGTTGGATGATTTCACTGCATAGTCATCTTTTCTTTCCATAACTCGTATTTCAGTTTATAAAATGTGTGCCTGTGTGTGTGTGTGTACTTATGTGATTAAATTCTCTCTCCCACTAGTCTATGAGTTCCAAGAAAGTCTATTTTTGCTTACCACTTTATTCTGAGGTTCTTGCATTAAAAAAATCTGTCACACTTATTTTACCCTAAGATGTGTTACTGCTACTACTTGCTAAAATTGAATCTTATGAAATGAAAAGACAAACAACAGAAGGGGAGAAGATAACAAAAGAGACAGGAAAATAAAAGCAATTGCTTCATGTGAGAACCTTAACTACCCCCTAGAGCATGTTGCCATTAAGATCAGGAAAGATTGCTCTGGAACACAGCTGAAAGAGAATGAGCCACTCCATTTTAAAACCAGCACTGAACATCCAGTTTTGTTGTCTCTCCTAGGAGAACTCCCACCTGCAACTTTGACCTTTGGTTGGCACCAGGCTAGTTGTTTATACCTTGAGGTTTCCTGATAGTCCCTACGACTTCCTCTGAGTCGCCTAAATGTGCTTCAGATTTTTCCAGTCTAGCATTTCCCTATCTCTTTGCCCAGTGTCATTCTGTTGGAGTTATGGAATGGGAAGCCTGAAGTCAGGTTGATGAAGACGTAAGAAATACCAAGAACGTAGTATCCCAGATGCCAAAAGAAGATGTATTTTAAGAAGGAAAGAGTCCTGCAAACATAACAATGAGTGGACATGTTGTTGAAAGAGACAAAAAGAATAAACAACTAAAATTAAATAAATAACATACGGTCAAATGGTGATAAGGGCTATGAAGAAAATGAAACCTGTTTGGGGAAAGAGAATGATGGGAGAAAAGAATGGTAATATTTTTAATCGTGCAGTCAGGAAGGCTCTCTTTGAAGGGGTGATATCTGAGTAGAAACCTGGATTATGTGAAGGAGTGAGAGCAAAGCATTCTACACTGAGGGAATAGCTGTGTAAAGGCTCAGATAGTTCGAGGAACATCAAGAAGGTAAGTGTGGCTCAAGTGGAAGGAATCAGGGAGAAAGAGGTAGGAGAGTTTTGCAGGGGCCAGATAATGAGCAATCATGGATTTTATTCCGAATGGGAACCAAAGAGAAATTGCCCACAGGGATAGTACAGACAAAGCCGGAAGTCTGGTTAAGAGGCTAGGATGGGAGTCCAAACATGGCATGACAGTCATTTGTTCCAAAAAGGATAGAAGCAGTGACAGCAGTGAGAAGCGGTCAAATTCAAGATATATTAGGAAGGCTGACCCAACAGCACTTGCTAATGGATTGGGTGTGAAGGGTGGGGGAAAGAGAGAAATCTTTTATGATTCTTAGTTTGAAGACCTGAGCAAAATCTTATGCTACTTATTCAGTTGGAGAAGCTTGGGGCAGGACTTGTTTGGGGTAGGGATATAAAAAATTCTCTTTTGGACATGTTAAATTTGGGATGCCTATTAGATATCCACGTAGAAACTTAAAATAACTAGTTACATATACAAGTCTGAATCTCAGGAGGGAAGTTGTAGCTGAAGAATATAAACTCGAGCCTAATGAAGGTATTGTAAACTATGGCCCAGAAAACGGTTAGCTAGGAAAAGTATGTAAATAGAAGAAAAAAGAGGGCTAAGGCCTGAAACAGAAAGCAGGCCAACATCTAGAGGTCGGATGCAGGAAGAGTAGCTAGTAGAGGGGAAGGAGCAATGAGGTTACAGATACCAAGAGAGTGGTGTCTCAGGTACTGAAAGAAAAAAGTGTTCCAGGAACAGAATCATCAACAGCGCCAAACGCTGCTGAAAGCACAAGAAGCAAGTGGGTGGGAGATAGTGTGGAGAACTGATCATTGGTCTGAAAAGTTGGAAGCCAGTGGGTTCCCTTAACAAGAGCAGTTTCTGTGGAATACTAGGAGTGAAAATCCCTAGTATTGAAGTGGGTTCAAAATATTAAGGATATATTGTGTATACATAAGTCATCCCAGGGATTTTACTAAAGAAAAGCAAAGAAATGGGCTAGAACTGGGTGTGGGATCAAGGGAGGGTTTGGTTTATTTAAGACAGAGGGAATTAACTTGAAGGCTGTGGGAATAATCTCGCTGAGAATGATAAAATAATGATTCAGGAGAGAGGAGATAACAGTTGCTGGAGAAAGGATGGGACCAGAGGCCTTACAGGAGGACAGAGCACATCATTGTAACAGAAGGAAGTTGACGTACAAGTATATGTAAAGGTTAGTCAATTTGGTGATGGGAAGATGAGGTCATTCTCCTCTGAATGCTTCTATTTTCTCATTGAAATAGTCAGTGAAGTCACCAGCTGATAGCGAAGAATGGGAAGGTGGAGTTGACAGTTTGATGACAGAGGAGATGATATAAATTTGCCTTCTTGGAGAGGAGGAAAGCAAATACCCCAGGGAAATGCAGGAGGCCTCATTAAGATCATTTTCTCTACTTCCTTCCATTACTCATGGACAATCCTGGACACACACCACCCACTTCTTTTAAAAACATGACTGTTAAAGAAAATTTTTTGAATTATTGTTCAAAACTTGAGATGTGCTTTTTGTGACCAGAGACCTCAATTTACTCACTTGTACCATGTGCATTGAAAACTTGCTTCCTCCTACCTTATGGAAAGGTAGACTGCTAATATGAATAACAAATGTGAAATCTTTTGAAAGGAAAATTGTATTCTATGTGTCCAAGGCAGAGATGGGACAAACCAAATACCCTATCTGCAGGGAGAACATCCTTCTCTTTTTGAGTGGAAGTGACTAGAGATGTGAAGTGGACAGAACAAAACAATCCCTTTGATATTAACACCAGTGCATTAAATTTTTATTTTTCATATTTTTAATTTCACACTTAGAGAAGTTTCACTAATGAGGCATGCCACAACTCGATTCCCAGATGGTGACATTAATGTTAAAAAGAAGGTGCACCTGAAACAATTTAAAGAACTCCAGAAAGACCAGATTAAGCCCATGCACTATGTTTTATCAGCCTTTTGGGGCTCCCAAAGAGTTGTAATGCAGCAGGACTACATCAAGTTTAGTTCAAATCAAAATACATTTTTAACACATAGGACCATTCAACCTAGTAAGTCTGAAGTACAGAGGGCAACGTGATTAATACTTTTACATTCTTTTACTTGGGTTTAGTTTTGGTGGGTTGAAATAAACCAGTATCCATTATATCAATGGAGATATGTGAGAATGTAGTCTTTAGAAGAACACTGCCTGATTTAAAAAAAAAAATAAACAGATATGATATTCTTCTGTTAGGAAATAAAGAACAACTTGAGGTAAGGAGCAATCACGAAGATGGTGGGTAAAATCAAAGGCCCATAAATGTGTGCTGAGTTACTTGTAAATGTTTTATTTGTCTGATCCCTCTGTAACTCAGCAGTGCTGCATGAGGAAATGGCCAGAATGCCTATAAGTTATTTTACACACTCATAGACCCTGAAGTTAGTAAATCCTACAGTCTGCTTGGCAAACTCTCCATGTTCTCCCTTTGGAGATACAATAAACTTGTTTATTCCATTCGTCAGTTTTCTGTTTCTGAGCTTCTTCATTGAATTTGTTATCTTCTTTTTGTAACCAAGCTGTCCCAAGTACTGTGTGGACACAGTGACAAAGAGAAATTAAGGATATAAGTAATAATAAAGAATAATAGTTTGTATAACACAAGGTTTTGTTCATTGTAAATGGGATGAGGCAGTTATTTCAGCTTTAAACCACACTGCGTAATACTAAATATGTCTTCCAAGTTGACTTTAAGAAATGAAGTGTGTCTTCTCCATCTCTGTGAAAAGATAGAGTTTTTCCTATGCACTAAGTGTTACACATTCCAGTGCTGGGATGTGAAGGTTTGAGAGACGACAGGTGTAGCAAGTCACTGAGGTTGAAAAGCCCTTCAGACCCAATTCTCTTGCCCTCCCAGGTCTGCCTGAGAAATAATGACCATGTGAACAGCAGCTAGGACAGGTGAGAGTAGCACAGGAGAGCCAGACTTCCTTTATTCTCCTTACACCTAGAGAAACCATGAGTGGGCCAGCCATGGTAGTGGTGACTATGAGTCACTGAAGAATTTTCCTTCAGTAAGCAATGAGGATATCACTAGAAAGATCAAAACATCTGTGTTTCAGTGACAGTCACAGGAATGGAACTTCCAAGCTCTCCTGTTCTCTCAATGGGACAAGAATAAGTAGACAGGTCCATAGGACTGTGGAAAACTCCGCAGGAGCATTTTGGAGTTATCGCTGGAAGAGGAACCTTGGGAAAGAGGTGGGATATTCTCGTATGGGTAGTCTTGGTGCTCACAGTCGTTTAATTTAAATGCTATATACTTCAAGGTGAGATAAGATATATCAGTTGCATTTGTTACCTTAGAAACACAGGGAAAATAAGTTCCTTCCTTAAAGAATCAGTAACTGTTTCATAAGTAAATTCTGCCTAAAGTTTGTAATACATCAGAAAAGAAGTAGCCCAACCTCCTGAATTATGGTATTAAACAGATTTCCCTCTTTCCTCTTAAGGAAAAACATAATTCTTTGCACATCATGACCACTCAACCTTTTTGAACTGAATTAAATAGTGCTGAGTTTTTAAAGAAATTGTTGAAATACGTTGCATTATTCCTAATTAATCATCTCTTCAGTGTTAAAAAAAAAAATCAGTCGTCTGGTTTGATGAGGATCTTCTTGGCTAAGTCTTGTAATTCCCTAAGAAAACACTTTTTTTTGGTGTTAAAGTTAATCTGTACACTTAAATTTATATATAATCCTGAATTCAAAATACTTAATAGATTCATTAAATGTATATATTTTCTCAATTATAGAATTGAAATACACAAATTAGAAAATCTTTGGATTATTTCCAAAAGATAATAATTAATGTGGGTTCAGCATTTTAGGAAGTGTTTTCACATACATGATCTCATTTGTTATTCATTACAACCTCATGAGTTGAGAATTTCCCTATTTGATAAATAAGTTAACAAAGGCTCCAAGAAGATAATTAACTTCAACATCAGTAAGAGGCTAAGATGCGAGTCCTGTGTATCCAAATTCCATGTCTTTCTCACCATAATGCATAGTCTGACATAACATAATGCTGCAAATGTGTCACAAAATAGAACATAAGTCTCCTTCTTGAAATCCCAGGATTTATCTCTTAGTCTACCCAATTTGATTTTAAGCTAGAATATATCCTTTCTTTACATTCCTCTTAATGATTGATCTTACTTTGCAGTTGATAAGAATCTCTATAGTTGATAGCTGGTAGGATATCTCCCCTGCCATATTCCTCTGGGCTCCTAGCCACATGTTTACACATTGTGTCTCTACCCCACTGGTGATAGCTGATTGGTCAGAGATAAATAGCTTCTCCAAGTTGAGCAGCTCAGATTTCTTCTGACAGAAATTTGGAATGAGGACCATGAAAGAAATAATCAGTGTCTGCTTTACTCAACTTAATTCATGTATATTCTGAACCATAGAGTGACCAATTCCCTCTTTCTGAACTTGAGGAAGAAAGAAGCACATATGTGAAGAGAAAGAGAAAGGATAAATTCTTGACCTTGAATTTCATAAACTACCCCTTATCCTCAAAATAAATCCCTTTTTTCACTTGAGCTAGAGTCAGTAGGTTTTTTTTTACTATTTACAACCAATGTCCCAAATAATGTATCAGATAATCTACTAAACTCATCTTAATCAATTCATCCCCAACTTTTTTTTTTTTTTTTTTGTGGTACGCGGGCCTCTCACTGTCGTGGCCTCTCCCGTTGCGGAGCACAGGCTCCAGACACGCAGGCTCAGTGGCCATGGCTCACGGGCCCAGCCGGTCCATGGCACGTGGGATCCTCCCGGACCATGGCACGAACCCACGTCCCCTTCATCGGCAGGCGGACTCTCAACCACTGCGCCACCAGGGAAGCCCCATCCCCAACTTTTGAGCAGACTTCTAAAACTCATTTAGATACATGATTAAGGGTAGGCAATAAAAATTAAAAGTTACTATAAATTGTGAGATTTTTTTCATTAAAAATATGTTTTTCAATAAATATATTTGTAGAAAAGAATTTAACCTTGCCCAAAAGAGAATCTGGCCTTTGCCCTTGGTTCCTCAGAAGAAATCTCTAGGCCCTTGGAATGTCATGCCTGATACAGTGTCTTTGTTTGCCTTGGGGCCCTGAGTCACTCTGGATAGTCTAACAATGTGACTTAGAGTGGGGGCTGGCTGCATCATTTAGTAACAATGTATTTAGAATGGGCCCTTTAGGTCATGTGGTATCAGTTGACCTTTGGAGAGACTGAAGACAGAGATCAGCCAGCTGGGCAATCAGTCATGCTTACATTACAATATAATGTAATGCTTACATTACAATATAAACGTTGGACATCAATATCAGGGGAGCAGCACTGGTTGGCAATATTCAATGCTGATTGTCATACATTGATACCAGGCAAGTAATGCTGTCCTGCTTCCATGGGGAAAGGACAACTGGAAGTTCCACGTTTGGTACACTCCTGGACTCTGTCCCATGTGTCTCTCCCTTTGGCTGATTTTAATGTGTATCTTTTCCCTGTAATAAACCATAACCATGAGCATAACAGCTTTTAGTGAGTTCTGTGAGCCCTTCTAGTGAATTATCAAACCTGAGGGTAGTTCTGGGAACCCCTTAAAACTGCAATTGGTGTCATAAATGATGGTGGCCTTGTGTGTACTCTTCCCTCTAACTTCACAGTTGACTTAGCTTTCAAGATGAATGGTCTTGTTTTGCTTATATTTTATTAGAGAAAGCAAGCCCTTTTCTAACAGTTATTTTAAAGATTACAAATAGTTTTCAACTCAATCAGAGGGATCCAGATCCACAAATAGTTTGAATCTTATACATGCTGTTTAATTGACATAACTGTGTTCACTTTATTTATTACATTTCTCTTTGGCTTCTTTGACCATGATATTGTTGAGATGAGAAACTGTGTCTTCTTCCTCATTATATTTCCAGTTCCTAGCATAATACAGATATATAGGTGGCACTTAGAAATGTCGAATGGCAAATGGATGGGTGTATGGGTGAATAGGTGGATAGAAGGATGGAGAGGTGGATATATGGATATATGGATGGATGGTTGGTTGGGTTAACATTACAGTTTTTCAGTTACAGTGAGATGTGCAATTGCCTAGTGAAATTCCTGTGAGTGAGGATCAGAATGAGCACATTCCTGTTCTACCCACCCCCCAACCTTACCTGTGTCTAGATAGCAAGGTCTATACAGAAGTTTAGTAGGGAGTATTAGGGAAAGGCTTCCCTATATCTCTAAATTTTCCCAGGCTCAGAACCAACCAGAATCGTGTGAGAAAAGGAAGAGTTCAAACCAAAACCATTCAATGAACACCAGCCCCAGACATGGTCACAAAGAGATAATGCAGTCCTGGACTTCCAGGCAAATGTCTAGGTCAGCATTAAAAAAGTTTTGTGTTGATTTTTTAAACCTGATATTTAGCTGTTTTCATTGTTACTTCTACTAATACCTTCTATTAATTGTCCTACAATGTGCTTAATATTCTATAGCTTCTTATTTACCCCTCATTTCTACCCACTGGGTTCAATATTATTAGCACCATTTGACAGATGAATAAACTGAAGCTTGGGGAGATTATATTACACGTGCCAGGCCAACAACTGCAAGCGATACAGCCTCACTGTGAAAATAACTCTAAAGTTCATGTTAGTTCTACTATACCATATCATTTGGCCTCCTTTTTGTGAGTGTTTAGCACATTTAGCCGCATGCAAGAAACTGCTAGAAATTATGAGCAACAATAAAATAAATAAGGTCCTGTCAATAAGGAGAATATGATCCAACATAGGAGAGAAGGAGTGTGCACGTAGGATGGTCCAAAGCAGACAATGAAGCAGGTTGACCAGCAGGAGAAAGCACCACAGTGATCCAGAAATGATCCCTGGTTAGTGTGGCCAGAGAAGAGTTCCTGAAGGGGGCAGCATCTAAACTTGTGCTTGAAGAAGTAGGTTTTATAGAAATAAATTTGGGGTATTCCAGGCAGGAAAAACACAATGAAGAAAATCAGGGTAGAACAAAGCATATTAGGGCATACCAAGTAGACCAGTTTGTATAAAGTACACAGTGTATATTTTGAATCAGCTCTCTCTCTCTCTCAATAGTTATATACACTTGGTTACATCTTTTCACTTTCTGGAGCTAACGTTTTCTCATTTATAAAACCATAAAAATAACACTGAGCTCACTGTTTGTTGTTCCGGTTGAATAAAGGAACAAGAGTGGTACAAACACAATAAATACATATTTTTTTTGTTGGCAGTGTAGATCTAGAATTTCTCAACTGCAGCCAGTTCTGCCCCCAGCTCTGAAATTTGTGGACATGTATGTTTGTTGCCACAATGCCTGGAAGATTCTCCTGGCATTTAGTGGATGGGCTCAATGTGGCTAAATATTCTGTAATTCTTGGGACATTATGATATAACAAAGAAAATTCCTTCCTTTGGGCCAATATTGTTTGCATGGAGAAATATGGGAAAGAATAATAAAAGAAAAGGTTGAAGTAAGATGATTTTATATCACTGTAAGCTTTGAATACATAGTTCACTATGATAGACAAGGATGAGCCCATGAACTTCTTAAGCAGGAATTAACAACATCAATGCTTTCGGAAGATTATCATAGGAGGGAGTCACAGGATAAACCAGAAGTAGGGGAGACTGCTGAGAATGTTATAAATTGGCAGGTGTCCACCAATGCCTCAGCATGAAGCACTAGAGGCTTGATGAGTGTGTCATAGGGTCTTCTCAAACCCCCAAGAAGCTTGTGGCAGATTAGAAAGGAAGCACTTCTTTTAACACCTTTATGCAAATTACAAAAAGCCTCCCCTTCCTCCAGGTGGACACTGCCCTGTGCCGGGATACATGACTTGAATTTTAGCCCCTTTATCTCTTGAGAGAGTCACCTTTTTCAGTGGTGCTCATGGTACAAGAAGGGATGAAAAGGAAGGGTCAAATTCCGGAAGGATCACAAAGGAAGAGGTACAGAAATGGGTAACTGATTGCAACTGGGGAAAAAAAAAGAGAAAGAGCCAGAGCTGACTCCTCTGTGAAGCCTGGAGAAATTTACAATGGTGATGCCATCATTAGAAAGATGTAGGTCAGAAAATGTTTGGGAGGTGAGGTTATAAATTTAGTTTTAGACATTTTGAGATGAAGGTGCCTTCTGGACAACAAAAAAGAAATGTGTTAAGGCCACTGACTGCAACAGAGCAAGAAGATTGGGACTGAAGAGGACTGCAATAGAGAGGTTAACTGCTATAACAAATGAGCACACAAATTTCTAGTGACTCAAACACAGTAGAAGTTATTTTTGTTATTATTGTCCATAAAACTGTCCAAGGTCAATATTCCTGGGCAGGAAAAAGCTCTCTTCCACATGGTAAATCAGGAACCTGGGTATCTTCCATCTTTGGCTTTGTTTTTCTCCTGGGATCCTTCATTATCATCTGTATCCATCCCGCTAAAGGGAAAAGGAGAGGGTAGGGTAGGCACACCCACCTCTTAAGAACCCTGGCCCAGAAGTGACACATATATTACTTCAGCTCACATTCTGTTAATGACTCACGTGGCCACATCTAACTGCAAGGGGGGCTAGGAAGTGTAATCTATCATGTGTTCAGGAAAAGAGGACGCATTTTGTGAACAGCCTGCAGTCTCTGCCCCAGGGGAGACCCAGCCCTCCTCTCTTTAAGTAAAAGTTCTATGAAGGCAGAGACAATGTTGGTCTTCTCCACTCTGTCTCCATCACCTTGTATAATACATTGTCTGACCCCTAACAAGTGTGCAACTTTTGTCAAATAAACGTATAGCTGAAACTATGGATGTGGAAAAAATTTCAAAGAGAAATTATATAAAAGAAAGAAGAAAGAGGATATTTTAATAGCAAAAATTATTTTGTATAGTTATTGCTGTTGCTACCATTTGTGGAGGACCTGTTAATACCTACCCTTCACAACAACCTTGCAAGATTGTAGATTCTATTCACCACATTTTAAATATGAGGGAAACTGTACCTCGAAAACATACACCGCTAGAAAAGTTCAGAGCCAACATTTAGCCCCCAGGTCTTCTGATTCTTCATTCCAAAATCTTTCTAGAACACCAGGTTCCATTTAGTGGGGGGAAGGATGTGAAACTTTGACTATTGTGTTGCACCCTAGAAGGAGAGAAATGTTTTGAGAAAACATGGAACTATCGCAAAGGTAAGTCAGGTGACTTGGCAGATTTCGCTTTCTTGGGTTACTTTGGGACATTTTCAGAGCTGCTTGGGAAATCATGAGCCACTCCATATATAACCAGTATTGAATGTCATGCTTTGTTGCTTCATTCAGCAAGCCTTCCCAAGAGAACTCCCAGCTGTTGCTGCCGACCTTAACTTGGCCGCTATGTTGCGGTAACTTTGGCTTTTCTGTTTCTGAGACTTTTACCATGTGATGGCTTATTACTTGTCTACCTTCTTCAGCAGCCACCTCTGCTGATGTCACATAAATGCCACCTGCCCCTCAACAATAAGGAAAACGAGTGCCTCATCAACTAAGGTTTTTACCCATCCTTCTAAGTTTCACTAAGTGAGAATTCTAGGAAATTTCCTATTGATTTTATCTTCTAGAAGTTCCTTGACCCTCTCCACTTTCCTTCTCTTCACAACTTCTGCTAGCAGCTCTCCCCTGAACCATTTTAATAGGTTTCTAACTGGTCTTCCTTTATCTGTTCTTATCTCCCCTGTAATTTATCCTCCACAATACAGCAAGAGTGATTTTTTTTTTAATGTTCATATGGTCTTGTCACCTTTTTGCTAAAACACTTTAAGAACTTTTGCTAAAATACATTAAGAACTTTCTTTGGCCTTAGTACAAAGATCAAAATCCTTAGCAAGGTTTTAGACCTTGCAAGATCCAGACCGACCTATCTCATGGGACAATTCCTTTCTTAACTTCTGTGCCCTGGACACACTGGCCTTTTTTTGGGTTCTCACACATGCTGTGCTTTCTTCCCATCTTAGGATCATCACACATGCTGTCCCTCCTTGCTCCTTACCTAGCTGTCTCCTATTCATTCTTTGTATCACAGTTCAACAATTACCTCTTCACAAGGTTCTTCCCTATTGCTTAGTTAAATCAGGTCTCTCAAGGCACCATATTTTTTTCCTTTACAATATAGTTCACAATCTGTAATAATAGAATGGTGTGTGTGTGTGTGGGGGTGTGTGTGTGTGTGTGTGTGTGTGATTATTGGGTTAATGTCTATTTCCTCAACTATTGTATCACTAATACTAGCACAATGCCAGTTGGCACTTAACAGGAATTTGTTGAACTAGGAAATGAATGATTTTGTCATTTTAAAAAACAGAATGTGTTTTTCTGGGGGAACAGTCTACACCACGTAAAACCCTTGGAAGAGGACTTTCAAATTTGAATCATTGTGTCGTATTGTTTCTTGTTTGTAACTCAGGGAGTAATTTTATTTTAAATAAAAAGATTCTGTGGTTGAAAAGTCAATAAATTAGTATGAATCACAGCAGGAACAACAAAAATTAAACTTCGTAGTATTGGTGACATTCTCTTCTGAGTATAAATTTGTACTATTCATATAACATTTATTAGTAAATAGGTGATCCTTTAATGTGCTTTTCTGCTCATCTAGATTTACAATATTTAAAAGTCTTTGCTCTTCAAGTTTTACTTTTCCTTTAAGAATTTTCAATCCAAAAGTTTAGTAAATGAAGTATATATACAGCTCATGAACATATTTTAAGACTTTTGGGAAATACTCAAAACAAAAGCTATTTTCAGGATTAGGAAATAGCTTGTCTGAATATTGCCAAGTGAATTTGGAATAACCTTTCTGTGGGATGCAATGAAAAAGCAAGGCAAGAACTTCAACATTCTCAGTTCAAGGTTACAAGGAAATGTGAACAAAAAGTGTTTCTCATCCTGTTAACACTCAGACACACAGAACATAAAAACGGTGTCTTCTTTCATTTAAAAAAATTTTTAAACACACAGGGAAACTTTGACCTTTTGCCTTTTAGCTCCTCTGGGAAAGACTCATATAGATTTTGATCTCTTTTTCTCCTTCCCAACTTCTTACTGTGTATTTAATGACCCTTGGCTACTTGTGCATCCCACTGTATACATATGAAGTGAGTTGGCACTGGGAGAGAAAAGCAGGCAGCCAGATGCTGTGTGTATAATGGGTAGCGATGCTGTTATGTCAGGGCTTCCCTCCTGGCTGCCAGCTGAAGGAGAAAAGAAAATGCTTCATTCATAACACGTTACATATAAATGCCTTTTCTAAAAACGGGCAAAGAGAGATGGGTGCTGGCAGAGTCAGGCCAAATAGTTACTCAAGGCAACAGAAAATTCTTAGACAGGGATGACTACAGCTCTTAAGAGCTAGGAACCTTATTCTGAAGGGTCTATGTCTTGAATCAAATGTTTTGCTCTATAATAAAGACCTTCAGAGCCCCAAGGACTATTTTGTTTATATGAAAACTACTAACTACTGTAAGGGTGTTATACATAAAATAAGTGTATTATATAAATAAAATAAAGATTTTAAATAAAATTCAAGTGTTTTTAGGGAGTGATCGCATGCAGAAATAACTTACTTTACAAACTGAACCCAAGACTCGAAGGGAATTTCAGGTTAAACCCAACATGGTGGGGCCAGCGCCCCTACTGGCGAGGTGAGGCACTGCACACTCCAGTGCCCGCCTACATTAAGTACATTTGCCAGGAACTGGGCACTAAAGTCAGGGTATTTCCTAGAAAGACGGGGCCAGCATGGTGCAGTGGAGCAGGGCAGTTGCAGAGAGAAGAACTGACAGTAAAGACAAAACCGAATTTTTTTTTCTAAAAATGTTTTCACTGGGTAAAAAGGAATTCTCCTGTGAAAACACTCACCGCCTGTGGCGGTCTTGGAGCTGAAAACCCTGTCCGGCTCTTTGCCAAGGCTTCCCCAGTAATGTACTTGGGCCAACTTCCTCCTAGAAGAATACATCCCAGTTTTTTAGAAAAGAACCTTACAGAGTATACAATCCAGCTCATTCATCTTACAGGTAAAACATTATAACCTAGAACTAGACATGGGGAAAATACATTTATTCAGTATGCTATTAAATATTATTACATGTATTCACTATGCTACTAAATACAAATAAATCTATTTATTCAGTATGCTATTAAATATAGAAATAAATACATTTATTCCATGCACTAATAATTTTGTAAATTGAAAAATAATATGTTAGGGGCTTCCCTGGTGGCGCAGTGGTTGAGAGTCTGCCTGCTGATGCAGGGGACGCAGGTTTGTGCCCCGGTCCGGGAAGATCCCACATGCCGTGGAGCGGCTGGGCCCCTGAGCCATGGCCGCTGAGCCTGTGCGTCCGGAGCCTGTGCTCCGCAATGGGAGAGGCCACAGCAGTGAGAGGCCCGCGTACTGCAAAAAAATAAAATAATAATAATAATAATATGTTGAAGTGAGAGGCTGAAAGAAAGCTGAGTAAGTGATGTTTTTTGAGGAAATCTAATGAAGTTCTACTTACAATTCACAAAGAATGAATATTGTATACAGCAGGAGAGGCCAGCTATGATAGGACAAAGCTAATTAAAAACTAATTACATTCTCAAATTAGTCAAGAAACTACAGCAGCTCTTACTTCAGAAGCAGTGTCTCTTTCCTAAATTTAGCTTCTTTGGAAGTAGGAATAGTCTAATGTCTTCAATCATGAGAAAACCAAAGCACAGGTTCCTGAGATCACACAGCTACATGAGTGGCAAAATCAGGACTCAGGCCATTTTAAGGCACGAAAAATCCAGATCTTCATTTAAGATACAGCCTCTGTCCTGTATGTCGGCGCCTCAAATCCCATTCTTCTATAATGTTTTCCTTCTTTGAAAGTGATCATAATATCCTCTATTTTCTCATGTTTGTATAGTACTTTGTATATATCTGTTTCTACTTTTAAGGATTTATTAGCATTTTATTGGTTGAATCATTAATTTTTTATTCCTAAATATATAAGTAAATTAAAGACTATATTGGTTTGGATAAGCTAAACTGCTGTAACATATAGGAAATTTTTAGTGAATTAAAAGCAATTGAAATGTATTTCTCACTCATGCAACAGTTCTGGGCTGGTAACCATGGTGGTGGGTCTCTCTCCTCAATCTATTGTGTGGCTTTTCTATTCTCTATGGATGCAGCATCATCTTCACCTAGCTGGCAGAAGCCGAAGGAGAGCCTAAAGGACCCACACACACACTTCTGAAAAGTCCCAGCCCAGATGTGCACAAGTCACTTCCACTCCAAGCCAAGGGAGAAAGAGAAGTGAATTCTGGGTGCTTGCTTGCCTACTGTCCTTTCACTGAAGCAGAGGAGGGACTGGCCGTTGGTAGCTAGCTGACAATCTTTGCCACAGTCACTCTCTCAAATCCATCACTTAGGGCTTAAGTCTTAAGTAATGGGGGAGAAGGAATCAAATCTACAGCTGCATTTTATTCCTCAGATTTCTTCAATTTGTCTATAATATATTGAGGGTCCAATCTGAGCTAAATACCATAATAATAAATCCCTAACTTCTCAGAGCGTATATCCACTAACAAAGAACACAAGGCAGTGTACAATTAAATATAAGCTGCACAAATAAGATTTAAAAAATCAAAGACATACTCAAAGTTAAACTGAAATTAACTTTCAATATTACCCAAGCACAAAACTTCTACTTATTTTTTCAAATTAATCAGTCAGTAAGTTAAAACACATGCCCTGAACACAGACTTTGCTCAGGGTCCCATCTTCAGCCATGCTGTGAATATAAACAAATACAATATTTGCATCCTGACCTTAAAGAGTTCCCTCTGTAGTCAGAGAACTAAAAAGATAAGGCAGTATATAATTTCTTTCTCAATTTTAAAATCTGCAGTGCTGCTGTTACACGTCTAAGCTAAAGACACTACCTTATTATATATAAAGCCTGTCTTTCTTATTGTTTTTTGTTTTGTTTTCTTTTGGATGGTTTTTATGCTTAAAGAGTTTCCTATCAAATATTTCAGGTATATGTGATTCATTCTTTGTCTCCCCTATCACCAGTTCTCATTGTAGACAAAGCAAGAAGTGCCACAGTCTTGGTCTAATTACAGCTTAGCCAAATGAGTACATACTGAACAGTGTCAGCCCAAATCAACAGGCCACCCACCACGAGAGTGAAAAAGAAGACACTGGTTCCTCCCACAGAGAACTGGAAGAGCTTTTGATGGAAACAGGAGATAATTGTGTTTTGTCATTGGCAAGTGCAAATAGTGCCTAGCACAGCGACCCATAGGCCATAATATTTAACAAATATTCCTGAAAGCATGATAGTGAAAAGAAAAATAGTGGTTAGACGGAGGTATGGCACAGTGTCTTCCTCCACACTCCCTCCCCATATTCCTGAAGGAGTAATTCTAGGAAGAACCTAGTGGAGAAAAAAATACAGTTGCTTATGGATATGTGACTGGGCTTTTTGAACTAAGATTCAAAATACTTTTAAATTAAAAGGTTGTGAAACTCTTAAGTTTCAAAATATTAAAACATAATACCTCTTTTCTACTCCATCCTAACACTAGCTTTTCACTTAGCAAAATTCCTACTTAGTTTTTAAGTATTGGTTTAAATTTTGCCAATTGGAAGCAAAAACTTGCGGATGTGCTCTAGATAAGTGATTCTCAAATGGGAGTTGGTAGGACAGTATCAGCATCTCAGCAAGATAATGGAGCTAGGAATGTATTGCTTGGAAAACTTCCCCAAACTGACTCTACAATGCCTCCACCCTCGTCCTCATTCAGAGCTACCATTTGAGTTGTTACTTAATAATTTAAGAATGAACTGCTGTCATCGATGTAGAAGACTGAAACAAATGGCTGTGAATGAAAACAATGGCCCTTGGAATGTAAATCGGTGCAGCCACTATGAAAAATATTAAGAATAGAAGTTCCTCAAAATATTAAAAATAGAACTATCATATAATCCAGCAACTCCACTCTTGGGTATACAGAGCTTCCTTGACTCACAACAGGGTTATGTCCTGAAAAGCCCATTGTAAATTGAAAATATCCTAAGTAGAAAATGAATTTAATAAACCCAACCTGCTAAACATCATACCTTTAACACGCTCAGAAGACTTACATTAGCTGACGGTTGGGCAAGAGTTATCTACAACAGAGCCCATTTTATAATGAAGTGTTGCATATCTCATGTAATTTAGTGGATACTGTACTGAAAGTGAAAAACCGAATGGTTGTATGGGTAGGGAATTGTTGTGAGTATGATTGCCCTCATAATCGCGTGACTGACTGTACTCTGTGGTTGCTACCAATGCTCAGTATCACAAGAGAGTGTCACTCTGCACACGGCTAGCTGTGTGTCTTCTTTGAAAAGATCAAAATTCAAATGCGAATCACTTTCACACCGTCATAAAGTTGAAAAGTCTTAAGTGAAACCATTGTAAATCGGGGACCTTCTATATATCCAAAGGAAATCAAATCACCATCTCCAAGAGATCTCTGCATCCCATGTTCATTGCAGTGTTACCTACAATAGTCAAGACACGAAAACTAAGTGTTCACTGACACTGAGTGGATAAAGAAAATGGATATATATGTGTGTGTATATATATATATGTATATATACAGATATATATACACACAATGCAGCCATAAAAATGAAGGAAATCCTGCTATCTAGGACACCATGGATGGACCTTGAGAGCATTAGACTAAGTGAAATAAGCCAGACAGAGATAGACAGACACTGTATAATCTCACTTATATGTGGAATCTTAAAAAAAAAAAAAAACTGAACTCATAGAAACAGAGAACAGATTGGTGGTTGCCAGAGGTGAAGGGTGAAAGGTGGGGGAAATGGGTGAAGGTGGTCAAAAGGTACAAACTCAGTTATAAGATAAATAAGTCCTGGGGATGTAATGTACAGTCTGGTAACCGTAGTTAACAATGCTCTGTTGTATATTTGAAAGTTGTTAAGAGAGTAGTAGTAGGATCAATAAGCATATTTTTTACTTAGGAATAAAACCCATTTTTAATTTCAGAAGTGACTTTAAATTGTTTGTGATTATTTTTTAACATAAGTTCATTGATTACTACCAACTTTTTCTAAGCCTTCAAAACTACTTGCTGCCCTGGTGTTTCAAAGTTAACTTATATTTCTATTATTTTTTTTAGGTAAAAAGCAGGACTCTCTCCAGAGTTTAAGATAAACAGCAGACTCACATTTTTTGATAGTCAAGTACCACTTGTCTCTATGCCTGATACCCACAACATAAAAATTAGTGATTGCAACGATATTAGCCAATGTCTTAAGAATATCATTAATTCAATGGATGATGCTGAGAGTAATGATATTCCAAGATAATAAATTATAGAAGGAGGCATTAAGCCAAATACTGAACAAGTAACCAATTTTTAACTGTCTAATATATACAGAGGTTTTAATGAATGACTAGGTCATCTTTGTAGGAACCCATCTCAATTATTAAATAATATCCAATAAACTCCTTCCTTATTCAGTTTGGCTTTGTAAATGTTTATTTGTATAAATCTAAAGTAAGCCAAAGTGCAAGAATATACAATGGGGAAAAATCAGTTTCTCTAATAAAAAGTATTGAGAAAACTGGATAGCTACATGCAAAAGAATGAAACTGGAGCACTTTCTTACACTGTATACAAAAATTAACTTAAAATGGATTAAAGACTTAAATGCAAGACCTGAAACCATAAAACTCCTAGAAGAAAACAGGTGGTATGCTCTTTGACATCACTCTTAGCAATACTCTTTCAGATATGTCTCCTCAGGCAAGGGAAACAAAAGCAAAAATAAGTAAATAGGACTTACTCAAGCTAAAAACTTTTGCACAGGAAAAGAAGCCATCAACAAAATGAAAAGGCAACCTAAAATGAAATGAAAAGGCAGCTAAAATGTCATGGCTGGTCATTTCAATTGTTCCCCTGAATATATTCTTAAACTTTTCATCCTCCTATGCTTTGTTAGATTTGCTAGGACAACTTCCAACTATGGTTAAGTGTATCTTTCCAACATTTCAAACCAGCCCACCTCCAGCAGAACATAGATGGAGAAAAATACACAATTATGTCAAATCTCCAACAGCTCTTTACCCATCCTCACTTTCAGTGGGTGACCTTGGTTACTATTTTAATGAGAAAAATAGAAGTAATCAGAAGTTCCACAAGCTGTCACTCCAACTGTGTATTTCCATCATATATCCACATACGTTTTTCTATCCTGTTTCTGTAAATGAACTGTGTGAGGTCCTATCAAAACTCAACACCCCCATTTGTATACCATATCCCATCCCTTCTCAACTACTAAATGTGGTCTCTCCAGCAATTCTCCCCTCTCTCTTCTGCCTCATCGATTGTTTCCCTCCATTTTGGATTATTCCCATCAGCATATCAGTAAGCTGTTATTTCACCCAACATACTAGAAAACATTTTTGACCCTATTTCCCTTGTCAGCTATCATTTCTCTTCTCCTCATTATAGGAAAGCTCTTTGAAAGAATTACCTACACTTGCTATCTTACTTTTCTCCTACCATTCTCTCTTGAACCCGTCTCATCCGAGCTTTCCTCCCCACTTAAACTGCACCTGTCGGGGTCATCAGTGACCTCCACATTGCTGCCTCCCGAGGTCAGTTCTCAGTCCTCACCCTCACTTGACTTGCAAGCACTGTGGGACACAGATGATCATCCTTGAAGGACTTTTTTCGCTTTGCTTCCAGGACGCCACACCTCTTGGTCTGGCTCCTGTTTTACTGATTTCTCCCTCTCAGTCTCATTTGTTAGTTGTTGGACTACTCCAGAGCTCAGTTCCTGGACTTCTTATCTTTTCACTCCCTTGGTAATTTTGTTCAGTCCCAGACTGATGACTCCCAAATGTGTATCCTGAGTCTATATCTCTTCCTTGAACTCTAGCCCCTTATATCCAACTGGCAATTTGAGAGTTCCACTTGGATGTCTAATATGCATCTCAAAAATCTTACGTACCAAAACTGAACTCCGGGTTACTCCATAACACATCCAAAACTTACAACTCTAGCAAGTGACCCCATCTTAGTTATTGCCAACTACATTTGTATTAGTCAGGCTAAGCTGGCTTATGCTGCAGTAATAAGCAACCTGAACATTTTGCTGGCTTCCAACAACAAAGGTTAATTTCTTGATACATATCCTCTGTGTGTATCCTGCAGTTATAATGCACAATGGCTTTGCTCTAGGAGCCAAACCGACAGAGTGTGCTTTAGCTGTAACATTGCTGGTTTTGTAAAGAAGGAAAAATGATGTGGCAAGCCAAGTGCTGGCTCTTAAACCATCTACCTACTTATTATGGGTCAAGCAAGTCACATGGCCTCCCAATTTCAATAGGACAGAGATGTATTATTCTCCTACAGGAAGAGACTCTATATTTAAAGAAACTGAAATATCTGGTAAACAGTGAAACAATCTATCCCACCAGTCCTCCAGTTACTCCAGCTGAAACTTTGGCTACTCTCTTTTTCTCAAATCCAATCCATCAATAAATCAACAAATTTATAAACCACTTAGTGCTAGCATCCTGGCTCAAACCACCATCTATCGATTCCTTACTGGTCTTCCCTGTAAGACCAGTAAGAGACAGAGAACAGGGACTTCCCTGTTGGCACAGTGGTTAAAAATTTGCCTGCCAATTCAGGGGACACATGTTCGAGCCCTGGTCCGGGAAGATCCCATATGCCGCGGAGCAACGAAGTCCATGTGCCACAACTGCTGAGCCCATGTGCCACAACTACTGAAGCCTGTGTGCCTAGAGCCCGTGCTCTGCAACAAGAGAAGCCACCGCAATGAGAAGCCCGCGCACCACAACGAAGAGTAGCCGCCGCTCGCCACAACTAGAGAAATCCTATGCACGCACAGCAAAAAAGACCCGATGCAACCAAAAATATAAATAAGTAAATAAATAAAATACACAACAGAAAAAAATAGAGAGAGAACAAAGACTGAATTAGTTAATACTCAATAAACATTTATTTAATGAATAAATTAACGAGTGACACAAACCAGGGAAAGTTGAAGAACTCCAGCAGGGTTTGACATAATTTAAAGATGTAACGAAAACTATGGTAGACATTAATAAATATTGTGCAGTCACACAAACTCAAGTGGCTTGCCAAGTTATTTGTCTTGAGTTAGAGAAAATAAAAATAATCTAAGTGTAATAATAAAATAAAAAACACCAAAAGTGTTATTTCTAAAACTATTTTATTAATGATCAAGGCAAAAGAGTAATCTTGCCTATTTGATTTAATAAAGACTGCTTAATTTAAATCCAAATTTGAAAGTGTATATATTTTAATCCTTTATCTCTACCAAAGCAAAAAGGTAGTATACCATTTCATAAATAGCTGTACCATTCTTGGTAGAAATCAAAACTCATTTTACCTCTGACTCCAGATTAAAAGGAAAGCCTTTCAGCCAGATTGCTTACCTGCTTTCTAGTCTGACTTTGCCCTCTAGTAGGGTTTCTCAACCTTGCCACTATTCACATTTGGGGATGAGTAATTCTTTGGTGTAGGAGGCTAACCTTTGTATCATAGGGTGTTGAGTGGTATCCCTGGCCTCTACCCACTAGATGCCAGTAGCACATCCCCAGTTGTGACAAAAAAAATGTCTCCAGACATTGCCAAATATCCCTGGGGGAAGGAGGGTATTCATATCAGTCCCAGTTAGGAATCATTGCCATAGAGCTGTGACAAGACTATAAAGTTAGCACTCCTGTATGAACTCAAGCTGTAACCCATGAAATGCATTGTGGGATTATTATGGAAATATTATACCAAAGCAAGAGAGCAGATCTTACCTGTATGATTTAAGGAAATACTGAAAAGTCTTCCCTTGAAAAAAAGCATCCCTGATTTTTTTTTCCATAGCATTACTTTGCTTTGGCATTTTAGAAAGAAGTTACCTGGAAAGTAAAAGTTATTATTAAGCCATTTTGGTCATAACGCTTTAATGACAGTCTGGGAACAGAGCTCAGGACCAAGAAAAAGACAAAAAAAAAAAAAAAAAAAAAAAGCTTTAACAGGGAGAAAGAAAGGAAAGTCCACAACATGAGAAGAAAGAGTCTCTGCAGTAGGGAATCTTATTTATTTAAGGAAATACACAAGGTCTTTGTTAATGGTGAGAAATAGAGGATGAACCTCGGAGGGAAAATTCTATTTGTTGACAATATTTAGAATGGTTCTGTGCAGTAGCATCTACTTAGGAAAGAGTAAAACTGAAATAATCAATTTAAAATAGTATGACAGTTTTGAACAATATTAAATAACAAATTTTACCATTATTATGGTCTGTGCTAATACTTCAAGTTTAATAACTGAAAATGAAATTATTAAAAAGTAACTGGAACTAAGACATAAAAGCATTTTTTGTGGTAGTTTTTTTTTAAAAACATCTTTATTGGAGTATAATTGCTTTACAATGGTGTGTTACTTTCTGCTGTATAACAAAGTGAATCAGCTATACATATACACATATCCTCATGTCTCCTCCATCTGGTGTCTCCCTCCCACCCACCCGATCCCACCCCTCTAGGTGGACACAAAGCACCGAGCTCATCTCCCTGTGCTATGCAGCTGTTTCCCACTAGCTATGTATTTTACATTTGGTAGTGTATATATGTCCATGCCACTGTCTCACTTCATCCCAGCTTACCCTTCCCCCTCCCCATGTCCTCAAGTCCATTCTCTATGTCTGCGTCTTTATTCCTGCCCTGTCCCTAGGTTCTTCAGAACCATTTTTTTTTTAGATTCCATATATGTGTCTTAGCATATGGTATTTTTTTTTCTCTTTCTGACTTACTTCCTTCTGTATGAAAGTCTCTATGTCCACCCACCTCACTACAAATAACTCAATTTCATTTCTTTTATGGCTGAATAATACTCCATTGTATATATGTGCCACATCTTCTTTATCCATTCATCTGTCAATGGACACTTCAGTTGCTTCCATGCCCTGGCTATTGTAAATAGTGCTGCAATGAACATTGTGGTACATGACTCTTTTTGAATTATGGTTTTCTCAGGGTATATGCCCAGGAGTGGGATTGCTGGGTCATATGGTGATTCTATTTTTAGTTTTTTGAGGAACCTCCATACTGTTCTCCGTAGTGGCTGTATCATTTTACATTCCCACCAACAGTGTAGGAGGGTTCCCTTTTCTCCACACCCTCTCCAGCATTTATTACTTGTAGATTTTTTGATGATGGCCATTCTGACCAGTGTGAGGTGATACCTCATTGTAGTTTTGATTTGCATTTCTCTAATGATCAGTGATGTTGAGCATCCTTTCATGTGTTTGTTGGCAATCTGTATATCTTCTTTGGATAAATGTCTATTAAGGTCTTCTGCCCATTTTTGGGTTGGGGTGTTTGATATTGAGCTGCATGAGCTGCTTGTATATTTTGGAGATTAATCCTTTGTCAGTTGCTTAATTTGCAAATATTTTCTCCCATTCTGAGCGTTGGCTTTTTGTCTTCTTTATGGTTTCCTTTGCTGTGCAAAAGCTTTTAAGTTTCATTAGGTCCCATGTGTTTACTTTTGCTTTTATTTCCATTTCTCTAGGAGGTGGGTCAAAAAGGATCTTGCTGTGATTAATGTCATAGAGTGTTCTGCCTATGTTTTCCTCTAAGAGTTTTATACTGTCTGGCCTTACATTTAGGCCTTTAATCCATTTTGAATTTATTTTTGTGTATGGTGTTAGGGAGTGTTCTAATTTCATTCTTTTACATGTAGCTGTCCAGTTTTCCCAGCACCACTTATTGAAGAGGCTGTCTTTTCTCCATTGTATATTCTTTTTTTTTTTTTGCGGTACGCGGGCCTCTCACTGTTGTGGCCTCTCCTGTTGCGGAGTACAGGCTCTGGACGCGCAGGCTCAGTGGCCATGGCTCACAGGCCCAGCCGCTCCGCGGCACGTGGGATCCTCCCGGAACAGGGCACGAACCCGTGTCCCCTGCATCAGCAGGCGGAGTCTCAACCACTGCGCCACCAGGGAAGCCCTCCATTGTATATTCTTGCCTCCTTTATCAAACATAACGTGACCGTATGTGCGTGGGTTTATCTCTGGGCTTTCTATCCTGTTCCATTTATCTTTATTTCTGTTTTTGTGCCAGTACCATATGGTCTTGATTACTGTAGTTTTGCAGTATAGTCTGAAGTCAGGGAGCATGATTCCTCTAGCTCCATTTTTCTTTCTCAAGATTGCTTTGGCTATTCAGGGTCTTTTGTGTTTCCATACAAATTGTGAAATTTTTTGTTCTAGTTCTGTAAAAAGTGCCGTTGGTAGTGTGATAGGGATTGCATTGAATCTGTAGATTGCTTTGTGTAGTACAGTCATTTTCACAATGTTTCTTCCAGCCCAAGAACATGGTATCTCTCTCCATCTGTTTGTATCATCTTTAATTTCCTTCATCAGTGTCTTATAGTTTTCTGCATAGAGGTCTTTTGTCTCCTTTGGTAGGTTTATTCCTAGGTATTTTATTCTTTATGTTGCAATGGTAAATGGGAGTGTTTCCTTAATTTCTCTTTCAGCTATTTCATCATTTGTGTATAGGAATGCAAGAGATTTCTGTGCATTAATTTTTTATCCTGCTACTTTACCAAATTCATTGATTAGTTCTAGTAGTTTTCTGTTAGCATCTTTAGGATTCTCTAAGTATAGTATCATGTCATCTGCAAACAGTGACAGCTTTACTTCCTCTTTTCCGATTTGGATTCCTTTTATTTCTTTTTCTTCTCTGATTGATGTGGCTAATGCTTCCAAACTATGTTGAATAAGAGTGGTGAGAGTGGGCAACCTTGTCTTTTTCCTGATCTTAGTGGAAATGGTTTCAGTTTTTCACCATTGACAATGATGTTGGCTGTGGGTTTGTCATAGATGGCCTTTACTATGCTCAGGTAAGTTCCCTCTATGCCTACTTTCTGGAGGGTGTTTATCATAAATGGGTATTGAATTTTGTCAAAAGTTCTTCTGCATCTAAGATGCAGAGATGATCATATGGTTTTTCTCCTTCAATTTGTTAGTATGGCTTATCACATTGATTGATCTGTATATATTGAAGAATCCTTGCATTGCTGGGATAAACACCACTTGATCATGGTGTATGATCCTTTTAATGTGCTGTTGGATTCTGTTTGCTAGTATTTTGTTCAGGATTTTTGCATCTATGTTTATCAGTGTTATTGGCCTCTAGTTTTCTTTCTTTGTGACATCTTTGTCTGGCTTTGGTATCAGGGTGATGGTGGCCGCATAGAATGAGTTTGGGAGTGTTCTTCTCTCTGCTATATTTTGGAAGAGTTTGAGAAGGATAGGTGTTAGCTCCTCTCTAAATGTTTGATAGAATTTGCCTGTGAAGTCATCTGGTCCTGGCTTTTGTTTTTTGGAATATTTTTAATCACAGTTTCAATTTCAGTGCTTGTGATTGGTCTTTTTATATTTTCTATTTCTTCCTGGTTCAGTCTCAGAAGGTTGTGCTTTTCTAAGAATGTGTCCATTTCTTCCAGGTTGTCCATTTTATTGGCATAGAGTTGCTTGTAGTAATCTCTCATGATCTTTTGTATTTTTGCAGTGTCAGTTGTTGCTTCTCCTTTTTCATTTCTAATTCTATTGATTTGAGTCTCCTCCCTTTTTTTCTGGATAAGTCTGGCTAATGGTTTATCAATTTTGTTTATCTTCTCAAAAAAACAGCTTTTAGTGATCTTTGCTATCATTTCCTTCAATTTTTTTCATTTATTTCTGATCTGATCTTTATGATTTCTTTCCTTCTGTTAACTTTGGGGTAGTTTTGTTCTTCTTTCTCTAATTGCTTTAGGTGTAAGGTTAGTTTGTTTATTTGAGGTTTTTCTTGCTTCTTGAGGTAGGACTGTATTGCTATAATCTTCCCTCTTAGAATCACTTTTGCTGCATCCCATAGGTTTTGGGTGGGTGTGTTGTCATTGTCACTTGTTTCTAGGTATTCTTTTATTTCCTCTTTGATTTCTTCAGTGATCTCTTGGTTATTAAGTAGTGTATTGTTTAGCTTCCATGTGTTTTTATTTTTTACAGATATTTTCCTGTAATTGATATGTAGTCTCATAGCATTGTGGCCAGAAAAGATACTTGATACGATTTCAGTTTTCTTAAATTTAGCAAGGCTTGATTTGTGACCCAAGATATGATCTATCCTGGAGAATGTTCCATGAGCACTTGAGAAGAAAGCGTAATCTGCTCTTTTTGAATGGAATGTCCTATAAATATCAATTAAGTCCATCTTGTTTAATGTATCATTTAAAGCTTGTGTTTCCTTATTTATTTTCATTTTGGATGATCTGTCCATTGGTGAAAGTGGGGTGTTAAAGTCCCCTACTATGATTGTGCTACTGTCGATTTCCCCTTTTACGGCTGTTAGCATTTGCCTTATGTATTGAGGTGCTCCTATGTTGGGTGCCTAAATATTTACGATTGTTATAGCTTCTTCTTGGATTGATCCCTTGATCATTATGTTGTGTTCTTCTTTGTCTCTTGTAATAGTCTTTATATTAAAGTCTATTTTGTCTGATATGAGAATTGCTACTGCAGCTTTCTTTTGATTTCCATTTGCATGGAATATCTTTTTCCGGCCCTTCACTTTCAGTCTGTATATGTCCCTAGGTCTGAAGCGGGTGTCTTGTAGACAGCATATCTTTGGGTCTTGTTTTTGTATCCATCAGCCAGTCTATGTCTTTTGGTTGGAGCATTTAATCCATTTACATTTAAGGTAGTTATCGATATGTATGTTCCTATTACTATTTTCTTAATTGTTTTGGGTTTGTTATTGTAAGTCTTTTCCTTCTCTTGTGTTTCCTGTCTAGAGAATTTCCTTTAGCATTTGCTGGAGAGCTGCTTTGGTGGTCCTGAATTCTCTTAGCTTTTGCTTATCTTTAAAGGTTTTAATTTCTCCATTGAATCTGAATGAGATCCTTGCTGAGTAGAGTAATCTTGGTTGTAGGTTTTTCCCTTTCATCACTTTAAAGATGTCCTGCCACTCCCTTCTGGCTTGCAGAGTTTCTGCTGAAAGATTAGCTGTCAACCTTATGGGGATTCCCTTTTATGCTAATTGTTGCTTTCCCCTTGCTGCTTTTAATACTTGTTCTTTGTATTTAATTTTTGATAGTTTGATTAATATGTGTCTTGGCCTGTTTCTCCTTGGATTTATCCTGTATGTGACTCTCTGTGCTTCCTGGGCTTAATTGACTATTTCCTTACCCATATTAGGGAAGTTTTCAACTATAATCTCTTCAAATATTTTCTCTGTCCTTTTTTTTTTCTCTTCATCTTCTGGGACCCTATAATTCGAATGTTGGTGCATTTAATGTTGTCCCAGAGGTCTCTGTGACTGTCCTCAATTCTTTTCATTCTTTTTTCTTTATTCTGCTCTGTTGTAGTTATTTCCACTATTTTATCTTCCAGACCACTTATTCGTTCTTCTGCCTCAGTTATTATGCTATTGATTCCTTCTGGAGAATTTTTAATTTCATTTATTGTGTTGTACGCCATTGTTTGTTTGCTCTTTAGTTCTTCTAGGCCCTTGCTAAATATTTCTTGTATTTTCTCCATTCTATTTCCAAGATTTTGGGTCATCTTTACTATCATTACTCTGAATTCTTTTTCAGGTAGACTGCCTATTTCCTCTCCATTTGTTTCGTCTCGTGGGTTTTTATCTTGCTCCTTCATCTGCTGTGTATTTCTCTGTCTTCTCATTTTGCTTAACTTACTGTGTTTGGGGTCTCCTTTTCTCAGGCTGCAGGTTCGTAGTTCCCATTGTTTTTGGTGTCTGCTCCCAGTGGGTAAGGTTGGTTCAGTAGGTTATGTGTGCTTCCTGGTGGAGGGGACTGGTGCCTGCATTCTGGTGGATGAGGCTGGATCTTGTATTTCTGGTGGGCAGGACCACATCCAGTGGTGTGTTTTGGGGTGTCTGTGAGCTTATTATGATTTTAGGCATCCTCTCTGCTAACGGGTGGGTTTGTGTTCCTGTCTTACTAGCTCTTTGGCATATGATGTCCAGTTCTGTAGCTTGCTGGTCATTGAGTGGAGCTGGGTCTTAGTGTTGAGATGGAGATCTCTGGGAGAGCTTTCACCATTTGATATTACGTGGGGCTGGGAGGTCTCTGGTGGACCAATGTCCTGAAGTCGGCTCTCCCATCTCAGAGGCTCAGGCCTGACACCTGGCCAGAGCACCAAGACCCTGTCAGCCACACGGCCAAGTACGTGGGGAGTTTTTTGCCTTTTGGGAAGTCTGAGGTCTTCCGCCAGTGTTCAGTAGGTGTTCTGTAGGAGTTGTTCCACATGTAGATGTAGTTTTGATGTATTTGTGGGCAGGAAGGTGATCTCTATGTATTACTCCTCTGTCCTTTTGAAGGCGCCCTGAAATACTTTTTAAATCTACTTTTAAATGAACTCCTCAGGTCTCAAAACTTTAAAAAAAAAACAATAAAAAAACCTTCTTAAGCCTTTTATGATGAAAGTTTTTTTGGTTTGTTTTCTTTTTTTCTGGCAATTGTTCAATTCTCAGGTTTAATGTTTTTCTTAAAAAGTAGTAAGATAACTGATTATGCCAGAGAGAAGCTCTTACTATGTAAACAGAACAACCAGCAATGCTGGCTCACTTCTTTGGAAATCAAACACAAGAGTTTTTAGACAGACATTTTAAAGCATTTGGTGATTTTCAATAAATAGTCTTTTAACTATTTATAAAAATTATCAACTTAGGGCTTCCCTGGTGGCGCAGTGGTTAAGAGTCCGCCTGCCGATGCAGGGGACACGGGTTTGTGTGCCGGTAAGGTAAGATCCCATATGCCGCGGAGCGGCTGGGCCCGTGAACCATGGCCGCTGAGCCTGCGCGTCCGGAGCCTGTGCTCCGCAACGGGAGAGGCTGCAACAGTGAGAGGCCCGCGTACCGGAAAAAAAAAAAAAAAAATTATCAACTTATTACACTTTATATTTCTTTCCAAAGAAAAGCATTCCGGCATTGAAATACATATGGTTTCTATGATTTAAATCTATTTTTTAGTTATAAATAGTAATTGGGGGACTGGAATAAAACAATCTAAATGCACATATCATTAGAAATTTTATTCCAGTTTGTGGAGTAATTTAAACCTCCTCAACTTCATCTACTTTTGTAGTGAAGTTACATTCAAGGAGCAAAACCGATTCATCTGAGTTTCATTTTCTATCTTCACCCTGAAAAAAATACACAAATAAATTACAATAGGATCAAAAGGCAGAAGTTAATGGATAGTTTTAAAACTTTGTTGAGGGCTTCCCTGGTGGCGCAGTGGTTGAGAGTCCGCCTGCCGAAGCGGGGGACACGGGTTCGTGCCCCGGTCCGGGGAGATCCCACATGCTGCAGAGCAGCTGGGCCCGTGAGCTATGGCCGTTGGGCCTGCGCGTCCAGAGCCTGTGCTCTGCAACGGGAGAGGCCACGACAGTGAGAGCCCCACATACCGAAACAAACAAACAAACAAACAAACAAACTTCGTTGATCTCTTGGGTCTACAAATTGGATAACAATTCTCTAAAATTTTGCCTCAGTCACAATTACGTGTACTTTAAAATCCTCTTAGGCTGACATTTAAATATATATTGACAACCAAAAGAAGATGTGCCTTCATTTGTTTCAAAAACTCTTGAAATATGCTTTTGTTTAATATGTCATTTTTACATGTTTACATTTTATACGATGATTTAAAAAAATAATTTTTAAACAACAAAAAAGAAAAAGCTCCTCCATCAGTAGTTTGAATTGGGGCTTTGAGTTGCAGAAGTAAACTGTGAATACAGCCCAAGTGCTCAAGTATCCGTTAATAGAGGATCTCCGTTTGTCTGCCAAAGCTGATTTTTAAAGAAACTGTGTTAAGAAATACAGCAAAAAGAAACGTGCAAGAGCTCCTTGCCAAACTGCTTGCAATGTGCATATTCTTGAGTGATTTTTAAAGTCTCAGCTTTTATTTAGCTGTATTTCCAACTGTTTAGTTAATCTTTATTGACTTGTGTATAATTCTCAGGAATAGGAATGTATTTGTGACTTGAGAGAAGCTTCCTGGTGTGCTAAAATGGCTTGTTTACTTTCCTTTGCTAATTCTCATGCCTAGTTAGGGATCTGGAGGTTTGGGAGGCCAAAAACAGTCACCTGGAATACTGTTCCCAGGGGAGTGGGTTACATCTTCTACATGCATGTCCTATTCGAATCCTAGAAAGAGCTGTTTTTGTTTTATTTGGGTTAGCACTGGTCAATTCTATTGTTTGTCACTAGATTTCAAAACCAAGAGCTCTGAAGACAGCCTGTAGGACAGGAAAAAAATGAGCCAGAGAAACCATGAGGTGCATGACACAAGTGCAGCTGTAAGTTAGGACACGGTGATGAGTTGAACACAGAGATAATAGGGTAAATGTGGTTTTCGATTGCACAGTGACAAAATATTCAAACTAAAACTATCTCAATTGGAATTATCAGTACCTACATTCTTGTCAAACAAAAGCAAAACCAACAGAAGAAAACAAAAATTTGTGCTGCATCCCCATCTCAGTAATGTCAAAAACCCAAGCCATATCATCTCCAATTTAACCCCACTAAATGTGAGCATCAGTCATCAAGTCTTGTTGATTATGCCTCAAAATGTCAAATGAATCCTCTTCTCACCATTTTCATTGTCACTGCCTTGCTTAAGGTTTTATCCCTTTTTCAGCCACATGTATCATGACAGTCTCTACATTTCAACTCATACTCTTGCTTCAACAGACTATGCACATGGACTAGAAACACTATGCTGCTCCTCCAGTTGAAGCTTAGTTACCTCTATTCATCCTTCAAGGCCCCCTGCACCCCATACTTGCAGAAGAATCAATCCCTCTCTTTTTAGCGTCTCCCTAGTAATATATTCATATTGATACCATAGTATTACCACGTGCATTAGACTTAGATGAAGATAATTTGTATTTCTCTCATTAGACAATGCTTTTTACTGAGAACAGGACTTATTCAATTTTCTGTATCCAAACCCCGTAACAGTGTCCAACATCTGATTAGTGGTCCATAATTTATCTTAGTTTAAATAACCAAGTGACCACAGAACAGCTGGTTAAACAACCAAGTATGAAAAGTAGCAACTTGAGGTAAATGTATTCACTGATAACTTATTTAGGATTTAGTTTGGTTTCAGTGCTTTTCACAATCTTTATCCATGTTTTACAATACTTGTGTAAGCTAGGGATCAAGGAAGAAAGTGACTTCGAGTGAAATCTTCATTCTTAGTAGGTGTGCTTGATAAAACATCAGAGCTCCTCCATCCTAAAAAGTGTGCAGTTCTGGGGCATCATGTTACCTTATGCCTTATGTTATCTCAGAATGCAAATGAGAGCTATTCCATGAAACAACTTCACTCAGCATTGAAGCAGCATCACAAAGAAAGCTGATGATAGAAAAAATTAATAGAATTCACTTCCTGTATGTTAAACCTGCTCTTATTTTACATTGAATTTATTTCCCTAAATAGAAGAGCTTCCCATATGCCATTTACATGTTTCATCAGAACAAGAAATACTGGCTGGCTAGAACTATAATGATATTTTCTTTTCCTCAACGTGATAGGAAATATTTAAGTACCTCTCTATGGATCCTTTTCTAAATACTGTACATAACAGGTTAAGAAACCACAAAAAATCTTTTAAATATTTATAGCATCTATAAATAGTAGCAATATTTAACATTTAATACTATTATAAATGTTATATGTATTTACTCAAACATTACTAAAGCCCTTTTAGTGAAGAATTAGTTTTAGCTGCACTTTACAGATGAGGAACATAAAGGTCAATAATTTGAAAGTGCTAGGAAGTGGCAGAGCCTGGAATCCAACCCAGCATGTGTGGATCCAGAGTCTATGCACTTAATCGCCATCTGAGCAGGGGGAGTGGAGAAATGCTACCAAGTAGTTCTGCCAAATTACATTATTCAGTAACAACATGTATACCTTTAAATGCTTTTGTTCTTTCCACTTTTAAACTGTCTGGTATATAAGTATATGTGTATACACATACATATATATGTTTTACTCTGAATTATCTAGAATCTTTTTCCTAGGATGGAGAAATATACAAAACATATCAATACATTTTGAAGAGGAAGGGAGTAAGAAGACACTTAAATATTCTAGAAGTCTTAGATATTACAAGTTTAGATATCATGAGATTAAAGAAAAATAACCACAATTTTAAAAACTGTCCTAGGAACAAAAGAGGTGGGAGTTCAGTACGCTAACATTATAATTCTCAGTCTCGGGGGAAATTGAGTTTTCATGAATGCTGTGAGCCCTTCTCCATTAGCAATGAATCCTGAGCATCCCCTGCCTTCTCTTATGCCCTCAAGTGAGAACTGAGTTATGACTGGTTGTCTTCGGAAGAAAATGGCTATTCCAGGACATGAGATGGGGCGGGGTGGAAGGGTGGCTAAGGAAAGGCCTGACATGTAGCTTGTAAATTGCAGCAGCTGTGGCCTGTTTTCACTAATATCTGACATGTTTCTTTGGCCACTCGCCAAATTGAGCTGTACCCAGCACTTCTCCCATCCTTCCTGTGCCTCCAGGATCCTTTGTAACTGCTACTTGAGACTTCAGTCCACTCCAAATCAATTCCCTCGGTTCCTTCCTCCCCTTAACGTGCAGGCATCCCACCCTAATTAATTAACCCAACACCAACTTCATCCAGGACCTTCCCACACTTTGCCCCTTCGTGCAGCCCAGAAACATCAGCACATTCCTTACTTCATCACTTGTCAACTCCCTTTCTGTTAAAGACCAGTGTCCCCTTTCCCTGACCTGGCCTCTGATTTGATCTCACTTTAAAGTATCCCACTTTAAGAGACAGTAACAAAGGCTGCCTTTTTCCTGTTTGGTTTGTTTATTCACGTTCACCCGACCTACTATAATTAAAGACCAAGAGACTTAGAAGAAGAGCTCAAGAAGATACTTTATGCATTTGATATGTGGATAAACTCCAATACTGGATTTGTAATGAAGCCTCACTTTGCCTAGTACTAAACGTGTGACCTTTTGTGAGCGCCTTAACCTCCTGTCACTCACTCAAATACTTATTGGGCACCCATTACTGTACTGGGTTCTGTTCTAAATGCTGGTGCTGCATTTTTTAAAAATAACAAAAATAAAAATACCTGTCCTTGGTGAAGCTTATATTTGAGAGAGGGGAGATGACCCCTCTCTAATGAGTTTTATAATATAAACAGACATTCAAGAAAAAATACAAAGAATAAGGGAAGACGAACAGAGAGTGTCAAGATTCGGGGTAGGAGGAAAAGTGGCAACTTGCAATGGAATAGTCAAGAATTACCTGATGTGGCATTTGACTACATCTAAGAAAGTTAGGGAGTGAGCCATGTGGATATCTGGGGAAAACGCATGCCCAACAGAGGAAAGGTCTGAGATAGTGCAAAGGCCCTGAGATAGGACAGCCTTGTCTGTGCAAAGTGCAAAGGCCCTGAGATAGGACAGCCTTGTCTGTGCAAAGTGCAAAGGCCCTGAGATAGGACGGCCTTGTCTGGAGTGTTGAAGGAGCAGCAGAGAGACAGCTATACCTGGTGGAGAGCCAGCAAGCAGTAGGAGGTGATGTCAGAGTAACAGGGGACTAGAACACGGAGGGCTGTGGATGTGATGATAAGGACTTTTGTTTTTATTTTGATTGAAATGGGAAGTCACGAAAGGGTATTGATTAGAAGAGTAACATGATTTGACTTACCTCTAAGAAAACCTCAACTAATTCCTCTATAAAATGGGAAAAATAATGTGTGGTTAAGAGCAGAGTGCCTGCTCAAATCCCAGTGCCACCACTTACTGGCAGTGTGACCTGTAAACTAATCATTTGCCCATTCTAAGCCTCAGCTGTCTTAGTTTAAGGTAGAATTGATAGTACTTCCTATTTTCTAAGGTTGTTATGAAAAATAAATTTAATAGTACATGTCGTCAAGGTGCTGAGCACAGGGCCAAGCACATGGAAAGACCCAGCACTTGCTACTATTCTCAGGCTGGTGAGGATCAGGTGAAGTGATGTGTGTGGAGTACTTGATACGTTGTCTGGCATAATAAGCACTTATCCGTCATCCTAGCATCATCAATTACTAAGTCATTGGCTGTTTTGAAATAACTCTGTATATTTTAAAATTTTATAATACCATCCTTAAAAAGAGAGTAGCAAAAGTTCACGGATAATTTTCAGATCCCTCAGAGGATTGATATAGCATTAATTGAGTGCTTCTGTGCAAACTACTCTTCTAGGCACTGGAAAGTCATATGTACTCAGGTGAAAAGAAATATATATAGATAGAGTTAGAGATAGATAGAAAGATACAGGTAGGTAGATAGATAATAAATGAAAGTAAGAAATGTGAGTTATCAACTCCCTGGTCACATACCGGATCTAGAACCTACTCTTGTCCATCGCAGAGATTCCTGCCTTTGGCTGCAGTTGGGGGTATTGGAGGCCTAGCGAGTCTTCACAGCCCTGCTTTATTATCCCAAAGTTATGGGGTTCACACCTCACTTCTTTCCTAGGACTTGGGCCACCTTAGTCTGAGGGAGTGTATCTGGTCTCCCTCTCCCTCGCCCACTACACACACACACACACACACACACACACACACACACAGCAAACACACATCCCCAAAGCAGAGGTCTCTTTGGACACTCAACTATATACCCTAATGTGGTTTTAACAGCCCGTCATGAGAAGAAACAAAGATCAAGGCAGAAGCGTGCAATAGGGTGAGTTCTGGTTCTTTCCTCCCCTTCATATATCACCTTCTCAATGGACAGACAAAATTTCATGTTTTTATTCTCATTTTATCTAGGGAAAAAAACCTCTTAAAATCAGGTGGGAAAATATCCTTGTCTTATTGCTGCTTTTTTCTAGTAAGCTGTTCTGCACAGGGCCAGGTAACGCTTTCAGAGGATTTAAGCACCTACTTACTTTGGTGCCCAGCTTAGCCGGTGCCCTGAGAGGCCTGTCTTTATCTGTTGAGGAATCCAGCCCTGATTCTGGAGAACCAAAGTTTGTGCTCTAGAATGCTCCCTTGCTGACTCTTCCCCCAGCAGTGATCAATTGCACTAAAAGCCAGTTATACTCCATCGCTTTATTTTAATGGGAACCATCAAACCATCAAACGAGGTAGATAAGAGCAGGGAGAAGTGACATTTAGACTTCTAAAAGACAGAGATGCATGATTAGAATAATAAATTGCAAAACGTCAAGAAATTGGGTGCTGTTTTTTAAATACAGCCTTAGAAAGGGCACAGTTAGGAATGTTAATTTCGGGGTAGTTCACTCCTAGATATATTCTATTTTGTTTATGCAAAGGCTTGACCTTGCCTGCAGGGACAAGTAGGGGTGGAGGATGACAACATATAAGGCAAGAGGCTCAGTCGTCTTGATCTTCACTTGAGAAGAAAATGTGACCTCTTTAGATCTCGGGTAAGGATCCCTGCAGTCCATTTTTCCTAATACACTCCCACCCTGGGAGTGAGGTGTGGTGTGGAGGGAGAGGGTAGCAATTTAAACTTGACAATTCACAGCTCCTCCTCGTCTGCAAGTTTAAGTCATCTCTTTTGCATAAACATCCAAGCGTTGCTTTTGCTTTGCCTCTTCCGGGCAAGGCGGGTCTCTTCTAGTTCTACCCCTCTCCTCGTCTCCTCCAGAGGGCGCCATTTCCACAGGGACCTCGCTGTGAGTTTCTGGGTTTGGGGTTTGTTTTGGGTGGGGAAGAAGCTGTCTTGCATCTGTGCCAGGCGCCTTTGTGCTGTCTCTGGTCCTTTGTTCCCTGGGCACCACGCGCGCATCCTCTGCCGAGTCGGGGCTGGATGGGAGTGCACGGTCCTCTCGCTCCCGCTGTGTTGAGACGCGGGGCGCTCCACGAGGGCGCCTCTCCCCGGCCGAACCCGCAACCCGCATCGCCCTCCCTCATCAGCTCTCTCCCGAGAGTTTAAGAGGCCCGGACCTGGAACTTCTTCTATTCCAGGAGAGAAGCTGGGACATAGGTGCCCCCAGTCCCTTGCACCTTTTTCCTCCTCCTGTTACCCTCCGAGGATGGAAGGGGCCGACTTTCCTTCCTTCCCGGTAGCTTCAGTCAGCCTCTTTCCTGGATCCAATAAGACGGGGAAGGAGCAGGGAGGGAAAACTTGGCTAGCTGATAAGGAAACATTAATTGGGAAATATGTCCAAAACATCACACTTGTTAGCATAATAGAGTACTGATGGCCTCTGTAATGAGGTCGCCGCTTATAGGTCTTATTCTGGCACTATGCTGGGAGCACCTTGAGAACAGGGCTGCTTCTATTCTATTTTTCAATCCTCAAAAGGTACAGCACATAGCCCAGTACTTGGCACAGAGTGGAATGATTGATAAATAATGATCTAGGTTGAGATTTGGGTGAAAGTTTTCATCTTTGTGTTCTGATTTTTGTTTGAGTTTAACCCTATAATTGAAAGTGCGGAAGACAAATATTTACGATTTTATTGAAAATCTCTATTTCATAACCCTATTCATATACCCAAAAATATTAAAGACCATGCTAGCGAAAGCATCTATTTCTTGTTTGTTATCAATAACATGGTGGAGCATTTTTGCTTTCTAAAAACTTTAAAACATTCCAGAGAAATCTGTCAAAGTAATTATTACAGTGTCCTAACATCCTTTTGGGTGCAGGCGGGGGGAGCTTAATACAGCAGAAATTCATTGTCTTAGAGTTCTAAAGGCTAGAAGTCTGAAATCAGCGTGTTGGCAGGGCCATGCTCTCTAGGAAGGGCTTAGGGAAGGAGTGTTTCTTGCCATTTAAAGCATTTGGTGATTGCCAGCCGACATTCCTCAGCTTCTGGCTTCATACCTCCAATCTCCACCTCCATCTTCACATGGCCGCCTTCCTTTTGTGTCTGCGTCCAAATTTCCTTAGTCTTATAGGGACATCAGTCAATGGATAAGGGCCCACTCTTCTCCAGTAGGGTGGACCTTATCTTAACTTGATTACACCTGCAAAGACCCTATTTTTGAATAAGGTCACATTCACAGATTCTAGATAGACATGGATTTGGGGTGGGGGGAACACCATTCAACCCAGTACACCAATTATGTTTGGGGATTTTAACATTCCAGTCTCAGTAATTGAGAGAATGAGTAGATGAAAATCAGTAAGGATGTTATCGACCAACTTGACCTAATTGACATAAATAGAACACTGTAACCAACAACGGCAGAACGCCCAGTCTTTTCAAGTGCACCTAAAACATTCAACAAAATGGGTCATATAAAAACCAAGTGACTAAAGAATAAAAATAAAAAAACAAGTGACTATCAATTCCAAAGGATTTAATTCATACACAGTGTTTTCTCATGAAAATGGAATTAAAATAGAAATCAATAACAAAAGACATATAAAACCCCCAAATACCTGAAAATAATGAACACACTCTAAATAACACATTTCTAAGTAATTTTGGAATTATACAACAGGCTTCTAAATTTTTTCTGTGTCCAAAGAGGGAATTACAAGGAAAGTTAGAAATATTTTGAACTGAATGTTACTGAAGACATAAGGAATCTAACATCCAATTTTTACAGACTTACATAGAAAATGGGCATCTTGTCAACATTTGAAATCAAAAACTGTTAAAGGGATGAGGGTAAGAAGGTATTACCCAATTGCAGTTAGATAAATTACCTTTATATCACTTGTTTTCAGCATACTCTTTTATTTCATTAAAATATTGATTTTTAAAAGTTAGCATCACTACCTGTGTCTTATGGAATTAAACAACCCTTTAGACAGAAACAACCAAGATTTCCAAGCTTTCAACTACTTGGGGAGTTAACTTCATAATTACTTAAAGGAATTAAAAAAAAAATTTGACTATGTACATCCTAGCACATATGTGCATACATACATAGTCTATGTTGTGTGTAAAATATAACATATCAATTTGTTGCAAGGGTTTCTAACCTGTGATCTCCAAGCCCAAAGTCATGATGAGCCTCACTGAATATTCAGATTTTGCAAGTATATGTGCATTTCTCTAGAGAGGGTTCTACAACTTTCATTAGATTCTTAACAAAATCTATGGACCCAAAACTTTAAAAACCAGTTTTTAGAGATTAAAGCGTATTTCAATGCTATTCTTTACTCTCCATATTCTCTTCCCTCTAGTGACCTATTGCAGTCTTGGTCTGTTATTGACATTTTGGATGTCCAAGTAGTGAACAATGCAAAACAGGGAGAATAATCCTTTTAATGCAAAGAATGACCAGATGTGATAACATAACACAGCCCTGTTTGAGATTCTTGACTTGTTTAAAAATTTAAGTAGCATTACATCTCTTTACAGAGCTGGCTTAGAATAAGTATGGAAACTGCTCTTATGTGGTCTATGAGGCCAAAAAATAAATGCAACTCTGCACATTTTTTATTTGAAAGCATTCACAAATGACATGCAAGGCATAAACGTTGGCCAAAAGCCACAGCTAAGCATTGTGTTAAAAAATACTATTTTGTTTTTCAGCCAAAAACTATTTAGGAATCAGTTCTTCATTTCCTAATTATTAAATTAGGAATAAAATCAGGAAAAAAATATATCTAAAGGGATGTGCTTTAAGTATTGCCTTTCCATTTAATAGCCATGAAAACTTTTTAAAATCCAAACAAAATTGATCAACGGCCTATGTAAACAGTCATGTAGGACTGAGGAGGACTCTCCTATTTAGACTAACAAGAAAACTGTGCCAGAGGTAGTTTGGTGAGATGTTGGGAAATAAAATTAATGAAATAGATGTGTACTAGGAGAAATGATTCTACACATGTGTTTGAATGCTTCTGCTTAGATTAATGTTTTCCTGCAAATAAAACTGGTTATCATCTAGTTCAGGTCAAATAATGTAGCTATGAAGATGAATCTACAATAAGCAAGGTATTTGGTCATTCAGAGCCAAGAGATGAGAGCTATTCTAGAAAAATATTAAATGAGCAAAAACACTTTGCAATCTCTAACTACAGCATATATAACTACAGCAAATCTCTAACTACAGCACATAAAGGTTTAACCTATGTGACAACAGATACTGAAACCTCAAAACAAATCCAAATTTTCAATGCCCTCAAGGTATGTGTCATTATTATAGAGCATGAAAGAAACACATACCTTACTTGACATCCTATTTAAATATATATGACTCTCCTCTATCTCTGAGTAAAATGTTTTTGTCGCTCACCCTTAATTATGATGCTAATGTCAACCTTAGAATCCACTTCCATCTTGGAAAGGTTTAGTAAGATGTACACAAGTAGGTATCTCCATGTAACAAATTTTTTTTTTTTTTTTGGCCACGCTGTGAGGCTTGTGGGATTTTAGTTCCCCAACCAGGGATTGAACCTGGGCTCTCTGCAGTGAGAGTGTGGAATCCTAACCACTAGACCACTGGGGAATTCCCACTAACAAATGTTAATAATTTGCTTGCAGAAGGATAGTCTGGAAATGACATCACAACTAAAACATCCTCTTTGAATCCAAAGGTCAAGATTTAACAAATGCATTTTTCCCACTATGTGCTTTGCTTCAGGGTGCCATCAGAGATGTAGTTAAAATTAAGAACTGTATAAATGAATATACGTGGAAGAATTATGAGTCCAGGACAAAAGACACTTAGAAGGCAGAGTCATCTTCTCCTGCTGTCTAAAATTGGTTTCAGGAAAATCCAATGGACAGTGTCATTGCCTCTGATGCTTTCTCTTCCCCACCATCCAAGTGTCATAGAGATAATAAACCCATATTCTCAAGCCATGTTTCCTAACTTAGTCTGACTCTTAAGTACTTCAAGCTGTGAGTTAGGTCCATTTGCTTTTTTTCATTTCCCATTTGGTGATTCCCAAATAACACAGGAGTACAAGCAGGAAATCTAAGGCATCCTGAGAACTGGTGTTTGGCAAACCTAATTATTATCAGGAAGGAATCACTTTCTCACAGTTTTATATTACTTTTGACTAATGTATCGAAGTTGCAAACTCAAAGGCCTGTAGGGCCAGGTGGTCCATAGGAAGTCAGCTGAGAACAAAAGTGTGTGGCCCTCATAAGATGGGCAATTGCTCTTCCAACTCACCTGTCACCTATGGAAAGAACTCTTAAGTTGGCCTTTTCAAGGTTATTTTCAAGACAGCCTAGATATCTGAATTTTTATGTGAATACTCCTGATTGCTAAATGCACTTACTAATTCCAAATTTCTTAACTATTGTTAAGAAATAGTGAAGACCTGCAGACCTGATATGGCAGCCAATATTTCATGAGTCTGTGACCTCTGGAAAAAGACTTCCTGAAACCAGCATTGGCTATGTGGCCATGTGAACTGGAAAGTGACCACATCTGTAGGATGGATGAGAAGGCTGCCCTAGCAGCAGCCACTGGGGTCCCCTTCAAGGTGTGAATTCATTGATTCTGGGTCATAATCATCCTCCCCACATCCAGTACCAGCTCTCAGACAAGGGTGTGGCTTCTGACTTAACCACTGAACGAAGGATCAGGTGTACCACCATCTGTCAAGACCCAGTGAGACTAGCTTTCTGGATCAATTCCACTATACTGATTTTTTTTTTAATTTAATGTAAAATATATTTTTGTACTTCTGAGTACAAAATCAATTAAAGTTCACTCTAGAAAAGTTAGTAAATACAGGTAAACAAAGGGAAATCTCTTTAAAACATTCATATTCCCACTAAGTACCTTGATATAGATCTTTTTAAGTCTCTAAATGTATATCTTTTTTAGAAAAATGACAGCAAATCAAGTGCACTTTTTTGTAGTGCATATATATGTATCCAAGAAATACTGATTTTTTAAAGGAGTATAAATGCAATTCTTATAAGATTAATTTCAATTCACTTTATTTAACATAAGCACAAATATGTCCATTTGTCAAGAGTATAGTGTTGAGGATCAAAAAAAAAAAAACCCAAAATAAGAAACAAAATGCAAAGCAACCCTCCCCCGCAAAAAGAGCTTTCCTCAAATCACCCACTAATTTAATAAAAGAATTCTCCAAATGTTAAGAAATCTAGGATTATTACTCTGTAATGATAAAGCCTTATAAATCTAAAGTGAAAATAGATCAAAATACATTCATTATATCATGAGGAATATTATTTTGGTATAAGAACAAAATCTTGGAAAATATAAGGTGTTAATAGTTTAAATAATGAATCTAGAGACAATGGGAGGGAAAGACAGGAGAGTCACTGCAATTAACTCTGAAAATTCCATACTGTAGTGCAGATGTAATTAGGATAAGAAAAAACAAATACAATTCATATATAGTAATATATAATAAATGTATTTATGAATTATATATTAATAGAGTCAAGTGTATGTTAATAATATATTAGTAAAATGCCAAGTATTTTTAACTCTCTTCTTTACTAAATCTCTTGCTAATTAAAACTAAGGTAAATTTTTTTTATTAATTTGGAATTCAGCAGTGGTAAAATTTCTGTTCGCCTTTTCCAAGAGGAGGCTAATTAGTGAAATAAATGACCAGCAGATTAATTGATAGCTGAGAAATGAAAAATCAACATTTTGTAAGGTTGTTTCTGTGTTGAGTATCCCTCCATTATTTGGCCTTCTCTTGAGAAAAACTGACTATGTTACAAGAGCACATAGCCAAGAATGAATGAGTTAAAAGCAAACAAGGAAAAAAAAAAACAACCTCATATAATACAGCCAGACAGAGAAATGCTTTTTTAAGAATAGAATTTTCTCCCTGTCAGCAGCTCCAAATACTAATACAGTCTTGATTTCCAAAAAAAACTTTCCTTCTTAGATCTGTTTTAAATAAAATCTGATCACTCTAACAGCAAAACTTTGCAGAAAAATATATATTAGTGGAATTGATATATCCAATAGTCTGACAGTTCCCTCTCAGTCACGTGCACCCCAGTATTGGGTTCCACTGTCCTAACAAAAAAGACCCACAAAAAATCTATTAAAGATGCTGTATCACTAATCTTATACTAATATTCAGAAATTATTAGGCCCATCTAAGCTGATATAGCTTTCCATATTTTCATTTGCTTCACATATACAACCCACTGATAAATTTCTTTCCTGCTAAGCATTCTGTTCCCCATTTCTGAGATTACATAAATCAATTTTATGAAATCATCTTGCAATACAGATGCTCCCTTTTCTCAACCCCACATATTCTCATAAAAATTTAACAGGAAAATTTTAAAACATCTCGTCAACATTGTTTTTACAAAGCAACCGTTAGTTATAAACAATCTTTTAGGTCTCAAGGAGATTTAAGATACTTCAAAGACTTGGTCTAAACCCCCTAAATCCAGGTTGCTCTTATGTATTTTCTAAAACATGGTATGTTAAGTTTAATGCTTAAAAATTTTTAAGTGTTTTGTTATGCACTGGAAAATTTTAAACTGATCTCATTCTAAGAAACAGACATTTCTGGAATTTCCATTTTCACTAGTTCTCTCTTCAAAAGATAAAGTAACGTGCCTCTGTTCACTGTTTTTATATAAACGTCTTTGAACTTATTTAAAGAAATCATACATCTCATCTGCCCAAGGTAATGTATATTAAAATATTTCGATTCATGTTAAAAAAAGAAATTACTCACCACTTAGTTCTTGCAGATGGCCTTCTTGGTTACTCTTCTTATCAGGAAAGAGGCTGATCTGTTTTCTTTTCGTATATCCTATGGGTCAGTGGCAAGAAAAAACAAATAAAGGCCATCTTGATAATTATTAGAAGTTTCTGCAAATATTAACCACAAGAGTCATGCTAATCTGAATTGCTCAGTTAATATTCAGTGGTACATAGTTCAATTTTTGAAATTCTGACTTAAATGACTTATAAAAGCATGCACAATGGTGAGTATTTATTTCAAATTAATAGTCATGGTGTATGTTTTTCCCCCTAAGCTTTAGGTGATAATGTAGACCACGTTTACCCTGGCAGGTTTGGGTTATTTGAAATTCTTTTTTAAAAAATCACAGTTTTAAAGGGCATTATTTTTTATTTCACAACAAAGTGGATCTAATAAATAAATTCCTCAGCTTTCCAGTGTTCTTTGCACTGGTAAGAAGGAACTATAAGCAACAATAATTTATTATGTCTTGTTTTAGTACATATTTTGAAATTTTTACAACTAAGAGGAACACAGTTCTTTAAAGGTTTGTTTCCTCTAAAATAAAACAACATGTATCTCTTATCACTGACTGGACATATTCCCCTTAGTTTCAAAATTAGAGAATAAAAGACACAAATGTTTGTCTATTTGTTCTAATGCCAACTCTGTTTACCCTTGCAAAGTAATGGAAGCTTTAGAGGATTTATTTTCATGCCTATTTTGCCCAGTGAGATGTGTAGTCTTCCCACCATATGTGAATACACAGGAAGTGATAAGTGCTCAACCAGGCACTGAAAGGTCACCGATAAAAAAGCTAATCTTATTGTAAGATTAATTCAGAATCAAAACATGGCTGTAGTTATCATTTGCTTTGCGTTTTCCGCATTTTCAAAATTTTCCAAAGTGAATAAAATGCAGCTATTTTAAAAAAAGAAGAAATTTTGAATCATGGTTTCCCAAAAACTTGTGGCAGATTAAACACCATCAGTTTCCTGGCCCAGCTCTTGAACATATGGAGACAGTAATAAAAACAAAAGGTACGATATCTCCCTCCCCTCAGAGGAAAAAAAATTAAGTGGTACTCAGCTGACATTCTGTAACGATTGCTGCTAAAAGAACACCATATTTATAGTGAAAACTGAGTTTATTCTCTCTCCCATCATAAAATTAATACCTTAATAAATTTCTTTTTTTTTAATTTTATAATCCTGAACAAGAAACTTCCTTTTGAGCACTTGTACACCTTGTATTGTTAGTTACTAGAGCGTAGCAAGTTCAAGATCTTTTATTTCTTCTCCTTCCCCTCCTCCTCCCACCTCCTCTTCCTTCTTCTCCTCCACCACACGTGCGTGTGCACGTGCAAACACACACACACACACACACACACACACACACACCAAGCACAGAGTTTTATGTCTGGCCACACGGCAATTATTTAAGCAATATTTGACACCTACTGGATAGTCATGATGTTAGTTAGGCAATGACATGCTACCATAGAAGATTCAACTAATGAAGTTAGAAAAAGGATACTTTTTATAGTTTATAAACACTCAGAGCCCAGGTTCCTACAGCGGGAAAATCAGTGTTTACTCCGGTTGCTTTGTCATTTTCTCTATATTTTCTTCAAGATCCAGTCCCCATCCATCAATAGAGTATCTTTAAAAGGCTTATATAAGCATTTTGAAATTCCCAATGAGATACATGCTAATTTTCCAATTTCTCATTCTCTTGCTGACCTATACAGTATAGTAGCCAAGCTTTTTAACTATCCAGATAATAATAGTAACTAACATAGTGCAAGAAGAGAGAGAGAGAGAGAGAGAGAGAGAGAGATGATAAGTATCCTTAGAATAAAACGCAAATTACTTAACTAGATTGCCAAAGACCATGCTAACTATCTCCTTCCCTCTTATATAGACAACAGATGCCTATATTTTACCCTGTATTCACTACATCATTCATTCTTTTATTTATTCACTTATCTTTGTGTCTTTTAAGTTTAATTGGAAGCCAGTAGAGAGTCTATACAATGGTTTTAGAGAGTGATTTGTATGGTACTAATATCAATATATCTATAATAAGATTAATTACTGTATCCTGTTCTGAAGACAACTTGTCAGGAGGCCACCTGTCCTGCAATAAGTAAATACCATGGAGTTATAAATCTCTGTATACTTAAGAAGATAAACATATAAAGCTACAAGAAAGACTAAGTTTGTGCATATCCACGAAAGGAAGTCAGGTCTCATTTCTTTTCTTGCAAAGAAGATTATCGGAGAATCATTCTGTAATGAAGATTCCTAGGCCTGGGATACCCAGGCTCATCAAATTAACATTTTTCATTGCACTGAATCACCTTCCTACACTATTTAGTACCCAAACATGTTTTGTCCTGGGCAGTACACTTGGAAACAAACTTTCCAAAGCTCAGGGGGATGTTGACTGTGCAGGACCTCTTTTGAAATGCTAGAGCAGGAAAAGGGAGTCAAAAGTTTTGACCAATTAGAAGTTAATGGAATGGAGTGTCTTCATCTGAACTTCATACCCCAGGAGTTCATGCTGCCACGTCTAAAACCCCATTCTCAGGCCACTAATCTCACCCAATTCCAAAGCCACTTCTTGCCTATACATATTTTTAAAAAGAGACCTTAAAATAAAGGATATAGCTTGTGTCTGGATTTAAAACATAAATGCGTTTAATCAAAATGACACAGGAGAGAAAGGGAATTGGAAAGCACCAAAGTCCTGTTGAATCTCATTGCATTGCATTAACTCTAAACCTCACATAGCTCAGGAAAGCCTGTGTTTTAGGTTATAAAAGAGTTAATGACATTTTGGGGAGAATTATGATTTTAACCCTACTGCCACTGCTGAGTCTCAATAACTAGAATCTACCTCTTTAAAAGCCTTCTTGCAAATTGAATAAGATCTACTTTATTTCCTTTGAAACCTCATATACATTGAGATTTTTGCAAAAGTGTTGCAGATGCTACCAAAGGGGATTTTCTTTTTCAGAGTTATCTACAATGATTAACTATTATTAACTACATAGTAACAACCACCAGCTCTATACTGTAACTGACTCTACACAATGTAAACCTTAATTCAGTTGGAATTAGGTTAGTTACATGGTTTCTTAACAGAATCAACTGAATTTCAAAGCTCGTAAACTGTTGTGTGTTACAAATTTGGTTCCATGAAATGTTTGGTTCCAAAAAGGTTTCAGGTATTCCAGCAGGTGCTACGTGGATCTATGTAATAAACCTATGTAATAAATAATATCCTAAAACAAAAAGATTTTAATACTCATGTTTGGATGTTATAATTAAACATATTATGCAAGTTAGTCTCTCGCAACTGAGGCCACAATCAAAGAGTGGCCCAGTCTTGAGCAGTACTTTAACTATTTTAGTGGGAAGAATGTAAACCCTTAGTTACATAAAAAGCAAATAGAAGAAACTCATCCGCATCAACCATATCAGCACTGTGTTGAGAGGCAATCAATAAATATCTGTTGGAGACACTTTTTTACAGAGAACATGTACAAGTGCTAACTGCTGTCCATTCAATCTAATATCATGCCATCTGTTCTTCTTGGAGTTCTACTTTGCAAACAATGAATATTTTAAAATACACGTTGGAGCGAGATTCATCACAGTTGCAAGGCAGAACACCATAAGTATTCTACCCAGCCCCTTAAAAATGCAAATGAGCCTGCTGTCATAGAAATCAAGTGCTCACTGATAAAACCAAACCAAAAAAGGCTAAAGAGGCTCTGTTTACCCAGTGGAAGAAGAAAACTAAAGTGTAAAATGAATATTCTGTGGGAATATGAGAATTACAGTAGTAAGTAAGCAAGCATACAAGACTTTAGGGTTAGCACAATCAATGACAACAAAATCAACTAAATTGCACCAGATGGAAAATCCATAAGCAAATATAGCTAGATCCTAATACTTGCATATAGTTTCATTTGGATAACTTTATTAATTTGACTATCTGAAAACAAAAAACAATTTTTTTCTGTTTTCCAGTGCCCTTTTTTCTACCTGGTTCAAATGAATAGACAAATTAAATAACTCTTTACTCCTACAGTGCTTCTTAGAGATAAATTGTATGAATATGTCATGGAAAACAATTCACAATCTGGTAAATGGGCAGTAAAAAATGGGGTTAGATTTCTATCTCTTTCAAGATAGAAAGCAAATTTCCATCTATCTATCACAGGAACATACAGATCAAGCAGTGCTTGACACTATATACAATCAAAGCAGAGTGGGGCACAAAAACTTATACACAGGGCTTCCCTGGTGGCGCAGCGGTTAAGAATCTGCCTGCCAATTCAGGGGACACGGGTTCGAGCTCTGGTCCAGGAAGATCCCACATGCCGCAGAGCAACTAAGCCCGTGCACCACAACTACTGAGCCTGCGCTCCAGAGCCCGCAAGCCACAACTCCTGAAGCCCGGGCGCCTGGAGCCCATGCTCTGCAAAAGAGAAGCCACCGCAATGAGAAGCCAGCGCACCGCAATGAAGAGTAGCCCCCGCTCACTGCAACTAGGGAAAGCCCGCGCACAGCAGCGAAGACCCAACGTAGCCAAAAATACATTGAAAAAATAAATAATAATAAAATTTTAAAAAATCTTATACACAAGTGTCCATAGCAGCATTATTCACCATAGTCAAAAAATGTAAACTCTAATGCTCATTAACTGATAAATGGATAAGTAAAATGTAGTATATCCATTCAGTGGCATATTATTCAACCATAAAAGGGGATGAAGTACTGATACATGCTACAATGTGGATGAATTTCAAAAACATTATGCTAAGTGAAAGAATCTAGTCACAAAAGACCACATATCATATGATTCCATTTATATGGAATGTCCAGAATAGGCAAATCCGTAAAGAAAAGTAGCTTAGTGACTGCCTAGAGCTGGGGTGAGAAGGAGGGAATGGAAGTGACTGCTAATTGTTGGGGGTTTGTCTGTAGTGAGGAGGGGAATATTTTGAATTAGACTGTAGTAATGTTTGCACAATCCTGTGACTATACTGAAAAACCTTGAATGGTACACTTTGTGCTGTATGGTATGTGAACTATATCTCAATAAAGTTGTTTTTTTTTTTTAAGCAGATGGGAGGTTTGGGTAATTATCTGGGCTTAGATTTGTTATTTGGAGGCACAATCGTCTACTTGCTTTTCTAAACAAATTCTATCAAATTCACTAGAAAATTACTGTCAACTCTATTTTTTTGAAAAGATAATTATTGTATTTCAAAACTATTTTAAGGAGTTTTTTAAATCTCCCTTCTTAAAAAAATCTGAGAAAGTTATAAAGTATGACAGACTTTAAAAAAATAGTGTCAAGGGCTTCCCTGGTGGCGCAGTGGTTGAGAGTCCGCCTGCTGATGCAGGGGACGCGTGTTCGTGCCCCGGTCCGGGAAGATCCCACATGCCGCGGAGCGGCTGGGCCCGTGAGCCATGGCCGCTGAGCCTGCGCGTCTGCAGCCTGTGCTCCGCAATGGGAGAGGCCACAACAGCGAGAGGCCCGCGTACAGAAAAAAAAAAAAAAAAAAAAAAATTGTGTCAAAAGATAAAAATCACAAGTGATACAATGATCAAACTGGCATTATTTTTTTTGTCTTAATCTTTTATTCATTCCTTTTTTGTTGTCATTTTCCTGTTCTACTAGGAGAATAATTTGCTTCAACTTAACCCAAATGAGGCTTTGTTCTCATATTTGTCAGCGTTAACCTGAAGCTAATCATTTACCTTGACTGGTGTCCAAAAATGACTTATTTTCAGGATAAGTTAATAATATCTGAAATAACACTGTTATGCTCTGTCACCCACCGACATACTCTGGAGTGAGAAAAGAAAATTCAGTTGGTTAACTGACCTTGCACAGTTTAATTGTCAAATAAATTCCATAATGGACAACTCAAAAATCTAATTTGGTAAAATCCTGAGAAACTCCCTCCTACTCCTTGTCCCTCCCTCAGGCTCTCTAAAAGGTTCAAGAAACAGCAATTATAACATTGACGTCTAGCTCTAGTTTGTGGAGTATTTCATATGTCTGCCTTGGTATTTGTAAAATTAACCTAGCTTTTCTAGAACCTAGAAGATGTTGTCCTTATATTACAAATTTCATACACTGATATATTCTGCCATTTCTTTTTGGCAGAGACACAAACTGGAAAACCTTGTAAATGAGAAATACCTCAAGTAACAAAAATCGTATGTCACTTTTGGCTCCATGAAAAACTCCAAATCTCTGAAATATGGCAGATCTTTTCCCACAGGAAGATCTTAATGAACTCCCAGTGTAGATCTGTACCTTATCTTTGACCACTGTTTAAACTCCGTCTCTGACTAACAAATCAGGCGAGATCTCCAAAAATGATTTATGAAACGGGAAAATCTCTGCTCAACAGCATTCCAGAAGTTCATGACCATGGGAGTGATGCCACAGTAGAAAGTAAACTATGAAGCGTCACAGATCTTGACTGAAAATTGCACCCCACGACAGCTGAGCTAATCTCAAGGTGTTTTAGGTGACAGGGAAATTGAAGTGAGGGCCTTTGGACAGGCTTTCCTCTTTAGCTATCAACCAAAATGAGTTCTGTGAACATTTACTGAAGACCTGAAGCTCTGCTCAGTAGCACAGAGTCAGGGCCAAGCAGAAAACAAATCCAGACAAAGATCTTTGAAAGACAACAATTTTCAGATGAATTTTCAAATAAAATTACCTAAAAGTATCTGCTATTTCTCCAACAAACTTAAATGTTTAGAAATATAAACACAGCACATAGTTTTCCAGTGTTTTATAAAGCTCAAGAGCTTTACATAATAATCATGGGCATGACAAATGACTCATAAAGAGTAAAATTTGAAAAATAAATGAGATATTAGGTAGAACTGAAAAGCAAAATGTTATAACAGTCACAAAACATTATCGGACTATTAGGTTTTGCTTTTGTGAAAAGAAATGATATAATAATCATTTTATTTGTTCAAATAAAACACACCTGATGCTCTTACAAATGTTTAGGAAAAGAAAGTCTGTCTTTCAACCTCCTGGTGGTAAACATTCATAAAACATAGATATCTTCATCAATGATTCACCTTATACATGAAATGTAAATAATATCTGGGAATAAATCCATTGTAAAATTATGTTGCCTAAATCTTTCTAGTTTAACACCAAAATAAAATGAGTGAGATTTTCTGCTTTCCCCAGCATTTTTTTTTTTTCCAGTAAGGGTTTTGGAAGCAAATGGAATAGTTCACTTTTACTTTACATATTTTGAAGCTTTAAGACTCGCTGGATCCCTTTATAACAGCTACCTGTGGACCAATCCTGGGCCTCATGTTCATTTCACAGATGCCAAGAATCTAGGGCTGCACAAAGCAGAGTCCCGGAGACAACGTGTTAAATAGCAATCATCGGGTCTATTAAAGTGGTTCCAAATTGTCCAGCCCTGCACTCAGGATTCACAATAATTCCCGGTGTTGGCGCTGGCTAAACGACAAGTTGATGGGGCAGAAGGTGGGGAGGAAAATGACCCCGGAAGCAGAGTGTTGGTTTTACACCCGCTGAGTATCTGTTACAAGTGAATTTCCTCTGGCGCCAGCAGGTACTTTGAGCAGGCATCCAGTGGGATCCCAGAGGAAAAAGGATGGAAGTGGGGGAGATGGAGCTGTAAGTTTGGGGATCAAAGCTTTAAAAATCTCGGAGGAAACCGGTAAAGATCCTGATTGACTGGCCCAAAAGCTTCAAACGAGATGCGGAAGATATTTCGAATTTCTGAGGCTTAGAGCAGCAGCGGAAGAGGTAGAAAGGTGGGGAGTAAAGAAGATCCCAGAGGAGAGATCTTCAAACCAGGCCAGGGGGATAAAATTCCAGACAAGTCCACAGGAGGATGAGAGGCTTCACCCTCGCTTTTCACCCCGGGGACCCCAAAGGGCAACTCCAGCCAGCAGATCATGCCAGCGCGCTGGGGCTGGGCTGCCACCGCTCTCATTGGTCCCAAGTCGCGGGAGAGGAGGCTGCGGCTCCCGGGCGGGCCAGGGGCGCTGAGGTGTGCGCAGTGGCCGCGGCCAGTCTTCCCTGGAGGTCTGGGAGGCAGAGCCTTTAAAGCCCAGCTGCCCGCTTGAAGCGCTCAGGAAAAGTGACTGCGATTTATTTGGATTAGTCACTATACAGGTCTGGGGGAGACAGCTATTTATCCCATGCGGGTCCTTGACAAATTGACTGGGCAGTGCTAGAGAGGACAATCCCTCTGACCCCGGGCGGTGCTGGGGCGGAAAGCGGGATCCTCCCACCTGCTCCCTACCCAGAGCTGCGCGCACCTCCGCGGAGATGCGCATCTCCACCTGCGGATGTGCCGCGGCCAGCTACCCGCCCCAGCCCGCCCGGATACCCTCTCCCGGTTGGAGGGGTTTGGGCTGCAGCCGTCAGGCCCTTTCAAGGGAGATTTCCGCTCCCTCTGCGGCGGAACCTTCTCCCCAGGTTCCGGGAAGGTCACCAAAGCTGAGATCTGCCCTGCAGGTGACCCAGTTCTAAGCCCACACTGGAGGGCCCACTTTGGTAAAAATTGTTTGGTCTGGCAGCATCCGGGTCATATATCAGAGAGGTCGTTTGGGGTTTTTAGAGCGCTGACAAACGATTTGAACCCGAAATTTAATTCCACCTAATATGGAATGCAACCTAATGTACTCACTGGTCCCTAATTGAAGATAACTTAGACCCTGGTGTCGCCGATTCTGCAGTCGATCCGCTCCAAAAGCCTACAGCGTTTGCTTTTACAGTTAATACACCTAACGAGAAAAAACAAACCAATTCATTCATTCTCTATTTCTAATCTTAATTTATTTCTTAGAATTTATTTCTGTCATTAATATATGAAGTGCTACATTAAAACCTTCTCAAAACAAAGAAGTTTGTACTAAATATCGACCGGCAAAGATAAATAGGTAATTTTGTAACTTGAAATACAATCAAAAGGATTTATTTTCCTAACAGTGTATGCTTTTAATGTAATTTATTGTTGCCTCAGCTTTAAGGCCAACGATGTATTATAGTAACGCAACGATGTAAGACCAGACACCTAAAATGCAGAATTCTGAACAGGAACTCGGAGTACTGATGACAAGTAAACACGATCACTTTGCTTTTAGAATCTGAAACAGCACTTTTTGGACAATCTCTGAAAAGCTCTGCATCAAGCGGTGATGTTAATTTCTTTCATCGTTTGCCTTTATTTTGGTTAAAGACCTAACACTGAGAGAGTCATTTGAATAAATTCTTTCTTATTCAGTAAGAGAAATCGGATCCCTTCAGTTAAAAAGATGAAAGTTCAGTGTGGCCAGAAGATGAGGGTTTTCGCCCTTTTGATGGAGACTATTTGAACCTGAAAATTTTGCGTGGCTATCTATCTTGCTAAAAGTCAGGGCGAGGAGATAATGTGTAATCTGGCTCTGATTTCTTCTAGAAAGAAAACATTGAAATGACTGCTCATTTATCACTGTGCCCACCCTCCCCCTCTTCCACCTTGGTTTAATTGACTATGTAACACCGAGCTGTTTGTGTCTTCCCTCGACTGTTGGAAATGAAACCAGCTCCGTTGAAGGGAGAGTTTTAAATTATCAGGTTTGTTATGGAAAGAAATCATAAGAAAAACGTATAGGAAGTGGTTGAAAAACTCTACCATCAGCAAAAACACTGGCGAACCATCCAAATTTTGTGATGACTCATCAGGTTTTTCTTCTTGTATGACTGCTTGGTGAATCTGCATATGTAGGTTCCCTGACTAATAGTAACTACTTAAGAGTTAAGATACTGTTTGTGACACTATCCTTAAACTGATTGCAAGAATACCTACTACAGTGACTATGGAAATTGAAATGATCAGATCATTTGTTTCTACCCCGGTTAGTTATTTTAGCCAAATAGGCACAGCATTTATTTTCTCTAAGTAGATACCTAACATCACAAGAGGAAAAAAAAAAAAAAAAAGTCTGTATGTATATATAAGATTCAATCTCATTGTAATCATTTATATAATGTTAAAACAATAATAAGATACATTTTTCAGTGATCTTATTAGTCAGGATTTCTTAAAATGGTAATCCACAATTTTGACAAGAAATCAATGAAACTACTCCCAAATACTGTCTGAGAATGTATAAATTAGAACAATCTAAAAATGTTCAAAATTATTATTTAAAGATTAAAAAATACATATGCACTTTAACCTAGCAATTCTATTTCGGGGAAGTTGTTCGACATAAAGAATTAATATCATATGGGATGTGGATAAGGATTCTTATTTAAGGAATGCTTATAATAACAAAAAACTGGAAACAAATGTGTACAACAGGAAAAATGATTTTGCCATTCAATTGCGTCATAGAACATTTCGTGACATCCAAAGATATTGATAACATGTAAGATAACAAAATGAATGATTATAAAATACAATTCAATGTTTTGTAAAAAATATATTTATAGAAAATATCTCAGAAGATATATATGCAGGTGGTTTATCACAGGGTAATGATATTCTACTTTTTTGTTCAAAAATTTTATATTATATATATGAAATTTTAAACTACAGAAAGATTATATGCTAGAAAGCAAGTCTTCCCTTTTCATGCTTTTATCCATGTTGCTACTGGAGTTGTTGGCTTTTTCCATATTGGTTCACAAAGTTCTTAATAGATTAAGGAAATAAGCCCTCTTTCTAGTATGTGCTTCCAAGTATTTCTCCTATTTGAAATCTGTGCTTTGATTTTGTTTATATTTAAAATATGTATGGAAGCACATTTATCAGCCTTTTCTTTCATGGCTTTCAGGTTTCATGTTTGCTTGGAAAGCCACCGCCCCCCTGCCTCCCCCCCACACACTAAAATTAAATTTTTAAAAAGCTTCTCACTTTTCTTCTACTAGTTTCATAGTTTTAATTTTTTACTTTTAAATCTTTAGTCCATTTAGAATTTATTTGAGTTCAAGCAGTTAAGTAAGGATACAGCCTATTTGTCCTAACACAGTTTATTAAGGAATGTATTTTTCCATTGATCTGAAATAACACCATTTTCGAAAATCAAATTTTCATTTATATTTGGATTTCTACATTCCTCATATTGTTCCAACAATGTGTCTGTTTACTCAGGTGCCAACACACAATTATTTAAATTAATATAATTTTATAATATATTTTAATATAGGGCACCATTCCTCCCTTATTACCTTATTATTTTTTATATTCTTTTTTGGAATATATCTGGCAATATAAAATCCAGTTTATCTAACTTAAATTTTTTTCTTTGTATTTGTATTGATAGTACATTATATTTATTAATTAAATAGGGAGACTTGATGTCTTCAAAATATTGAGTCTTCAGACCAAGAGCAATATAAGTTTTCATGGTGGGTTTTCTTTTCCAGTTTTTTAAAAAATGTTCCTCAGTGAGTATTACACTGCCCAGAAGGAACTGTATTCTGTGAATTAAAAGTATATGTTCTTAAACTTATAAGATCTTGAGCAAGTTACACGAACACTCTGTACCTCCTTTTTCTCATGAGTAAAACAGAAATAATAATAACACCTACTTCAGAGAGTTGTAATGAGAATTCAGTGAGAAGCTCCTCAAAGCACAAAGTGTGTTCAACCGTAGTAAGTGCTCAATACATATTTCCTATTACTAGATACTGAACATTGCTTTTTGAATTTTTTCCTAAGTGTTTAATTCTTTGTTGTTGTTATTATTGTAAATGGAAACTTTTCCTCTTTTATCTCTTCTAGCAGATTGTTACTTGTATTAAGAAAATTGTTGATTTTATGTATCAATTTACAAACTGCCATCTTTATTAATTCTCTTATTCTTTCTGTAGCTTTTCAGTAGGTTCTCTTCAATTACCCAAGTATGTAATTTTATCATCTGAAAACATTTATAAACAATTATGCATTGTCCTCCTGAAAAGAATTGTAAATTGTCTCTCTCCGATGAAGTTTTACTAACCCATTTCTTCCTCTTGTATAATTGCCTTGGCTAAGACTACTAGAACAATAAAGAATAATAGTAGAGATAATATAATTTTTTTGTCCTTGGCTTCAATGAGAATGTGTCTAGTTCCTTGTCACATTACAGAAGTTTCTATTTAGTTATGTTTTTTTTTTAATGAGTCAATGTTAAATTTTATCAGATGACTTTAGCACATACAGACGTGACTCTGTGGGGTTTTTTCCTGAGACCAATTAACGTAATGAATATATTAATGGATTTCCTAATATTAAATATCATTGTGTTCATACATATAAAAGTGTATAAGTACACTTATATGTATCATATTAGTCTGTTCATATGCTGCTTAGTTCTATTTACTCATATTTTGTTTAGGATCTTTGAGACGATTTCCACAAAAATAGACTATAGAGTTCTTGGGCATGGTGAATGGCTATTACAAATTCAAGTATAATAGCATTTTTAAAATTTGGTGTCAACATTATACTCGCTTCATAAAAATAACTTAGAAAATTTTTCTCTCTACTCTCTGAAACTGGTTAAGTAAATGCAGTTATCTGTTCTTTAGAGACTATAGAATGATAAAATCATCTAGTTCTGTTGCTTTTTTGGTGAGGAGTGTGGTGGAAGGTCTTGACAACTTTTCATTTTTTCTAAGGACTATTGGTCCTCATCTGCCTCATCTGGTTTGAGTTTTACTATATCATATTTTTCTTCAAAATTATGCATTTTTATCTCCACAGCCGGACACAGTAAATTTTCATAATGTCAAGCTATGAGAAAAGGCATGGAAGATACTATTCCTTTCTGTATCACCACATCAGTGAAGATGCCATATTCAGATCTACCTCTCACCAAAAACTACTATTTGTCTTTAGCTTAGCAATGATAAGCATGATATCCTGGCCCCACCAAAAAAAAAAAAAAAAGGAATGAGAAAAAAAGGATTTTAAACAGAGAACTGAATTCATTAGATTCATGTTTTCAAAGATCACTCCAGCTGCATCATGAAGAATGGATAGAGGGGGGCAAGAAAGGATGTGGTAGGACCACTTTGAACAAATCCAGTTGCAGCTATTAAGGTGAGGGGTGGTGGTAGCTTGAACAATAATGTTGGTTGGGAAGATGAAAGAAGTGAATAGATTCCATAGCTTTTTAGGAGGTAGAATCAACAGAACTTGGTGATAGACTATCCTCTATGGAAGGTGAGAGAGAAAGAAATGTCGAGAATCAGTCCTGAGTTTCTGGCTTCTGTAGTTGATGCTTTTCCAGAGGAATGAAGCTCACATGATCTGTGTCCATGGCTTGGGAACAGAGATGACCATGGGAACAGGAGTATCTCAGTTTCAAGACTCATGAAAAGGTGAGCATAATTAAGAAGTTAGTATACATACCTAAGAAACTAATACAGGCATCTGCAGATATTACAAAGACACCAAACCATGTCCCTGAAATAGTTCAAACAATTATAAAAAGATGGATCCCCAAGAATCCACATCTGAGAGAATACCATTTCATCTGACAAGGAAAGCCACCTGGCAATTACTCCACTGAGAAGGATTTCTATCAGAAAGGGGTAATTAGGAAGCAGTGTGAAACAGTGGAGAAATACCAGTCAGGAAAACCTGGATTCCATCAGCTTCTCCCTGCTGCTGAATGAGTGAACTTGGGTGGATAATCACCCTAAGTATTAGTTTTATGTCTGTAAAGGGAGATGGTGACATCCACCTAAAAATGTTATTATGAGGATTTAACATGATGACACACGTCAAGCCCTGAACCCTCCTGGTACACAGTAGTTCTTTCCCTTCGAATCAGAAGTCTCTCAAATTATTACCACATTTGCTTTTAATAAACAGGTAATTCCTAAGAGTAGATCAGCCAGTCCCTCACACTTTAGTGCAAATTATTTACTGCCTTTTAAATAAAAATATCACTTTTGGAGGCTAATATTGATGAAATGAGTTTGTAATCTTGTAAATTCTTAATAATGAATGCAGAAAGAATTATTACAAAGGGTATATATAAACCTGTATTTCTATAAAACTACCAAATGCATTGAAGGAACGTAAAACACAATACTGTCACAGTGAAATTTGGTCTTTTAAAAGGCACAGGACATTGATTTTTCTAATATATTTCTTTGCTTTGAACTTCTTTAAATGTCATATGGGAGAAAGGTACTCTTATAACTGTATAACACAGCTTAAAAGTTTCATCAAAATTATAACAATGAGGGCTTCCCTGGTGGCGCAGTGGTTAAGAATCCGCCTGCCAATGCAGAGGACACGGGTTCGAGCCCTGGTCTGGGAAGATCCCACATGCTGCGGAGCAACTAGCCCCGTGAGTCACAATTACTGAGCCTGCGCGTCTGGAGCCTGTACTCCGCAACGGGAGAGGCCGCGATAGTGAGAGGCCCGCGCACCGCGCTGAGGAGTGGCCCGCACTTGCCGCAACTACAGAAAGCCCTCGCACAGAAACGAAGAGCCAACACAGCCAAAAATAAATAAATAAATAAAATTTTAAAAAAAAGTATAACAATGATACAGTTCTAATTGTGTTATAAAGATCTTAAGAGCTCAAATATTTTAACTGCCTTGAAATTGTTGTGTTAGTCAATGCTTATTAAAATGCATAAATTAAAGCCATGGCTTTATAGTCATTTTGTTATACAAAGATTTTCATGGTACGTGGGTTTGCTCAAACACGCAGCTTACAATTCACTAAAAGTTCACATTGCTGACTATAATGATTAATTTCTCTAGAAACTTTAGGTTAAGATATACGCCTAAATGATCAGAGAAGTAGCATATTTTACTTAGAGAAAGGGGAAGAAAAAGAACCGTAACGTGGAGCATATAAGAAACACAAGATAGAATATGTAACAGCAAGAGGTCATGCTCATAGAGAATTTAGGATATGCTAATTTCTGTGTGTGTATGTGTGTGTGTAATCTCACTTAGTCCTCTTAACCACTCTATGAAACTAAAAGAGGTTAATTATGCCGAAGCTCATACAGCCAGAGAGAAGCACAACTGGGAACAACCCGTCCATCTGGCTCCAAACCTGGCTGTGCTAGTCTGTCTCTCATAGGTACCCATTTCTCTCGAGCAGCCAGTTCATGGAAAGAAGACAAGGGTCACAATACACTAAGGACCCCTTTCTGCTTCAGACCTATTTTGTGGTCAACAAATCAAACTCTTATATTTGGAGCACAGACCTAAATCTAAAAAACAGCTTTAGTAGAAAAATGCCTTAGTTCAAAACATGTGTGAAATGAAAGGAAGAAAAAAGAAATCCAACATTGCACCTGCTGATTGCAGTTTGCAGCTACAGCCTACTGCCCTAAGCAGTGTGCTGTGGCTAACGAAGCACCTTGCATTCCAACCTGATGAATAAGATGGCGATAAAGATGAACAAGATAAAGTCCACAGGGCCTTGTATGTTACTTGACACATGGAAAGTTCTAATATATATTTGCAGACTAGAAAAAGGAGCCTGAGGGTTGGACAACAAGAATGGGTTGTTACAGGTGTTGATAGCATTATTTTACTTATTTAAGAAGAGTCCTTCTGAAACAGGGATAATCCCTGTAGTTTGTATGTTGTATTTGCTCAGTTTATTGATTTTACAATTTTATTAAAAGCAAACACTATTATACAACTAATAAATCAAAAGCTATAACTTAACAAAGTAATTCAACCATTTCAGTAATGATTTCAAATTTACTTCATCAAAATTCTCATTTAATTGAAATCACAAAGCTAATACCTTAGATATATTTAAACACTTCGAAGAACTCACACAGATGATCACAATGATTATAAAACTTCCTATTATACTTAAGTGGATTAAAATGTATTAATACCTTGAATTTAAATTTGCTCCTTCATCTTCCCTATACTTACTCACATTTTAAAAATAATTTTCCAAGTTCTAGACAGATGATATTCAAAATATTTAACAACCTGTACTGTTAACTAAGGAGAATTGGGTGCCTGTAGTACTAAAGCAAGCTCCTAAGTGCCCCAACTTTCCTGGCCTTTCAGTTGTCCCAGGCATAAACCCTTTTAGATAAAGCTGGGGAGATCTGTGGAAGTACAACGCAGGATTGAGGAGGCAGGTGACAAGACTGGAGTATTTACTGACCTGAAAGGAAGTACTGAATTTTAACCAATGGCATGGCCATCTTTGTACTTACCAACTGAATGTCAACACTTCTTACAATAATATTACAAGACTCAGAAAAGAAAGGCTATTTTTTCAGACCAGCCAAGGTTAATCTGGATTGTTGACCAACTGACCAATTGAATGGGGCACAGTGTCTGCTCACACCATCTACAATGACTTGAACCCTAACCAGAGTTATCTGATTGGGCCCCTTTTGATGGCTGGATTTTAACCACCATAATTTTTCAAAGAATACAAGGCTCTGACAAATAATTTTTGACATCTCACAACCTTAGTTATTTTCTCTATTTGATGCTTTTTTTAAGGTTTTCTTTATCATTATTGTAAAAACATATTCTCATTTTGCATAACTTGTGCCTGGGCTGGTTTGATAAGGCTGGAAGCCTCTGAAAAATCTGGTTCACTGTAATCCCAATTATTCCTTCTTATCAGTAATCAGTGTGACACGAGAAGTTAGTTTGAAGGAGAAAGTAAAGAGTTTAGTTTTGGACGTGCTGCCTGCAAGATATATTCATATGGAAATGACCAGGAGGCATATGAAAATTCATTTCTAGCCTTCAGGAATTAAATCCAGAGTAAAGACTTAATTGGAGAACTGCGTAGGGAAATGGTAATAAAGAGTTGAAAATGGATGTGATCATTCAATGTAAAAGGAATGAGAAAACCAGCAACAGAAATTTGAGAAATGCCCATATTTAGGTGATTTGTGTAAGAAGACTGTGAAAATAAAACAAAGGATCAAACATAAACATAAAGTACATAGTGTCACAGGATCCAAACAAAGGGAAAATAATTTTAATATATACAGAGAAAGTGACGTAGCCTTGTTTGAAATAACAGCAACGAAATGTTAATAACCTAAATGGATCAGTCAGCAAATAATTAAATTATGGTTCAGTAATACCATAGACTATTACACAACCATCGGAATGAGGTAAATCTATGTTTGCTACCATGGAAAGATTCCCAAGTCATATTGTTAAATTTACAAGTAAATCACAGAAATATATATATATATATATTTATATATTATGATTTATGTATATTATGATTCCAAATAATGTAAGAGAAAAATGAAAAGCATTGCATAATACAAATGTAGGATCTATATATATATTCTTGCACATATCTATAAATCTGGAGCTATCTATCGATCGATTGATTGATAGATATACATAGAATATAGTACTTGTAGGATTTTCAGGTTGATCACCACACTGAAAAAGAGGGCTTGAGAAAAGTCTGAAGTAGGACTTTCTTATTTTGATTAAGATACTTCTACTTTGTTTGAAGCTTTGCAATAAAACTATACTTATGCACTACTTGGGTAAATGGTAATAAACTATATATACTTTTTATAATAAACCAACAATAAGCCAGCAACCAATGCTGCAGGAAGAAACCAAAGAGAATGAAAACGAAGGGAAAGGTCATTGTTTTATGACTAGCAATTTGATGGTGGCCTAAAAAGAGCAAGTTCAGAATACTGGTAAGGAAAGAATCCTGATTACAAGGGTGAGAAGAGGTGAAAGGGGTTGGAGGGGGAGTTACAGATACGACCTACTCAAGATTTTTATCTGTGCCTTGGGGAAAGACTAAAGAAAACTGGGTAACCAGAGACTTTCTCAGGATTAAATTTGGGAGATATTCAGTGAGCCCGTCAGAGCTGTTGAGTTGCCATGAGACCTTTTGCTGGAGCTTGGGAGAAGATCGCTCCCTCTTTTTTCTTTTTTTTTTTCCCCACTGAGGTTATACATGCGAGGAGGTGTAACTAGACCTTCAGCCAGCAATTCTGATTCCATCTGGAGTCTGATAAAGAAATCAACCTAGCAGAAGGCAGCAGAGAAACATGGGCTGAATTCTAATGATGAAATTAGGCACTAATCCTCAATATGCTGAACCATCTATATCCTTGGACTTTTCACCTGTAAGAACCAATAAATTTCCCTTTGCTTTTTAAATCATGATGGGTTTTCTGTCACTTGACACAGAACTCACATAAAGGCTTATTTTTATTTGGGACTCTATCTAAATAAGTTATGAAAGAACATCTTAAATTGAATTCCACAAATAACCAAAAGAATTTAGTATGGCCATTAATTTCAGCGTCTGTCCTATAGCTCTTACCAGAACAGCTTGCTAACCAACACTGTAATAACATTGGGTGGTTTGGATTTCACCTCCTCTCCTTTCCTTTCCCTCCTCTCTAATGGAGCTGCTTAATGAGTAGTGAAAAGTCCCAAAAGGTGAATGCGAAAGAGAAGAGGATAATCAATCCCCAAGGCAGTGAGCTCCAAAGATATTCAGTCGGTAAAAAATTGTTTGGCCTCACTGAAGTTATCACCTTCAACAGCTAGTTCTTCCTGGCATACTGATGGAGAGTGGCTAGTAGATTTTCTTTTGAGTGTAATATTTGAAATATTTAATGCTATCAAAGAATGGCTTTCTTAGAAATATAAATCTGTTTCTGTGTTATTTGAGAAGACATAATAAGTTAATGAACTTCATAAAACTTAGGGGGTTGTATCCAGTTTATTTCATGGTTATATCATACAATGATATAATTGTACAATATTTGATCCATGCAAATTTGTGCAGTACATATGTAAGTTATGAAACATAGTAATAAAAAACATTACTATAGCAATGAATGCTTGTCCCCTCCCCCAAAAATTCATATGTTGAAAGCTAATCCCCAGTGTGATGGTATTTGGCAGTGAGGTTTTGGGAGATGATTTGGTCATGAGGGCAGAACTCTCATGAATGGGATTAGTGGTCTTATAAAAAAGACCCTACAGAGTTTCTTAGCCCCTTCTACCATGTGAGGACACAGTGCAAACATGGCACCAGGAAGCAGGCTCTCACCAGCCTCAGAATCTGCCAGTGCCTTATCTTGGACTTCCCAAACTCCAGAACTGTGAGAAGTAAATTTCTCTTGTTTATAAGCTGCAAATTCTATAGTATTGTGTTATAGCTGACCAAATGGACTACAACAAACACCTAGTACCACTATTCAACATAAAAACTAGAACACTGCCAACACCAGTGAATTTACTTTTGCGTTCCGTCAGTCACATCCCTTTACTAACCCTAGATAAAATCAGTATTCTGAATTGTGTGTTCAACCTCCCTTTATGTTTCTATATAATTTATTAAATATGTATATATTATATAATATTTTATATAATGTATATATATCCCTATACAATCATAGTGTATGTAGTCTACTATGGTTTGATTTTTCATTCAACATTGTTTCATCCATAATGTTGAGTGTAACTGTAGTTCATGTAATTTTCCCTGCTGTATAATAGTAAGCATTTGTTTTCCGTATTGTTATTCAGTTTTTTCCTCTTTGTTCAAACCTAATGTAACCTGGGAGCCTGGGAGTGGAATATATCCCAGCCAGTGTCTGTGTAAATAGGAACATAGTTTCTCTCTCAGGAGTTATTTATATAGAGAAAAAGCTGCTGACTCTCTCCATTACAGCCTTCCTAGAACAAATTGAGTGTTATCTTCATAAGAAACCTGAGTAAAAACTATGAGGAACTAGTCATCATACTCCATTGTGGTTTTCAAAAGTGAAAGGAAAGTACTTACCTTGTTGCTTCTCTTTAAAACACTGAAAATATATTTGTTAATACTAAAGTCAAAGTTATGCCCCTTGGTTGGGTCTGTGTTTCCATGCTATGCCGAATACCCAGTTAAAAATTAAAATGCAAGAATATCATTCACCAATTAAAAGGAATAAAATGCTAATACATGCTATATTTTTGATGAACCTCAAAAACATTATGCTAAGTGAAATAAGGAAGATGCAAAAGATCACATAATGTTTGATTTATATCACTTATGGTTTATACAACATGTCTAGAAAAGGCAAATTTATAAACATAGAATGCAGGTCAGTGAGTGCCTGGGGCTGGGGGCAGGAGTGAGGAGTAACTGCAAATGGGCAAGAGGGAGCTTCTTGGAGTGACAGAAATGGGCTAAAGTTAGATTGTGACAATAGTGATGGCTGTACACCTCTATAAATTTACTAAAATCACTGAATCACAAGGGTGAAGTTTGTGGTATATAAATTATACTTCAATAAAGCTGCTGAAAATTCAAGTGCTGTCATAATATCTCTAAAGTACTAAATCTAATTCTTTGTTGTTGTTGTTGTTTGATTTCACTTAATTAATGCAATCTATAAATTATTTGGGCTTTTGAAGAAGCAGCTTCAGTCTGTTAAATTTTAACATTTACATGGACTGTTTAACTAGCCCATTTTATTTTATTTATTTTTAAGATCTTTTTGATGTGGACCATTTTTAAAGTCTTTATTGAATTTGTTACAAATTGCTTCCGTTTTATATTTTGGTTTTATGGCCACGAGGCATGTGGGATCTTAGCTCCCCGACCAGGGATTGAACCCACACCCTCTGCATTGGAAGGTGAAGTCTTAACCACTAGATCGCCAGGGAAGTCCCTTAACTAGCCCATTTTAAAGTAAAGCTAGAATGGGAGAGGTCCAGCAACTTGAAAAGACCTGCTATTGAAGATGGCAACTGAGTAAGAATGAGTTGGATTACTTGCTAAGGGGCCTAAAATATGACATTGGGAAGATAATTACCACTCCACATACAAGTAGAGAAATCTTAAAACAGCAGCAGTTTCCCAAGGGATCCTATGTCATGATGAGGAGGGATTACAGGAAACTTCTACTAACACTTTATTTTCCTTCCTGGAGCGCCCGGAGAGGTTTCAGTAACTCGGTGGACAGGTCAATGGCTACTTACACTATAGAGTTACGCACAGCCCTCATGATAACTTATGCCTTGCCTACTCCTTTAAAAACCCTCTTTCTTTTTGTCAGAGGCATTTAAGTTTTGTGTTTCCACAAGTTTGCAACTCTCAGTTGAGTTTGGTTTGTGACCTGGTAGTTGTTCATTGAAATAGGACATCACACCAAACATGCCTTGAAAGGAAAACAACTATAGAAAACCAGGAATAAAAGGATGAGTTGGCCAAATTGATCCCACTCTTTTGGATATAATTTTAAATGAAACAGCATTCTTATCACAAAATGGACAGACCTAAAGCTAAAATATAAGAAAAGAAAGCTAAAATATTCAAGATTTTTAAAAAATTTATAATTATGTTTGTGAAGCAGAGAAGGAAAGCAATTGGTTAGATAATTTAAGCGTTTTCCCGAAATACCAGTTTTGTCTCAGTTATCTTGATATTTCAGGAGAAAAATATTGGCATGGATTGTGCTAAAGATAAAAATTCTTCTAATTGTTTTGCATATGTACAAACAATGTAGGTGAAGTATATTAGTGTAAAGTTTAACATTCTAGGAGCAAGCAGTCAAAAAAAGACATTATCACTCTCAACATTTTCCTTGTAGAGAAAATTGTGAGATTACAGAGCACGTAGCCATCTGACAAATAGCCATCAGCCTAGTTTGCATGACATTTTTCTTTTACGTTATTAAAAAAAAAAGAATCTAATCTCAACAGGTTTGAGTTTCTACGGCACCGAATACTTTTTAAATAGACAACAGTTACTTGATTTAAAAATTCATGAACTCTCTAGGATTTGAGAAAGAATGTTTTATTCTTACATGTCATTTATTTTCCATAGTGAAAGATATAATAATATCTACAGGGTCTTTAAGATAATATTATTCTTTTAACTAGTTTCACTTGGTATGTGTCAATACCACTGCTAGTATCAAAGATGGAAGTCTAATACAACGTGAGTTGTTTTTATATGCCAATGTTTTATTTTAAAACACACACATGTACATCTGAACCACATTACTAAATAATTTAGAGATGATAGCGCACCTAGAAAATTCCTCAGGAAGGTCACTCTTAAACGTTACTCCCACTGATTCAGTGGATTTCTATGTTAGTATAAGTTGCTGTTTAAGATCTAAATCAGTTCTCATATCTCACCAGTGAACCCACAATAAAGAGAGAACTGTGGAAGAAAAGGGTTTGCTTGCCATCCACACCCTATATTCAACCCATCTAGGTCATGTGCTGAAATTACATTTATCCAAAAGGGTGCAAAGCATTAAAATATACATTCAGAGAAGCCAGACAGCTCATTGTATGATGGTCCCATGCCCTATCTAGACCTCTCAAGGCTTTCCATAATTCTTACAAACCTGCAGTGCAAACAAAGGACATTTGTCCAATAATACCTCCACAAGGAAAGAATAGAAACATACTTTTATTTCCATGTTAAAATTGTAGAAAGCAGTCACAAAGGTTACTGCCACTAGAATCTGATCAAAATCATTACTAAATAATAATTTTAACAGATTATCATAAATGTCATAATTAAAGGTAAATGCCAGAAGAAATATCTGCTCCCTTACTTTCAGACAATCCTTAAATTAATGTTTTGAAAACTTTTATTTTAGCAATGGAAACCTGGACTCAAAAACACCCTTCTCTCATTTGTAATTGTAACTATTTGATTTACTTATTTTCAGTTTTACAATAAATGATGCTTTTTAAAGAACAGATGCTCTTTCTTTTCTTAATGTGTATTTGTCAATGTTAAGAAGAAAATGTTGTGTACTCCAAAAGTTTGCTACATCATGACAAAGAAGGGAAATTCAGGGTTAACTCTCTGCCGTTGAGTGGTGAATTGAGTGTGAGGCCAGAGACGGGACAGAATAGTCCTTGAGTGGGCAAAGCAGCTGGCTGGAGAGGACACAGGCCCTCACTGACTCTCACCTCCACCAAACAACCCAACAATAGGGACACTTCCCTGTGCCCAGAACAAATTCTCATTAGTTGTATCAGATTCATGTCGTCTTTTAAATTGAAGATTTATTTTAAAATCTTTAAAGGAGCGTATATATCTGACCTTTCAAGGTATGTGTAGAAGTAACAACACAAATCAAAACAACCCAAAGGAGAAAAGACATCTGTTTGATCAAGCATCTCTGTCTTCCACAGTGAGAAATATTATCATAAGTAAGAAAAAAAAAAAAAAAGAAATATCCCCTAATTTGCATAATTTAAGTAATGTTCTAAGGCTAACTCTTTACTGTTTGGGAAGTCTATGAGGCATTTGGTCCAATAGATAGAAGTCCACAAGGAATGGGAAGTGACATTACATTTATTATAAGATTATCCAGCATCAGATATTGACTTCGAACACATTTTAAAGAAAGGCAATTAAAGGGGGATCTAAGAATGCAAAATAATTGGAATCAAGTAGAGTTACTTGGTAGAAATAAAATTTGAAAGTGAAACACTTAAGCCTTTCATGCTTTTCTTAACATTACAATAGACGATAAGTTTTAAAAATTTCTCCTTTTAAAGGCAAAATGATGAACAATACATTCAATAATTGGTTCAGTTCTTAGATGAGTTTTTAAGACTTGATCTTCTGTAAGACTTAAAATGTATATAAATATGAATACATATATGAAAATAAAAATTTAAAAGTATGTGTTTGAGTAACACTAAAATAGAGGTTTCATGATTCCGTTACTGGTCTCCATTTAATGAGAAATCATATGTAAATATATTATTGGAGAGGCATGATGATTTTTTCCTCCTGTTCTAAAAGTTTAAAACCTTTATTCCACAGTGTCCTTTTAAAAAGCATTTGTGTGTGTGTTTGGTTGGTTTGTTGATTGGGGGTTTCCCCACCATCACCAGAAGTAAAGGTTGGCACCATTTTCCATCTGTATAACAATCCAATGTAAGTTGAAATGTCTTCATGATGCAAACTGGTGACTATGTGCTTTAACCCATTTTAATTCTCTCACTCCATGGAAACCCAACCTGAGACTTTTGCTCATGGTCGTATGTAGTATAAGTCACAAAGTAAAAATGGAGACATGTTGAACAGTGTCTCCCGCAAAATTCATGTGCCACTCAGAATCTCAGAATGTGACCTTATTTGGATATAAGATCTTTACAGATGTTAATTAAGGTAAGGATGGAAATGAGATCATACTGGATAAGGGTGGGCCCTAAATCCTATGAAACTATGCTTATAAAAGATGGGAAACAATACAGAAAGAGACACAGAGAGAAGTCCATGTAAAGATAAAGATGGAGATTGCAATAATGTGACTGAAAGCCAAGGAACATCTAGGGTCACCAGAAGCTGGAAGAGGCAATGAAGGACCCTTCTCTAGAGCCTTCAGACAAAGCATGACCGTGTGAACACCTTGATTTTGGACTTCTGGTCTTGAGAACTATGAGAGAGTAAACTTTCATTGTTTTAAGCCACCCAATTTGTGGTAATTTGTTACAGCAGCCCTAGGAAATTAATACAAGTCTTGTGCTTTAAAATCTCTAAGTTCATTCTTCAGTTATGAATTCAAAAGACAGGGGCTATTCAAGGTGTTGGCCTTTCTTAATAAGAATGAAATTTGAGGCCAGGATTATAGGATGTGGCCATGTTGGCTTTCAGTTAGAATACTTTTTTTTTACTGAGATCTAATTTTCAAAGTTTGTAATAGAATTGCCAAAGAATAAGCAGCAGATCATCTTCACTGTGAATAGTCCATTTTCTTTTCTAAGAAACTCAAGCAATTATTTAAAATTAGATCTATACCAAGGCAAAGAGGAAATCATTTATTAATAGAATTCCATCACAAAAAAGTCAAAACAGATAACACAGCATCAATTTTAAAATAAGTATCCCAAATAAATACAGTTGTGTCTGCAACTATTATATATAAATATAGTTGTGTCTGTTCATCTTTGGCAACAACTTTTATATCAAAAGTGTAGTTACCTTCACGATAAAGAAAGTTGTGATTTTTACCTATAGAGTCAAACCCTTGGTGATTTCCGTGACCTACTATGAGGCCTTTGCAAAACATGCTATATCATTATTCCACCATGGTCTAGACTTCTTAAATTTAATTTCGGGGAAAAATGAATGATTGCTAATAAAGCAATCATTTAAATCACCAGAAAGTGAAGGGAAAGACTGAAGTAGTTATGGCTTAATACCGAATAGAGTTTTAATCTTGCGATTGCCATCATAAACTGCTTTTCATCCAAAATAATAGAATATTCTAGATTTTATTGAAATTACTCCTGTCCTCCCCACAAGGTTTTAGGGCTTAGTTGTTAAAAAGGGATTTCTTTGTTGTTGTTCTATGACTGTTGAAAGTCGTATCTTTTATAATCTTACCCCTAGCCTAAAGTGAAAATGGGGGGGAAAAAATGGAATGCAACTATTGAAAAGGGCCACAGAAATAACTGTCATAGCAACAACCACCATCACAACAACAACCATTATTTATAAGTGTTTATCATATGTTAAGCACTAAACTCAGTCATTTTACATGTAGCATCTCAGTTAATACACCCTAAACGCTATGGGACCCATCCCTGCTGTCATCAGGTTAAATAGGAGGACTCTGAGACCCAGTGAAGTTAAATTAAGGGACTTGTCCAAGTTCACACAACTAACTGGTTGTATAAGCAGAACTTAGACCCAGTCCCTTAGTGTCGTACTTGCCACAATAGCTTAAGAGAAAAACATGAACAAAAATCATATTTCTATTAAGAACATTCACATTTTATAATTTAACAGGATGTGAGCATTACACTATACATCCAACATTTAGTTCACTCTTCTGCCCAAATTCATTTGAGAAGTGTTATACCCTACCCTTCCTGGGTAGATTGTCTCACTGTGGTCAGTTCTGGAATTGAGTTAAAAGAAAAAAGAACTTATTCATGTGAGGGGCAGTTTAGTATTTGCCTAAAATTCTGGCTGAAAATAATACTGGCTTTATCTAAAATATGTCACAGTGACCAGTTAAAAAAAACCCAGTACAGTCAATCAACTGTTTGTTTTGTCTATTGAGTAACCCCCAAAAACACATTTAGCAAATTTCAGTACTGAATTGATCTAACCCATGTCTGTTTCTGTGTGGGAGCTATGTGGTATACTCAAATGCAATGGATGAAGAATTCCTAAATTCTTCTACTAATGGGTTCTTTAGAATTGATTTAGAGCTTCTAACTAAAGAATGGTCCTCCTTTCTCTAGGAGGATTGCCCTTTGCAAATTTTAAGAATAAGTATCAGATGACCCTTCTTGTCATAGACCATGGATTTAAAGCTCTTCATCCTAATGATTCCTCAGAAAAAGAAAACAAAGACAAACAAAGCCTGAGGTTTGTTGTTCTTATTGTTGTAATTGTGGTTGGTATAACAAAATTGGATGCAGTAAACCCTCAAATGACAGAAGAGTCCTAGGCATATCCTGAGTAGATTGAAAGTTGGAAATAATAATAAATAAGAAAAACCATTTTCCAGTTGTTATTTCCAAAGATAACTGCTATGGGCTAATTTGTGTCCTCCCTGCCCCCAAATTCATGTCAAATTTGTAACTGTAACTGTATTTGGAGATAGGGCTTTTAGGAGTTAATTAAGGTTAGGTGAGGTCGTAAAGGTGGGGTCCAATAGCATCGGTGGACTTATAAGAAGAGGAAGACAGAGAGACCACTCTCTTTCCCTCCCTCCTTAAAAGTACTCAGAAGGAAAACCATGTGAGGACGCGGCAAGAAGGTGGCCACCTGCAAGCCAGGAAGAGAGTTCTCGCCAGAAACCAACCAGGCTGGTACCAGGATCGCTGACTTCCAGCGTCCAGAACAGTGAGAAAATAAATGTTTGTTGTTTAAGCCACTCAGTCTATGGTATTTTGCTGACTAAGATGATAAAACTATTAGCAAACCTTAAAAATATGTCAGAAAAGTAAAAAAATTTTAAAAAGCTTTCCACTTGCTCTAAACGCTTATAAATTTACCTGCTGCATGATCAGATTGATAGAAATTAAACAAGCAATTTACAGGGTTTCAGTTAGGGCCAATAGTAGGTAGTAAACAGCCTTAACAACCTGCACATTTTTTCTGGCCATTTCTCAAAAGCAGTAACTTTAAAAAGTTATTTTACTGAGAGTAAGTTAACGACAACATTTGCTGGAAACGCTCATATTGATGAGTTTTCTCAGATGAGTAGTCAGAGGTAGATTGCTAAATATTTTTCAACTAATTGTGAGCTCCAAATAAGAAGTGAAGCCCACTGGTACTTTGAACAAATTATAAACTTCATAGAGAACTTGTGATCTGCCTTTTCTATCAGAATCAAACAAAATATTGTACTCTAGCTGTGGTTAACTTGATCCTTTATGCTACAAATACACTGGCAGAAAATAAATTGGCTCCCCTTCTTTCTACTAATGGATCCCCTTATATTCAGAGACTATATTTCCAAAATTTCCTTGTACTGAAGAGGCTAATAGAATGGAAGCAGAAGTGATATGTATAACTTCTAGATCCCATTATTATAAAGAACCTGCTCGCCCTCTACCCTCTTTTTCCTCCCTCCTGAGGGCTGGTGAGGGTAAGCTGACTTTACCTATGTATATGAAGTCATCCAGCTCCCAAAGGATTACAGAGTAACAAGACAGAAGGAACCTGGGTGCCTGGCTATCTTTGTGAAGTAGAGTCACCCATCCACTCTGGACCACCTGCCAAGGTCTACACTATAAGAAAGAGAGGAGTAAATCTGTGACTTGTCTGAGCCACTGTACGTTGGAGTTGTGTTTAGTCCTCTAAATAATGTGCATATCTTACAGTTTACAGTGTGCCTTCCATATGCTATGTTCTAGAACATCCATCCATTCATTCAACAACTACTTTTTAAGTACATCTTATGTGTTAGCTCTACTCTAGGCTCTGAGCACACAACTAAGCCAAGCACACAAAGTCCCTGAACTCAGAATAACTTTCATTACAGTGATGGGGGAGGAAATGGGGCAGAGAGACAATAACAAAGTAAATACAAATAAACACAATAATTTCAAAACAGTAACAATAGTTTAAAGTGAAGGCTCTACGCTCAGATTGGCCCATGTTTAAACCCAGATTTTGCCATTTATCCCCTGTAGTGGCCAGCCTCCAAGAATGACCCCCCCAAACAGAAACATGCACACTGAACCACACCTCCTCCTTTATAGACCCCTCCTCTTGAATCTGAGCAGGCTCCATGACTCACTTTTGACCAATAGAATGAGGCCAAAGTGATGCTGTGTGTCTTCCAAGGTTAGGACATAGAAGACTTTCAGCTTCCACCTGGATCTTATGGAGTGCTCACCCAGAAAGGGGTCAGCTGTCATGTAACAAGATCAACTGACTGAGACTGCCAGGCTGAGGAAGCCATGTGGAGAGGCTGTACAGAGAGAGATGCCCGGCGAGACCAACCCTAGCTGTTCTGCCCATGCCGGTGTGTGAATGAAGAAGTCATCTTTGATGTTCAGCCTAATCAAGCCTTCAGCTGACTCGGCTGCCTTCTGACTGCAACAGCATGAGAGACCCCAAGTGAGAACCAGCCAGCTGAGCCCAAGCAACCACAGAACCAAGAGAAATGACACTAACTTAAGCCACCAATTTGGGTTATAACACAGCAGGAGCCAACTGGATCACCAGCTTCATGAATTAAGCACATTTCTTACTCTCTCTGTGCCTCCACTTTCTCACCTCCAAGGTTCCTATCTCATAAGGTTGCTACTAGAACTAAGTGAGTTAATCTGGAAAGTGCTTACAACAGTGCCTGGTTTGTGGTAAACACTTAGTAAATGTTGGCTATTATTATTTATGATCAATCAATAAAATAGGATGATGGGACAGAAATATTCATAGTGGATGCTCAGGAAGTTCTTACCTAGAAGATGACCCTTGAACTTAGACCTGAAAAATAAGGACTCCACCACGCAGAGAGCCGGAGAGGAGCCTCCAAACGGAGAGAGGAGTGAGGACAAAGATCCTGGGGTGGCAATGATACAGTGTTTTTGAGAGATACAGACATGGCCAGTGTGATTGGAGGGTGGTGAGCCAAACAGAATCATGTAAGCCATGATAAGGAATTTGGATTTTGTATTAAACACAAGAGAAAGCTTTGAGGGATTTTAAGAAGGGGAATGGCTTGGATCACTCTGTTGGAAGACGATTTTAGAAAGGCAAGAATGCAAGCAGGAAGAGCATTTAGAAGACTTTTGTAGTCATCTTAGTAAAAGACTTTGGTGACTTGAACCAGTGTTTAGCAGGGGAGATGGAGAGAAGAGGGCAGATTTGAGGATGTGTTCATTGAATGAGTGGCCCTTGGGCTGCCCATCAGGTCCCCATGGTAGAAATGAGATTTATTTTAACAAGGCCACTTTGGAACTTACATTACTTTAACCCCTTAGACAGAGTTCAAATCATTATACCCCAGGACGGCTCGAGTTTGTCTCATTTTGTATAGTTCAGGGTTCAGTTGCTACAGATTCTTGTTACTAAACAGGGGATGATAGAATATAAGTTTTCTCACCCATTTCTTATTATTATTCAAACACGAAAAGCAATTCAAAGCAATCTAGCTTAGTGGAAGGAGCATTACAAGGCAAATCAGGACACAGGTTGAAGTGGCAATACTGTAGCTGACCACTTATGTGAGCCTGCACAGAATTCTTGACCACTTAGGGGCCTTCTTGATTCTCAGCCCCTTCCAATTCTAAGAGTCTATCACTTTGGAGCTCTATTTTAAAATGCTACATTACCTGGACATATTTTATGCTCATGAGGTCAGGAGTCACGTCCTAAGTACTTTCTTGATGGTCCCAGGATCTAAACTCCATGACTCATGATTTTTGGCTCCTTGAGGCTAAAAGCACCTGCCACAAGGACGTAATTACAAGCAGATCATCACCAGAAAGAAGCTGTGATTTTATTTTTTGCCCATCTTATCCTAACCTGATAGGAAGGGGCCTGACAGTAAGTTGGCCTCTTTGTTTTATTGCCATCAATAAGTCATATTTAACATAAAATGCTTTATAGGCATCTTTCAAATAATCCATAAAATTTATTATTTTTAGGAAAACTTGGGAGGTTTTGCTCAGGCTTTACACTAAGACACAGAAAAGTCATCACTCAAGCAAGTTTTTCTAAAACTTCCTTGTTATGGGTGGAAAGCCTCTGGCACACATTCTACTAGGATTTCCATTTCATAGACTCACAGACATAGAAATCAAACTTATGGTTACCAAAGGGGAAAGGGTGGGGAGGGATAAATTGGGAATTTGGAATTAACAGATACACACTACTATATATAAAATAGATAAGCAACAAGGACCTGCTGTATAGCACAGGGAACTATATTCAATATCTTGTAATGCCCTATAATAACCTTATATAACCTGTAATGGAAAATAATCTGGAAAAGAGATATATACTTGCTGTACACCTGAAACATTGTTAATCAACTATACTTCAACTAAAAATTGCAAATATAACTTTAAAAAAAAAGATTTCTATTTCATATAGCAGCTCTTTCTTTAGTGGTGACAACAGAAAAGAGAGATTCTACATAAAATGGGAGAATGGAGGCACAGAACCTCACATGGCACCTGACAGGAGAGTTGTTCAGTTTCTTCTCTCTTCTCTCCTAATATTGAGCAGGTCTAATAAAATATGCTAGTGTTAGAAGACTTAGGATGACATCAAACTCGATTTGTAAAAATTTCACTTCTCGCTATCTGCCTGAGTTTCTTTCAGCTCACTTGCCCCTTAAGGTAAACTCTGTCTTTCACGTACACAGGCTTTGTTGCTTTCAGAGTTACATTTCGGAGCATGTGGGATGCAAGGTTAACTCTTGGATCTGAAAACCATAATGAGTCTTTCTTTGGACTTTATTGTTGCTGTCTGCCAGCTTTAAATTTTAGTGCTGTAGCACTGGATCTACAATTCATTGAATTAAATGAAAAGGAGGGGGACAGTAAGGTGAACACCAAGAGGACTTCTGAATACTGATCATAAATGGTGCCCCGCAGGAAAAGAATATGAAAAAGAATGTATATACGGTACATGTATAACCGAATCACTTTGCTTTACAGCAGAAATTAACACAACATTATAAATCAACTATATGTCAATAAAATAAATTTTTAAAAATGGTGCCAGGTAAAGATAATAGCATCACCATCACTGATGTCCTTACATAGCCACCAATCTCACTCACTGGTGCTGTATTCACTTTGACTGCCAAAATATAACAGGCCAGCATCATTATAATTTGAAATCAGTAAGGGGAGATAATGCTCACCTGACAAAATAAGTTAAAATTTAACAAAATACAGTCAAATTTCAATAGTCTTATAAGCTGAAGATGGAAAATAATCAATTAGCAGCAAAGGATACAGTGGCAATTGTGCCCAATGGAGAAAGAGGTGTGGATTTGCATAGAAGGTCAGCACATTGTTGAAGTGGTGTTGGTTACCATCAAACAAAGAGAATAACACATTTGGAGGTGTTAATGAAAAGCCAAGAAAGAAAGATAGAATTGGCAGTTTCGCCAGTTTGCCAGCCTGTGTGCCTCCTGGCCAACTAGTAGGGAGTATGAGAAAAGGACTAAAATTCGAGTTTAAAGACATATTTCCCTGCCCCCTGGGAAAGAGAATGGGATGATGGTAGATGAAGTCAGTTCAAAAGAAGCCCTGATGTTTTTCTTCTCATAAAAAAGGAAGCAAATTATCCCATCCAAGTGCAACTGAATCAAATTTGAACTTCCTGAAAATTTATCAGTTGATAAACGAGGATTTACGTTCAAGGATACATTCCATGCCTAATCTTCATTTTACTACTTTTGGAGATAAATCTTCCTTAGCATTGAAATCTTTCAAAGATAGCCTTTCTTGCAGAACAAATTGTTAGAAGTGTGCAACAAATTGGCCAGATGTCGCTGAGGCATAAATTCTCTCTTAAAAGTAAGGTAAGAACTTTTAGTAACTACCTCATGCTCTCACACCACTAGTTTTCTACTTAGTTCTTTGAAACTGTAATGTTCAAAGGATTTCTCTTGTTATTGAAAGAGTTAATACAGTTTCTCAAAAATGCTTCTCTTCTCACAGAATTATAGTTTATATTTTGGGAGAATCTGGCACAGCTTAAGTTACAGCTTAACTGATTTTCTCAGTAGAATCCAACAATAAGTCATTTCCCCCACCCATCTGTCCCTAAGTGTTTATTAGTAGGGTAGACACAAAATGTCAAGAGGAAAAAGTATTATTCATCTTAATCTACTGTCTTCAAGACTGCACATCAGGTACCTAAATAACAGCCGTCTTCATAGCTTGCTCCCAAACAGGTAGCTATCGCTTAGAGGGTTTTTACAAATACCCCAAGATCATTATCAACCCACTAGCCCTTCCCAGACTAACTGTATCACTGCAGGATAAGTGGGTTTAATTCTTACTTATCTAAAAAATAATACTCATTGCTAGGCACAAAAAGCAGCTTGTGGCATGAAGCTAGTTTTGCTCCTTTCCAGAAATTGCTGTTTTTAAGTTTCAAACCTTAGAAAAATCAGAGAGCAGAAATCTATTCGGATGTATATATTACTATGATTGTTACTATCCCCCAAACAGCCTCAGCAGCTTACCAACTGAAGGGCAGCAGAAAATCAGACCTTCTCCCTCCAGTAAGAAAAGTACTCTAAGCAAAATCTTCCTAGCTTACTAGCCTGGTATATGGTAAGGCCATAGTTCTGATTCTTAATTATCATCCCATTCCAGAGCCCAAATAAATAAATTACCTGTGGTTATTCCGCAGATATCTCAGTAGCTACACACACACACACACACACACACACACACACACACGTTTCACAAAGTATTGGCCAATGCCCACTTTCACATAGCTCTTTTAGTCTAAAAATAACTTAAACTTTCATGTCTTACCAAGACTGAGAAAAGGGAGGGAAAATCAAAGAAAACTAATTTGGGAATCAGAGGGGAAACATTTAACAGGCCTGTTGGGTGTTCTCTTAATGCTGTCTTGAATCTCAGATTAAATTATTATACTTTCTGTGTTGTAGTGCTGGGTCATTTGTGCATGAGGACAAAGGCAACTTCAACTTGATATTTCTATCATCCCTGCTGTGTGAAGAGTCCTTTTCCTGGTTTATAACATCAATCACTCTCGCAATAAATCTTGGTAGTGGATATGGTCATTTAAATCTCCACCTGCACAAACAACAGAAAATAAGAGAGCCCATAAATCTCTACACCGGTGATTAACAAATTTTGGATCCTGGGCAAAGATATTATGGGGGCGGGGAGGGGTCTCACTAATTCATTAATAAAGACTGATTTGCTGACAATCTGTTTAGTTTACAGCATAGGGGGAAAGCAAACAAGACCCTGCTAACAAAACAAAATGTTAGAGGTTAGTGAATTCCCAGCTGAGCCCAGGATTAGAGATATGGTATCTTAATGTAGGAGAGGGGTGCAGATTCCGAGCCAAAAGCTCAGAATCCGCTCTTGCATTTTGCTCTAGCCCCTCATTGTCAATGCTTAATTGCAAGGAAATAAACCTGGAGAACTAGTAAGAAAGATTCATGCATTCTGTCTCTCTGATTTCATTTCATCGATGTCATTCAATCTCTTGGTTTCTGGTTCCCTTTGCTTTTCTACTTACTCCCCAGATTTTCTTCTTCTCCAGGAAAGATGGTCGGGGCTGGAGTTAGAAATGGAAAAAAGAACCTTCTGAACAGGACATTTTGCTTAATGTTTTGTAATGTCAGCTTTACATGCAGAACCCTGGTAGCCAAGAGGATGTAAGGAGAAGGCGAAGGCAGCAGGCAGCACTGGGAGGGAGGAAACCAGAAGTCCCGGACAAGGTGATGTCTGAGAGCAACTAACATTCTTAAGACAATATTAACTGCATTTCTAGAAAAAAATTTAGGGGAAAGTTTTAATTTCATTAAGAAAAGGTTATAGGTTTTAGTTTCATTAAGAAAAGATTATCGACTAACAAAATGTTTCCCACACACCAGTATTACTCTATCTCATTTCCTCCACTCCCCCTAAACTGTGTGTGGTTGTGTGTGGGTGTGCAATGGTCATGTCTGTTCGTGTACACACCGGCAGTTCCTCGATATCCTTAAAGTGACCAGGTGTAGATGGATTTTTTGGTACTTTCTCTGTCATCACCCTAATGATCCTAGAAAGCACTTATTGTCTTAATTCACCAGAGTTAAGGTGTGAAGATATCTTGGAAAAGCCACAGAGTCTTAAAGGGTGTTGGCAGGAGGTGGTTGATCCCTGCCTGCATTTTAATTGGTATTTTCTGGGGGGAAGCGGGGAGCCAGAGGATGCTAGTGAGATTTGTGGGTGGAAGGCCCAGAAAGAGCAAAAGGATGTGGTCGTTTTCCTAAAGTTCTCAGTTTCAGGCAGCTATGACCTGTTAAGAAGGAAAGCGGGCCTTAGGAGATGGGCCGCCCCCGGAGAAGGAGCTTCAGTAGGGCCCGCTCCTCCCCAGACCGGCCAAGAGTGGGAGAAGGTGACTGGTATTTGCGTCCTGCAATGGAGTTGATTCACATTAAAGGCTGGAAATCAGGGGCTGTGCGTGAGTTTCCCTCCGGTTGTGAAAGGGGTCTAAGAGAGTTGCTGGGGCCTGGCAGGCCCCTCCCCTGGGCTGCAAGGATCCGCCTCTATTCCCCAGATAAATTCCTAGTGTCCACCAAATTCCTCAGCGCTCTCTCACACTCCTCTACGGCCACGACTCCGGGGGTGGGGAAACAGAGCGTCGGCTTCCTGCCCGCAGAAGCCCTCGCGGCTCCTTCTCAAGACTCTGCGAAGGGGAAAGGGGTGTGAGACCCAACCAGACCCGCAACTCCCGGCTCCCAAGCCGAGGTGGCTGCCCCACACTCCACGTTCGGGGGGTCCATTGGTTTCGGGGTCTCTCTCCTCTCTTCCCTTTCTCCTCTCTCCCTTCCCTGTCTCTCTCATCCTCTCCCCCAAACATGTCCACCGGCTCCCTCAGCGATGTGGACGACCTTCAAGAGGTGGAGATGCTGGACTGCGACGGGCTGAAAATGGACTCGAACAAGGAGTTTGTGACTTCCAACGAGAGCACCGAGGAGAGCTCCAACTGCGAGACCGGCTCTCCCCAGAAGGGCCGCGGCGGCCTGGGCAAGAGGAGGAAGGCTCCCACCAAGAAGAGCCCCTTGACCGGGGTCAGCCAGGAAGGGAAGCAGGTCCAGCGCAATGCGGCCAACGCGCGCGAGCGGGCCCGGATGCGGGTGCTGAGCAAGGCCTTCTCCAGGCTCAAGACCACGCTGCCCTGGGTGCCCCCGGACACCAAGCTCTCCAAGCTGGACACGCTTAGGCTGGCGTCCAGCTACATCGCCCACTTGAGGCAGATCCTGGCCAACGACAAGTACGAGAACGGTTATATTCACCCGGTCAACCTGGTAAGTTCTCCGGTGCGGCGGCGGCGTCCCGGGGAGGGGGGCGGGGGCGACCCAGCGCGGCTGCAGTGGGTCCCCGGTGAGAGGGTGCGCGCCAGCCTGGGAGCCGCGCATCTTAGTCACCGCCAGCCAGCGTCTCTAGGGAACCGGTGCAGGCGATCCCCACACGGCCCTCACTCTCTGCCTTCCAAGCCGCGGGAACGCGTTGATTTCTGCGAGTATTTGACGTGGCAGCCCAATTAGGAGTTTGCAGGCGTATCGAGCTGGCAAAGAGGAGGGATCCCTCCGCATTCGCGCCAGCGCCTTCAGGGCCGGTGCGGGACAGCGAACACGGACAAGATGCTGCGCGCTGAGGCGGCATTTTAGTAATCCTTTTATTCTTTCAGCTGAAGAGTAGAACTTGATTCCCCGCCCCCTCTAATTCCTGTAAATAAGAACAGCCAACTCTGTTTCTTTCCCAAGGATATGTAGAACCTTTACATATGGACACATCATGCCCCCCCATAATTGTCACATAAGTCCCCAACTATTTAAATATTCTGCACTTCTCCTACAGATGGATTAACATTCTCGAATCCCAGAATTTCTAGCAAATACCAGCATAATCAGAACATTATCACGAGTATTAGTGTAATAAATAATATTAAAATAGGTCACTCTCCTTCAAGTTTAAGAACATGATACTTTTTATCTTAAAGAATAATGCTCATTGAGTCTAATATTTTTCTCAACCGCATTTTACTGTTTAAGAACTATATTTTAATTCCTTTTTCGTTTGATTTAATTTTAAACCTTCCAGGGGCTAAAGAAAAACAAAAACTACCACCTCTGTTTATATATGATAAGAAGGAGAGGTTTTCCTCTTAAAAGTCTTCTTATCGGTGGGCACTAGAGAGAGAGGTTTGAAGGTTTGAATTGTCTTCTCTCTGAATTGGTTTCAGGAATTGGGGGGGGATGCAAAACCACATTTTGCTGTGAAAAATTTTTTTCCTTCTAATTAAAAGTCAGGGTTTTTGAATGAGGAAACAGCTTTTTAAAATCTGGAACGAAAATGAAAGCAGTGTCTTCATTTACAACTGCTGCTGCCTTCATCTTGGAATAAGAAACTTAAGGGAGCTTTATTATACACAGAACGGAGAAGGGAAGAGAAAGCTATGCTTGCTCAGCCCAGCAGGAACACAGTGTGAAAACACACGGCTATATTCTTTTATTAACATTATTTGTTTTTAAGAGCTGGCGATTAATTTAGAAACTGTGGTTAAAACCGGCGTTTGTGATGGAGGAAACTAAAGATAGAAGTAGGGAAATCCATGGGGGTGAAAGAGAGAGGGCTGGGAAGCCTGACCAGCACGTCAGAAGAGGGCCAGCAGGGCGCTTCACCTTGAACCCGGCGCCCAGTGGCGCGAGGTCCTTCTCGGCTTCCCTGCTCCGGTTCACCCTAGCATCTGCCTCCGGGCTGTGGCAGGGCAGGAGCCACTTTGGGCTTTCCAAGCCTCTCTTGGGTTTCACTTCAAACCCAGGGCGAGCCCCTCTTTGCTCTACCACCTCGAGCTGTGGCTTGGCGCCAACGCTGCTTTCTGCTTTACCCAGCCACAGGGCGCACTATGTCACCGGGAAAACTGCAGAGATAACGGGCCTCTCCAACTCACTGCCTGCCCCCCACCGCGCCCTTTCCTTTGGGCGCCCTTTCCTTTGGTCTCGGGCTCCCGCCTCATCCCACCCCTCCTCCATGGCCACTTACCTCCTCCACCCTCTTCTCTCCTGCAGACGTGGCCCTTTATGGTGGCCGGGAAACCCGAGAGTGACCTGAAAGAAGTGGTGACCGCAAGCCGCTTATGTGGAACCACGGCGTCCTGACCTTGGAGGTGCGAGTCTGGGAAAGGCGCGCTCCCGGGGCGGGGGGTGGGTGGGGGGGAGCGGGCCCCGGGAAGGCGACCCTTGCCCTCCCTGCTCTCTGTCTCTTCTTCCCCCTTGCAACTCTCCTCTCCCTTTCCCACCCCTCGAGAACACTTTACAGCGACGAGGAGATTCGTTTCCAAACCAGAGGACATCAATTGTACTTACAACGATTCCCATCTATTTAACTTTATTAACTTCTACCGTGAATGACTCTGCGAGCCTTGCTGGTCCAAGTGCAATATGTAATTATAAATATATAAATAGATAATAAGAGCCTATCAATGTGTATCTTTTGTACAATATGTTGTAAAATGTAGATCATAGAATAGCTGACTTTGACAGTCACATTTATAAAGTAATTCACTTAAAGATATATATTTTTTTCAAACAAGTTTTGCTACTTTCAAAAATAAATCTTTCTTTATATTGCTAAAAGCCCTGACATTTGGTGTGATTTTTTAAAATATATATTTGGAATAGAAAGATGGGGAACTATGGGGGAGCTATATAATAAAAGTTGTTCTTTTGAGTCTCAATCCAAACTTCTAGAGATAGACAATGATTAAATACGATTTCCACTGTGAAGGTGCAGATCATATTTTGTACTGAAACCTCAAAAAGAAACTAGTCCCTCAAGTTTGCACGTTACTTTTCAGACAACTAGAAATAATGTAACTGTAAACAAAGAAAGGGAAGGATTAAAGTTATTAACAGTTACACAATTCAAGAGAAAAACACACCAGAAAAGAAAAATCTGATTTTCAGTTATTCCACAGTTTAATTGCTAACACGAGCAGGAAGGTAAACTCCACATTCTATAACTTTCCAGGCGCGTGCATGAACCCAAGCAACCCATAGCTGCAAAACAGTGAAGAAATACTGGGAGCGATGAAGAACATAAATGCCATACCTTTGGAATGTGTTTTACGATTTTCAAAGGGCTGCAACGTGTATTTTATATTTCTTATTAATAATTGATGATTACTTATAACAACGCGCATGCCTGCCTTTCGGTTACATTAGCCAGCGCGTTCAGCTCCTCTCCACGACTTCCGGTGGATTGGGTTTTAATTTAAACATCTTCCAGGCTATGGAACAGCTCGTTGGGGAAGATTAAGTTGAGATAAACAGAGAGGCGCGTCCGAGGAGCCTGGGACCGGGTTCCCTCTCTGCCCCAGCGCAGCCAGCGGCGGCCGATGCGCCAGATGCCACCGGGGCTGTTTAATGTTCGGGGTTATGACCGCAGTGTTTACAAGACGTCTTCGGTTATTTATACTGTTATTCCTCGCAGAGGGCCTTGAAACTTCCGCTTCATTTGCTCTTTCTTTTCGATTTTTTTTTTTTTTCCTTTTTCTCGGCTCAGTTAGGTACCTTGAGTAAGGGCTCCCCCGCTCTTGCACTTACCTTCAACCAACACCAAAGGCCGCTTAGAGGGTGGAGCCCTCAACCTGGACAGCAGGGAAGGAGCCGGCGATGCTCTTGACCCGGGGAACCGCTGTGCCAGGAGGGATGTTCTCTGCCAGAGACAGTTACCACGTTACCAAGTCCACATCTCCATTCTCCAAGCGCTGGGAACGCGGGTGACTCTTCATCCACGTAGCTGTCATTCACACGTCGGAGGACCTCTCAGGGTGTCAGGCTTCCCTCCCAGCCCCTTAACCCCCTACCCGGACTTGACCCTCAAGAGAGCATTTTAAGCTTTGGCCACCTCCACCTTTCCCAAATTCGCTTCTACCAGAGCGATGGACCGTCTACCCTCACTTCACCGATCCACAGTTCAAGTCAGAGATGCGTCCCAACGTGATTCAGTTGTCTGCGTTTCACGTTCAGCAAATTTTCCAAGCTCCCACTCACGTTTTTACAATAAATACTCAAAATTCTGAGCACTCTACGCAGGCGGCCCCCTAGAGAAGAAATTCCTGCTTGCTCATTCTTTGACGACCCCCAACCGCAAAACAATTTGTTAAAAAAAGTCCTCATGCCTCCCTCCGACAACTTGCAGTCTGTGCTTTCAGCATGAGGCCTGAAGCTGTGCACGCGGGACACGCAAGTTAAGCCCTAATTTTGCGTCCAGTTCTTTCCTGAAAGCGTTTGGATTCTCAGTTCTCTCATCTCCAAAAGTGGGGATAAACGTGATTATAATGATAATAATAATCGTACTCATACACTTCCTCTTTCACCTCACAAAGCCTTAGTGGTGCTCAAATGAAGTTATAGTTTTGCAACTGCTTTGCAATGGAAAAGATCCGTGCACATATTGGTCACTTGTACTAAGTGGCTGGCGGTGAGCTGCCTATACTAGACCCGACCAGACCTGAAAGTACTCAGGCAGGAAGCTCGAGAGCATGCACAAGCGAGGGTCTTTTTATTGCAGGAACCAACACACCCCTTCAATGCAATGTTGAAGGTTACAACTTTCTCTCTCTCTCTCTCTCTCTCTCTCTCTCTCTCTCTCTCTCACACACACACACACCCCTTTACCCCTCCTCGATGTTCTCCCATTTTGTCTAGAGCTTTATACCAATGTGACGATTTCCTAGAAATCCAGAGTCCAGAAAAATTCAGAGAACAAAGATAGGGAGTGGGACCAGCAAATAGACAGGCCACACTGGTGCCTGGCTGTCTGGAAACCCTGAGCACAGGGGTCTCAGCCTTTGAGCCTGGGCACACTAGGGGACCCAAAGGTTGTCCACAGAAAGGAGCAAGCAACATGGTGGGAATGACAGGGTTGTGGCTACCACTAGCCCTGGCGCAGGACCACCCCCCTCTACACACACATCCACAGTCTAAACATCTCTCCTTCCCATGGACCCTTCTCTTCTGCCAGGTCGTCAGTCCTCCTGCACCCACCATGCCCTACGTCCCAATGTCTGGTGCTCTTCTCAAGCCTGTCCCAGCGGGGTGTGACTTTGAGCCTACCGTGCCAGCACAGGTACTTGGCATGTCTCGATTTTAAAGGAGGCAAGCGGTATCGGAAGGAGTGGGGGACCCCCTTTACCACAAGCCAGATAGTTAGGGGTGAGGGAGGTGTGACCTCTCAGTTATAAAAAGTATCTTAGAAGGTGCTTTCTAAGATACTCTAGAAGGAGAACAACCAAAGCAGGTTGTAGAAGGCTGGAAGGAAAATGACATGTTTCAAATAAGCATGTCTGTGAGTTCTCAGGAGGAGGAGACAGATACTGAAAGTGGACTGAAGCTGGGGAAATCCCTTCTCCTCCCTTTTCTCTCTCTCTCTCTCTCTCTCTCTTTCTCTCTCTCTCTCTCTCTCTCTCTCTCTCTCTCTCTCTCTCTCTCTCCCTCTCTCTCTCTCTCTCTCTCTCTCCCCCTTCTGATTGATTCTTATAGGCAACTCACTGTGCTTCCAGCAGTCTTCCCCACTGTCACGTCAGACTTCTTTCTAAACAGATAAGTGGTAAACAAGGTTGGTACCTGCTAGTTATATTTAGTGATCAGTGAGAAACACTGACCAGGGAGGCTTTTGAGCCAGTGATTCCTGGGTGTGTATGGGAATCACCTGGACAGCTCCTGGAAGTAGAAAGTTGGGCTCCATCCATCGAGTTCCAGATTCCAGAGGTGTGAGGTGGAGGTGAGGCCCCAGAATTTCTACTTCTAACAAGTTCCCAAAAGATGCTGAGGCTACTGGTCGGGAAACCACACGCAGAATCACTGTTTGGGGATCTGTCTCATTAAAGAAACAAAAGGCGTTGAAGCGGAGAGAAAGAAAATATTTGGGAATTACTTTTTCTTAAGAGGCTGCATGTTCTGGGCTCCAGTTTCATTTACATTTCTACTCGCTCCACGGTGGCATGCAGTGTATTCTTAACGCTTAAATGCCGATCAAGACATCAAACCACTCGTCCTCAGAAAATATTAATAAAAGATTTGTGCAACCCTGGTGTATGGATGTGTGTGCGCGTTCGTCTTGAGCTCTCAAAGAGATTTCAGGTGATGGATTAAAGGCCTGGATGGATTAGGGCCCGGCTGCTGTTGGCTCCGTTGCGACCCCTAAGGGGGAGAGAAATCCGAGCGCGCGGGACTCATGCCCTCTACAACTTCTCGGTTGCGCAGAGGGTCCCCGCGGTCCAATCCAGGTCAGCAAAGCTTGCCCCTTCACTCCAGGGGGAGTATGAGGGTTTGCTCTGGGCTGGGGCCCTGTGCTTCCGGCTGGTGGGAAGTCAGCCTGGGGTTGAGGTGCAGGGTCTCGAGCTGGTAGGGAGAACGTGGCAAGCGCCGGGTGGGGCTCTCGGGCAGGAAAGGGCCCCGAGCCAAGAGGCGGCGTAGGGAACGGCTCCTCTGAGGCTTTTCTACCCGGGAGACAAGTTTCTGGAAGTGGGCGGGAGGAGAAGGATGGAGAATCCGATTTCGAGCCCCAGCCTACACTGCCTCCTGGGTCCGCATCCCTTTCCGGGAGCCGCCTCCGAGACAGCCGGGTGCGTGTGCCAATGCGGACTGGCCCAGCGCAAAGACACCGCCCAGGGAAGCTTCTAGGGTAATGACCCTGCTCAGTCAACAAGGAGAGGCGCAGACTCCAGCCAGCTGGCGAGAGGAACTTCCTTTCTTAGCTTTGCATCCTTTTCTCCAAATTCTGGCGATGCCCTAGGAAACTCGCACGGTGCCAGTGGCATTCTTGAGAGCCAGGCTGGCTTCCTCCAGGCGTCGGGGTTCCGGGCGCCTTTGATCTTTCTATCTGGCAGGCTCAGCTGGTCCACCTCCAGCCCGTTCATGGGAATATTAACCACCCCAAGGACTAGGCTACAGATCCCTTCCCAGGGCAGAGGGAGGAGAAAGGGGTGGAAAGGGCAGAGAGAACAGTTGAGAATGTCTTCGAGTTATGAGACCAGACTCCTCGAGGCGACGTCATCTCATCCATTGTACCCAGCATCCAGCTTAGCGCCCGACACCTCAATACATGTTGAACCGCCAGTGAATCATTAATTCTGAGGCTATGGTGAAGGAAGAAGTTAAATACAAGGCAGGCAGGTGAAGCAAAGAAATTGACAGTGGGGCTGTTGCCATGGTTAAATTGAAACAAACCAGGACGTCCCTGGTGGTCCAGTGGGTAAGACTCCGGGCTCCCAGTGCAGGGGGCCGGGGTTGGATCCCTGCTCAGTGAACTAGATCCCACATGCACGGCACAACTAAGAGTCCGCATGCCGCAACTAAAAGATCCCGCGTGCTACAGTGAAGATGGTGCAGCCAAAATAAATAAATAAAATATTTAAAAAAATAAAATTTCTGAAAAAAAAAAAAAACAGAAAGAAATGGAACCTCTTAGTTGAAATCTGGGTGTATATTTAAGAAAAGAATAAAGCAAGCAGACATCTTGGGACCAGATGGCATCAGCTGGGGATGGGTTGTTTGAATTGTCCTTGCCCCTGACACTCAGATGAAGTCTGTTCTTTCCCCTCCCAGTAGAAGATGACATTATTAGTTTTGAATTTATATGGCCCTTAGGTCAGAATCATTAGCTTAAAAGGTGTTTTGAAGAGTGGAGATAATTTGAGAGACTTTATAGGATAAAATGTAGACTATACAACTGAAAGGATCCTTATTTTAAAATTAATCCAGGTAGTGATAAACAAGTAATTTGTTGCCATTTGTGTGGGTTAGATCTACATCTAGTGGAGGGTATAGCGGAAAAAGCTTTTGACTGAATCCTTGGGCAAGAAACTTGACCATTTAGGACCTAAGTTCTTCCATCTGAAAACATGGGTATAATAATGACTGCTTTGCAAATGCTACCCAAAAGGCAAAGATATACGAAGCAACCTAAGTGCCCATCAACAAATGACTGGATAAAGAAGATGTGGTATACATATACAATGGAATACTAGTCAGCCATAAAAAGAATGAAAATTTACCATTTGCAGCAAAATGGACGGACTTGGAGGGCATTATGCTAAGTGAAATAAGTCAGAGAAAGACAAATACTGTATGATATCACTTATATGTGTAATCTAAAAAATACAACAGACTAGTGAATATAACATAAAAGAAGCAGACTCACAGATATAAAGAACAAACTAGTGGTTACCAGTGGGGAAAGGGAGGAGAAGAGGGGCAATATAGGGGTAGGAGATTAAGAGGTACAAACTATTAGGTAGAAAATAAGCTACAAGGGTACATTGTACAACATGGTGAATATAGCCAATATTTTATAATAGCTATAAACAGAGCATAACCTTTAAAACTGTGAATCACTATATTGTACACCTGAAACTTACATAATACTGTACATCAGCTATACATCAAGTTAAAAAATTATTTTAAAAAAGGTAATGATTGCTTTGGTAAGATAATGTATGTGGGCGATGTCTGGTACATCATGGGCACTAATTAATATTGGTTTTCTTCCTTTCCTCTCTTCTTCTTCTGGTCATTAAGTTATAAAAGTGCCTGAAAGAATGATATGCATCTCCCCTAAATAGTTATCTACCCAGTAGTAATTATTGAGTAGAATAATTACTATATAGAATTATTAAATTCTCAGGAGAACCCAGTTGCTTCAGGTCATTTTGAATGTGATCAAAACAGACCTCACCACCTTGTCCACAGTGGATCCTGACCCTAATTTCCCCCATGACCCTGACCAGGGATCAAAGCCATGCCCCCTGCATTGGGAGTGTGGAGTCCTAACTGGAACACCAGGGAAGTCCCCGGTTCCTAACTCTGTATTTCAACATTTATAACATTATCAATAACAGGTAATCATTATTTTCTTTCATTTCTCTGTTTCTTTACTTAGTTTGTACTTATCCTCACTAGCTCCATGAGGGCAGGGACCATGTCTGACTGATCCACTTTTGTTTCCCAGCCCCTAGCAGAGTGACAGGCATGTGGTAAGTGTTTGAAGAGGACTGAACGTATAAAGCTTAATAATAGGCTTCTTAGAGATACCTCTGTTTTCTAGGTAAGTTCATATTGCATTGCTATAACCAAAGGCTGGTTTAAATATATCATCTAATTTTAATTTTAGAATTTGGTAATGGACACGTATTCTAAAACTAAAAATAAATCTATAATGAAAAAACTCACCATCAATTCTGTTGATGGGGAATTAACCTGAAACATTAGTCCTCACCACATGCGGATTCTCCTTTTAGCACTAAATCCCAGGAAAATGTCTATAGTAAGTACTATGTCTTTCAAAACAACGCATGTCTCCCTTCAGTATTCTTACTATCCCTGGGGACCAGTCACCTCTAAACTTTTCTGCTTGGTTCCTGGAATTATTCACTAATGAATCTTAATAGAACGTTTTTGTTCTTCTTTTGCACTTTATGTGAATACCATCTTCTGCTGCTGCCCTCTAATCTCTCACTTTCAGGCATCTGTCACCCACTCAATAGCTCCTTCAACTTTTTTTTTTTTTTTTCTTAACAAGCATTCTTTCTCTCCCCACCAAGGACTAAAAAGAAACCCAAGACATCTCTAAACCCAGGAGAATTTTTTAAACCAACAGGGGTCACTTGGTTACATGGAACAAAAATCCCTTCAAACTGGCTCAAATAAAAAGGGGAATGAGGCATTGTAAAGATAGTACAAGGACTCTGGCTGACATCTCCAGGCAAAAAATAAACAGTAGGGGAAAATCTATTGGGAAACTGAAAGTCAAGAGTACAACTCCCTTCCTCTCTCTCTGGAGCTCTCTGGGCTCTTATCTCTGCTTTCTCTGCCAGTCTTCTGCATTTCCTCTTTTGATTTTCTGTGCTGACTTACTTTCTACTTCTCCTGAACTTTTTATTTCAGATGCAACTTGTTTGTTAGGTTGCTATGGCCCCAATTCTATAAGAACATGCAGTTGTAGGCTCTACTATCCAAAATTTTAGTCTCAGCACCTCTTAATTTGAATTCTTAAGATAAGGAATATGCATATGGACTACTATAGACTCGTTCTAAGAGGCTCTGATTAAATTCCCCAGGTCAGTTGTATGCCTCTTGTCCTGTCAGCTCTGGTTGGCTGGGGATGGATGGACAGGTTGCCTGATGGCTGGGGCAGATTCTTTTGAGATGTAGGCTCTGGGTGAGACAGGAATCCCAAATCTGTTTGCTACAAATGTAATCTAATGCAATCAGGGTTGAGGTGTCTGCATATGGGCCACCTGGTTTTATTCTGCTACACCAATGGTGAGCAACATGTGTTTGGAAAAAGGTCATGTTGTATTTGTAATGGGGGGAAAGGGTAGAGATACCAACATCAAGAAAACATATATACATATAACCAAATGATCTACTTTATGGAATAGAATAATTTTATTGAGAAAATCACCACTGGTATGCCAGTGCTATTACTGGGCATATTTAGGAAAATGCTAACTCGTATAGATTCAGCTTTATTAATTTTCTTCATCCATCTGCATTACACAGAGACCATGCATATGAACAATCATATTTCATCTTCAAAACAACCCTAACTAGAAGGTATTATCACCCTTACTTTTCATGTAAAGCAGCTGAAACACAGAGAGGGGAAGTAAATCACCAGAAGATATATGGTGGATTAGTGGCAGAAAGCTGAGTATAGAATTTTTCTACTTAATTAAACTGAAATGGTCTCCTGCCTTGAAAATAGGAGACTCCCCAGGATAAAAGAAATTAAGGATGGGTTATAGGATAGCCCTATAAAAGAAAGAAATCCTTACAAGAAGGGCAGGACATGATGCTTTTTTCAATCAGAATTTTTGTTTTATACTCATTTTAAAAACTCTTTTAGACTTACTAATATTTTTTATCCTCTACCACTGTTAAAGATACAAAAAAGGAAACTATAAGCAAAATAAGTTAGTTAAAATAGTCCAAAAACCTGTTTTGTAGTCAGAGTGGAATTCATTCTGAATTATTTATTTACTCCACCATTAAAATCTAGTGATTTTCCACCCATTACGTATCAGTTTTTGTCATGTAATAAACTACCCAGAACCCAACGGCTTAATGCTGTAAGCATTTGTTATTGCTCATACATCTACAAGTCAGCTGTGCAGTTCTGCTGATCTGGACAGGGCTATGCTGTTCTCACTCAGCTTGCTCATATATCTGTGGTTGGGGGGCAGTTTGTCTGAGAGCTAGCTGGTCAAGGATAGCCTCACTCACATGTCTGATGGCAGGCTGGCTACTGGCTGAAGTGATGAGGGTGACAGAGCCACGTGTCTCTCATCATCCAATAGGCCCGCATGTACTTGCTTCCATGGTGACTGGGGAGGGAAGAGAAACTCACAAGCTTCTTGGACTTGGGTTCAAAACTTGCTAGTGTCACTTTGGCTGCGTTGTATTGGCTAATGCCAGTCACAGAGCATCCTAGGTTCAAGAGGTGGGGAAACAGATGCTACTTCTTGATGGGAAAAGCTGCAGTCACATCGCATAGAGCATGGATACAGAGAAGGGTGAGATTTGGGACCATTTTTATAATTAATCTGCCATATTAAGGTTTTCCTAAAACTTCTTCATATTCAGAGTCTAGCCGTTCTGAATTATTTCCCACTTTGAATTGTCAATTCCTAGTGCTGTACCACCCATTTTGTCCTCTGGGTTACAAAGAATATTTCTTAGAAGATTTTTCCTCTATAATTACTGTGATTTTCTTCCAAGCCACTGATACACATTCTGCAAATTTCAGTGCTTACCCTTTCTTGATTTTGTCAGAAGGAAGGATAAAGAAAATACCAACAAAAGTTAATCATACCGGGCTTCCCTGGTGACGCAGTGGTTGAGAGTCCGCCTGCCGATGCAGGGGACGCGGGTTCGTGCCCCAGTTTGGGAGGGTCCCGCATGCTGCGGAGCGGCTGGGCCCGTGAGCCATGGTCGCTGAGCCTGAGCGTCCGGAGCCTGTGCTCCGCAACGGGAGAGGCCACAGCAGTGAGAGGCCCGCGTACCGCAAAAAAAAAAAAAAAAAGTTAATCATACCCACTTTTCTTTTACCTATTCTTAGAAATTTGGAGGTTCTTCTGACACTAGTTTCATTACTTGACATGTATAAGAGGATGAATGGTGGCCTCAAAGACATCAGATCCTAATCCCTGAAAACTGTAAATATTATCATAATTGGAAAAAAGTCTTTGCAGATGCAATTAAGTTAAGGATGTTGAAATGGAGAGATTATCCTTGATTATTTGTGGGCCCTAAATGCCATTACAAGTGTCCTTATAAGAGAAAAGGAGAGGGAGATTAGATACACAGAGGAGGAAAAGGTCATGTGAAGACAGAGGTAGACATTAGAGTGATGAAACCACCAGAGGCTGGAAGAGACAAGAAATGGATTCTCCCTTAGAACCTCCAGAGGGAGCGGGGCCATACATACACCTTGATTTTGACCTAGTGAATCTGATGTTGAACTTCTGGCTGTCAGCCAAGAAAGGGTAAGTTTCTGTTGTGCTAAGGCACCAAGTTTGTGGTCCTTTGTTACAGCAGCCACAGGAAACTAATACAGCATGTGACAGGCAATCTGTTGCATGTATCTCAGTAACAAAATGTAACAGGGTCATCTACTTATGGTTTACTTCCTTTCTTAAGTTCTATAAAGCATCTGCACGTGCCTTTGCAAGAAAGTACAGAATTATGGATATTCCTCCAATGAAAAATGCATTTGTTCCCGTACTTTAGTTCTCTATTTCCATGCCTTGCTATGCATAACAAAATTATATTTATTATTGATATCTATATACCAAAATAAAATTTCTTCTGATGCAGTACAATCTTTTTTTTTTTTTTTTTTTTTTTGCGGTACACGGGCCTCTCACTGTTGTGGCCTCTCCCGTTGCAGAGCACAGGCTCCGGATGCGCAGGCTCAGTGGCCATGGCTCACAGGCCCAGCCACTCTGCGGCATGTGGGATCTTCCCGGACCGGGGCACAAACCCGTGTCACCTGCATCGGCAGGCAGACTCTCAACCACTGCACCACCAGGGAAGCCCAGTATAATCTTTTAAAAGACATTTTCCATGGCAATTTAACCCAGCATGGATAATACCAACAATATAGAAAATTCAAACAAATAGACCAGTGTTAAGGCGCATCTCAATTTTAGAAATGTGAAAAATAATGCATCTTAGAATGATGATATACAGTAGCTCACTTCATCCCATGCATCATCACTGAGTACCCAGTGTATGTAGGACCCCGTGTTACACACTGAAAATAGATAAGATGACACCTTTCTTATCTCCAGCTTAGGTCTTACTCTCCAGTAGTTGCAGACTTTCTTCTCTGCAAGGACCTGAAAGAGCAGGGCAGTCTTGCACCTGCTGTACCAGTTTCCAGAAGGGTGGGCTACTGGGACATACTGGCTGCTTCTGCCACACTCTAAGTCAGTGCTGCAGACAGCTCAGCCTGTCACTCATTAAGCTAGTCCAACATGGTGCACTGCCTCTACCCCAGACTAACCAATCTCCCAGGAGTGAACAAATATCTGGGGAAGTGATTTCAAAACGTCACTTTTTGTATCCAAGGTGGTTGTCCTGGAGGCTTTTATTTTCCCATAGCTAAAATTGGATCTCAGGCCATTTGGAGATTGGCTATATATAGTGGGCCACCTTTCTACCACACTGATATAGGCAGTCATTTTGCAAATATGTGCTCTCGGTCCAAAGCAAAACATTTTCAGGATATGATAGGTGCATTAGCAGAAACTTATGTTCACTACTGGAAAATCAACACCAGAACTATGAATGATAGACCATCAGAGTCAGCCATGCCCTATAATAGCTGAGCGTAACTTTTTTATGCCTTACCTTCCAAGCATTCTGCATCATCTCAGGGGCCTTCCCCTCAAACAAGTATGAACTTCCCAAAGCTTTTTATCTCCAGAACCTGTCTTTTGCTTTTTCTTCTCTTCTGAATCTTATAAGGCAACTCATAAACTATATGACACTGAATTCCACTAACTTTTTCAATATTACATTATCAGGTATACTCTAGTTTATTAGGATAAGATATTTTTAAGTGATATTTTCAAAAGCTCATAGACACCATGGTACTCTTCCCTCAAACCAATAACACCAGACTAATTATTTTAAAAAATCAGACATATCCAAATTAATAGATATTCTGCAAAGTATCAGTACTCTTCAAAACTATCAAGGTCATGAAAAATGGAAAGACTAAAGAAACTGTCATAGATCAAGGGAGATTAAGGAGACACAATGACCAAGTAAAATGTGGTATCCTGAATAATATTTTGGAATAAAAAAAAGCCATTTGGTAGTGATAAAGGAAACTAAATAACGTATGGATTTAGGATAATTGTACCAATGTTAATTTCTTAGTTTTGACAAATTGTGTATGTAAAAAGTTTTAAAATAGGGAAAGTGAGTTAAGATACAGAGTCTATAAAAAATTTTGCAACTTTTCTAAACATCTAAAAATTTCCAAAGTAAAACAATAAAACATTTATTAAAAAAAAAAAAAAACCAAAAACTCATAGGCCTGAGCTTTAGGGGCTAATCTACTCTGACCCCAAGCTAATCATTAATCATTTAATCTCACTGTGCCTTGATTTCTTCACCAGCAATGTTTTTAAAGTTCCCTTCATCATTAAATTAAAAAGTCATAACTCTAGAAAACACTTTCATGTGGTTTTTGAGCCAGACTTCTGGTATTTGGCCAGGAAAATGCCCAACCACTCTCAACTAAATGTAAGAAGACCCAGAAACTCTTGGTACCATGACTAGTTTTAGAACCTCTGCTGGCCCTGAATACAGAACCAAGAAGAACATGAGACTCCTTCTAAGACTCTCTCTCTCATTAGAATGATTTCCTTTTCTGCATGTTACATAATATTTAGAAAAAATTCAAAAACAAATGATATGTGCACATCTATTTAGTTACCATTCTGACCCTGGTCTGGGCTTATCTCCACCAATGGCTGAACAAGCAAAATAGGGCTGAAAAGAGGATGATGGCCCAAAGCACGGCACTCTGAAGAAGTAGTGAACCTTCAAAAGATTTAATGTCTTACCAAATTTTATTTATCCTATCCACAGTTTACCTAACCAGTCCATGATTTTTAGATATTTAGATGGTATTTCACTTTAGGCCATGATACCCATTTTTTTTAACATATATATATATATATATATATATATATATATATATATATATATATATTAGAATATTAGAATATATATATATTCTTTTTCAGTTTCTTTTCCATTATAGGTTATTACAAGATATTCCATATAGTTCTCTGAGCTATACTGTAGGCCCTTGTTGTTTACCTATTTTGTATATAGTAGTGTGTATCTGTTAACCCCCAACTCCTAATTTATCTCCCCACTCCCCCACGTTGGTAACCATAAGTTTGTTCACGATACCCATTTTGGATCTTTGTCTGCATCTTCCAGAAGTAAAATTCTGGGCCAAAGAGCATGACCAGTTTTAGGCTCTTCATACATTTTGCCAAATTGCTTCTCACTTTACACCCCATCAGCAATTACCTAGATCACTACTTGGACTAAATTTTAAATTTAACTGTTTTTTTCTCTTGCCCATGTAAGGAAGTCTAACCATTGAGTAGGGAAAGAGAACGAGGGATTGAGATGAACAGATTTCTCTCTTCTCTGCTAATTTATACCATCATCCCCTTTTGGGTCAACTTACAACTTTAAAAAAATAATATTTGTTTTTGTGCAAGGGCTGAAGGAGAACATGAAAAAATTAAGACTATTATAACTGTGCAACTGTTGGGGGAGGGAGTAACCTTGTTTCCAAATTTTTGCCTCTCCATTCCATCCTCAAGAACTTTTAAAAACAAAATTTTACCTCATGTGCCTTATAGAAAAGACTTTTACCCCCAAACCAGAAAGTCCCAATAGAGGTGTTGCCAAATTAGAACAAATGCTCTTAAGTAAGTTTTTTTCTGATAATAAAAGCAATCTATGATTATTTTAAAACATTTGGAAAGAAAAGGTTTACTTCCAGAGATATAGGTTGATAAACATAACAAAATTAGGTTAATATTGTATATGCGGTTCGTACTCTACTACTTGTCACTTAATATTATGAAGCAGGCTTTTTGCTACATCATACAATTTTTTGGAAACATGATTTCTAATGACTGGGTAATCTTCCATTTAATGGGGAAGCTATCATTCATTTTTGGACATTTAAGTTGTTTCTAATTTTTCCTATGATAAATAATTCTGTATTGACCATCCTTATGCACGCTTATATCTTTGATTACCTCTTAGATTATTACTTTGGATAGATTCCAAGAATGATTCTTTATAAGTATTGCAAAATTGCTTTACGGAAAGGTCGTACCCATTCAAACTCCCACTAGCAGCATATAAGGATACCCATTGCAATGAACCATTATGAATGCTTAACATTATCTTCTAGGTCTTTGTCAAAGATGTCTCATTATTTTTCTAACTTGTTTTCCAGCCAGGTCGGGGTAACTTCACTTATTTCTTATACAGCTTTTACTGAGAGAGACTGTGAGTTTCTGCCCCCAAAATTGTTCAGATTGCTAGGAAAGGCAAGTTATTTCCCTTGGTAGCATTTGGGTTGGGTAGTTGCTGAGTTATATGGTTTATCGGAGTTAGTCGCCACCACGCCCTAGAGTTTCCCTAAATGTTCTGGTCACATTTGCTGCATGATTAGCTTTACTGCTATGAAATACTGAGGGATGTATAGAACAGATGCCCAGGCATACCCCTTGGTTTGCATGGAGCTCAGAAGTCCTGTGAGAAATCACTTGAAACTCTCTTTACAATTGGAGTTAAGAGATGTACAGACCTGATAACCTGCGGGTCCCCAAAGTAATCTGGAGCGGTGGAAAGACAGTGAAGGCTGAGTGAAAAGGAGTGGACCAGCTGTGCAGCAGGGTACAGATATTGAAGATAGCATTTTTTTCCAGGGAAAATAAAAAACTAGGCTTGACCATCCTCTGAACCAGCCACTGAGGGCTGAAAGAATAGTATCCCAGATGAGCAAATTACTGTGCTGTGGGAACCCCTTTTTAAAGCGGGAGTCACCAGAAATAGGAGACTTCCAATAGTTAGTGTAAAAAGAATACCAGGAAACAGTCCCGAGACTGGCAGAGGAGGGAGCAGAAACCCATGGGAGGAGAGGGAGTCTGCTCTTCCAAAGGAGCTGGTTCAAGGAGAAGAGTGACAGCTGTCAACCTCAAACCGAGCAGGAAGTTAGAAGTGCTAACACTGGCTCAACGGAGCCAGAAGCCACTGTTTCTGATTACCTTGAAAGGACAGCCCTGATGCTTCAATCTACCTCCTGCCCCCACCCAACCAGTCCCCCAGAGATTCCAACATTGAAAATGACCCTCTACAGGGTCAAACTCTTAGAAATTCATTAAGAAAAAGACTACAGATCGCTAGTCAAGACAGTGGGGACTTAGCCCATTGGGATGTGTGGGATACAAATATGAAAGATTTATTCTCATCAACTGGTGAAGCCTTTTCAACTTTGTGAAATTTATGGACATGCTGTTATCTGGCTGGAACATACAGTGTGTACATCCATTACTGATAAAGAAAACTCTTTTATTTCTCAAATTAAAAACCTATTGGTTGTTATAAATTCCATCTTTATATTGGCCAGATTGTGGCCACTGTAAATAATGGAGCACAGAAACTCCCAAAGAGTTCTTTTTGCTTAGAAAATATATACACATATAGACTAATGAATATATATGCACACTTGCATACATGCATACACACATGAACATGTAACATGTTGATTAACAGTTTTAAGTTCACAGGGATAAAAATGAAACCAGTTTCACTTTCCTCCTGTTACTATGCTATGTCGAATTTCCTCTTCTGAGTGGGAAACAGATCCTTAATGATATCTTGGGCAGATACCACAGCATTTCCAACACTTCATAATTAAAAGACAAATTCAGTATTGTCCAGTTTAAAACTCCAATCTCATCTGATGCAGATCTCATCTCTGCTAGTCATGGTCCATGGCTCCAGACACCTGCAGTGAGTTTGGTCATTGACTGGGGTTGGAGTCAAGCGGGGCGGGGGTCTGGCTTATCTCTTCCTCTACCTATTTAAGAACTTATTTTCAGTTGTGCAGGTTGTAAGGGAGGATGAGAGAGGATGTTTCTTTATTGACTGCCTAGTCTTGTGGTCCTCTGCTGGTTGTTGCTTCTTGCTTGCCTTGGCTGCCCTCTATGTAACAAGGGCCCAAATATATCTTCTCCCCTGGGCTCAAGAGTAAGTTCTTCTGTAGGCTTTCTTCTGGGAGGGGGATATTGGGAGGGGAGAGGATGCTATGAAGCCACCCTTCTGTACAGTTCCATGAAGTCGAGTTTGTCTCTACATCTTCATGTCTAGCTTTCCCAACCTTTTCAGCACCTTCCCTCTTGCCTCTGGTGTCCTCTCACCCTGTGGTCAGCTCTCATCCATTTACCATCTGTCTCCAGTTCTGTTTTCCCCTGTTCATATACGTATATGGGCCGATTGATGGATCAACTATTTTAGCCCAAATCCCAAAATTTCCTTCAGGGGATGAGATGCCAGTCTCACAGTGTTTCACGCAACCTTAATGTCTGTAAGCAGTTCTCCTGATCTTCTCTCCCTTAACTTGATTTGTGCGGATGGGGAGGTGGGGGGTAAGCATCACCCCTCCTTTTTCCATGGAAATCAGTGGGGAATAAACAGAGGTCCCACATAAACCAACAGCATCTGACTTCAAAGACTTTTCCCAACCCTACCACTATCCCTAGGTCTTCTTTTTATAGGACTGTAAGGGAACACTGAGATGATGGCTGAGGCTGGAGGAAGGGCAGGGGATGTACTAGGATAAGGTTTGGAGGCAGCAAATTTTGCCCACTTGTTTTTAGCCTTAATAGAGAGGTCAGCTGCAAATGTTCAAGGTTCCCTATCACTGTAGAACCTATCACTGTAGAATAGGTTACTTTATGATCCTTTGCCCATAGCCTATAGCTTTAGTTGCCCAAAGCAACAGGAAAAGCCTCACTTAAGAATTTTAGTATGTGTAGAACATTCAATAAGTTTTATTTTTCAGCTTGCTTTTAAAAAGTCATACAATTTCATTTATGGATACCATATTAACCATTTCTCTATTTTTGGATAATTGTTTTCTAATTATTTTCCCTATTATAAAAAATGCTAAAATAATCACCTTTATTCTTTATGTACTCATGTTAGTATTTGCATAGAATAGATTCTTACAAGTAGGATTGCTGATCTTGTTCAAATTTTTGGATGCCTACTATCAAATTGCTCTCACCAAAATTTGAAAAAGTTTACACTCCCAGTACCAATTTCCTCATACCCTGGAAAATATTCAGTGTTATAAAGTTTTAAAACTTTTGCTGAGGACTTCTGCTCCCAGAAAGATGAAATAGATGTATTTTTCTCTATCTGACTGCTAAGTACAACTAAAAACTCTGGACATTTTATATAAAGCAAAAATAGACTTTGAAACCAGCCAGAGACCTTGGAGCCTAAGAAACAACATGGAGTAACTTTCCTGCAGTGTCAGGGGAGACCATGTGAGGAGACTGGACTTCCATCCCCACCTGGCAGTAATGTGGTGTCCCTCCACTTCCCTGCTGAGGTGGTGTTAGAGGTCTACTGGAGAATCAAGATTTTTACCACCACCCAGCAGTAACAAGACCACTGCCACTGCATTGTCAGTGGAGGCCATGTGAGGTACCAGAACTCCTACCCTGTCCAAGCAGTAACAAGGAGCACCCACCTTTGAGTCTCAGTGGAGGCCAAGTGGGTCATCTGGACTTTCACCTTTGTCTGGCAGTAACAAGGTTTGATTACAAGTAACAAAGCATTAACAAGGAACAATGGCGCCCTGCCAGAGTAGTGTCAGAAAAAGCCAGCTAAAACAGAAGGCTTAAATAAGATCCATTTTCTCAATACAAAAAGGTGCAGGTTTCAATAAAAAAATTACTATACTAAGAACCAGGAAGAACTCAAAATAAATTTAAAAAGACAATCAACATGGCAGTTCTAACTTGTGCAATAAGACAAGAAAAGGAAATAAAAGGTATTCTGATTGGTAAGGAAGAAATAAAGCTGCTTGTTCTTGATGACGTGATCATCTATGCAGAAAATTCAAAAGAATCAACAAAAATATTCTAGAACTAATAAGTAATTATGGTAAGGTAGCAGGATACAAGGTTAATATATGAAAGTCAATTGCTTTCCTATACACCAGCAATGAACAAGTGGAATGTGAAATTAAAAACACAATACCATTTAAATTAGCACTGTCCAAAATGAAATATGTAGGTATACATCTAACAAAACCTGTGCAAGATCTATGTGAGAAAAACTGCAAAACTCTGATGAAAGAAATCAAAGAACTAAATAAATGGGGAGCTATTCCATGTTCATAGGTAGGAAAACTCAATATTGTAAGGTGTCAGTTCTTCCCAACATGGTCTCTAGATTGAATGCAATTCCAATTAAAATCCCAGTAAGTTATTCTGTGGATATCAACAAACTGATTCTAAAGTTTATATGGAGAGGCAAAAGATCCAGAATAGCCAACAGAGTATTGAAGAACAACAAAGTTAGGGCTTTCATAATCAAGGCAGTATGTATTGGTGAAAGAATAGATGGATCAATGGAACAGAATAAACAGCCCAGAAATAGACCCACCTAAATATAGTTAACTTATCTTTAACAAAAAAAGCAAAGGCAATACAATGCAGCAAAGACAAACTTTTCAACGAATGGTGCTAGAACAACTGAACATCCACATGCAAAAAAAAAAAGGAATCTAAACACAGACCATACACCCTTCACAAAAGTTAACTTAAATGGATCACAGACCTATATGTAAGATGTAAAACTATAAAACTCCTGGAAGATAAAACAGGGAAAAATCTAGATGACCTTTGGTTTGATGATTTTTAGATACAACACCAAAGGCACAATATATGAAAGGAAGAATCGATAAGCTGGACTTTATTAAAACTAAAAACTTCTGCTCTGCAAAAGATACTGTCAAGCTAATAAAAAAAACAAGCCACAGATTAGGAGAAAATATTTGAAAAAGATATATCTAATGAAGGACTGTTACCCAAAATATACAGAAAACTCTTAAAACTCAACAATAAAAAAAAAATGATTAAGAAATGGGTAAAAAGAGGGGGTAACGGTGAAATGTGTAACAGGCCCAGGTAGGTAGATTTGTTATTTTAATTGCTCCCACACACCACACACAGTCTTCCAGGGGACAGGTTGCTTGCAGTTCAGAGCTCTGCTGCCCCAGGGGAACCCATCCATCAGTGGAGCAGGCAATGTGAGGGCTGGGAAGGGGAAAAACCAAAAACTAAACAAACAAAAAAAGGACAAAGACCTAACAGATACCTCACAAAAGAAGATATACAGATGGCAACTAAGCATACAAAAAGATGCTCCAGTTTATATGTTATCAGGGAAATGTAAATTAAAAACAACAATGAGATACTACAACACAGCAACAGAATGGCCAAAATCCAGAATACTAACAACACCAAATGTTAATGAGGATGTGGAGCAACCGGAACTCTCATACATTGTTGGAGTGAATACAAACTGTACAACCACTTTGGAAGACAGTTTGTCAGCTTCTTACAAAACTAAACATATTCTTTTAGCAGGAGGAGGAGAAAAGGAAGGGGAAGAGAATGAGGAAGAGGAAGAAGAAGAAAAAGAAGAGCAAGAAGAGTAAGAGGTAGGAGGTATAAGGAGCTAAATGGAAATTTTAAAACCTAAAAATACAATAACCATCAGTGGATGGGCCCAATGGCAGAATGGAGGGCACAGAGGAAAGAATCAGTGAACTAGAAGATAGGACAATAGAAATTATTTAATCTGAACAAAAGAGAGAAAATACACTGAAAAAAATTGATCAGGTCCTCAGTGTCCTGTGGGATTATAACAAAAGATCTAACATTTGTATCATCAGAGTCCTGGGAGTAAAGGAAAATGAAAACAAGACTGAAAAAGTACTCATATAATAACTAAAAGGTTCCCAAATTTGTCAAGAGACATAAACCAACAGATTCAAGGTGCTGTGAAAATATTTTGTAATTAAAGTCCATAATCAGTTAACTTCAAGTAAGAGAGATTGTCTGGATAACCTGGTTGGGCCTGATTCAATCACTTGAAAGGCCTTAAAAGCAGAGCTGAGGTTTTCCTAATCAAGAAGAAATTCTACCGGTGTACAGCAGCTTCAGACCGTGCCAAAGAGTAGACTTGTAGAATGAATGCCTTATCCGCTATCATGGGATTCTACACAACAGTGCTTCTGATAAAGGAACTCACTTCAAAGCAAATGAAATGCAGCAATGGGCCCATACTCATGGAAATCGCTGGTCTTATCATGTTCCCCATCAACCTGAAGCAGTTAGTTTGCTGGAATAGTGGAATGGCCTTTTGAAGACTCAGTTACAGCACTGGCTAAGTGACAATACCTTCCTGGGTTAGGGCAATGTCCTCCAAGAGGCAGCATATCCTCTAAATCAGTCTCCCATAACCAGGATTCACAGGTCCAGGAATCAAAGGGTGGCAATGGGAATGGCTTCACTCACGATTATCACTGATGATTCACTATCAAAGATTTTGCTACCTAACCACACAAACTTATGTTCTGCTGGTCTAGGCTGGTCTAGAGGTCCTAGTTCCAAAGGGAGGAATGGTTCCGCCAGGAGACACAACAATGATTCCACTGAAATGGAAATTGAAACTGACATCTGGCCACTTTGGGGTCCTCATGCCTCTGAATACACAGGTAAATAAGGGGTTATTCTAGTGGCTGGAGTGATTTATCCTGATTAACAAGGGAAATTGAGTTGCTACTATACAGAAAGTAAAGAAGAATATACAGGAGATACCCTAGGGCACCTGTTAGTACAGTCACTTCTCTTTATTTGTGGTAGTTATGTTCTACAAAGCCCATACAAACACTGAGTAGTAAATATTGAACCATTGTTTCCAGGGGAAATATGTCTGTATTTCACATGTATACATACATTTCTCACATAGATTACAATCTTAAATCCTAAAACAACTCATCCTGGTAAATTCCATTTTCTTCATTTCACAAAAGGAAAAATGCTACAACTATTTCAAAAAGTTTCATTTTTTTGTAAAGTGAAAATGAGGTTCAGAAATGTTAAGTGACTTGCCTGAGGCCACCCCACCAGCAGGTGCCAGAGTTGGAATTCAAACCCTGTCCAACTGGCCCCAGAGCTGGAACTTCTTGTACTATCATTGCATTGTCCTACTGGCTATATCTTCTGGTTATCTTTATATTAGAGCTGCAACAAAAAGCAGAGTGTAGCCTTGTGTATAACCTAACTTAGAAACATGCCCAGAAATTGATTCAAATTTTTCTCTGCTCTGTCCATATCTGCAAATGACCACAAAAGCCTGCTAGTCTTGATTGGAGGATTATAAGGGAATTCAAAAATACAGAATCCCTGAATAATGAGGGTCAACTGTACTATCATGCCCAGAGAAACAGAATGTATAGGATTATATAAATATGTATAAATATAAATAATATGTATATATGATTTATTATAAGAAATTAGCTCATGCAATTATGGAGGCTAAAAAGTTCCATGGTCTGCCATCTGCAAGCTGGAGACCCAGGAAGGCCGGTGGTGTAGTTGTAATCTGAGTCTGAAGACCTGAAAACCAGGAGAGCCAATGGTATAAGCTCTAGTCCAAGGCCAAAGGCCTGAGAACCAGGGGAACTAATGGTGTTAGTCCCAATTCAAGGGCAAGAGAAGACCTATGTCCCAGTTCAACAATCAGGCAGAGAAGGTGAATTCTCTCTTTCTCTCCTATTTTGTTCTATTCAGGCCCTCAATGGATTGGATGATGCCCATCCACATTGGGGAAGTCAATCTACTTTACTCACTTTACCGATTTAAATGCTAATCTCATCTGGAAACACCCCTAGAGACAAATCCAGAAATAATGTTTAATAATGTGACCCATCAAGTTGACACATAAAATTAAGCATCATATCCTGTAATTAAATCAATGGAAAGCTGTAAAAAATCGAATTCAGCCAGGACCACTGATGGCCCAGACCCTTCAGAAATGAAGATTTGGGTCACTTCACCAGGTAAAGAACCACGACTAGCTGAGGTGCTTGCTGAGGGCCAAGGGAATATGAAATGGATAGTGGAAGAAGATAGCTATAAATACCAGCTACAACCATGTAACCAGCTGCAGAAATTAGGGCTATAATCGTTACGAGTGTTTCTTCCTGGTTTTGTTATAAATATTTTGTATATGTTTTAAGCAATTATTTTTGTTTTCTTCTCTCTTATTCCTTTATCATCTAAGATATATTAATGACAATTAACTTTATATCACATTTTTAAGAATATCAAAAAGAAGAGTGAATATTACCCTAGGATTTTGCATCCTCTTCTGGAGAAAGGGTTAGTGTGTTTGGTTGTATGGAGTATGTGTGACGTCGGTTGGAAGTACGATTCTGTTGATGTCTTTATGTGGAGGTTAAGTATGGTTTATGGAGTTGTGTGTGTGTGCCAAGTAGACAAATAGTGGACTGTAATGGTCTTTTTGACATGTCCACTTGGCTAGGCTATAGTCCCCGGGTACTAAATAAAAAATCCATGATCCATTAAAGTTGACTTAAAGTAAGGGCAGTTGTCCTGGACAATTTGGATGACCCCATTCAATCAACTGAACGAGCTTAAGGTGGAGCTGAGGCTTCCTTGAAGAAAAAAAGTTCCACCTGTGGACAGAAATTTCCGCATATGCCTGAGTTTCAGCTGCCCTTCATGACAGCCTGCCCTGTGTATTTTAGACGTGCCTAGACAGCCCCCACAATCGCATAAGCCAACTCCTTGCCATAAATCTCTTTATATATGTCTCCTACTGGTTCTGCTTCTCTGATATACGTGCCAAAAGAAAATTAAGGATGCAGATAGAATTAAGCTTGCCATTCAGCTGCAGCTGACTTTAAGATAGGGGGCTTTAGCTTAGATTGCCCAAGTGAGCCCAATGCAATCTGATGCAGCATGAGAAAGACTGGACTGCCATTGCTGGTGTTGAAGACAGAAAGGAGCCATGAGCCGAAATGGTGGCAGCCTTTAGAAACTGGCATCGATGAGGAAACTGATTCTCCCCTAAGCTTCCAGAAGGAATGCAGCCCTGCTGACATCTTGATTTTAGCCCAGTAAAACCAACTTCAAACTTCTGACCCCCCAAACTGTAAGATAATAAATTTCTGTTGTCTTAAGCCACTAGGTTTGTTTGGTAATTTGTTACAGCTGCAATTAGAAACAAACATACCAAATATATGAAGGCTGTCTTAAAGTTTTCCTTAGACTCAGAGAGCGATATAGATACATACACATATATAGTTTAGAAATATATATAGTTTATAATTATATTGTTTATATATAAATATAATTTAGATTATAAATATATAAATTATTAATATGAATTTTGATATAAAAATTATAGCATTGACTTTATTCTTTATAAAAGAAATTCATAAAAATAATTACCATTAGGATTAGTCTCGCATAAGAGAATGTTCATATAGAAGCTTTCACTGAGGCAGTACAAGATAACAGATGTTAAGATTCACAACAGATCCCCCTATGAAGAATCAAGAATATGAAAGGGACAGGAAAGTGTGGAGAGAAAGGAGATTGTCATGTGAAGACTCTCTTTGGAAGAAGATATTGCATGTGGTGTAGGGCTCAGCTGAGAGCCCCACCTCACCCCAAACCAAGGAAGCAAGCAGGAACCTGCCATACTGGGGGATGGGGAGCCTCCCCAGAGCTTTAGGTGTTATTCCTGTGGGGGGAGGATAGGACTGGCTCCCCCTGAGGTCACAGAGATTAACATCCCCTGTGGCAGGTCCAAGAGTCAGATACTTGCTGGGATCTATATACCCAGAGCCTGTCCCCCTATAGGAGAGAGTAAGCAGGCATGAGGTTACCATGGGTCCAGTCCCAGCACACCACCTGGAGAGGCAGAGGGGCAGTAAGTTACAGTCCACATATAGAAACTGAAGTGGCCACCTGATGTAAAGATGCATCTGTCTGGGACAAGGCACAGTGCCCATAAGAGAAAGGTTGGGGTCAGGTTATAATGATACTCTGTTCCGATAATATCTTTCCTTTCCCTTACTAGTCTCCAGACCCACTGCTTCCTGTTTCAACTTTTGGGGGTCAGGAACTGGCAGGGTGAGGGGGTTAGAGGAAGAGAAAAAAGGGAGGAGAGATTGAGATGAAGCCAACTATAATTCTAGAATGCTACAAGTCAGCCAAATTAAATCAACTAATAACTGGTACAGGCATAACATTTGCAGGTTCCCATCAATATTGATTTGCCCATTTAGTGAAATGTATATATCTGAGCCAAGGATGGATTGACAAAAGGGACGTGATCGACATAGAAAAGCAAACTCTCCATTCTATTCAGAACTTCCCAGAGAGATATAAGAAACAGAGGAAATTTTTTCACAAGAAAGGTACTTTGATGGTAGAGCAGAGTTCACTGGGTTTCCACAGAAGTTGGATTAAGGACCCACCTTTATAGTCAGTGTCCAATCAGAGAGCAGAAACCATATAGTTATCTGAACAGGGAAAATTTAATTTAAAAAGTTATTAACTACAGCAGAGGATTAACTAGAAAGGGAGAACCCTGGGGCTGATGGGGCTTACCCACAGAGGGAAGAAACTTGTAAGAGAGGCCCCCTTCCCAAGGCTAGGATTCAGTTTTTACCGAGGAAGTCCACCAGAGAAGATTTCTGTGCTGCTCTGGACCACAGCTGGTCCACAGGTGCTTGGAGCAGAGGCTGGCAAGCAAGGAATTTCAGCTGGGACCAGCATGCAAGGAACGATCTTCTGGGGTGGAGGCAAACAGAGGCTGGCAAACTGGAATCCTTGGCTGGAAGTCACTGGGAATTGGACCTCTGGGAATGCTACAAGGGAAAACCATCCACAAAAGGTGCCATACCTCAGAAGTTGTTGTAAAGCCACCAGAGATGCTGGGTGGAAGCCCCTGCAGAGAGGTGCTATGTTCTGTTGGCCACTGGACTCTGCAGGTTGCCACACACGCTGCAGGAGCCTGGCCTGCAGAAGCTGGCCCACGAAGGAGGCTACTAGAAGGAGCACAAATGGGTGAAACAGAAAGGGTACCTTTCCTCCTTCAGTGTCCCTCCTGCGCCCTCTACTGACAAAGCTTAATATCCCACCAGCTGCAAAGGAGAGATGCTTATAAAATCTAGCTCCGGAACACTGGATTTAGAGCTGAGCAGGCAAAAGGGTGGATCTGGAGCTGAGAGGCAATACCTTGATAACTGGAACACTGGCAAAACCATTCTTTTCCTGTGTTTTTATTTGTCTGTTCATCAGACAAAATGGATCTGTAAATCAACTTCCCAGGTATCTAAACCCTAAGGTTTCTTTAGACACCACCATCACCACCACCATCATCAAAGAATTCCAGGGCAACAAAAACCAGTTTTTGAGATTTGCTCTAGGACAGATGCTTGCATACATTATCTCCCTGATGCAGGATAACACAATCTACAGTGTTATATATTGAATAGTAAGCAGTATGTAAGTATATGCTACTGTTCTTCTTACTTTAACAAACATATGAGGAAACTAAAGTTCAAGAACACACAGCTAGTAACTGATGGATCTAAAATTCTAAGCCTAGGACCATCTCACTAGAAAATTGCTGCTGTGTTCACTAACTCAGCCTTTCGCACCAAGAGACTAATTTTTGTGCGATGTGCTAAGAAATTCCATGTTCTAGGCTAAAACTTGGTGCCTCAACTAAGGTCCTGCCTTTGAGAAATCCTGCTGGCAAGAATCTGTTACTTTTAGGACAACATCTTTTCCAAGAATGCGTTAAAAAATGAAATAGAAGTGCTGGTTTTCTTTAAGAAATTTGATAGCTTCATTGTGATTACACTTATAGTTGTACACACATCTCCCCTGCTGGGAGATTTTATCAGCCTAACATCTATGGCGCAGTGAGTAAATGCTAGGCATTGTGCTAAGTTCTGTGCATGCCTTTTGCTGTGTAATCTTTGCCACAGCCCTGTGAGTACGGTTAGTAGTCCCATTTTCAGATAAGAAAACTGAACATTGGAGAAGTTGAATAATTTCACCAAGTTATCACATAAGTGGTGGCACTGGAATTTGAATCCAAAATAGGTCTAACTCCAGAGCTCAAGTTCATGATCATGAAGCCAGGGCCCATCCAGTTACCCTGTGTTGTACACTTTCTTTATTTCAAATATTCTTTATTTCAAATATTCTATATTTTTAAGTTTTAAAAATAAAAAATGGGCTTAATACATTTTTCAGTTGCTTTTGATTAATAAAAGAGATTGCTCCCTTGAGATGATTAGACTTCTTTAAGAATGTTAAGCAGTCTTAGAGGGGGAAGCCCATTTCTAACCCTGTTAGATTAGCAGGGAAAGAAGAGTTTCTGATATGGTGCCCCTTGCCCATTTTCATTAATTCCAAGTGAGGTAGGGCAGACATGTGGACACTTGACATGAGCAATTTACAGTTGTCTAGGATGAAGATAGCAGCTGATACGGCAAATATTTTGGCGAAATTATTTTTCATTGCCTTTCTTCTTACCCTACGTCTGGTTATTAGTAGCATCCCAGCCACAGAGCGGGCCTCTATGCAACTCAAGCAGTGATTCCTCTTGGGCCCCCCTTTATTTTTAACCAAAAAAAGATCTCAGTGCCCATTTCTGTGACACTCAAACTAGAGCAAATCTATTTAAATATTTGCTTCACTTGGCATTCATTAAATTCTGTTTAGTTAAATTATCTCATTTATATAACATGGCTATCATGCCAAAAGTATCTGATTGTGAAAAAGGTAGGAACAAAGAGAATTTTAAGAATTTAATATCTTATATTTTGTTTTATCAAATAAAATTATGCATATCTAGCCATATTTTTAAATGAAAACTATAGATTCCTAAGTGCCTTCCATAGACCTTTCAATCTATGGACATGGGTCAATTATAATATCTTCCTGGGACTTCAGGCAGCTACATGGCTAGGTCCAAAAGTTGTAATTACTAAAAGTTGGTAATTACTGTTCTAACTAATGGAAATTTCACCTTGTGTAATTTCCCCAATTCTCACACTTCTCTGTGTGAACTCCACCTTTCTGTTCAAGTATCACACCACACGATGGCAGCCTTGTCTCTCATTTCCTCTTCTGTATTTTCAAGGAGGGATCCTCATTGTTACTGAATGAGTAGTAAGTTTGGGAAGAAACCAACTGATTCAGACCGAAGTTTCTGGAGGACACTAGTAGGAAAAATAGTGTGGGCCCTTATTTCCTTATTTATGGAACTGAATAGATCTCCAAACTCTGATTTATGATTCCAAAGGTGACTTGCCACTGAACTTGAATCTATGAAGATTGTGAGAAAAGGACGATGGGACAAAGCCTTCAGGAGCAAGCGACCAGCACAGGTGAAGAAGTGAGGTGTTCCCAGCATTTCCCCAAAGGAAGGTAATAAAACAAGCTCAGCAAACCTCTTTGAATGTTTGAGGGTCTCCAGGGCAAAAGAAATTAGGGAGATTGTGATGGAAGTTATAAATGACCTAGAAAACACTGGTTGTGTTCAATTTCCATACCCTAGAAAATGTACTAAAATCAATCATTATGTATAAAACCACCATCTCAGAGGAAAACCAGAAAGCATCAATTCCTAATGAAAGTAACTCTAACAGCTCCTCCTACGAAAAATACAAAAACACTCCAATCCAATCAGGGCATAGTTTCAGAGGAAAATCAATAACTAATCAGTAATATTGTAACTCTTCTGAAGAAAAAATAAGATGATAGGAAGATAACAGGTTCTTCCCTGGTGGCGCAGTGGTTAAGAATCCGCCTGCCAATGCAGGGGACATGGGTTTGATCCCTGGTCCGGGAAGATCCCACATGCCGTGGAGCAACTAAGCCCGTGCGCCACAACTACTGAGCCTGCGCTCTAGAGCCCGCAAGCCACAACTACTGAGCCTGCATGCCACAACTACTGAAGCCTGCACGCCCTAGAGCCTGCGCTCTGCAACAATAGAAGCCACCGCAGTGAGAAGCCCACGCACCACAACAAAGAGTAGACCCCGCTCACTGCAACTAGAGAAAGCCCGTGTGCAGCAATGAAGACCCAGTGCAGTCAAAAAAATAATAATAAAATAAAATTTATAAAAACAAAGAAAAAGAAAGATAATAGTCTGCATGGTGTCTAAAATAGGGGAGACAGAAAAGAATTTAAAATGTCTTTTGCAGCATTGTTTAGGAGAGAAGGTCTTGACCGCATTACATATATATTTGGTCCATTTGAAGTGAATGTATTTTTTCAGCTTTCTTGGAGTTTCTTCTGTTTTTCTTTCTCTAACTTGATACTTCCCATATCAATTTTCAGGCTTTCTTCTTTAAAGCAAGTAAAACTTGTTAATTATGTTGATTAAAACTTCTATAGCTCTATTCACAGATGTAGAGAACAAATGTATGGACACCAAGGGGGGGAAGTGGTGGGAGTGGGCAGGGGAGGGGTGGTGGGATGAACTGGGAGATTGGGATTGACATGTATACACTAACATGTATAAAATAGATAACTAACAAGAACCTGCTATATAAAAGATAAAATAAAATTCAAAACAAAAAACTATAGCTCTATTAATTTTTAACTGCTTTATAGTTCAATAAATCAGAGAGATTTATAGGGATATCTTCTCTGATCTAAATTTGTCAATTTCTCATCATCAATTTTGTTTTTGTTTTGACAATATTAATATGGCTACTGGTTTTTAATGTTTAGCATTTTTCTGGAATCATTTGCATTTTTTAGCTTTCACTCTTTCTGTTCTTTAAATGTAAAGAATATTTTGCAAACAATATAGTTCTCTTGGTTTTTTTATTTTTTAATCCACCAGAACAATCTCTATTTTTTAACTGGTGAGCTTAATATATTTATAGACAGAATATAGTTGAATTATTTTTAATCTATTACTATATTTTCTGATTTTTTGCATGTGAGGTTAATCTATTTACATGTATTATGTTTACTGGAAATTTAGAATTTGTTTCCACTATCTTACTTTATGATCTCTTTTGCTCTACTATTTCTGTGTTTTCTTTCTCTCTTGACTTTATATCTGTTTGTTTTGTTGTTTAATTTTGGCCTTCTATTAGATGGGAATTTATAGTCTATTTTTTACTTTTTATAATAGCAATAGTCTTCTAGTGATCTTATTTAACAACTCAACAATGTCTAACGTTCAGCATACCTTAACTCCTCTTTTAAACAATACAAATCTAAGGACACTCTTTTTGCATCAGACTCCACTTTGCTCTCCCAACTTACTTGAACTGCTAAAAAGCATGAGGGAATTTCCAGAGTAGAAATCAAGTAGATAACTTTCTCACCACTAGAGGGCAAGATGCATTTTCAAAATAAGTTTTTATTTTATATATTTCAAAATAATGTTATTATTTATCTAAGTTGTGAATTGAATTATTAATCAAATGACCAAGTAAATTTTGTTTCAAGAAGGTGGCCTAAAAACATATTTACCTCCTTAGTCTTTCAAAATTCAATTAAACTAACAGAAGAAATACAAATAAAAATTAATTCAGAGCACTAAAAAGGAGTCTATGATGCCAGAAGACTAGAGCACTGGAGAATTTCTGAACCGTATAAAGGAAATGTCACACTACAGTGTTAATTTTGAGGAGGGATGGGATGGTAGGAGGTGGGGGACTAAAGGAGACTTCACTTTGTGTATGCTTGTGTTGTCTGAATTTCTACTGAGAAATGTATTCATGTATTACATGTGTCGAATGAAAGATTACGTAGTCACTTTAAAATAAACTATATGGATAGAGATTTGATGATAAAACCTAATAGAGCTGAGGATCTTTGAAACCCATGCATTCGACAAATGTCAAGAACTTCTTCAAAACGGAGCTAAAATCAGAGACAGTGGAGATCCTTAATCCATGTGGAAATTATTTTTGTTACTAAATAAAGATATGACTATATATTTTTCGAATAGATAGCCAACTGTCTCAATACCATCTATGGATAGTTTATCCTGTTCCAACAGAGTTGAAATGTCACCTTTATCACTTTGTAGATTTCTTTAAATACATGGATCTGTATTTTCTATTCTTTTCCACTCATATTTTTGCCCATTCCTGCCCGAAGTATACTTCATTAATTATTATTGCTTTTTAATGTGTTTTTATATCTGGCAGTATAATATTCCCTCTTTTGCAAAATTGTCTATGTTATGCTCTTGCGTTTTCTTTTTCAGATGAAATTTAGAATCTGATTAGTTTCATTAAAAAATTATTGCTGGCTATTGATTGGGATAACATTAAATTTATAGATACAATTGAGGAGAAATGACTTCTCTATACCGCTGAACTTTCCAGCCAATCACTTGCTTCTCTTTTCTCTCCAACTTCTGTCTCCATGTCGGCTTTGTTACCTCCTAGTGATTATCATTCTCTGCCTTACAGAAGAGGATACGTCAGCCTGTTGCCCTCATTTCACACCTTCCCAGTTTCACTACCAAAAAAGGAAATTGTTCTTTTTCCTAGCTGCATCTCAATAAACAAAACTCTTTGATTTGACTTGGTCATATGTCCTCTTCCCAACCAATCACAGGAGCCAGGACAGTGGAGTCGTGAATCCAATCAGGAGACATAAATCACACAGTAATTTGAGCAGAGACAGTACAACATAATTCTTATCTATAACAGGGGATTGGAGTATTGCAGAATTGGCTAGTGTGAAATAAAGAAAACTCTAAGGAATACAAGAATAGTGCAAATAAGGAACAGATGCCACCTCTAGGTCTGAGGTGGAACACCCAAGAGAAAAGCCCTCCATGGCTGAGCTCCAGACCTTGTTGGAGAGGGCATGGCCATGGCTTACCAAGTGACACAGAATTTGCTATGATGCTTGACAGAAAAAATTCACTGGAAACTGGCCCTGGGTGCTGGGGAATGTAGTTCACAAGGTGATGACTGACTGGAGGCAATATCCTACAATACCCAGTGATGAGGAGATTTGGAGGTAGCTGCAGGAGCTAGGAACTGCGGGAGCTGCATGTGTTGCAGGAAGCAGACACTCAAGCAGACACTTTGTAGGAGCCCCGTGCACTACAGGAACCTGTGACTACTTAGCTTCCATATGCACCTGTCTATGATAAATCAATGCTGTGTTGCTATGTATTCTAGTAAGATACTGCTATCCTTCTTACAAGTGAACGTCTCACCTTTTCCCCAAAATGAGGAGACAGACTCCTAGGAGTCATTGTATCCACCGCTGCCTGTATTGATTAATCCTCAAATTCAGTCACAGTTCCACTGAATATTCTGTTACCTAAAGACTTGATTGTAAAGCTAACTTCTATAGTAAGTTGCACTGTGGCCTCAAAATATATGTCCAAGTCCTAACCCTCAGTACCTGTGAACATGACCTTATTTAGAAATAGGGTCTTTGGAGATAAATTAAGGATCTAGAGAAGAGATTATCCTGATTTAGAGGGGGCCCTAAATCCAATGCTACTGTTCCTTATATGAGAAGAAAGAGGGGGATCTGAGACACAGAGAGAAACAGAGAAGACGATATGAAGATGGAGGCGGGATTGAAGTGCTATGTTATAAACCAAGGAATGCCAAGGATTACCAGGCAGCCAGTCACCAGTAACTAGGAGAAAGACATGGGACATATTCTTCCTCAGAGCTTCCCAAAGAAACCAACCCTGCCGATACCTTGATCTCAAAATTCTGTCTTCCAGAATTGTGAGAGAACAAATTTCTGTTGTTTTAAGCCAGCAAGTTTGTGGTACTTTGTTACAGCAGCCCTAGGAAACGAATACAACTTTGACAACTTCAATATAAAATAAAAATCGGAAGGAGAGAAAGGAAGAAAATGATTAGTAAATACAAATAAACACATGGATATAACAAGTCAATAGATAATATACAAAGATACTGCAGTCCCTGTTTCTGTAATTGTTCACAAGATCATAATTCGTATCTATGGCTTCCATTTTCCTCTAACTATTCCGTATTTCCCCTGCCCTCAGTCAGAACCTCAACTGGTTGGGATCCTTTACTTAGTGAAATGACCCAGATCTTCATTTTCAAAGGTTCTGAGTCCTCAAGAACTCTACTTTTTACTTTTGGTTGCTTTAATTTTTCATTATCCTTAATACTAGACATGCAAGTACTAAGACAATGCCCAGAAAATCTTTTGGGCTCCAGGCTGTCCTCCTTGCCTCCATTGTGTAGAATAAGCAAGCCAATTTCCCCTTGGTAATCAGGATCAATCACTCCAGCCAGTAGATTACCCCGTTTTTGCTTTTTGTTTCAGTGGTATAAGGAACCCCAAATGACCAGTTGATAGCCTCATCTTCCAATTTACTGGAACCTTTGCATCTCCTGAAGGAAACATTCTCCCCTTGGGGACAAATATCTCCACACCAGCAGCAGTCAAAGTTTTTAGGTAAGGGAAGAAAAATCCTCAGAGTGAAAAGAGACACTCCCACTGCCATACCTTGATTCAAATGTATTCTGACTGTAGGAGGGAGAGTACCATATAATGGTCTCTGACTCAAAACATATCCGGTAAAACAGAATCCCATTTCTCCAGAGTGTTGCCTCCCAACTGGATCATAACAGTGTCGTCAGTAAGTCATTTCACTTTTCAGTTAAGCCAGCTGCTTCCAAGTGATGGTGTATGTAGTAAGATCAGTTAATTTCATAGACATGGACCCATTGCTACACTTCCTTTGCTGTAAAACAAGCACCCTGATCAGATGCAGTGTTGTGTGTAATGTACCAGTGGTAGATAAACTATTTTGTGAGTTCACAGACAGTGGTGTTGGCAGAAACATTACGAGCAGTCAAGGCCAATCCATTTCTAGAACATGTACTTATTCCCATGAGGATGAATCTTTGCTCCCTCAATGATGGAAGAGGTCCAGTGTAATCAACCTGCCAGATGGCTGGTTCATCACCCTGGGGACTGGGACCGTATCAGGGAGTCAATGTTGTTTTCTGCTTTTGCAAAATTAGGCTCTTGGCAGTAGCATCAGCTAGGTGAGCCTTAGTATTGGAAAATCCAGGTTGCTGAGCACATGCACAGCCTGCATCCCTACAACTATGGCCACTTTGTTCATGAGCCCATTGAGCAAGCACTGGGGTGGCTAGGCAAAGAGGCTGGCTGACACCCACAGAGTGCACCATTTTATCCACCTGATTATTGAGTCTCCTCTACAGTGGGTACCTTTAATGTGCATTCAGATAGGACACAGATATCTTCACAGTCTGTGACCATTCAGAGAAATCCATTCATATACCTCTTCCCCATACTTCCTCATCTCCAATCTTCCAATCCCATTCCATCTAGAAAAACCATTAGCAACTGCCCATTCTGGTCATCCCTCACTCCAGACATGGTGAATAAACAAATATACTATTTGAATTATGCCCACTTAGAAGATTTTCCTTCACCACTGACTGTCCTTCAGACCCCTGAGTGGGGCTGGGGAAGCCACCTGTGCTGCAGGAGGTGGATTCTAGAAAAACCTTCCATGCTTCAGGTGCCTGGCAGGGAAGCACACTGGAACCAGGAAGCAAAACCTTTTCCTCCTTCAGTGTTGCTCCAGCACTTTTTCTACTGACAAAGTGTAACATTGTGATAACTAACAAAAGAAGAATATTCAATGGGTCGAGATCTACCTTCACAGAACAGGCACAAAGACTGAATTTGGAATGAAGAGCCATAACTCAATTACAGTACAGATACTATATAGTTGCCTTAGCTCAGCTCAGAAACCCATTGCTCTATCGATCACTGTGGCTACTGCACGTCCCATTTGGACACATATTAGATTGGAGGTAGATAAAGAGTAGAAGTAGTTGCCCCAAATAGAAGGGAAGAGTATTCTTCCCAAAGTAAGAGGGGAGCTCTGGGTTGACAAAACAATAAATGTTCCCTTCACATCACCCTTGGCTGTTCGGTGTATTCATAGACACACACACACACACACACACACACACACACACACACACACACTGATTTCTCCATAGCTATAGTTTCTCTTAACATAAAGCAATGATCCATACACAATTGACAATGTACTCAATCCCTACCCAGTGGGAGGCGAAAACTCAGTCATACCCAGCCCAAATTCAGGGTCTTTGGGTGTAGTCAATCTTGATCGGGTCCAAATGTAGCTAAAGGATGAATAATAAAGTTTTCCCCAATGCACAAATATACAATAAAGGAGGTGGAAGATGGGATAACAAAAACTAATGAGAAAGGGCAAAAAGGAGACGCAATACGTGATGGTTGTGAGATTACACCGTATCCTGGTGGACAAGAGTAACAAGGGTAAGAAGCACCTCTCTTCTCCAGCAGAGGACTGAGATATCTGGTGAGCCAATCAAAGCACCAAGATTTCCTTTATCTATTATCCTGAAAGACCCTGCCTTAGAGGAATAGTGAGAAGGAATCTCCTGGGACTGCCCCAGCAAGCGAATTCATCTTTCTACAGAGACAGAGACTGGGACATTGTCTTTGAGACAGCATACCAGGAGATGCCTTCTGCCAGGCTGAGGATTTTCTGGCTATACCTTCAAACAATGTCATTTGGAGGAAATCCATTAGCTTGTTAACAGAAATCTCACTGAAATGTAAGCTTTGAATATGGACTCTGCCCTTCCTGCTTCTCTCCCTTGGAAACTGGCCTGGCCTCTGTATCATTCTCCCTAGATCTTAGTTCTCTGTCTTTGCCACAGACACTACGCTATCTGAGCGCAGAGGGAGGGAACAGCTGGGGTCATAAAGCCAGGTTACAGTATCACATTCTGTCCTATAAGTTGCACACCACTCAACTGGCATAATGGGAGGAATTACTTTTTCAGCTGGTGTACAGAGTGTACAGCAGGAGATATTCGAGTAGAATCCTGAGAAATGAGGATCCCCAACTCCACTGTTCTGCTGGGACTCTGCATTCCTAGTTAGCATGTTAACTTTATGTGGGGCAGAAAATTTTGTTGTTTCAATTGGCAGAGTAGATATTATCTAATCCCTACCAGTACAGGATAGCTAAATCACTGGCAGAAAGGACTCCTCTTAACAATGCTGTCTAAGTACCACCCCACTATTGCCTGTCTCTTCAGAAAGGCTGTGCTGAACCACAGTTTGTCTCTCTCAAAGCACTAAGGGAGACAAGCAGTAGCCAACATATTCCAATAACCTGATTTTTTCTTAACCAAGTTCATAAAGCTGGAGCCTTAGTGGGCATAACTGTGGTGAAGGATCAGTGTTTTGGTTTGTTTGTTTTTATTTACCAACCCAACACAGACAAGTGTTTTCATAAATACAAAACTGCACGCTTAGATGTCACAGTAATGTCAGATTATTGAAAGTTTCAAAATGCTCCTCTTGATTTCTATACCTATTTTATTGTTGATCAGTAGTTTACAAACTGGCTTTTGTCTATAAATCACATTTTTAGTAGCACATATCTAACTGATAAGGTTTACTGTTTTCCCAGCCTAGATATCAATTTCTGTATTAATGGAGAGGCTTGGTTCAGAACATACGCTGTATATTCTAATCTTACCTGGCACCTGAATAATGAATAATATTATAATCTTACCTGGATCTTGAATAATGGAGCACATTATAAGACCAGTGAAGCCCATGGGCTTTATCTCATTGTCTTACTTCTTTCATCTTGAAATGAATTCCTGGGTCAGAGGAATGGTGTTTGAGCTAAAGCGTTCAATGAGTCTATGGAGAACGGTGCCTGCAGTAAAATCAAACCCAATTCCAGAATAAGGAAATACTGTAATGAGACAGATTGTGGAGTGATCTGTGACAAAAGGGGGTCCAAAGCAACTGACATGCTTGATACCAGGTATATTGCTGGTCTCCTGCAAGGAGGGTGCCTCATAAAGACCATAGTCACCATTGCTGTAAAGCTGACTTTTCAGCAGTGGCAGTAATCGTTGGGATAGAGCCTTTCCCCTGCCACTTCCTTGGTAAATCAGACCATGCCACTCTACAGCTTAAACCCCTTCACTTCCACTAGCACTTGAAAGAAAATCCAAACTCCCTTCTGCATGGTCTGCAAGGCACTGAAGGTTCAAGGCCTTAGTTTCTCTCCAACTTCATCTCATGTCCTCTACCCCTAGCTCTGATCATGATGCCCCATCCACTCTAATACTCCAGCACAGCAAATTCTAGCCCATACTGTTCCCTCCGCCTGGAACACTATGTGCATCCCTTCCACTCCCATCCCTTTCAGATAACAGTTAAAATGTTACTTCCCGAAAGTCATCTCCTCACTACCCAGCAGACATTACTCTCTAACCCAGCCTCTTCTTCATTTTCTTCATCACACATATTCTTGTTCATTAAATAATTATAATACAAGCTATAATTATTGAATATATTCAAAAAATAAATTAGTAAAGAAAATGAAACAAAATGGAAGTTCCATAATTCTACAGTGCTTTTAAACATCAGATATTTTACTGAACAGTCAGAGTGGGAAGCAAAAGATCTAGAGGCATCCTTGAAGACCCCGTAAGTAGTGAAACACTCAAATGGTTGTCTACTCCCAAATCCCCCAGAAGTCAGCCCAAGTCTTTTCAAAAGGACTGTGGTGTTATCATTTTTCATGCAGGATTCACACCAATCAGAGGCCAGGTACTCATGAGCCCGCCTCATGGCCTTTTATTAAATTAGAGCTGCCCACTGGCCTCATCCAGGGCCAGAGGCTTCTGACTGCAGCCCAGCCCTGGAGCAGAGGCCTGTGCCGGCCTGAGAGTGGGGCTCTGGGGGCGCCGCGGGGCCCCGCGCTCCCTGGAGTTCCCAGGGCCGTTACTCGGGTCTCGCTCCCACAGGCAGCGCCTTTCACGTCACCCCGTGAGGATCCTCGAGGACCCCAGCGCAGCCGTTCAAACTGGCGAATGTGCACCCCTGGGAGTCCCCCGGGTCAGTTCACGGCTACTTGGGAGCACAGCCGAGGAAGGGTCTCAGTCCCAAGCGCCCAGCTTCCACGTGAGCCGAGCCGCCGCTGCTCCTACCCAGCGCCCCAGTCCCAGCCTGCAGCCGCCCTCCTCTCCCACCTCTCGCATCCTTCTTGGATCCGGCTACGCCGCTTAGAAGCCTCGGAAGTGCCTCCCGGCTCCCAAGGCAGAATCCTGATCGCAAACCCAAGCTGAGTAAGGAATATCGAAGGGACAGGCGACAGAAGTTTGACATAAACTCCCTGCGTTATCTATCTATCTATCTATCTATCTAATCTATCAATTTACCCGTGTATCCATTCTTTCATCTTTCATATCCTATCGCTCTATTTTAGGACTAGGATTAAAATTCATTCATGAGAGTTTGATCGCGAAGTCGTAAATTAACGCGAAAAAGCGAAGTAGGACTTTTTCACAGAAAATGTCTTCGTTAGAATTAGAAAAAAAAATAGTTCTTAGGGCTAGCTTCTATAATTATGTTGAATGGTGGACCTTTTCTATAAATTGAATGAGCTAACGAAAGTTCCAAGGTTTTGGCAAAAAACAAACAAAAAACCCTAAAATCCGTTTATATTATACTTTACACCAGAAATTACGTGCACATGTTTAGCTACCAGCTAAAGATGTACAAGGGATACATAGTTTTCTCGAAATCTTTTCAAGCGGTTCTCAAGCACAAGTCTAGCCTAGTCCACACCCACCAGCCCCACCTCGCCAAGCTCTCCAGCAGGCCGGGCCGGACCTGGGCACCAGGAAGGAGGAAAGGAAAACGGAGGAAGGGGCGGGGGAAAGTGACGGGAGCAGTGAGAGCCGGAAGTGGTTGGCTAGCGAGGAACCCAGGAGCGCCCTGTCCGGCGGCGCTCTAGCCTCCGCGCGCTGTCTCTGTGCTCCCCCGCGTCTCGTCTATTTATTGTCGCGGGGAAGCAGCGGCCGCCCTGTACCCGGAACAACAAAGCACGAAAGACTGAGCCTGAGCCTCGGGGGCTCCTAGCAACGGGCCGGGGCGGGAGTTCCATGGAGACTGGGGAGCGCGCCCGCCTCATCATTATCCTTGTCCTCCAGCTTATCCTTCGCGCCCGCCGCAACCGGCAGCAGCGCTGCAGCCGCGTCCTCTGCCGCCGCCCGCTCTTCCCACGGTAACCCTGTCGGCGACCCTGGGCGGGGGGAGCGCGGGCGACCGAGCTGCCTGAGTGCCGGGTGCGGGGCGACTTGGCGCGGGGCTGCGTGTGCGGAGCCGGGGCCGTGCTGCGGGTGGGGTGTGTGCGGGCGGATGCCTGAGGGAGAGGCGCTCAGATGTAGGAAATTGGTCCGGGGGCCGAGGGAGGGTCCACTTCCTAGGAGGACAGGGTGATATTTGGGGGTCTCATCAGGGATAACGGGTTGGGGGTGGGGCGTCACTGCCTGGGAGCGTTATCCAGCGAGGTGTAGGATAAGAAAAGAGGTATTTTATTTTTCCTGTTAGCCGCCACTGGGAAAGACAGGAGAAGGGAGATTCCCCATCCGTCTCTATGGAGCCCTCCCCCAGGGGAAGAGAAATCGTGCAAAGATGCTAGCGGGTCCGTTGCTTCCCAGAAAACTTCCAACGGCCTTTGCCGCGGCGGGCCGGCTCCCAAATAGCACCTTCGTCGGTTACTGGTTCTGGCAATGCCAACAGCCTCGCTTTATGTTATTATTAGTAGTAGAATTAACCGAAATAGACTTGATGAAGAAGGATCTGGAACTGAGGAAGATAAAATGGATAGTAGGTAGGGCTAAGCAGGGTTGAGAGTCGGGATAAGCGCTTAATGATAGCCAGTAGAAGCTCTAAAAGTAAATTTAATTGGGAATGACGGTTTTTAAACTCTCTCCTTCTGCCGAGATGTGCATCTGCGGGCTGTGTCAGTGTGCTCATTGCGATAGGATTCAGACTGCAGCCAATCCACATCTGTGAGCTCTCTGACTGCATCTGTCACCTGCAGTTCCAGAGCGACACTGGCAGTTAACCAGCGTTAGGCTTGTGTATTTAGGGTTAAGAACAGTGCCTTAAAACTGGCTCAAGGAAAGAAACGGAAACAAGCTTGGTGTGATTATTGTGTGAAGAAATAATAACAGATTCCTTGGGGAAATGGGGAAAGAGAAATATGAGAAGGTTCAGCTATTCTAGTACAATCTGCAGTCTCTTGGAAAGTTTGAGAAAATGGCAGTTCATTCAAATCGAGAAAGGATTTTTATCACTGTGGTTTAAAGAATTATTCGCAGTTGATATGTTAAATGCCAGTTTATGCTATCTCTTTAAGCCTTACGTCTCTAACTATTTAATGGTTTTATGCTTTCCGAAACCATTCTAGGTCAGTAAATGAGGTTTTCCTGTGGCGTGCTGAAACGGCCATGTATGCATACTACAGTAATACTATTTTTGTGTCCACTGGGAACAAAGCTCTTTATATAAAGCTGAAGATTAAAGATGAAAATAAAATTGATAAATAACAGAAGCAGTGATGTCAACCACGGTTTCTATTTGTTCCTTACCTTTTTCGCTAAGCCTGGCTTGTCTTAAGCAAATAGGTTTCATCCTTGTCCCCCAGCCCGCTTTTTTCGTAATGATATGCCGCTCTGTGCTCTTGATTGGTTGATGCCAGAACAGAGTTTTTGACTTTGGCATTTTCATGGAATTGAGGTGCAGCATCTCTTGTTACGGAATTTCATATATGTGCAAAGAGGTGGGCAGTTTCCTTTGACAAAGATGGGAAGTATAAACATTGGGAAACTTAAAATTGCATTTTGAACCTCTTAAGAAGAAAAACTTAATATTGTCATCTTTAGGTTAGTGAATCAAGGACTTTTTCTTAATCTCTTCATGTAGCTGTACTTCTGTGAATGTTGTTCTGGGGGGTGACCACACCTGAGGGTATTGGACGTTGAGTCCCAGGATTTTCTCAGTGTGTGTGAGACTTAGTGAGTTCTCTCAGTCTCAGGGCTGCCATCACACTCACTTTGTTTAGATTTTATTTGCTGTTGCCTCTATCCCTTACCCCTTCTGTGTTTGATGGGGGAAAGGATTTAAGCCCCGACTTCCACCTTTATTAACAATCCCTGCTTTCCCTGCTCTCTGCTCCAGCACTCCCAACGTTTTGTGTTGTCTTAGTTCCTCTCCTTACTTAATCACATCCCAATCAAAAGTGATTTTTTGTGATATTTGTATTATTTCTGTTTCTTATGGAATTTTCAACATATGTCCTTGGCCTGTATATCCTTTTCATTAATGTTACTTCGTCTGTTGCATTTTCCTTCTGTATCCCTCCCCTTATATGGAAAATGGAGTGATCATGTCAGATGCTCTGTATTTATTCTGAATACAACAGATAAGAGCCTTAAACCAAGAATCAAGACTGCATTGAAATAAGACACGTAAAAATATTTGAACGTTTAGGAATAAAAGGTGTTTCAGAAGTCCAAGTGGTAACACTGTAATTAGAGATGTAGTCAATTTTTTAAAAATAAAAGAGTATTGTAGAGCCTGCTGTGTGTTTTTAATTGAACCTTAGATTTTCATAATTTGTACTCTAAAAACCTTTTCTTAACATCCATCTTTTCTGATCATTTTGCATCTGAATACTTGACTGAAATTACACTTTTCCAAATTAGAGGGAACAATTTAAGTGAGTCCCACAGTTTTGTTTCATGTGGAAAATTGTCATGTCGAAATTTGTGTGGATGTATACATATATAGAATGTGCAGAGTTTGCTGTAAGGTAGAATGAATACATGCAAAATCTATAGCTGAATAGTTTTGGAGAGTGTTCTTTCTTAGCACGGGTGTGGCACAGTATTTAAAAATCAGCAAATATTGTGTAATCTAGTTGAGTGGTTATTAGTGCTGTTTTTAGGTGAGGAGGCCTGTAATTACATGGTGATTGATTTCTTTCTGTTGCATCATAGACCATGTGATGAATTATTATTGCTATGAAAAATAAAGTGTAAATTGATTGTAGAATTGATAGTAGAATGTTTCCACAATGGCTCAACACCTGTAGTTCTTTGAAAATTTAGCTGTATTGTGACATTTGAATTAATAAATAAAGATTTCCTGAAATTTACACTCATGTTTGTTGTACCTTTAATATGTCTGATGCCACGGCAGGTGTACAAAGCTGGATGGAAGTGTTTCTCTTCAGGTGCTTTTTGTGCACTTGTAGATAGCAGAGAAATGACATGCATAGATACTAAAACATGACAAACATAAATTTGAATTTTAAATCCTTTATTACATACTGCCTGGTGCTATAGTTATTGATGTATGGATTTCATCGTGCCTGCTAAATTAGAAGTTTCTTGGGCATCGGGACTGTAAGTCGCCATCATATTGTATGTTCATGTTGCATATGTGTGTATTTTGAAGATTAACATATTAATAAAAGGATGTATATATATTTCATTTCTTTCACTTCAGGGACTTATCTAGTGGATGAGGGGAACCTTTAGGCATCTAATCTAATTAGGAATCTAATTCCTGATGCCTAAAATTAACTTTTTATACTGGCTGCAAATTCTAAACAGCAAAATTTCTCAAACATGATTAGGGCTTTTTTTTTTTTTTTAACCAATTCAAATAATAAAAATAATGGTTTACTGCCTTGAGTTGATACAGTATGTGCTCTTGTTACATGACTGCCACTTCGGGTAATTTCAGAAGGGTGAAAGAATATATTTATCTGAGGTCTTTCCAGGCCACGTAGACAAATTTGATTTTTGTATTGTGACACAATTTATTTAGAAGAAAAATGGAGTGTATGTGTTTGTACAGTTGTGAAAAAGCAAGATTCCAGAAGTACGTCATTAGTGGAAAGGAATCAGGTCATATCAAAAATTGTACTTATCTGGTCTTATCTTGTGACTAAAGAGTGACAAAATTCACAATTTGGTTTAAATGGCTTGTTTTGTAATGGAAGGTGTGCTGCTGAGGATCCCATTAAATGCTAAAAAAACACAAGGTGAATTCTGGGACAGTTCAAATCAGGCTTCATGTGGGAGTCCATAATGAAGCTGTTTGAAATTTCACCAAAAAAATGCAGCACAAAACTTTGGCTGGCGATTTTGACCACGCAGTATTCATCCATCAAGAAAGAATACTGAAAATCAGATTGCATCTGAAGGAGTCTTCTCAGGACATGTGTGGATGACTCTTGGTACTATAATTGTGTTTACCATCATAGACTTCTGTCCATAGACCTTGATCCATGATACGTTTTTGTTTTTTAACTCACTAGGTGAGAACTCACAACATTTTGAAAGTCAGAATTTGTTTTTATTAACTAAATGGTTCCAGAGATCAGGCATTAACCTTTTTCCTTCTGATAAATTACAAGTATTTTCATTGTAAAACCAGTTTTTTTTGTTTGTTTTTGTTTGTTTTTTTGCGGTACGCGGGCCTCTCACTGTTGTGGCCTCTCCCGTTGCGGAGCACAGGCTCCGGACGCGCAGGCTCAGCGGCCATGGCTCACGGGCCCAGCCGCTCCGCGGCATGTGGGATCCTCCCAGACCGGGGCACGAACCCGTGTCCCCTGCATCGTCAGGCGGACTCCCAACCACTGCGCCACCAGGGAAGCCCTGTAAAACCAGTTTTGATCAAAATCAGTTACGCTTTCTTGGGATTAGGGTTAGTATAGCGCTTAAGAGTATGGACTCTGGAGACAGGCTGCCTGTGTTCAGCGTGGTGGCGATGCTGCTTGTTGGTGTGGCCTTGAGCAAGTTTTTTCACTACCTTCGTTCCCCAGTTTCCTCATCTTCAAAATGGGGTTCATATAAGTACTACCTCATAGGGTTGCTGTGAAAAGTAAGTGTAAAGCACTTAGCACACTGTTCTGCAGAGTTAGCTGAAAAAATACTAGCTGGTGCTTGACTCAGTGGTGTGAGGTGTAGTACATTAGAGGTGAACCATTAGACCACTCAGATGCTTTGTTTCTTTCCTTTGGAGGCTATTAAAACAGTGAAATTCTTTGTGATGCTGGCTATTGGACTCATCTCTGCTGTTAGGTCTTGGAAGGGGGAAGCACTTTTGTTTTAATTTTGGATCATCACACAGACATCTGGTTATCACTTATGGCAGATGGATTCAGTAAAAAGAGACATCTCTGTTTCTTGGAAAAGGACGGCCAACAAAGCCCGGTCTGGCACCATGTTGCAGCTATTGAAATGCTATTTCCCTGTGGACTTCACTGCTTGTTTAGTTGTGTGGTACTTCTGAATAAAAGGAATAGACCCCAGTGGTTTCATTTAGCAGAATTAGCCCTTTTTTAGAAGACACTGTTTTTTACTTGCATAGCCTTAGGTGGTGGTAAACTTGAAACTTATTGGTGTCATTATCACTTGGGTTTTCTGTGTCACTATAAATGTGCTCTACATAGTAGCTTTCTTGTAATTTTAGAGGTAGCTGAAACTACTGCTGTGCTCCAATAATTCAAGTGGCTCAGGAATGACTGCATACGATTGCAAGATTATTTGTTTATGGTAAGGCTGACACCAAATACTGAGGCTGCCTAGTAGGGGATAACCTGATCATTATAGCTTTGTTTATTAGGCTGCTATTGAAATGGCTAACTTTTTAATGTTAAATCCAAATGTTTTAGTTTAGTTGTGTGGACCTTTGAAACTGTTGACTAGAAAATAAATATTTCTCTTAAGTACAGTGTATCACAAACTGTTCTTTCCTATATTGGCTAATATGTAGGTCTTGGTTTTTAGTTGAAATAATATTTTTTATAAAACATATAGAAGTTTATATAAAACATTATTAAAAGTATGTTTTGCTTTAAATATACAGGGATAAAGTTTTATAATTCTTTCTTCTATATTGTGCAGCTTTTGTTTTAGTTGGTTTTTATAACCACCCCGCCAAGAAGATTGGCAAATATGCTTGTATTTAGAGGCATGACTTCTGTTTTCCTGATTGAAGAGAGTGACATTTAGTTGATACTGTTGATTTCATTGCGTACTAATAACTACATTGGCCAGAATAGATGAGGTATTGATATAATATTGTTAACATAATTCCTGTAGCCATCATGGATTCTGGGTCTAAAAAAATATTGAGATGAGCAAGGAAATGATCATGGCTGTTTCACATATATACTCGCACATGTATATATCCTTTAATTTTAGATATTCTGAGGACTGTATTGGGAGATTTTTAGGACAGCAGGTCTCCAAAGTGTCAATACTGTTGCCCAGAATAAAACCTGGGTGTTTTATTCTGTCTAATACATTGTTAACGTTTCCCCGGTGTTCTTAACACCACCCTTTTTCAGGGACAGGTGTTGCCATCTTTCAGATAAGAAGATAATAAAATCAGTGTGTAACCCAAAAGTGCAAATCTGAAGATGGGCATTTGGTTTATAAGTATGGCCAACACTTATAGACCGTATCATTGTTTGAACCTCTGTTAAGATTCACGATGAACCTGCAGCTTATGTGGAGCAAGAACCTCTCCATTCTTTTTAATTTGCCAGATACTTTTGTTGAACCGCAAACCCTTTTATCTTTCACCTGCTTATGGCTGCAGTGAACCTCTTGGGCATCTCCAGTTTCTTGTATGTATGTGCAACCTAGTGAGGTTGTAATGAGCAACCGTTAATTGCTCATGGGTTGACCACATCCCAGGACGTGGCAGGTTAGGGTGGTGGTAGGAGCCACAGCCATGTTGAAGGCACAGTCACCAGTTCATTAGATCTTCCTCAACACCAACCTGGTGTGCTCATCTCAAAGGTCCACCAGATTGCTTAACTCAGTTCTCTCCTCTTTTTTGTTGTTGGTGGGGGAGGACCTGAAGTAAGGGATGTGATGTGGCTCAACAGTTCACAACTGATAAAAAGCTCTATGAATAACACTTTTTCCATTATCTCAGCAGCATATTGATAATGTAAATCTTTAGAGAAAACCTTTGGCTGGCCAGTAATCTTGAAAATTCTGCTTCAGTGCATAGTGTAAACCTACTTAGGTGATAGTTTAATTTGTCTGTACATTAAGAATGTGTGCCTTTTAGTTACTCTTTGTAGGCTTTTTGTTTAGGGCCTGTTAAATTAGAAGAGTTTCAGATGTCTGAAACTATATTCTTAACTTAATTTGTCTGTATTGTATCCTCACTCTCACTTTGTAAAGAGAGGAATAATGGCTTTATTATCACACCCTGTTTAAAGGATGGTTGTTATGCTGAAGGTAACTGACAGGGTAGCTAGTCTATAACCAGCTTTCATGGAATAAACTTAGGATATGGATGAGTTAGGACCCTTGGGGCTGAAATGGAGAGTGTAGCTTAGGAAAGGGGAACGAGAATATATACCAAAAGTGCTAAGGGTCTGTATGTGTGTTTTAACCAAAATTATTCTTTCCTTACATCAGAACTGTATTATATTTCTGTATTTGTGAAAACTCCTAGAACACAGTTGCCCTTTAGGACTTGGGGGTCTGAACTAAAACCGGTCTATTGAGTTGATGACCAAGTGCCAGCCGCTAAGCCACATTCTAAAGACACACATTTATATTAAATTGTTCTCTTTAAGGAGCATGGTGCCTACAGTCTAGTAGAGTGGACAGTTATAATACAGTCAGTACCCTTACATTTGTTGGGCCCTCACTTGGGGTCTCTTCTGTCAGTGTTGCATGTGGCTGGCTCCTCCTTAGCCTTCCAGATCTCATTTTAAGAATAATTTCTCATCTCTGAGGAAGTTAAGGGACCTTCCTGGATCACTCTAGAGTTTCTCTTTATAACATAGATCACATTCTCTAATTATTTTCATGGCTTGTCCTTTTTCATTGTCTGTTTCTTCCACTGGAATACAACTGCCATGAGGGTTTCTTACCTGACTGTTTTGTTCTGAGCTGTATTCCCAGTGTCTAGCCGTAGTGCTTGGTTCACATCCATTGCATGCTAATGAATACAGTTGTGAGTAAGAGTTTGTTAGTTGAAGGAGTGGGGAAGGGGCATCCTAGGCAGATATAAAATCAGGAAAGGATCAGCTGTTGCAAGAGGAGTGGTAAAAAGTTGTGAAACAGTTAAGGTGCGTTGGAAGTGGAAGATTAGGTTATAAAACTTAATTTGGAGACATGAAACTCACTGCATTCCAAGCTGTCTATGTAAGAGAGCCAAGAGACATTTATTTAAGCAGGGGTGTGGCACAGTTAGGAAGACAATTCTGGTAGCTTATTTGGTAGGTGGACTAAATTGTGGAGACTGCAAGCAGAGAATTCCGCTAGAAGGCTGTAGCCTTAATGGCGCGTGAAAGCCTCATATAAAGCACTGATGCTTGGGATGCAGAAAAGAAGCTAGACGAGAAGCTAACTGAGTGTAGGAGAAAAAGAAGAAATGAAGGATGATTCTGAAATGTCTGATTCAGGTTTGAGAGTGTTGGGTGGTGGCTCCATTAACTAAAATTAAGAATCCGGAGACAGCAAGTATTTCTGAGGGGATTAATTATTAGTGTTGGATGTGTTGGTTTACCTTAATGAATATGCCTAACAGACAGGAATATGGTTTCAAATCTCTGATAGGTCAGGATTGAAGTAAGAGCCATAAATTTATGGGTAGCAGTTGAAGCCTGGAACGCTTAAATTAGAAAGGGATTTAAGGCAGTTGTTTATAACCTTCAAGGATCTTAAACTCATTTGAGAATCTGAAGAAAATAATGGCCTCCTCAGATGTACATCCAAATTTGTGTGGATATGATTTCAAGGGGGTTTGCACCTCTGGAACCAATTGTTGAGCTCTTCAGGGACTGTCGTGGACTTCCCTGAAGAATTTATGACATAAGAGGCAGACAGAGCAGTATTTGAGATGGGGAGAACCTAGGAAAGGTGCCTCAGAAGCCCAGGATAGGGGATGGTGAGGAAGAATCGGGGGAATCAGAGGTTCCCAGGGCTTTATGCTCTGGAGAGGTCCAGTAGGAGGGAGTGTCAGCTGTGACATTGGATTCAGCAATGAGCAGTTCATTTGTAACATTTCATCCCGTGCAGAGGCAGAAGGCAGATTGTGACCATTTAATGCATGAATCCAAGTTAAGGAAACAATGCATGGGAAAGAGTGCAGAAGTCTTGATGTTCTGTATGATAAACAGTCCTGATATGAGAATATAACCCATTTTAAGGACCTGCTGAAAGGGAAATTCCATTATTTTGTTGACCTGTTGTGGCGTTTCAGCCCAGTGGTTCTCAACTGACTGCCCCATTAGAAACAACTTGGAAATGTTTTTAAAATCAGGGCCCTACAAAGGTTAGTTAATCAATATCTTTGGGGCTTGTACCTCTTTATAGCTTTTATTTTGTTTGTTCTGTTTCGGGTTTTTCTTAAAAGTTAAGAACCAATGTTCCCATCAGAAAACCTCCTTATCGCTCTTTTTATGCATCTGTGTTAGAATACTTTCTTTAATTGTACGTTATTGTCAATTACTCAGTTTACTGTTGTGCTAGGTTTAAATCAGTGCCCTTTAGTCCTTCTCACAGACCTTAGTTTCCAATTTAAAAAATTTTGTGGCTTTCTTCTGATCTTCAACCAAGTTCTACATATTTATCTTTTTTGAGTGATACAGCCCTCAATCAGTGAAAGATCTGCCCATTTCTGAGTAAGACAGGAAATTCTTAATGGTGCTTACATGTGGAAAGAGTATTCATTCTGCAGTCCCTTTTGCTTTTATTTAAGTATGTTACATTTTTTACTAAATAGTAAAAACTATTTTTTAACTAGAAAAGTTTGAACTCTGTACACTATTTTCCAAGTAGCTAATTTCATAATCTTACCTTCCTTTTTTTAAAAAATGGCAGTCATGCGTGACCTAGACCTTAAACAGGTTGTCTCCATTAGAGCAGACATTTTATATGAAGGGTAAACTATAAAATCAGTTGAAAGGAAACTGTCAAAATAGGAAATTCCACCTGTTGTGTTTTCAACTTGCAGTGCTTTCTCTGGATTAAATTCTTTTTTTTTTTTTTTACGGTACGCGGGCCTCTCACTGTTGCGGCCTCTCCCGTTGCGGAGCACAGGCTCCGGACGCGCAGGCTCAGCGGCCATGGCTTACGGGCCCAGCCGCTCCGCGGCACGTGGGATCTTCCCGGACCGGGGCACGAACCCGTGTCCCCTGCATCGGCAGGCGGACTCCCAACCACTGCGCCACCAGGGAAGCCCTGGATTAAATTCTTGATGAGCTGTCAGCAGTTCAAGTTTGAATCCTGTGTTCATACCCTTGAAATAAAAATCAGATTATGGAAAAAATTGAACTTTATGCATGCCAACCTTGACACCAACCACAAGCTGAAAGAGGGTTTATTCCGTTTTTTAGCAACCTAATTAATTAATATTTTTACTTGCGAAGAAAATGATAATCTTTAAAAAATTCTGTTGTGTTATTAGCATCAGCTTAATGGCTAGAGTAGTCTCACAAATTGTAGTTGCTTATTATGGGTAACTTAGGGCAAATATTAAGATTCTCTGTAAAGAGACAAACCTCCTCGTTTTTTAAATAATAGCTCATAATATGGGAAAATAGGGATGCATGTAAGACCTTCTGGGAAGAACTGAGGCCTTACACTTAAAATGAACATGATAAATTTACACTTTAAATGAAATGAACAGATGAATGGTTTTGTTGCACTTTAATATTCAGTTTTCCTGTTTTTGCAGGTACCTAGCTAAGTAAATGTTGGCAAAATGTCTGTTTTGTAATTTGTAGTAGACTTGGTCAGACTCTTCTCCCCGTCTCTTCTCTCTCCTTCTCCTCCAGACTCCCAACTCCCCACCCCCCAAAAAACCCACACAATCAACAACTACTTTTTGTTTTGGTTTGAAACGGTTTTGTTGTTGTTGTTTTAATTCACTGTTAAATTTAGTTGTTTTTTAAATACTGATTTCATTTACCAGATACATCAAAATTGTATTCTTTATTTTTACCCTTGCTTTTAGCCCTGAAGCAACATGATCTGTTTTTGTGTTCCAAAGCTGGAGAACCACAATGAATAGCTGGAAATCCTTTCCATTTTTGAACATTTCTCTATCCGTGGAAGATGAAGAAAGGAGATAATTATAGTAACAATAAGAATAGCTAAATTTGAATGCTTACCGTGTACAAGTACTATGCTAAATGCTCTGCATGAAATTTTAGTTTTCCCAACACTTGGCACTAGGTGCTGTTATCTGCCTTATCCTACAGATGTGGACATTGAGGCACAAAGGCGTTAAATAACTTCCCCAAGGTCGCACGACTGATAAGTGGTAGAGTCTGGATTTAACCCAAGTAATCTGCTCCAGAGCCTGTGCTCTTAAAACTTGTGTTTGTGTGTGCATGTGTAGAGATGCTGCTTTTTAATAATCTCAAGCTAACAGTTAACCTCTCATAGACACTTTATTGAATGTGTCTCATGCCTTGGGAACTATTCCAAGACTTGGGTACAAAAATAAGTAAGAATTGATCACGCGTCCAAGGAGCTTATTGTCTACCAAGGAGACAGAAATACAAAATTTCACTGTAGTGTGGGAAAGTGCTGTGTATAGTACAACTAGCAGCATGGCCATGAGACTCGGAGCATTCATCATGGTAATGGATGCTCTGGCTCAGTCTTGGAGATCAGATGTCTTAGTTCCTTTGATTTCTTATTTTACCCATCATGGTTTTAATTACCTTCTGTATGAGGGTTTCCAAGTTTTCACCTCCAGTCTAGACCTAGGCCTGTCCTGAGCAGTGGCTCTTACCTGATTGTCTGTATCTCCTCTTGGATGTCTCACGAGTTCCTTCAAGTTAACATGTCCAAAACAGAATCCTTACCCCTCCTCCTTTTCCCATCTCCCCTTGCAAACCTGCTCTCCCTTCAGTGTTCCTGTCCCAGTAGATAGTATCTTAGGCCACAAACCTAGAGTCATCCTCCATCTCCCTTTTCCTCTTTCCCATATCAGTCACAAAGCTCTGTTCACTCTGCCTCCCAAAAATGTCTCTCTTCAATCTACTTCTTTCCGTCTTCATCCACCCTGCTCCCACGACTGTCCTCTCTCACCAGGACTGCCACACTAGACCCTAACTGAGTTTTCTGCCTGTTCTAACCTTGCAGTCCATTCTCCTGTTACAGAAATGGCAGTGATAGATTTTCTTGAAAAGCAAATACATTATGTCATTTCTTGCTTCTCTTTAGCCCACCATTATCTTGGGATAAACATGAAAATCCTTAACTTGGCCTAGAAGGCATAATTTAACCCCTCCCTGCATCTCCAGCCAGGTCTCATGCCACTTTCCGTCTTCCCACTGTAGCCAGGCTGACCCTTCTTCACATCTGAACACTTCACACTGCTCACTCACCTCAGAGCTGAGAATACCAGCTGTTCCCTCTGCCAAGTCTTGGTCACTGCTGGACCCCCATCTGCTGGGACTGGGCCTGATGCTTAGATTTCCGTTTCATTGTTATAGAATTGATTGAATGAAGGTGATGCTGAGCTATAGAACAAGTAGGAATGAGCTAGGTATAGAAATCAGGATTGATCATTTTTAGCAAGAGGAATAGCATAAGCAAGCAAAAGGCTGATATTTCTTTACATATAAGAGCTTTTTATAAATCAGTAGGATATCTCAGAAGGAAAATGAACAAAGGATATGAGGCAATTAACATAGAATAAATATAAGTATTCATATTTGAAAAGTTCACCTTCATTATTATTCAAGGAAAATCAATTCAATATTGCTATTTTTCTTATCTCAGGTTGTCAAAGGTTTTTATAAAATCCTTTGTTGACTAGATACAACACCATATGCATATGACCTCAAACTTGTTTAATATGCACAGATAAATATATGGATTTAGCAGCCTCAAAACATATAATCTCAATCTTGTTTAATATGCACAGATAAATATATGGATTTAGCAGGCTCATATGCCTACATGAGCATAGAAAAACAGCAGTAATTATCACTGTGGTGAGATTATGGATGACTTTTTTTTTCTTTAAGTATTTCTTATGTAATCAGAAAATGACATGCCATCTTTTAAAATCATATATTAAATCATATATTAAGACCGTGTAATGGAAATACTAAGAAATCTATCCAAAATAAATTTTGCTTTTACATAATAAGGAATCTGTATGCCAGATTTCTCATCTTTGAGTGTGAATCGCCAGATTTCAAGTTGTATTCAGTAAAATACTTTATTAGTTAAAATTAATATTAATGTTAGCATTGACTAATGTGACAACACTTTAATAGAGCATATTATAATTTGTGAGGTGCTCATTAATCCCTCAAATCAATCATATGGTGAGTAAATAGTGTTGTTTGTATTTTGCAAATAAGGGGAGAAACAGTTTAGAGTCAGCCCCTAGTCACATAGCATCCATTAGACATCCAAGATTTCTTACTTTACAGATACATATTAGTACATATTAAAATAGTGAAATTTGGGCTTCCCTGGTGGCGCAGTGGTTGAGAGTCCGCCTGCCGATGCAGGGGACACGGATTCGTGCCCCGGTCCGGGAAGATCCCACATGCCGCAGAGCGGCTGGGCCCATAAGCCATGGCCGCTGAGCCTGCGCGTCCAGAGCCTGTGCTCCGCAACGGGAGAGGCCACAACAGTGAGAGGCCCGCGTACCACAAAAAAAAAAAAAAAAATAGTGAAATTCTTAAGCAGGCTACTGTTTAAGCATTATTAATATGGGGTAAGTATTGATTATGTATTCTTAAACTGCAAAATACTTTTTTATACTGGAACTTTTTCATGGCAGTGTAAACCATTGAGTTATCTTTCCTTAAGCAGTCATTTTCAGAAAATCAGCATCATTTAAATCTTCCTCCACCACCTTTTAGGCATCATTACAAATATGTTCATTGATTAAAACATATTAATATACTCCTCTTTACTATTTTTTTTTAATAGATAGTTGCTGGCAACCCTCAGAGTTGTTTAAAAAACAGTATCTTTCTCTGTAATAACCTATATGGGAAAAGAATCTGAAAAGGAATAGATATACGTAAAAACTAAACTAACTAAACAACAAACTAAATCACTTTGCTATACCTCTGAAACTAACACAACATTGTAAATCAACTATGCTCCAGTGTAAAAGAAAAAATAAAATAAAAACAGTATCTTTGTAATTCTCTTAATGTAGATTTTTAAAAATTGTACTAACCATTTTGCTACCAGTCTTCAGAATTGGTATTTAGATTAAGTCAGAGATAGAAGGTGGAGACATATGTAATGAAGATAGTTTAACTTTCTGTTTAACTTAATGCAGTGATGGTTTTGTACATCAAATACTTTTGCTTTTATTTAAGCATTTAACAGTTTTATATGAGTGGTATACTACATAACCCTTTCCTTTGGAATATACAAGGGTTTTTGTGCCCAGGCATACTGTTAATAAAACTTTCTTTCTTCATGTGGCTAGACCACAAAAATGCCAACCCCAAGGACTGTTGGTATAAAGTATAAGCTGTTGGGCCATGCAGAGAAATGTCTTCATGATACGATGTCACCATGCCAAACAAAGAATTTGCAATTTGGTCATCTGCCTCCGCCGTTGCCCCTCGGTGCATCTTTCTCCCTTTACTGCCCGTTTGAACACGAATGCTTGTTGAAGGGAAGGTGGGAAGTTCAGAATTGGGATGTTAATTTAACTAACCTAACATAATAGTTCTAGAATGAAAATTGAAATTTAGTATGTAATTCTAGTATGAAATTTAGTATGTAAATTTGTCTATAGTATGTCTGCATGTAAGATGTTGGAATCCTGGGATTTGAGAATTAGATGGCATCTTAGAAACCATCTAGTGGCATCTTCTACCTAATAAGAGAATCATTCTATAACATTCCTAACTTGGTTAAGTATTTTGCCCTACCTCCCCTTTTTTGGGACACTTACCTTCTGTTGAGGCTTCTGCTTTGCAGGTATTTGCTTTTTGGTGTGGCTTTATGAGGCCTGCTTCCGTGCGACTTCATTTGGATCTTTCAGTTTCCTTTTTATTCAGACATTTGAGAGCAACTGCTATCTTTCCTTTCTTGTGCTAAATGTCCTGAGACTTTCCTCATACAACTATTTTTATATCTCATGCCATCCTACTTCCCTCTGGATATCTGGATATCAGTGCCCTCTTTAAATGATAAGGTCAGGATATTCTAGATGTTTTAGTAGCAAAGAGGCTAGTAATTCCTTTGCTCTGAATAGTCCTTTCTAACCTAGTTTTTCTTTTTTTTGTAAGTAATATAATTAAAATCCATGTTGTCTTAGTGTGACTTACTGTAAGGAAATTCTTTTTTTCTTTTAAAACAGCCTTTAAAAATTATTGTGGAAATTTTTAGACAGAAATGTCGGGAGAGTAGTGTAACGAATACACATATATCCTATCACCTAGATTTAATCATTAGTAAGAGATGAGGCAGTAGTATGGTACTTTTTTGTCTTAAAATAAAATTATACCTACTATCCAGATTCATTCTGTACCTCAGAATAGATTGTCCAAATTTGTTTGGTTCCTGTGGTAAGATTCCAGATAATGAGGGACTCATCTGAAACTTTATCCAGATCTATTTGTTACCGAGTTCAGACAGTGGAAGATTCCTGTATCTTAAATTACAGACATGGCATTTCCCCCGTGAATATTTCAATATGCATGTCTGAAAAATAAGCATAATTGTCTACATGACCACTCTATTATTTCACCTAACAGAATTAACAGTAATTCCCTAATGTCATCTATCATACTCAAATTTCCTCTTATAACTGTTTTGTTCAAACCAGGAACCAATCAAGGACCATGATATACAGATGTTTTATTCACTTTATTTATTTTTTTATTGGAGTATAATTGCTTTACAACGTCGTGTTAGTTTCTGCTGTACAATGAAGTGAATCAGGTATATGTTTACATATATCCCCCCCTCTTGGACCTCCCTCCCACCCCCGCCTCCCACCCATCTAGGTCATCACAGAGCACCAAGCTGAGCCCCCTGTGCTATACAGCAGGTTCCCACTAGCTATCTGTTTACACATGGTAATGTATTTGTGTCAAACCTAATCTTCCAGTTCATCCCACCCTCCCCTTCCCCCCCGCCCAGTGCCCACACGTCCATTCTCTATGCCTGCGTTTCTGTTCTGCCCTGCAGATCCGTTCATCTGTACCATTTCTCTATATACCACATATATGTGTTAATACACAGTATTTGTTTTTCTCTTTCTGACTTACTTCACTCTGTATGACAGACTCTAGGTAAAAATGTGAGCTTTACATTTATTAGCACTAAATTTTATTTTATCGCTGTCGCCCCATTGCACTAGTGTAGGGATCTGCACACTTTTTCTTAAAGGACCAGATAGTAACTATTTTAGGCTTATAGGTCATTTGGTTTTTGTCACAACTACTCAGCTCTGCCACAGAGTCATTATGTAAACACATGAGCATGGCTGTGTTTCAGTATGACTTTTTTTTTTTTTTTAACAAATCAGGCCCTGGCCCATTGGTTGTAGTTTGCTGACCCCGGCCTAACCTCTTATGATCTCTGTTTTTTTCTGTTAATGTGACTGTTCTCAATTCACTAAATCATACTATCTGGTTGCGATATTCTACTACCTGTGAATTCATTAAACAGTTATAGCTACCATTTAGTGAACACATGCTGTATGCTGTGTATTTGACATAAATAATCATATTTAATGCTTAAAAGCACCCGGGGAGATGCAGTGATGTTATCGCCGATTTTCAGAAGAAAAAATTAAGACTTAGAAAGAGGTCAGGTAACTTACCCAGTATCACACACCTAAATGTAAACACTAAGTCACCCTACCCTTTTGTAAGGTTTATGCTGTACTATTAAACAGATATGAAAGAAGACCCTCTTTCTAAAAGGCTTTTGTCCATCTTAGTCCTAGGCATGTGTTGAGAGACGATCAAGTAATCTGTTGGGATCAGGAACACAAAATGTCTCTTTCCTAAGCTGCTGTTTTGGGGGCTTTATAAAGAATACGAGGTTAGTTTGGATGGCGTACCTTATTTGTAGAAGAATGATCTCTAGGACACCACCTGGGTTCACACTGTGTTTGCAGTTGTACTATATCCAGTCTTTCCCTCCTTCTGCCATTTCTCAATCATGGACAGTAGTTCCGTGGTTAAACCTTTGAGGACCCACACCCACAGTATCCTCAGATGCAACTTGAGTACACTTAAAAGTAGCTGGAATCTACTTTTCTGTATTCTCATGTTTATTTTATTCTTTTGGCTTTTAGTTAGATTTTTAGGGTTACTTTTGCATTGTTTTTATAACAGTGTTTATTGTGCCCTTTTAGTTTAAAATGTCTTTCCTGGTGTGGAAAATTTTAAATGTAGTAGTCTCGGATGTAATTTGTCTTAAAAACCAGGAGGTGGCGATGTTTTCCAGGTGATGCTTTAAGGTTGTAATTGGAATACCACTGGACAGAGGATCTAACTTGTCCATAAAAGTCAGTGAGCAGGGAAGAAGCTGTTTCAACTGCAATAATGCATTTTAATACAGTGCTAGAAATATGTTATTTCTTGAAGTAGGACAGCTTCAGTTTTCAACTTTGCTTTTTATTAGAAGGAAATATTTGACAAGCACATGTTAGGCATTTACTTGAGAAACAGGACAAAACACATTATTAAACCATGTCTTAATATTAGGCCTTGGGCAGTGGGGAAATTACCAAAGTCACTCTGTTGCCAATTCTCTGAATAGAATAATTGTTAACATTTTGGCATTTTTAGTACATACAGAGATATATAAACCAAAATGAACTCTATCAAACATATATTTATTTTTTACATTATGAACCTCCGTCTACATCCATGTAGTTGTAATTTATAAAGTCTGTTCAGTAGTCTGTTATATGAGACTGCTATACTTTATTTAACCAATCCCTTCTAGATGGGCACGTAGGTTTCTGTTAACAGAATTGCAGTGTATATAATCTTATTTATACTTTGCTCAGTTGAATAATTTCTCAAGATGCATTCTTAATGGTTGACTGCAATTCATCATATACACATATTTTTAATTATTTGAATACACACTGCCAGATTATCTCCTGTAGAAATTGTTCCAAATTAGAAGAGAATGCTGGTTTACTTACATCTTCATCAGCAGTGTTTGATGCTTACCAGTATAAATAGTGGTATCTCATTCTTTTAAGTTAGCACTTCCTCATTACCAGTAAATTTAAAAACTATATATGTCTAAAGGCAAAGAATTTCTAAATAAATAGCTAATTAGTCTAAGAAAAATAATAATGGAAATGTAAATATTGTTAGAATCAAGGGATAATGGAAACATAATATATCCAACTTCAGATGTACCGAAAGCACTTGGTTATAATCGCCTTAAATGTTCATACGAGAATAGAGAAAAAGTTCAAAACTGAAGTATTAAGCATCCAACTTACTTTCTAATATAAGAAATTAGGAAAAAAATAGATCTGTAGAAGGAAGGAAATAATGAGCATAAGGCAAAAAATTTAATAAAGAGGATCAACTAACTGCCAATAATTTGTTCTTTGAAGAAACAAAAAATAGAAAGACTTTTCAGCAAGATTGATGATAGGAAAAAAAGCAGGGATAAATGATACTATGATGAAAAAGAGATAAGTGTACTAAAGTTGAGTTTTTAAAATTTGTAAGAAAACCATGAAAAATTGTATGCCATAAAATTTTTAATTTTAGAAGAAATGCAAAATGTCCCAAGAAAATTTAATTTAGGAAAACTGATTAAAGAAGAAATAGAAGACATCAAATGTCTTAAAACTCTTAAATTGAATTAATCTTTTAAAGTCCCCCAAGGAAACAAGAAACAGGTCCACACAATTTTCAGATAAGGTTTTCTAAAACTGTCTTCCAGAGAATTTTTTTAAAAAAAAAGAAGAAGAAACCTCACTACAAGTAACTCAGTTTCGTTTCTTTTTATGGCTGAATAATATTCCATTGTATATATGTGGCACATCTTCTTTATCCATTCATCTGTCAGTGGACACTTAGATTGCTTCCATGTCCTGGCTATTGTAAATAGTGCTGCAGTGAACATTGTGGTACATGACTCTTTTCGAATTATGGTAAGTCAGCAAGAGAAAAATAGTATGTAAACACATATATATGGAATCTAAAAAAAAAAAACGGTTCTTATGAACCTAGGGTCAGGACAGGAATAAAGACGCAGATGTAGAGAATGGACTTGAGGACATGGGGAGGGGGAAGGGTAAGCTGGGACAAAGTGAGAGAGTAGCACTGACATATATACACTACCAAATGTAAAATCGATAGCTAGTGGGAAGCAGCCGCATAGCACAGGGAGATCAGCTCAGTGCTTTGTGACCACCTAGAGGGGTGGGATAGGAGGGATGGTGGGAGGGAGACGCAAGAGGGAGGGGATATGGGGATGTATGTATGCATATAGCTGATTCACTTTGTTAAACAGCAGAAACTAACACAACATTGTAAAGCAATTATACTCGAATAAAGATGTTTAAAAAAATAAAAACTGAAAAAAAAAAAAGAAGAAACCAACCTAACTTGTATAATAAGTCTAGTGTCACCTTGATACTCAAACCAGATAAAGACAGTCCAAGAAAGGAATATTATAGGCAAATTCTACTTACAAACATAGACATATCAATCCTAACTGAAATATTAGCAAACCAAATCCATCAATGTATTTTTTTTGAAAACATGACTTACTGGGTTCAAGGATGTAATACATATGTCATAACTTTAAGAGGAATATATGAGAATGATAAAACAATTCAGCGAGAGTAGAGATTTTCTCCAGAGGGAAGGAAGGAGCATGTAATTTGGGAGAAGTGCATGAGGAGACATCAACTGTATTGTAAATTTTATTTTTTAAGCTGGGTGGTAGGTACATAGATGTTCGTTTTTGCCATTTATGTATCTTCAGTATTTCATGTTACAGTGTCAGCAGGCTTAACAGCTTTGTAAGTTTAAATGCCACTCTAAAATACTATTCTTTTTTGTGGAGTTGCTTAAACACATTTCCCTTGGAACTGTACAAACAAGTTTAAAAAGTTTTATGTGTAAACCATCATGAAATATAGTAAAGTGTACTACATATGCATTTTCATGGATATTATATTAAGGGAAAGAAAAAGACTCTTAGCTCTTCTTCATTTATATGAAAATGAGTGGCTTTGGAAGTAAAGTTTCAGACTTGCTTTTAGTTTTTAAAAAGTTTTTCCATGCCTAGTATTAAAAGAAATAGTTTGGAATTCTAGGTGGATGAGAAATTTAATATAGGCTGAAGACTGAAATGTTGGATTTTCTAGCATTCATTCACCAAATAGTAAGAGAACATTTACTATGTGCCAGATATGGTGCTGAGCCATGGGTGTGTACAAACATTTAAGATGTAGTCTTTGACTTTCAGAATTTAGTAGGTGAAATAAATGGTCCAGATGTTTAACTGTAGGTACCATAATAGTTACAAGCAATTTGGAATATTTCTTCCCTAGTGGGAATTAATTGTCCCCATGTTTTTTATAGTTGTGTGTGTGTGTGTGTGTGTTTAAAAAGTTATGTGTGTGTGTTTTTAGGAATAATCTAAGCCTTTTGAACTACTTTAAGAGGTAATCAATTCATTCCTCTTTAATGCTGACAATAAAGTTTCCTCAGGTAGAATTTTTTACCCATTGATAAATGATTTAGCTTCACTCAGAATTGAAAGGGGTATGATGCTCTGTAGAAGTTGAGATTTGTCTCTTTCACTGGATCGCCATTTGAATTATCCTATTTAAAAGTGATATGAAATGCTTTAGCTTTAAGAAGTTAATCTTTGTTAATATTTAGTACTACTCTTGTTTTACAAGATAGATAACTGCAAACGGGCCTTTTTTTTTGGTACTGCTTGAAAAAGGTGGAATCTTTCATGTAGTATGCCTTGCCTCTTTTTTTTTCTTAAGTACTGACTTCTTCATATTTTATCCTTGATTTAAAACCTATTAAAGCAATGATATATCTTCTGAGACTGTTTGACAGCTTACTCATATAAATATGAATACTTCCTAACGTGATGATCTATGCCCATGACTTCATTTTTAGAATTTAAGTTGCTTATGTATAGAAACAATCATCAATTTTGAATTAATTGCAAATTATTTAAGGCTTCTTTGCATTCTCAAAGATTTGCTTTACCCCTTCTTTCTTGACTTATTTTTTACCTTATATGTTATCCTTGTATTCTCTCCCAGACAGTTCAGCAGTTTAATACTCAGAGTAGATCTGAGTCAATTTGTTTTAGCCTGTTTGTTGTAAAAAGTCTATGTGAAACAGTAAATTTGACATAGTTTCTTCATATGTAATTTCTCTGTTAAGTAGTGCTTTTTTGTGGCCTCTTATCATGGGATGTGTGTCAGTCAGGCTGCATATAACTAAAGTCCACCATGGGGCCTTAAGATAGAAATTGATTGAATTTTTTTTATTTGGACTCTTGGCTTCTTCATTTTTTAGTCATATAATAACTTGAATCCTTAGTCATATAATAACTTGAATCTGTATAAAGAATCCTAGCTCATTTTCATATTGTGGCTTCAAGGAATTGTAAAGATAATTATAATAGTATTGTTACTATTTTCTGATTTTCTCTTTGTGGGGTAGGTAAGCTGAATTACCATTACTTATTTTTTAAGATGTGGAAACTCAGAGGATATTTTATCTGGACATGGATCATGTGCTTAGTAAAAACAAGGGCTTGTTCTTGTTTGTTTATAGAAATTCGAATTGAAAAGATATATATTTTGGAAGATTGGGATCTTGATAAAAATGCTATTGTGCTAAGTAACTGTTAGAGCTCCCCCATACACACACAGGTTTGTGAGCTCCTCCAGGACAAAAGACCTTGCCTTATTCCTTTTTTCCTCCAGTATCCTCAGTGTATGGAGGTGTTCAGTAAGTGAATAATGAATGAATGACTAGTAAGTGAGAAAAGTCTGTTAATAAATGTTATAATTAATATTGCTGCCTCTTTAAACTTAAGTCAATGGCTCTACCCAAAATAGCGGAAAAGCAGGTCATTCTTTTTATAGCCCTTGCAGGTTGTATGAGGTGGGTTATAGTACCATTAATGGTTGGACATTGGGACCACAAAGTCCAGCCCTTGAACATGGTGTAAACGGAGAATGGCCATAACTGCCATACGCCTGGAGCATGGTGGTTGTAAAGGCGAGTTGCTGCAGTTACGTCTGGCAAGCTCCTGGCGTGTAAAAGTTACTGATTAATTTTAAGGAATGAAAGTTGGGTCCAGATTTGGAAGGATTTTATATGACATGTTGTCTTTTAAAAAGTGACATTTTTCGTGGGGAGAAGAAAGGATATGATTTGATTTGAGTACCATTTGAACAATAAGTAATGAGATCAACTTCTTGCATTTTAGTTTTCAAGATTACTTGTGAGCAGTATATTAACAAAACATTTGAGTTTAATTATTTTATTTTGTTTTATTTCTCAGGATGTGATCTTCGTGGTGGGAAGCTAAGTTTTTAAACTACCCCAATGGATGCAGACAGTGATGTTGCACTGGACATTCTAATTACAAATGTAGTCTGTGTTTTTAGAACAAGATGCCATTTGAACTTAAGAAAGATTGCTTTGGAGGGAGCAAATGTAATTTATAAGCGTGACGTTGGAGTGAGTATCTGAATTTTGTCGTGTGTGCTACATTAGCCCAATTTTATAGTGCTGTGAAGATACTAAGTAAACAATGATGACACTACCTTATGCATTTATTATAAAAATTAAGAATGTGTATGAAGGCTCTGTTTAAGCTCTAAAAATCAGATGCCAGTATACCTTGATAAATTTTCATTAGTTCTTCATGCTAGAAACTAAGTAAAGATGAATTAAACTCAATTAAAGATTTCAGTGAATCACAATGAAAGGTTTTCAGGTTCATCAATAATGCCATCTTCACTTTAAAAAAGGAGCAAATATATCTGCTAAAAAGAGAGGAAGAGGCTTATGCTGCGTTGGAACTTTAGCATGCCATATGGTAGAGAAGTCATTTTTTCTAGGAAGGTTAACTGAAAACTGAGTTGATGGACGAGCTGGTAGTGCAAGACAGTTAAACGTAGAATAACCTCAATGTTTCTCAGCCACAGCCACTTAACGTATGAAATTTTATAATGTATTTTAGCTCAGATTTTATTTTGCATCTGTGGTAAATTTTGTCTCCCCAGATTTAATAGCTTTCTAGTTTGATAATATGGCATATGACAGAGAAAAGAAGGAACTAAAAATGTAACAAGAGTTTTAAGAAGAAATGTCTCATTCATATATTTGTTATGTATTCAGTAAACATTTATCTCTTTTATACATAATGGCCATATAATAAATATTGCCATAAATGAAAAGCTGCAGTGAAAATTTAAATTCACTTTTTATCTTGGACCTTAGTCCTTGACCTATTTATACTCACACTGTAGGTAATTTCTTCTAAACCCATAGCTTTAAGTGCCTTTCGTTTCTAAGGAATCTAAAATTACATCTCCAGCTCCAGCATTCCTCCTGCATTCAGGATTTGCACATCGACCTTGAATATGTAATGGGCATCTCAGCTATAAGATACAGTATAAAGTAGTGGTGGGCACCAAGAAGCAGAGAAAAGCAGGGTTAGAAATCAGGGAAGGGTGAAGGGATGGAATGATCAGGGAAGGCCTCTCTGTGGAGATGACATCTGGTGAGAGACCTGAGTGAAGGGAGAACATTGAAGGAAGAATATTCCAGATGAAAGTAAGCTAGGCAAAGCTCCTGAGGCGTGGACAAGTTTGGCATGTTTGAGGATGTGTGCAAATTGCAAATTTCAGTTATGTGAACAGAATGGAACGAGAGTTGGAGTGTGTACATCCTTGTGGTACATTGATTTCAAGTATACAGTGAGAGGTTTATACAGGCCTTGAATTTTTAATTGATTAAATGTCCTTTTGGATTAATACGTTCTTTGTGTTCAGCGTGGTTCTTGATTTCAGAATGAGTGATTTGGAGAACAGTTATTTCAGTCTTGGGTAAGCTTGGCATAGTATTTAAACATGAAATGGCCACATAGAGTAGAACCGTGTGTGCAAATCAACACTTACTGTGTTATCAGGTTGTTGGAGTTCTGGTTGTCTTTTTTTGCAGAAAGTATTAATGAAGCTTAGAAAGCCTAGAATTACAGCTACGATTTGGTCCTCAGGAAAAATTATTTGCACTGGAGCAACAAGGTAAATGTTACTTGGGTTTTCAATTTTCATTTTTTAATTTTCCCCTCATGGGAAGGACATATTTCTAGACTTAAAAACAAAATCACGTGTACAGTTTGTTGTGTTCCTCAGTATAAAATTTATTTCCTGTGTAACTGATCGTCTCTTTCTTTCTTTCAAACCACAGTGAAGAAGAAGCTAAATTTGGTGCCAGACGTTTAGCCCGGAGTCTCCAGAAACTAGGATTTCAGGTAACGTTTTCAAAAGCTATCCGAGCTGCAGGTACTCAAGGATTTATTTTTGTAAAGTTAGCATTTTTTTTTTAACGGACTAAAGAAATCTCCACAGAAAGTCCTCTTATGATTGACCTTTTTCTACATTGTATAATACCGTCCTTCAACACAAAAATTTAGTGGCAGACCTTGCCCGTGTGGGTATTTGTCAGGAATCCTGGCTTTCTCCCAAATCCTTTCCCCATAGAGAGAGAGACTTGTTTCCTTACAGATTAACTGCCTTTTCAACTCTTTACATTTTTCACTTCTCACAAAAAAAAAAAAAAAAAAAAAAAATTCTGTTTTTGATCATCACAAGAATGCTGTATCAGGATGATGAGCGAGAGCTGCAGGACCCTGTTGACACGTACACACTGGTTAGCAGGCTCTCACACTTGTAAAATGACTGTTACTAGCAGGCCAGCCTTATCAAATGTGATTTTGTAGAGTCATGCATTTGAATAAAATTAATACATATCCTGGACTTGCTAGGTCACTTGGAAGCGATGAGTAAATGAAAGAAAAAGATGAGCTGTGGCTCCTGAACAGGCGGGCCTAGGCAGTTTGGGATTTGGGTGGGAGGCGATGAGAGGTTGAGTTTCTTTCTGATGACTTCAGTCTCCTCTGAGGTGGAAGGTGCTAGGAAGGCACTGAGGTGCTGGAAGGGAGTACAGGTAGAGAGCCATGATTGACAGCGGGGCCACTGTGCACGTTTTGTGACTTTCTCCCACTGCCTTGTGCCGGTACTGAGTTGGAGGATAGCTCATCCAGGTTTGTGGTTTTACTAGGGACAGTTGAAAAGACGACAGGGTAAAACCATTAACATCTTGGTAGGAGTGGCTGAAGTTATAATATTGAGAGGACATTATTTTCAGCCTTGGAGCCTCTTTTCTTAGCATAATATTAGAAATGTTGAGAGAAATCCCAGTGAGTTAAAAAACACGATTCTATCACACTGTTCCTCATTTTGTCCCCCAAAAGAAACAAACATCTAACTAAACTCGCAGCAATGCCATTTTACCTGACTGCATATAAGAAAAAGTCAGGCGTTTGGAGCTCAGTGTCCAGTACTTTCTGAGTTTTAAGTGATGGCTTTGCATTCTGACACTTCAAGGAGGACTCTGCTTTAATTTTTTCCTCACTGTTCTCCCTCTTATCCCAGTAGATTAAATATTAAATGGGTTTAAAGTATTGAAAAATTAAACTGAAATAAGATTCAGAAGACCCCAGATGTAGCGCTTTGATCATGCAGTTATCTCAGGCATTGTTTATTTTTTTAATGAAGTTTTTGAGCCTTTTCCCCCCTTTAATTATAGCATTAAGGAGTCCCCGATAACGTAAAACACTAAATCCATGCTTTAAATGTTTTTGTTTATCTTGTTTGTTCTTATATTTAAGGATTACAATTCAATGATTAAGATTGCCATGATGAGCAGATTTTTTTGTTTCAAAATAATTCATTCATTTTACTTCTCTCCTCAAGGTAATATTTACAGATTTTAAGGTTGTTAACGTTTTGGCAGTATGTAACATGCCATTTGAAATACGTTTGCCAGAATTCACAAAGAACAATAGACCTCATGCCAGGTAGGTCTTTGAAGAATCAAGATAACTTAGCAAATTTGAAGTTACTTGTCCAGCTATAAGTATTTATATTAATTTTGGCTTTTTTTTGCATAGTTACGAACCTGAACTTCATCCTGCTGTGTGTTATCGGATAAAATCTCTAAGAGCTACATTACAGATTTTTTCAACAGGAAGTATCACAGTAACAGGTATTTTATGATATTGAAACCAAGCTTGTCAATTATGGATTGAATGAGATAAGAGGTGTCCGTACCAAAATAGAGATAAAGTCTGCTTTGTCCCTTTTAGCCACTTCTGCCCTTCTAGGGGAACCAGTCTCCTCACTTTTAACACAGTAGATTAGTTTAACCTGCTTTTATATGTATACTATTTTGTGTCAGTCTTCTTTATCTTCATCATAACCCTAGTGAGATTCATCTGTATTGCTGCATGTAGCTGTAGATCAGCCATTCTTACTGCTATTTAGTACCCAGTACGTGAATATATTGCTCCATGGACATTTGGATAGTTTTCAGTTGGGAATTTAAAATATTCTAGTATGCATTTTTATATATGATTTTTAAGTTTATGACATCTTGCATTTAAAATACTCAAGAGAGGGCTTCCCTGGTGGCGCAGTGGTTGAGAGTCCGCCTGCCGATGCAGGGGACACGGGTTCAATGCCCCGGTCCCGTGAGATCCCACATGTGGCAGAGCGGCTGGGCCCATGAGCCATGGCCGCTGAGCCTGCGCGTCCGGAGCCTGCGCGTCCGGAGCCTGTGCTCCGCAATGGGAAAGGCCACGACAGTGAGAGGCCCGCATACCGGAAAAAAAAAAAAAAAATACTCAAGAGAAACCCATTCTATGAACTTCATAGAGGTTTTACATGAGCAAAATATTACATGAGCAAAATATTCATATATAATCGGTACCTATTTGGTATGTTTTATGTGTATTTTGTTATATCTTTTGAATTGTTTTAATTACTTGGAAGGGGTAGTTTCAGAATACTAGGTAGGCATAGATGTCCAAGGGTAGTATTAGCATGCAGGATGATTTTTTTAATGGTACTATGGTTATAAATTGTTCAGAGACATTACTTGAGAGTCAGACCCAACCTTTGGCGAAACTGAGTTAAGGAAAATTTCTGTAGTGTCCTTGAATTTTCTTTTTATTCCTTCAATCCTTAGAGGAAAATAAAAATTATTGACACCTGTAAGCCTTCAACAAAAAAGCTTTAGTTCTGATTCAGCCATGGATTTTCACATCTTCCTTGGAGACTTAAAGGCTCTTGCCAGAGTCATGCCTGAATCTTAAAAATGGGGGAGCAAGTCCATTTCTTTCCTTCTTTGGACTCTCTGTTTCTACACTTTGGAGCCCAGACCTTACAGAGGCCTCCAAATCTATTGACAAGTCCCTACTAAGTATGGAAGAAAATAATGCATATGTAAGATATATATTAAGTTAATAGATTTAAACAACACAGTAGCAAACTGAAGACCATTGACCTGGTTAATTAGTATGCATTACATATTAACCTCTGGAATACCCTATGAACTGTTAATTCAGTGGACATATACTGAGTGGTTCCCATGGGCAAAGCTCTACTCTGTGGAGGGACTGAGGTGAGTCAGGAAGGATCGGCCTAGGGTAAGACGTGGTCAGTACCTTCAAAGGGTCCACAGTGGATGCATATGTACGTTTTTTAGGATCTTTCGAAAGGTAAGTTTACGTTAGTAGAAAAAACGTATTTATTCAGAATAAGTTTTATAAAAATATTTTTTCATTATCCTTTTTATATATTTTTTTAGCTATTTAGATGAAAGGCTACACATTTTTAAAGTCCTAGCATTATATAGATTAATTAATACGTAACATAACCTCATCCCTGGTGCTTTTTTTTTTAACGGGCAGAGTAAGCTGTAAGGGTGAATGGCCAGATTAGTAGTAAACATGTGAGTACCAAATAGCAGTAAATTTGTGGGGATGTTTAGACCGTGCAGTTTATAACGGCCCTCTGGTTTCCCAACGCTCTGGTAGCAGCTTTGTTTAGCTCTGCCGGGTCCCTCGATACTCCTGTGAGCTTCAGTCGTAGCCTAACCAAAACCCAGGCTACAGTGACCAAAAGCACAATAGCTGTGTAGTCCCGCTTGTTACTCCTTCCTTTAATAAGCGTATTATAGTACTTTGTGATTGTCTGTGTGTTTTTTTTATATACTCCCTTTTCACAATGGTGCCCTAAAACAAGATGAATATCATCATTTTGTGTTTGATTCCCTTTAAATGTCCATAAAAAAGTCTTATTCTCTTGGTTCTTGCTGTGACTGTGTGTATAATTATGTAAGTGTAGATTTTTTTTTAAACAACCTGATAAATTCTAAAGTACTTGGTTATTTGTAATTCTGGGAAATCAGCTTTTCCTAGTGCTCTTTTGCCTCTTCTTACCCCTTCCTCCACTGTGTTGTTACAGGGCCCAATGTAAAGGCCGTCGCTGCTGCTGTGGAACAGGTATACCCATTTGTGTTTGAAAGCAGGAAAGAAATTTTGTAAGTCATCACGTAATTGGTTAGAATCCCAAACTGAGCACCTTTTAAAACCTGCTGCACATTGGACTCAGAACAAAAGGAAAACTGGACCAACAGTAATTGAGGAAATAGACTCTTTTATTCATTCACGGCTACAGTGTAAGCTCCAGTCCCTTTGGATTTTATTTCAAACCTTGCTGTAATATAAAAAGGAAGTTTACAAGACATGACATTGCTGCTTTTACAAAAGGACATTCTATTTATTTTCGCAGTAATTTCATGTCCCCACGAGCAGAGCTGTCACAGTGTGCACTACCTTAAAGTGTTTTGTTGTTGTCATTATTTTTTTCCAGTTTGAGCTGATGTGTTTTATTTGTGAATAGTCTTTTACATTTTTGTATGCTGAATATGGGCACCAAAGAACCTGTAAAAGTTATCTTTTTCAATTGAATGTGCACAAATAAAAGTTTGGAAAAGATCACTCTTCATATCCATTCTATTCCCCATTTTCTATTTTAACAAAAATTGTATTCATAATTCTTTTTTTTTAATCTATGCAAGCTTAGACTTTTGCTAAAGTGTGTTGGCTTCTTTTTGAAGTGTATTTTGTAAATATATATATGCCACATGTGTATAGTATCTTTTAATGCTCTGTTACCAAATATCAAATAGGGATTTTTTTCTTGCAGATTAGAAATAAAAACATGTATATAAATTCTAGGGAACTGGAGTAGAACTTTATAAATTCAGCGTAATGTTTTATGTTGCTAATTTAACATGATAGAAAATGTTAACTATCTTTTAAAAGTCATAAAGTTGTAGTTTTAAAAAGAGAAACTCTTACCTACAAGATGAATATAAGAAAGAAGCTGTGATGGGTTGTACCTCATATGTACCTTTGTTATTCTGGAAAGACTCAACTCTGGTTAGAGGAAAGTAAAACTCTTAGGTTGGTACTCAAGGCTTTACTAAGAGTCTTGTCAGAAGTTGAAACATTGTGCTGTTTTAGCAAAAAGTGCCCAAAAGCTGATTCTGTGCCACAGTGTAATTAATTATACTACAGTTCAGTTTGAACTTGAAAGCCATTTTGCAAGATAAGTCTTTCCCCTTGCTGTGTCTTATTTAGTGAAGCTAAAGAGCGACTACTCAGTATATGGGATTGCTCCTCTTAAAGTTATAATAAATATGCATTTGTGAAACAGTGGCTCTCTGGCTCACCCATGGGCCCAGGAATGGTAATATAGGATCAGGCTGCAGTGGTGCTTGGCCATTTGTGTTTAGGAGTTTAGTATTACTAACATTGTAATTACTAACAATTACTAACAATGATTTTACCTAGAAATAAAGCTGAGTGGAGCGTCATATTAGCTTCTCAGTTAAAATTAATAGAGGTAATAGTACAACACAGTTTTCCACTAAAACCTTGAATTTCCAAAATGTTTTGAAACCTTTGTGAAAAATTGGAACATCTTAACCTCCATTTTCCCTACCATATTCTAAAATCTTGAAAGCTGCACTGAACAATATGTATTATTTTTTATGTTTATTTTTATCTTCTTTCTTCTCAATGCCTTCCCCTACCCTGCCTCTCACTCCCTCATAAGTTGGGGCCAATGGCTAACTTTTAGATTTTCTTTCTTGGGAAAGACTTAATTGTGATTTTAAGACTTCTCATTTTTTACATTTGTGTTTATTTGCTTCATTTTGAGATCCAGTGGGATAGGCAACCTCAAAAAATATACAGAATAAAATTCAATGAAAGTTATAGGTTCTGAGCAGACTGTTTCAAAAATTTTAGGTTTTCCACTTAGATTTAATTAACAGTAATTAAGTGACCTCCTGTTTGGCAGTGTTCACAAAAAAGAAATAGCGAAAAGGGGGGGAAACCTGATTATATAGCCAAGGTGCAGATCCAGATGTTTGTTGTAATATTTTTCAGTATTCGAGTGACTTGAAAACTATGTAGATCAGTAGCTCATCAAAATGCTTTCTCAGAAAAGAGGGAGAAAGACAATCTGACCGGGTCTGGTTTCAGGGCTGCTTGCTTGAGTATCGCCTGGCAAAGTGTCATGGGTGACCCACTATGCTTAACAAAGCTGGTAAGAAATGAGTGTGTCTGATGTCTTCTGGCTTTTCACAAGTGCTGTACATTTTTTTAATAAATAAAAACTGTGAATATATACATATAAATTATAAGTATTCCCCCTTTTTTATTTTTGAAAGTCAAAAAGCTCTAATTGGGTGCATATTGGGTAAAATTTAGTTTGAAAACAGAACTGTTTCATTATAGATTATGGATAATAAAAGAAAAATATAAGACAGTGTTTAAGATACTGAAGTTGAAATCACTTAGTGATAAACCTACTAGGTTTATAACAGTTTCCTGCCCATTTACAATGTATGGCTAAGCCAAGAGATAGCTAAAGTATATACAGTGTTTGAACTGCACAGTGAAATATGTAACAATTTTGTTAAATATCTTACAATCTGTGATGCTTGGCAAAGAAAAAGAAATTCATATTGATTACCTGTCTTGACCTTTTTTAATCTCAGCGTATAATTGCACTGAAGGTTCATAATAAATTTCTTAAATTGATCCTCTACAGAACACACTTTCCCTTCTTCCAAAACAAGTGAACGATGCATGTTCTAACTTGCATATGAAATGTACCATGCAGAATGAAGACTGCAAATCTCCCTTCCTCATAACTTCCCCTGCCAATTTTAATTTAGATAGTATGTTTCAGCACCAGGACTTTTAGTCATTCTCCTGAGTTCCTGATAATACAGTTTTACTATTGCTTACATAGGCTGTAGTCAGATCACTTCATTATAAGGGAATGCAGTAGATCGTATTTCCTTATATCAAACTGGGACAGTTTGTTATGGGCCAATAGAAAATTTTCAAGCTGAATAAAAAGGGCTTTTGACTCTTAGGATTCTCCTTTCTTCAGGTTAATCATATTTTTGTATTCTTTTTCAAGTTAGGTTGTTCAGTACTTTTTGTGTGTGTCTCCCATAGTTTATAATATTAGTCATTTAATGGGTTACTGCATAAGTGGTTTGAGATTCTTTATTGTAGATTTTCTGTCATCGTATCCAAATTCTATTGGTAAAATGCCTCCCCACGTCTTAAAATTCAACTGGTGAAATACAGAAGAGAGCAATCCATTGTTGCGTGGGTGAAAACCCAAGTTTCTGGTACAGTCAGTGATCTCTGTTACATCATAGAGAAGACCATATTGAGGGAATTGTCCCGATGTTTGGATGTCATTTATTATGTTTGCAGGCATCTGAAAGTCAGCATCAGTTATAGCCTGTAGGCCATAACCTGAGGTAGTGATAATCCTGAGGAGTGCGAAGAATCACAGGAAACTATGGATCGCTATTAAGGTATCATGAAAGCCTTACAAAGAGAGAACTGTATAAGCTTGACTTAGTAACTCAAACTTAACTACTTACAGATTTGGATAAATAACCTAATGGCTTGACTTCTTTTCTCGTGTTTTACTAACAGCTACTTCTAAATAAATATGGTCCCAGGATTTTGAAATTGTCCTTTCTATCCGTATTTTTAAAAAATGGATGGAAAATGCTTATTTTTCTCAACTATTGCAGAGTTGTTTCTCTTAATATTTTATAATACTAATACCAAATTCATAAAAGGATATTTTGAATTACATTGTAGTTCATAATTCATAAAATAGGATGTATAATCTTTATCCTTGTTGAACTGTAATTAGAAATTTATCACTAAAATCCTAACCAGGACCCTATCCTAACCTAGAACATGTTTGCAGTTGTCCACATTGTGTCCTGGTTCTTTTTTACACAAGACCCAGTGCAGGTAGTGTCTTGGTAGGTAGGCAAAAAACCATAAGCTTATGTTCAGACAGCTTCTGTGTCTTAATGATAAAGCCGCAACTGGCCTCTATGCATACAAACCTTAAGGTAAAAGTTATTCTCATCACTGGTTCATAGTCTTTCAAAGGCTGCTCTGTGAAGAAGGTGGAAGATAACCAACCTGTATTATTTTTTAACCTGGTATTCTGCTCAGAGTAAGAAAGGGATCACTTGGGACCTTGTTCCTCACCTACCTTTCATGGTTCCTTTTGGGCAGGTAGAGATTAAAGATTGTCTCTATAATTTCAGGGTGTCCCTTTTAAACTAGCTCTGTGACACTGAAGAGAAAACATGGGAGTGGCCAATGTGTATCGGTAGGAAGACACCCTAAATGTTCTCATACTGTATCAACATTTGTAAGGTTTTGAGGCCATTAGGTCTCTGGAGAAAGCTGCCTTGGCTGTCCCCTACCCCGTAGCTTTTTAGACTCCAAGAACTGATCTTGGGGTTTTCTTTTTTGAAGCTGTTTTGGCACTAATTCCTCTTGGTGATGACTCATAAAACAAATATTGTTTTTCACATAGTTCCTGAAAGAGAAAGAGGCACTAATGAAAATGTCATTCTTAATTTACAGTATTTAAAAATGTGCAGGCTATAATTTTTTAAATCACCTTGGGGCTTTAATGTTTTAGCTCTGCAAAAATAGACCAAGGTTTGTTGCAACGTTTCCACGTGTCATGAAATTCAGTGCACCACAGACCTTTGATCAATCTCATGCAAAGGGTAAGGTGGGGTGCCTTCTTCTCAGAACATAATCATGGCATTCCTGTCTGCAGGGAAGGATTCCAAGGATAGTCTTACATAGAACTACTGGAGATTACATCCCAGATCCTCTTTAATTTCTTCCCTTTTCTCAAACTCTGCTTACCAATATGCCTATCTATATTTATATCTACATATTCTGCTTTCTGCATTATCCCCTCGCCCCTGCATTAACAAATTCATTTCTGCAACATTATTCCCATCAGCATAAAAACATGCTCTAGTATTTTATGTTTATTTAAATAAACACCTTCGAGGGCTTCCCTGGTGGCGCAGTGGTTGAGAGTCCGCCTGCCAATGCAGGGGACGCAGGTTCGTGACCCGGTCCGGGAAGATCCCGCATGCCGCGGAGCGGCTGGGCCCGTGAGCCATGGCCGCTGAGCCTGCGCGTCCAGAGCCTGTGCTCCACAACGGGAGAGGCCACAACAGTGAGAGGCCCGCGAACCCCAAGAAAAAATAATAATAAAATAAATAAACACCTTTGAACCTGTCTCTCCCCTTTCAAATATCCTGTCCTATAATTTAACCAGTTCATCGAGTGGCTACAACATGCCAGGTGCTATGGATGGAGGAGATAAAGAGTCTGGCTTTCAAGGAGCTTACACCTTAACAGGAGCCAAGCACGTAAGCATATAATTTCAAGTAGTAAGAGTGCTAAGGAGAAAAGTAAACCAAGAAAGGGAAAAAGAATGACTTAGTTGGGGTGTGGGGGACTGTATCATACTGCTGGCATCTCTAAAGATCAGGTGACATCTGATCAGAAACTGGAGTGAAGTTAGGGAGGGAACCATGTGAAGGATTGCAGCTAAGTGCTGTGTTGCGGAAAGTCCAACATGGCTAAAGCATGGCGAGTACCTGAATGACAGACGTGAGGTTGGAGGGGAGGGTAGCAGCCATAGTTAAGAAGCTTGAATTTTATTCAAAATGTAGTAGGAGCCATGGGATTTTGAGCTGAGGAATGACGTTTTTAAGATCCATCTAGGGACTTCACTGGTGGCACCTGGATAAGACTCCGTGCTCCCAATGCAGGGGGCCCGGGTTCGATCCCTATCAGGGAACTAGATCCCACATGCATGCTGCAACTAAGAGTTCTCATGCCACAACTAAGGAGCCTGCCTGCCACAACCAAGACCCGGCACAACCAAACAAATATTTTTTTAAAAAATTTAATCCTTGAGCCTCAGTAAAGTCCTCAGATGCTTGCAGCCTTGACCAACAGCTAGATTGCAACTTCCAGAACCAGAGCCGTCCTGCTAAACCACTCCTAAACTCCAGACCCGCAGACACTGTGTGAAATAATAAATGTTTATTACAAAAAATAAATAAAAGATCCATCTAACTGCTGCATGGAGGATAGCGTGCAGAGCGCAGGAGTTGAAAGAGGAAGACTAGTTTGGAGGTTAGTAAGTCCAAATAAAAGATGGTGGCCTGGATTTAGAACAGTACTGGTGGAAAGTGTATATTCGTATGTTCTGTTAACAGCTGACAAGACTTACTGATATTAGCTGTGGGGGGAAAGGAGTAGCATGGATGAATCCTAAGCCTCTGGCCTCAGAAGTTCCCCCCAAGCAGCAGACCTGTGAGGAAATGTGACTGGGTCACCAAGGGGACTGGAAATCGAGAGTTCTGTCAGATTAGAGATGCCTGCTGGATGTTCCAACCAAAGATGTCAAGTGGACAGTTGGATTTCAGAATTCGAAAATCAGGTAAAAGGTCCGAGACCAGAGATAATCATTTGGGAGTCATCAACTTATGGATGGCTGATAAAGCCACGGGAAGACATGCAAGAAGTGAGTGTAGATGGAGATCTAAGGATTGAGCCCTGGGCGTTATGGTATTTGAAGGGAGGGAGGGAGGAAGGGGAAGCAGCAGAGACCAAGGAATGACTAATGAGGTAGGAGGAAAACCAGGAAACTGTAATATTCCAGAAGACAAGTGGGGAAAAAAAAATGTTTAAGGATAGGGAGCATGAGGGCCTGGGCACGTGCTGCTGGAAAGTCACATGACACGGGAACTGACCCTGAGGTTTGGTAACTCGGCAGAAGTCGTGAGTAGCCTGGGGAGTCAGAAAGCAGGAAAGAAAGCCCGAGAGCAGTAAGTTCAAGAAAGAATGAGAGGTGAGGACCTGGAGACAACAGAGCGCTCTGGAACTGAAAAGTGGGCAGGGAGTGAGTGGGTACCGGGTGGGGAATTTGAGATTTGAGGTCTAGGGAGGTATGTTGTCTAGGATGGGGAGTCCTGCAGCTCTGTGTGTGATGATAATCCCATAGAAGGGGGAAGTTGATGACATGCTCAAGACAAATGGAAGAACTGGCCTTTGCACCAAGAGAGAGAAGGTGGGCATAGATGTAGGTAGTTGAATAGATAGTGTGCAGGATGAAGTGGGCTCGCTCTTTCTGTTTTCTCAGTGAACTAAAAACCCAAGACCATCAGCAGAGAGTGAGGAAGTGGGAGGGAGTGCTGGAGGCTTGAGAGGGGACAGGGTGTGAGGCCACCATCTTGGACAGTAGGAAAATCAACTGACCAGGGCCATGTGGTAGGTTGCAGGACATTCCTGAAGACCTACTTGAGACTTATGTTCATCAATTTAAAACTGGACCTGTCAGTATAGTTGGGTGTATCTCAAGCCAAGTTCCTTGGACGCAGGGATAAAACAAGCTAAGAATTGGCTTAATCAGAATTAAGGTTTGCCTGAATGGAGGGAGAGAGGGCAGGGTAGAGGGAGGGGTGGTGCATGGGATCTAAGGAAGGTAAGAGAGGAAGTGAGGACACGGGTGATGACTCTTCAGTGGACTCCCAGTCCTGGTAGGTGCTTGAGAGAGTGAGCTGAAACGCAGAGTGGTCCGAGGGTGAGTGGGATGCTTGTGAAAGGAGCAGCAATGGGTAAAGACAGTCGAGGTTACGATCATCCTGTTTGCTCCCCTTCCCAGCATCATCCAGTCCCTCCTCCTGACAACACTCCTCTTGGCTTCAGTGATACCATATTCTCCTGGCTCCTCTCCAGCCTCACCGTTGGCTCCTTTTCAGTCCTTTCGATACTCACCCTCTGCCTGTTCTCTATGTGTTGGCATAATCCAGGGCTTGGTCCTGCACCTCATTCTCCTCTCTGCTCTCTGACTAGATGATCTCATCTGGTTCCATAACCTAAATACCACTTACCCAAATCTGACCCTGACTCTGAGTGTCTCCAGAATTTCATACTTAACATATCCAGCTGCCAACCAGTACTATGTCCATCTGATGTCTAATGGACATCTCTGTAATCTTTCCAGCCCTGAAACCTAGTTCTGAAAGGGCTCCCCTGTGCAGTTTTCTCAAGCTAAAAATTTAGGTACCACCCTACTTCATTGCCTTACTCCTATATCCAGTTAATTCATTAATTTATTCATTTTCAATAATGAGCTTCAATTATATGCGAAGAAATTATTCCAGGTGCTGGGAAACAACAGTGAACGAAGTATACAAAATTCCCTGCCCTCAAGGAACTTAATGGAGCGAGAGGAGAGAGACAAGAAACCAAGTGAAATGTAGAAGGTACCAGCTTTGGGGGAAAAACTGAAAAAAGAGAGTGGATGCAGAGTTGGGACATGATTGTGATTTCAAATAGGGTAACAGGACAATTCAGAAGGAGATAAAGTGGTGAGACAAGTGGATATCTAAGGGAAGGGAGTTCTAGACAGAGGAAACCAGGGCAGAGACCCTGAGTCTTGAGCATCGCGTGGTGTGTTTGGGATGCGGTAGAATGGCCAGCGCAGCTGATGGCGGTGAAAGAGGGGGAGAGTAGAAGGATATGTAGGGCTGTGCGGGCCATCAGAGCCGCGGGAGGATTTGAGCAAAGGAATAGCTTGGTCATATTTAAAGGGATCACTGGCTGCTGTGCTGAAAACAGATCGGAGGGGATGGAGGCTGAAAACAGGACCAGGCAGGTGGTTACTACAGTAACGCAGGAGAGAGCACGGCGACTCAGATCAAGGGAGGGGCAGTGCAGGTGGCAGGCTCTGGATCTATATATTTTTTTAAATACATTTATTTATTTAATTTATTTATTTTTGGCTGCGTTGGGTCTTCATTGCTGCGTGCAGGCTTTCTCTAGTTGCAGCAAGCGGGGGCTGCTCTTCGTTGTGGTGCGCAGGCTTCTTCTTGCAGTGGCTGCTCTTGTTGCAGAGCACGGGCTCTAGGTGCACGGGCTTCAGTAGTTGCAGCACAGGGGCTCAGTAGTTGTGGCTCACAAGCTCTAGAGCACAGGCTCAGTAGTTGTGGCGCAGGGCTTAGTTGCTCCGAGGCATGTGGGATCTTCCCAGACCGGGGCTTGAACCCGTGTCCCCTGCATTGGCCGGTGGATTCTTAACCACTGCGCTTCCAGGGAAATCCCTGGATCTATTTTTAAATTAGAGCCAACACTGTTTTCTGAAAGATTGAACATGGGGTGGGAGGGAAAGAGTCAGGGGAGACGCCAAGGTTTGTGACCAGGGCAAGTAGAAGGATAAGGTTGACATCAACTGAGGTGGAAAAGTCTGCGAGTGGAGTAGGTTTGGGGAATATTGGGGTTCAATTCAGATCATGTTTGTAATATTTGTTAGACATTTGAAAAGAGTTGGAGAGCAAACAGTTGAATAGACAAGCCTTGTGTTCAGGAGAGATATTGAAGCTGGAGATGTAAATGTTGGATTCAGTGGCATATGGATGGTGTAAAGACCATAACTTTGAGATCAATGAGCCCGTGAGGGGATAGAGGAGGGGTCAGAGGACGAAGCCCTAGGGCACACCAACTTTAAGACAGTGAAAGATGAGATGGAACCAGCAGAGGATGCTGAGGAGGCGTGACTGGTAGGAGACAACCAGGAGGCCGGTCCCTGAAGGCAGTGAAGCAAGTATTTTGGGAAGGACGGCGCGCTCACCCCAGTCAGTGCTGGGGATGGTCACTGCATGAGCCATTAAGACAACGGATTAGAATTGATCACGGGGTTTAGCAACATGGAGGTAACCAGGATGTTAAAAGGAGCAATGACAGTAGAGTAATGGCCATAAAAGTCTCATCAGAGCAGGTTCATGAGAGAATAGGAAGAGAGGAATTGCTGACAGTGAATAGAGACAACTCTGAAAGAACTTTGCCATAAATGATGGCAAAGAATACAGGTGAAAATAAATGATAGCAGAGCAGGACTTCCCTGGTGGCACAGTGGTTAAGAATGCGCCTGCCAGCGCAGGGGTCACAAGTTCGATCCCTCGTCCAGGAAGATCCCACACGCCACGGAGCAACTAAACCTGTGCGCCACAACTGCTGAGCCTGAGCTCTAGAGCCTGCGAGCCACAACTACTGAGCCCACATGCCACGACTACTGAAGCCCGTGTGCCTAGAGCCCATGCTCCGCAACAAGAGAAGCACTGCAATGAGAAGCCTGCACATGGCAACCAAGAGTAGCCTCCGCTCCCTGCAACTAGAGAAAGCCCGCGAGAACCAACGAAGACCCAAAACAGCCAAAAATGAATAAATAAAAATAGATAAATCTAATTAAAAATATGATACAAGAGCAAAACCTAGGGAGGAAAATGGGATCAAAAGTTTTTTTTTTTAAGCTGGGGAAAAAAAATCACACAAGGTTGCTCTGCTGATGTGACAGAGATCTAGGAGAGAGGGAAGATATGGATGATGCAGGGGTGATCAGGGAGGACTATTGGGGAATGTTCTGGAGAAGGGAAGGGCAGAGGGCATGAAGTGGTTGGCTTCACATAGGAATGAGTTAAAAGATAGAACCCAGAGGGATGGTGGTGTATTTGGATGCAAATACTGACGTGTGGGTTGAGGTGGAAAGGTAAGGAAGTCCCTTTCTGATTGTGTTCATTTCTTCCGTGAAGTCAGGAGCAAGGCTGTTGGCGGGAGTGAGGACGGCTAAGGAGGTGGGAGGTTTCCAGAGAGAGGCTGGCATTGAGCAGTTGTCTAGGAGAGACAGTTCATGGACAAGGGACATGGGTGATTGCCAGGTAGCATGGAGGGGGCCTCTTGAGGTCAGTCAGGATGATTGAACCTGGGCCCCAGCCCTGTGCTCGTGTGCTTTCTCAGCCGTGTTCAGCTGTGTGCCTGCAGACGCTGGCTTGGCACGCCTTAAAATAAATGAGGTCACGCCACTCCCCTGCTGAAAATACTTTAGTAGCTTCCTGTTGCACTTAGAATGAAATCCAAACTCAGTCTGTAAAGCCCCACACGTCAGTCTCCACCGACTTACCCACTGGATCTCAAAGATCGCAGCCTCCTGAGCATCTTCTGGCTCCTGGAACAGGTCCAGTGTGTTTCTGATTTAGTCTTTGCACTAGCTGTCCTCTGCCTGAATTCTCTTTCCCCTACCTTTGCAGAGTTGGCTCTTCATTACTACTCAGAGTTTATCTTAAATGTTATCTCTCAGGATAACCTTCTGAGATCACCAATCAAAAGTACCCCCCTGGGCTTCCCTGGTGGCACAGTGGTTAAGAATCCGCCTGCCAGTGCAGGGGACATGGGTTCAAGCCCTGGTTTGGGAAGATCCCACATGCCGCGGAGCAACTAAGCCCGTGCGCCACAACTACTGAGCCTGCACTCTAGAGCCTGTGAGCCACAACTACTGAGCCCGCGTGCCACAACTACTAAAGCCTGCATGCCTAGAGCCTATGCTCCGCAACGAGAAGCCACCGCAATGAGAAGCCCGCACACTGCAATGAAGAGTAGCCCCCACTCGCCGCAACTAGAGAGAGCCCACGCACAGTAACAAAGACCCAACGCAGCCATAAATAAATAAACAAATAAATAAATACAATAAGATACCACCTCAAGCCATTAGGTTGGCTACTACCAAAAAAAAAAAAAAAATAGAAAATAACAAGTGTTGCACTACTATACATAAAATAGATAACTAATATGGGCCTACTGTATAGCACAGGGAACTCTACTCAATACTCTGTAATGACCTATATGACAAAAGAATCTAAAAAAGAGTGGATATATGTATATGTATAACTGATTCACTTTGCTGTACAGCAGAAACTAACACAACATTGTAAATCAACTACTCTAATAAAAATGTACAACGAAACAAAAACCCCAAAAAACAAAAGTACCCCCACACACACACGCTTACTATCTTAATTCTCATGGCATTTTCGCTCACTGATTAATGTTATAGCACCTAGAACAGTGCGTGGCACGGAACAGGTGCTCAGTAAGTATTTAGCGAATAAATGAATTTGGGTGAATGAATGAAGGAATGACCACATAAAATGAGCTGCTAAAAGTGAAAAATAACCTAAGTCTCAGAACTAAAATATTTACAAAACATTAACTTGTTAGTTTTCTCTAATTGTTTCCACTTAAACTGGGGAAAAGAATGAAAGTCACAGCTGAAACAGCACATATGGCAAATGTCCCATTTCGTGTTTGTGCTTGTAGCTGGCAGGGCACAAGTTCAAAATGAAATCCTTTCAAATTACATTATTGCTGAAATCTTTTCTGACCTCTCCACTGAGTCATTGTTTATCTTACAAGAAACTTAACAACTTTGGAAGAATATTTGTTTTCTCAGCCTTGTAGAAATAGAAGGAAAAGAAGCCAACTCCAAATATGAGAAAGGAAAATATCAAGCGGTATGGAGTACCAAATTTGAAGTTAATTTGATATTATAAATAGTTTCCTTTCTTGCTGCTTAGAAAATCATTGGGACATACACATCTGGACTCTCTTTCCCTGGGGACAAAAGTTGATTAATTGTTTCATTAACTCCGAAGTTCATGAAGACTCCCTTAGCTCGGCAGTAGCCGTCCTCCATCTTCGAGTTCACTTCAACTTTAGTGTCCTCACAAGTCCCCGGGGGCTTTCCACCACCCCCACGTTCACTTAGCTAGTTCGATCACTTTTCAATACCATTATGTATTTTATTTCTATTTTTGCCTCTGCCATTTCCCTCCAGGGAACCTCGTTTAACACACATACTTCATACATAACTTTGGTCAATTTCTATCATTCAGGCTGCTTACATTTTCATTTTTAAAGCATTTGCCAACCTACTGCTTCAAGCTAAGGCATGTCCCAGGCTCTTTGATGTTGCAGAAATCAGAGTTAGCCAAGATTTCTGAAGGCAACTGTTTCCTTTCTGCCCTCAGGTACTGGGCTTTCCCCATAAAAATGCATCCCTGGTAGACACTGCTGCTTGCTGCTCCTAGAAATGAATTTGAAATGCAGAATTGTTTTGCCACCTCGTCTTTCGTAATTCGCACCTGTGCCCTTATCTCTATTTGTTCTTCTACACCAACCTCCTGGTACTTGTGGAATCTGTCTAGGGGTGGGTAGTACTTGGGCTTTTGGATCTCTCCTAATTTGCAATTTAAAACTTTCTTGGAGAGGGTCTGGATTTAAGTTTGAGTAATTCAAAAACATTTCATAATGCAGAGTTTTGTTAATTTAGACAGATTTCTTCCCCACCCCGAATTCTGAATGAATGAATATGTTTTGTTGAGTTTTAGACACCCAAATCACTATGTTCTTACAGAATGTCTTATTCTGGAGGCCTACTGGATGGAAAGATTGGCTTAAGTTTTGTCTTCAAATTTTCATTTGGTTTGAAATTTGATCCATTCTGACAGCCCCATATTAAAAAAAAAAATCTAAAAGTTTCTTAACCTTAATTCGTTGAGTACATTCTGCCTTCAAGTTAGACTTTTTAAAAAAGAGGGCAATGAGGAGTGATTCTTAGTTTCGTCCAATTAATTCATTACTGCTTTCTCCCTGCTTCAATTTTTTAGCTAGTACTGCTCACAAGAATTGTAACAAACCTTTATTTTTAAAGGCATTCCCTACCCCAACACATATGCCCTTCCTTTGCACTTGCCAACACAGTGTATTGCAGTGGTCTGTTTTCTGGTCTGCCTCTCCAAATAAAGGAGCTATGGATTCTTTTTCTCCTATATTTTCAGTCCTTTCCTAATACAGTGTCTGCTCCATCGTAGATAATCAACAAAGAGTTGAATGAATAATCTCTGAAGTTGCGGGCAGGGAGTGGTATGGTGCAGGCCATATGTCTCCCTTTTCTGAACACATACCTCTTGCTGTTGCACAGATTGTTAGATCATAAGATTAAATCTCGTCTGTGATCCACAGATCAAAACTTGTTGTGGTTTATATTGTTACCCATAATCTAATCCCCACACACAATGAATTCAGCACCGGATTGACCACAGGGTATCCAGCTGAACAGTGGATACTTTTTAATCATCTCCTAGGAGTCGATTTCAAGCTAGGCACTGTAGAGGCTACCTACGAAAGATAACGGGCCAAGGCCGCTCCCGGATGCCAAAACTTTATCACCTGCTTAATTAAGGAAGTGAAATCACTGGAGTTTTAGCTAAGGCAATGTAAAAAGAAAATGGGGGGAATTCCCTGGCAGTCCAGTGGTTAGGGCTCCCCATGTCCACTGCAAGGGGCACAGGTTCGACCCCTGGTCAGGAAACTTAAGATCCTGCATGCCCTGTGGCGTGACCAAAAAAAAAAAAAAAAAAAAAGTGGGACTAGAAAATATTGATGATCCTGGTGCAAGGAATACTATCAGGGCTAGGGTTACTCAAGGCTTTGAAGATGAGGATTTGCATTGGCCCTCAAGGCATAAGGCTATAGGGTTAACTCTTCAAAGATAACTCTCATGTTACAGTTTACAGATGAATGCACTGCGTTATCAAGGTCTGAGGCTGTTAGTTATTTGAATCATGTATGTGTAATTAATTGTCCTTCAGATTCTGTGCTCTCCAAGAAATCCAGTTATTTGACTTCAACTTGAATAGAGCCAGGCAATGCTCTGGCCAGGCCAAGGAGATAGCTGGCTTTCCTGACAATTATATTTCTCTTTGTAAATGAATGCTTTTCATTTTCATTGAAGGCTTTAAAAATAGGGCCTTATCAGCATCAAAAATTATCCCTACAGTTGACATTTACCTTGAGTTAAGAGAAAAGTTTTTCTGCTTACCAAAATGAAATGTCTTTAAAATGTAAATCTTTTTTTTTTTTTTTCCTTTGGCCACTCCTCTCGGCTTGTGAGAGCTTAGTTCCCTGACCAGGTATTGAACCCGGGCCCTGACAGTGAGAGTGACAAGTCCTAACCACTGGACCGCCAGGGAATTCCCTGTAAACCATTTTAAAGTATATAAGGTACAAAGTAAAAATCATCCATACTCCTACTTACTTCATACCCTAATAATAATAAAAAAATATTATATAATACTAATAAGCCAGGATTAAGAGCTCGGTCTATATATTTGTACACATACCTACCATCAATTCACCTATCAGGTTTACCCTTCCTTCAGACAAAAGCTGAAGAATCACTATGCCCACAATTTCTGTAGCCATCATACATTTCTCTCTACTGTAATGAAAGTTTTTTTAGAAGAAAGGCACAGACTGTAATTATGTAGTTTCCTCCTGTTATATTAAAGTCCACGAACAAGTATCCCTACATTTTTGGGCAGAATGATTAAATCCTAGGAAGAGCAACAGGTTCCCCTTCATTCCTGGCCCCTGTGCATCCTCTCCTCCCCCAGGCCACAGTTTCAACAGTCAGAGCTGTGAGACCTGCTCCTAAAGAAAAGGGGAGTATTCTACAGGCCACTGCTATGTCAAATTGTTCAAGCAGTGTCTCCATATAAATTTTATTTAACCAGTGTTCTAACTGCCTACTCATGTAGGAAACTCTTTATCTTTCTTAGTGCACTTTGTGCCATATTTGGAATAATTGTAGACATTTAAGCCCAAGAGTTTTCCTGGTAACCTTAGCCTTGACAAGTGTTTAGGGCTTAGAGACCTACAAGTGTGGTAGAGGTGGAAGGCTGAAGCCCACGGTGCTAGCACAAGGCAAGCATGACATTCCAGGACCACCTGAAACCCCAAGCAACTCCCACCCACTGTGTGGAAAACCAGAGATGGGCGAGGTTCTTCAATCATTACTGAAAAGAGCTTTGAAAGTTTCACTTGTTAGAAAGCTCTGCTTATTCTAATTCCTTAGCTGAATTAGCCAAATTAAACGCATGGCAGAGAAACTCGAATTATGCTTTGAGATATGGTTTCTCCACCAAAGGGAATATCCTAAAAAATTTCAGATATTATTATTATTCCACTGTATATAAAAGCTGAAGTTTTGATCAAAGAGTGTTGTTTGGAGAGCAATGCACATAATACTCACTCTTTTGCCAGCTCCATTGATATTTGTTCCAAAGAGCATCCCTTTGTTTCGGGTATAAACACAACAACAAAAACCAGAGATGCTAGACTCATAATTGTATATATAAAGCACACACATGGCAGGCCAATGAGATCTAGAGAGGACAAAAGAAATTGGTTAGAGATGCATTTTGTGTTGCTTTCATCCCATTTGTGGACAGCTGCTTCTTAGAGCATATATGAAAACATATGTATTTTCAAACATGCTGGTTGTATCCAGGGAAATGGCAATCACAAATTAAAAATATAGCCAGCCTCTGAAAGTTTCATTTTCACAAACAACCCCAGCTTTCTCTGGTAAAGTGAATAGCAGTCTTGTAAATATCACAATTTAAACCCAATGCCATCTTCTTGGTGAACATAATACTTTTCGTTTTCAAAATGGTAATAGAGGACTTCCCTGGTGGCGCAGTGGTTGAGAGTCCGCCTGCCGATGCAGGGGACACGGGTTCGTGCCCCGGTCCGGGAAGATCCCACATGCCGCGGAGCGGCTGGGCCCGTGAGCCATGGCCGCTGAGCCTGCGCGTCCGGAGTCTGTGCTCCGCAGCGGGAGAGGCCGCAACAGTGAGAGGCCCGCGTACCGCAAAAAAAAAAAAAAAAAAAAAAAAAATGGTAATAGAAATGCTCATTGCCAAAAAAAAAAAAAAAAAAAAAACTCAAACAACACAGAAACACATAAAACAGAAGGTAAACTATCTCCTCTCTCCTCACCCTCTACCATTCCTCTCTTGGGAATCCCCGCCATAGCAGTTTGGTTTCTACTTGGTAGACATTTTTAAAGACATATTTATACAGATGGACTCTTGGAATGAGCTCCCCCTTCTTTACTCTGATTTGAATAAATCGTTTCATGTTGGCAATATTTCATCATTTTAGTAGCTGACAGTATTTGTAATACTGCTTCCTGGATTCAGAGAAAAAAAGGGATAATGGTTCGAATGAAAGGCATTGACTTGCTAAGATGCATCAAAAAGAAGCAGGACCCTCCAGGTTTTGATGGATCTCACCCGCCAACCTAGTTTTCCCTCTGAGCGCTTCTAGCCAGAGGTACAGTCCCTTTGTAGTACTGACCAAGGTCAAGGTATGTTAGCTGGTGAGAGGTGGCCCCCGATGCACTTGAGTCTGCCCTTGCACTGCGGCACCCCAGGCTCAGCGGAAAGTCCAGTGTGGCCAGGAGCAGGGAGGAGGAGGCTGGATTTTTTTGAACACAGGCTCAGACCAGCCACAGACTGAAACAATGCAAATAGCCCTTAAGTCGGGAACACTGACTGAGCAGTTATGCGGAAGGCATTTGGTAATGCAAAGTGGAAGGAGCTATGCATATTAACCACTTATAGGTCAGCTGTGCTGAGGTGGGGGGAAGCAGGGAAAAGGAACAACTCTGCAGTCCTTCTGGCAATTTTAATTGAAGTCCGCTCCCTCTGTGCTTTTCTTGCTGCTAACACAGGGTTTTGTCCAAGAGAGTGCTTAATAAAGTGCTTGGAGAATTGGTCCTTCTTTCCTCTCTGGGGCATAAAACCAGAAAATAAAAAAGTGGAAAAAAAAAATAAAACCCAAAACGTCATCTCAGCAAACTTATATGCTCTTCTGTTTGAGTATTTTCAGTAACAAGGAGCTCATCACTTATCAAAAATGCACACTACATTGTGAGTCAGCCCTGTCTGTTTCAAACATATTCCTCACTCATTCCTAAGCCCAAGTCTACCTTCCGGGAACTTGGGTTCAGAGGTTCTGCTTTGTCCTCTGGATCAGCCTTCCTCATCCCTTCTTCACGAAAGTGGCGCAAATATTTGAATGCACCTCCATCCCTTGCTGAGCATCCTCTTGTCCAAGTCAAACTCCCAAACTCTTGCAACCGTTCTTCACAGACCATAGGTCACCTGCCACGTTATCCAGGTTGCCCTCCCTTGGTGGGCACACTGCAACCCTCGTCAAATATTTTACTCAGAGCTGAGAGCAATACTGCAGCTGTATTATGAGCACAGCAGAGTATGTCTGTGTCTCTGGTACACTCTGTTCTTATTGATACAGCTGAAATTGTGCTAAAAGTTGGTGTCCAAGGGCTTGCCACCAAGCAGAACCCTTATATCTTTTACTTGGAAAATTGATTTTTGAAAAGAAGTACAGAATTTCAAACTTAGTCCAATGAAATGTCATTTACAGGTTTGAGCTCATTCCAGAATTTTCTTTTTTAATGAGTATGCTTTCCCAACATTTGTTCTAAGAGCCCATGCAGAACTTCTGAATCTTCATCAAGCTCATCCTATGTATTAGCTATCCTTCCCAGAAATTCGCGTCGTCTTTATTCATCCTTCATCATTTCCATTCTTTCTTTTATATTTCTCCTTCTCCATATAAATAGTAGGTAAGTGTGTGTGTGTTGTGTATGTGTGAGAAGGTGAAGGGCACGGGTCTATGTGTGTGATCTGAGCAGGAGACGTACGGTTGATGCAAATGACCAGTTCCTGTGTTTCCTTTCATCTTGGGCTATTTCCAAAAATGTAGGACATAAATATTTTTAAATTTTGTGTAAAAACCCAAGCTGTGCTTAATTAATAACTCTAAAAGTTCATTTCCAAAAGTAGATATATTCCCAAAAAAGTCAACAAGATTCAGAAGTACTACATATAGATATATACTTTTTTGACTATACATCCACTTTTGAAATGGTATCAATATATATTATCTCTGTATTATAGATACTATTTAATATTTATGCATTATATATATACATATAAAATAAAGGAAGGGACGAAAACTCAACTCATTGATCAGTTTTGGAGGATGCTGGGGAACTACCTCATTATTTTGAAAAGTAGAAAATAAAGAGAAAGTTTCAAACATTAATCTTGATTTTCTTATATGATTCATACTTCGGGCAGGCAAATAACTAATGAGAAGAAATTTCTCCTTAAGAGAAGTATTGCTGATAAAAAACTTAGTAGGAATAATGAAATGAAGATAACGGATCTGGGAAATGATCCTCAAAGGATGCAGGCATGACAAAGTGGGAGATAAGCACACAGGACATGCCTCTGATGGCAGGACACAGGCCATCACCTGGGAAGGAGTTTGCAAATAAACAAGAAAATCTAAATCTTTGTCAGCCTCTACATCTAAATAGCAGTTTACAGGAAACACAAAGGACAGAGGGTCACGTGATGTTACTACAATCAGCAAATCCAACCCCAGGGAAAACTCTATGAAACAAACGACCCAGTTTCTTCATTAAAAATATAAAGTGTAGGGGGAGGAGAAACGGAGGTGAAACCTACAGATTATGAGACATATCAATCAACCATAAATTAAGTATTTGGATTGTGATTCAAACAAACTATAAAAAATAATTATGAGACAATTGGAGGGATGTGAACACAGACTGGATACTTGATACCAAGAGACTATTAATAGTATATTTTTAGGTGTGATAATGATGTTGAAGTTATAGTGTTTAAATGTCTTATCTTTTAGAGGTCCCTGCTGAAATTTTAGAGACAAAATGACATGTTTGGACAATGACTCCAAATAATGTGGGGGGCAGAGCAGGTGGGGTCATAAATGAAGACTGATAAAGTTTTAAATTGGGTGGTCAGTACATCAGGTTCACTGCCATTCTCTTTACTTTTGAGTGTGTTTGAAAATGTTGACGAGAAAATGTTTTTCAGGCGAGTGTGCTTCCCTAAGATTTGTCCTAAGAGCACAAAAGGCGTTAGAGGAAAGCAAGTTCTTACCTGTCACAGTCAAAAAGGTCAGAGAAATGAGGAGATTGATGCCCCAGTTCATGCTAGAAGTTAGAGCCATGGCTCGTCCTCGAATTCCACCAGGAAAAATCTCACTCAGCACCAGCCAGGGCACTGGAAGACAAGGAAGAGTGGGTGGGGGACAGCAAAATGATCAAAAAGCCATTGAAGCTGAGGGCCAGCCCACTGACCTCTGCCCTAGCCCCACATGATCTGTGGTTGGAGAGCAGGGCCATGTCCTTTTACAGGACGAGGGAGGAGAGAGTGTGCTTCCTCCTCACCTCCAATCAAGTGAGAAGGGATTCAGGAGAAACACTGAGAGAGCTTGACAATGGTCCCTGGAAGTAGAGGGAGGGACATAAAGGGCTGGGTAGGGGACACTGGCCTGAGAAATGCAAACAGAAAGGGCAGTGGCTAAGGCCACCTACCCACGACAAGGGGCAGCTGTGAGCCTCAGTGCCAGAGCCCGCCTCTATCTGCTTTCTTCTGGGCCCTTTCCTGTAACCTCCTCTGCCCCCGACCTTTGCCAAGTCCAACATCATAGCTACTGAGTGGGTAGGAGGTAGAGCCAGGAGGGCGGAGGAAGGAGGCTGGCTCCTCTCCCCTCCCCCACTTGGGCTTCCTGGCCTGTGGCAAGCTGGGTGGAGAGAAGCTCTCAATTAGACAGAGCTCCAGGATTCGATGTTATGCCAGACCAAACATTTGACTTTCTGAAAGGAGACTCTTCTTGGCACGAAAACTGATCAGAGGACTTTTTATGATCTGAGAGTGACACAAAACATTATAGGACCTGCCCGACGGGATTAGAAAGCGCAGCAGAGGAGCAAATTAACTTGTCTTCTGCTCACAGCCTATCAAATCCAGTTTGCCGAATAGCTACCAGTTCTTCCAATGGGCTGAGACCTTTACAAACCTTATCTCATTTGATCCTCGCTGAATTCCTACCAGATAGGAACTATATCACTCTCCCTCTTTTATAGAAGAGGAAATGGAGGCTTAAAGGAGTTCATAATTTGCCAAGGTCCCAGAGCTCAGAGGTGGCAGCAGAGGTAGCGTTGAGCCTGGGTAGCCTCTGGAACTCATGATTTTTCATCTTGGTGCTCTCTTGGGGGTGGCTCAATAAATATTCGTTAATGAATACATAAATGTGGAGTATCAGCACCTCTGATTCTGAGGAAAGAAGGGCTCAGGAGCTGTCCCAGCCCTGCTCCCTGCTGGCTAAGTCACATTGTGTTGCAAAGCCGGTGTTCAGATACAGACCAGATGCATCCTCTTGCCCAAGAGGAGGCGGTGTGAGGGAAGAAGCGAGAGGCCAGGGAGCGGCCCCCCGCCAGCAACCACCTGGGCTGCCAGGGCCAGCCAGAATCATGGAGCAGTCACCTGTGTCTCTGATTGAAAACTCACCTCTCGCGACAAGATCATGCTCTGTAGAGAAAACACCTGCTCGGAGTAAATGTGCTGTTTTAAAGTAAGAAAAATATTTAAATTATACAAGAGGGCTGGAAACACATTTTTTTTCTTGATTATCTTCTCCAAGTGAATCTACGTAGGGCGGGGGCGAGCACTGTAACCAAAGGAGCATGATTATTATTGTTCTAATTAATAGGGAATTCAAAAATAACATTCCAGATCCCTCCCCTCCACTCTTTCCCCCAGAAGACCTTCACTAGATTCTTGCAGATTATATCCTTGGAGACGGGTGCAAAGCTCAGGTAACCTCGCCTTGAGGTTTGCAAGACAGGGGATCTGGATCTGAGTAGAATGACAGCTGCATAATTCTGGTGAAGACTTTGTAATGACCTGTCCTTGGGCAAATACAAGATGAAAGTATGTAAGTCCACTCTGTTGAAGAGAAATAACCTATGCTGCAAGCCAATCCCCCAGGCCCCTTCCTGCCTTGGGTATTTGGTGAGGGTAGGGGTGGAGCAGAGCGTTCCTTATGGTCTTTTGCTCTAGCAGCCGTGAGGAAAAGGTGGGGGAATGGACATGCTGATTTTCTTTGACAAGAGTTAGCACTGGTTTTCTTGATCTACTTCCATCCCCACTTCATCACCTCTGATATACCCCACTTCCCCTCCCCACCTTGCATCATGATGGCTTCTTGGAATTATTTGGTGGGGTTTGGGGAAAATCCTTTCCACGCTGTCCTCAGATGAGAATGAGTTGATCCTGCTGTTACAGAGAGTGGTGGATCTTACCAACAAGAAGATGGGACAGTTGCACAAAGCACTAGTTATAAGTGCTCAGTCTGAACTGTCAAGGGCTCACCTAAAAGCACCCAGCAACCACACTGAGGCCTGTCCTAGGCATGCATTCAGTGCAGCAGCTGAGCCAAGTTCTTGGGCAGTTTAACCAGTCAGTGAGCAATGAACTGAATACTGAAAAACAGACTTCCGTCAGTCTCTGATGGGCCCTTGTTGTCAGGCAAAACTTACACCTGACATTTCCAAAAGTAATATATCATTGCTAAAAGCGACTACTTCTTTTTTGATCTAGTGGAGAAAATTTAAGAATCGATGCCTTGGTTTAGGCAATATTGACAAACTGGATGTTGAAGCAATTGACAAAGGTTTTGACAACGATGGTTCAACACCCCCAATATGGAACCTGTCAAGTCAAAAATAAGGAGAGTAAATAATAGTAAATTGGGCTTCCCTGGTGGCGCAGTGGTTGAGAGTCCGCCTGCCGATGCAGGGGACACGGGTTCATGCCCCGGTCCGGGAAGATCCCACATGCCGTGGAGCGGCTGGGCCCGTGAGCCATGGCCGCTGAGCCTGTGCGTCCGGAGCCTGTGCTCCGCAACGGGAGAGACCACAACAGTGAGAGGCCCGCGTACCGCAAAAAAAAAAAAAAATAATAATAATAATATTAAATTAATTTAAATAATTAATTAATTAATAATAATGTTAAAATAATTTTAACAATGATCTCAGAACCATAAAAATCGCAGGTTTTCAGATCCAGAGAGCGTGAAATAAAAATCTGAAAGTGGAACTTGCAGCAGGATAGAATTTACTGAGAGGGTAAAGTCTTTCCATGGAAGACTTAGGAGCAAGATGGTGCCAGAATCTTATAGGCCTCCATGTTGCCTGAAAAAGGGCTGTGAGCACCCAAAGCAGAAGGAATGGAGAAGCTCTTTCAATTCATAAGTAAAGAGCAAAGAGGTATAAATCATCACATGCGGATATATATTGGTATTTAATAATAACAGGTGGAAGTTTTTTTTTGTTGTTTGTTTGAATCCCTAATGTTTTTCCAATGAGATGGCCTAATTTCTCTCCAACAAAAATCAAGCATTGTCACATGCCACAGTAAAATGGTGGCTCTCTCTGGCTGTCCTCATTATACCCTTCCCTGATGACAGGCCCACAGGGGGTGCTTTGCGCTATCTGCTCGTGAGGAATCCACAGAGTAGTCAGAGATATAATAACTCTTCTACAGTGAATGAAGCCACTCACTGCAGCTTAGCAGGCCCTGCAACAATTCTCCTCAATGCCTATTATTTCACTTTTAACCCCATTATTCTAGGCCCACCTCAGCAATATGTACTTGTGTAAATGTCAGTCTGCACGTGTCTTTAAAGTCTTCTCTAGGTTACAAGGGTTGAGGAAATTTTGGTCTTGCTGGGAGCTAATTGTCCACAAATATTGAAACTCATATTTCACATGGCATTAAATCACCAGGGCTGCCCATCAGAACTTGCCTGATCCAGATGAAATCTGCAGAGTTTATGGCTACACAGAGTGTCATAAAAAGACCATGAAGGACAAATACGTTGAAATGTCTTTGTTTGTAATGGAGGACATGAACTTGAATGAATAGGGCCAATCAGTGGAAATGGCTGAGCTCTGTCGCATATCAACAGCCACACTTAGCTCCTCCCTCCTCCATATTTCAGCCACTGCTGAACAATTTTTTCCACTGAGGCTGTCATTTCTCTCCCTGTGCTTTCAGATTCAAACCCCGCAGCATTTCAGGCATGCTTTCCATTTGGCTTGAGCATTTTCTGAACCACCTGGCATGGCAGCCTCAGGTTTGAAAGACTCATGGAGGCCTTGAAACTCTTACCAGGGAACTCCTAGTAACTTTGGAGGAAGTTCTACACTTAGGCTGCAGAGTTCTCAACAACTTGATGGAGCCAGTGTCCTATACTTTGTAGGAGTGAAGCCAATTAAATTATGGCCCTATAAGTTCCTTGAGTGGGAAAGTCTTGTCCTTTAAAAATATACTCCACCGTAGGCCACCATCTCCAATATCAGCAGTGATACTGTAGCTTTATTTTTATTTTTTGTATTCTCCCTTTTCTCAGTCTCTCTGAGTTTTGCTTACTCCTGGCCTCTTTTAAAATACTTTTTTCAAGAATATGATCTTGGATTACTTAACAAACCAAGGAAAACAATGAAATAAAACCTCAATGTTCCCAATCTTTCTATCTTAATGATTTCTAGTCAGAATCAACCGAAATGATTTCTTAAAATATTTTTTAGGAAATTGGATTAAATGAAATAACCCTTAATAAAAAATGCCAGAGTTAAAAATGGAACCCTTTTGTGATCAGGTACTAATTGGGAATAAGAACGGTGGCAGTGGTCTCCAAACTTTCTTGCTTGTGTAGCCTTTAAAATAATTAGAAAAACTAAGTACTTTCTTTCATTTATAAATCAACATCTAACATTTTTTACCATAAATTTAAATGACAGCAAAAGACGCAATTTCTATGGTATTTTTAAACTCTATATTTACAGTAGAGAATAATTATATCACTCAAGTATATCCAGTGGAATTTAAATACAATACCTATTTGATACTCATCTTCATCCATTTAAAAATATAACAATAAGGCATTTAACATAAAGTTGACATCATTTTCAAATAGACGAAATGTGGGGGACTTCCTTGGCGGTCCAGTGGTTAAGACTCCGCACTTTCAATGCAGGGGACGCGGGTTCGATTCCTGGTCAGGGAACTAGGATCCCACATGCCCCGTGGCACAGGCCAAAAAAAAAAAAAAAAAGGGAGATGAAATGTACTGTTTTCAAGAATAATAAAAATAGAAGGGGAGTTGAAAAAGTTTTTTAATAGGAGTGTCACTACATTCTTTAAATTAACAACAAAAGTTTGTTGTAATGATATATCAGCTGATAACTTGATTAGGTCATCCTACAGTTTTGTTGAAAGTAAATTATTAGAAATATCTAGGCTTATGAGAGAATTATTATCTAGTCATTAGAGTCATTCTTCCATACCACACCTACACCAATATTTCCAACTGTCTTTTTCATTAGTGTTCCTAAGGTTTTTATAATTGGGGACATATATCATAATAAGATTTCTGGTGGGTAACAGGTGTGCTTTCTTTTAAGTGGAAGAATAGTTATTACTGGCAAGACAGGGAAGAAGAAATTTTGGCAACAGACTTTTCCTAAAAATCCAAAAATTGATTTCCTTTGATGTATCATTGAAGGAATATTCCAGAAAGTAGCCTCCAGGATTATGCTTATCCCAGTTTGCAGATCACTGAACTAGAGTTCAAAAGGCAAAACAAAAAAGGGAAGGAGATACAAGAAATTAGTCTTTTCTGGTTTACACTATAACTTGAATGTCATGCTTCACATGTAACATTTTATGCTGTGCTTTTTTCATGAATGATGCTTCAGACTCCAATGAGAAAAGTATTAATAGTTTTTAATGTTACAGGTGTTCCTTGGAAAAATGCTTAACATTGTGTTCTGAAAAACAATAAAGTAACAGGTGAATGCTGTGTTTATTAAGATAGTGTTAAAACCCTAGTCTGTTTCTTTAATGTCTTTACTGTCTGATATTCGTAATTTTCAAGGGCATGGGCCTATGATCATAGCGTGGGATGGAGAGGAAAGTTAAACACCGATGTATTATATTATGTGAAGAGTTGCCTTTGGTAATGTTGTAAATGGTGTTACTTCTCTTTGTTTAGCTGTGTTCATGCTACAAAAATGTAGTTTTAGACTCTGTGGTTCTATTAGGTACCACTGTGCATCATTTAACTCCAAAGAGGAAAGTGAGATTTAATTAGCTAAGGCACATATTTCTTTAAGTTTTTCCTCTTGCTTGGGTGCAAATTTAGTATAAAACCATTCAGATACTATTATTTGTTTACTTTGCATTATTGCAATGACTAACACCAGAGGACCATATAAATCACCACTTTAATCAAGCAAAATAACTTTTAACTTAATTTACTGGAAAAAAAAAAAGGAACAGTATTGGTGTGAATATTGATGATAACTGAAATGCAAGATTTAAAAGGAAAAAAAAAAGATTTGAAAGATCTTAAAGGTAGACACAATTAACACAAACCCATTGTGTGAATACGATTGTATAATGGCTACATTTGATAATAAAATTCTCCTGTTTAAAGAATAATAATTTAATCAATATGCCTCTTCTCTAAGAGTATGTGATTATCCAAGAAGAATGATAGAAAAAGAGGGTGAGCACTAAAAAGTCTTTGACGGTGATGGTTTGGAATATTAGAGGCCTGGTGTCTAGGAGGAAATATGAAGAATATCAAAATATCTTTGAAAACATTTGATATAATTCTGGTCTGCAAGCCTTTGTTCTAAACCCTGTATATCTTAGAGTGAAGCAGCTGAGTAAACTTCCAAATTAGAACCTGCTGTTCCACACCCCTGGAATTGTCATAATTTTTAGCTGTACAAACAACACATAAACAATTGCTTTTGGAAGAGCTAGAGTCATTCAGGTATAAAATCTAAATTTAAATGTTATGGCAGATGAGTCATATGCTTCCTACTGATACCCATCCTCCAAAAGACTGGTTAAACTCCATAAAACCAAACCAAACAAAAAGCTAGGCTCTACAATCTTTGTACCTTAAGAAGTTCTAATTTCTTGTTTTAAACAGAAAATTGGCCTTTTCAGAGTGTTTGAGTTGAAAGACGATTTTTCATGGGTCTCGCATTTCAGCATGTCTCATGAGAAGAGGCACCGATTTTGTTCCAGGCTGTCTTTCTAAGGATGTTCATATAACAAACAACCTTGGAAGACAGAGTGTCCCCTCTAGAGCAAAGTTTTGTTTACTATCCAGTAGATTAAAGATAATGTCTCCCTCCAGGGGAAAAATCAGGCTGGCTTACTGTCTATTATAAAAGATTTGGGTTCCCTAAGCTTGGGGTTCCTCTCCTCTAAAACAACCCAGTCTAGGTATAGGTGTCACCTGGCCTGGTTCATAATGCCCTGTGGGTATTGGGGCTTGGGGAATTTGTGCAAATGCTGGTAGTCTGGCTATGGCTATTGCTATGAATAATAAACTGTCCTTTGTCTCTGACCAAGGAGTCTTGTGTCTTTTGCCAAAATCCATGAAACTGAGGCTAACTTGTAAGCTTGCAAGTGGGCTCAAATATCAGCCAGTTTACAGTTCTTGAGAGTTTGATTACTTGTGGCTATGGTAGGATTTTTCTACAAAGATCTTTTATTGCTATTACTAACTTTAGACTTCCAGCTTACATCTGAGAAATTTAACGTGATTGTTAAGCCTGAGATAATCCACTGAAATATTTCTATAAGCTCTAACACTAATTAAGTAAACAAATTCCAGGCTCAGACTTCTACATATTTCTTTTAGGAAAACCAGGAAGGAGTTGTCTCAAATCTTTTTTGGAAAGAGTTAAGTTCTAAAACATTCAATTACTAAACCAAGGTAGGAATTATTATCCCATGCTATGACTAATCTCAATCTCTCTCTTTTTTTTTTTTTTTTTCCCACTCCAGGGGAAAGGTTGAATCTTGTATTTGGAGCAAATATGGAAATTTGGAAATGAATATTTTGGCTAACACCATACATTTTTTTAAATGGCCTTAATTTTAGTAAATTTAAAACATGAAACTTCTTTAGTCATCAAATGAATTAGAGGTGGCCACACATCCTCAATTGAGTAGTTTTACTCAGATATAACTTCTGGTCAAATGTGCATGGGGTTCCCCACAAACCACTTTTATTTCTGATGGCCTAGATATTGACACAGATTCATACTAGAGGAGATCAGGATATGTCAACCCTAGACTAGAGAGACAGCTCCCCTTCATCACAGAAGCTGAGAGAGTTCCAGAAACTTTTTTTGACTCACCTAACAAATATTTCTTGAGCCCCTATTGTGGGCCAGGCCCTAGGTTAGGCTCAAGGAAACAACAATGAACAAGCCAAAGTTTGTGTGCACACAGGACACAGAGTCTAAATTAGTTGCACCAACTTAGAAGAATGGACAGTTGGGTGTTTCTCAACCTAAATCACACCTTTCACCTTTCACCAAAGACTCAGAATTTTCTGTAACACCTGTCTGATAACCTAGAAAGCTCTCTTGACTGTAGGTAATGCAGAAATGAACCATATTTCAAGCAACACATTTTCTTTAGTCTTGACCTAACTGGAATGGTGTGCATAGAAGGGAGGTGAGGAGGACCATGGCATCATAATTCAATATGTGGCTATGGAGCGTCTGCTGTGTCTCCTGATGTGCCTTAAGCAAAATGACTGCTGGGGTCAGTGCTGGCCTTACCAAACCTATACATCTCTTGTCCAGACTATGGCCAGATATTTTAAAATAGCACTAATAACTAAGTGTATTGAGTCCATGCCACACACCAGGCACTACACTAGGTACACGTCATACAAATGGCTTTGTTCAACCCCACAGTTACACTGTGAGGTGGATCAGGAAGCTGAAGCCTAGGGAGATGGATTCACCTGCCTGGAGTCCTACACTGTAGAGCTGTGGTTCAAGGTCAGGCAGCCTAATGCCAAAGCGTAGTCGGAATTCACACACTCTGTTGTATAGCCTCCACAGGCTTTCTGCTCTTCTCCTAAACCTCCAAGCTCATGTCCCCCTTAAGGCCACTTGATGTTATCCCTGATCCTTCTTTATTTTTCTTCATCACTCTTACCTCCACCTAAATGTTGACACTTCTCTCCTCCTGAAGTTGTATTATACATGTATTCATTTTCTGGCTTATTGCCTGTCCCCACCACTAGCTCCACTGGGGAGAGGTGTGGCTCTCACTCATCCATCCCTGAATCACCAGCAATGGGTACCATGCCCAGTGGGTTGTGGTGAGCAATCCACACGTGCTGGACAAGTAAGTGAGCAGATGAATCCCTACCACTGTCTCCCTCTCTCCTCTCTTCGTAATCACTCCAAGAGGCTTTCTTGCTGGAACTCCTGCCTATTTGGTAGAAGAGATTGGGGGAGGTGATTTGCTGTCACCTGTCATTCAGTCTTCAGTGTAAAGTTCCGCTTGAACTTGTGAATACAAAGGCAGTTAAAGGATGACAGTCATAGCCTTATTACAGAACTTAATATGTGACCTTGGACAAATTTCTTCCATCTGCTCTAATGAAAAGATATTAGTCATGAGATGGAAGAGGAGTTTAATTAATTTATGGACATAGGAATTTTTGGATTTAAAAAAAGTCCTAATAATTGTTTTTTAAAATTAATTATTTTTATTATTTATTTTTTATACAGCAGGTTCTTATCTATTTTATACATATTAGTGTATACATGTCAATCCCAATCTCCCAATTCATCCCTCCACCACCCCACTCCCCTGCTTTCCCCCCTTGGTGTCCATACGTTTGTTCTCTACATCTGTGTCTCTATTTCTGCCTTGCAAACCGGGTCATCTGTACCATTTTTCTAGATTCCACATATATGCGTTAATATACATTATTTGTTTTTCTCTTTCTGACTTACTTCACTCTGTATGACAGTCTCTAGGTCCAGCCACGTCTCTACAAATGGCCCAATTTCATTCCCTTTTGTAAAAGCCCTAATAATTGTTGTGAAAAGAACAGTCACACACATTTTTCTGCGTTACAGAGACTGTTCTAAGGAGGGCAGCTACACAACTATTACCTCGGATGAACTCATGAAATAATAACTTTACGCCTTGGGCTTGGGCTTGGGCTCATCTCTGCTTTACTTTTGAAGCCCAAGAAGAAGAGAAATCGTTATGTGGCTCTATGTCCTCATAATGTCAGGACTTTTTGGTTCTACCCTGAAGCTTGAACCACAATAAAAAAAGTGTTCAGTTATTAGAAGGAGCTAAAATGATCAGGACCACCCCAGAAAGACTGGAAAGTCAAGTTAAGTTTTCGAACATATTTTAAAGTGAGAGATGAAGCGTGGAAAACGGAATGTTTCATAAAAATCTCCAATAAAAGCAGTGGGGTATATATTGTGATTTTTATTTGATGGAAGAGTTTTGGTATTAGTTACAGAGAAATGGAGGGCAGAGATTCTTAACCTCGGGCTATGAAACCCTTCAGCAGGCTCGTGAAGCCTACAGATTCCTTCATAGAATAATATTTTAAATGTATAAAATAAAATATATGAGATTACTTGGTACCAAATTTATGCCCCCTCCTGAGTTCTAGATTCCAGGGTACCCCTATTTATGCTAAAATCAGGGAAACAGATGACCAGAAAGTAAAATGACGTAGGGTATACACTTTAACCTAAAAATAGAAATACTTTTTGACAAGAGAAACTATGTTGTGATCTAATACAATGAAGGAATGTTGTTCTAAGCCAACACATATTTTAAAAGATTTAATAAAGATGATTTAATCTTGCTTTGATTTTGCTTTGGAACAGCAAGTACTTTTCCCTTTATGCCCCTATTTACACAAAGGATTTGCTTCTGTTACAAGTAATAAACTCTCTAAATGAAATACCTGAGCAATAATCGCATCAGGTTAATAAGTTTTATAATGCATTCATGATCTGGTATGAAAATTTGCTCTTAATAAAAATCTTCTTTAAATTCCAAATGGTTCGTGCCAATGCTCTAGAATACAGTTTTGGTGACTGAATTGGAATTCTTATGGTATGTTTTCTTTAGAAAAGAAAAAATGAACTGCAGCATGAATATAAACAGAAATGGCTAACTCTTAGCAAGAAAAAAGAAAGGACAATTGTTCAGATCTCTTCTAAAAACCCTAAGAGAATTGACAGTCTCAAGCCACCCATGTGAATTAACTGCTTGTTTTCCTTAGAGGGAATGTTTGGGATTCTGTCTCCGACTGCTTGCCTTCTACCCTCAGGCGTGACTATCCGGATCAGTGCTTGGAACAGCAATTACAAGTTGAAGAAACCGTGAGATGAAGGGTTATTTCCCTTTCCCAAACCCAAACCTCCTTCAGACTGAGATTCTCCATCTCATTAGCATTGCTTTTGTTCTAAGAAATGCTCAAAAAGACTCTCTTCTCCATGTGAAAGCAAAAAGCAAAGGTGTCCCCCAAAAAATCTGGGACTACTTTTAGATACTCTGTGTCTAAAAGTAGGAATTAGTGAAAGTCCCAAATAACTCTTTATGACCTGACAAAGAAATGCCCTAAATGCCTCCAACTACTTACTTCTGAGCACTGCTAACTCTCCTGCATCTTTTCTTAGAGGCAAAAACAGAAAGAGATTTTTAAAACTCACACCACAGTTGAGACAGGAGGGAAGGCGGCAAGGCACAACCTTTAAAAGAATGACATAGCTGTTGAGGATATGACAAAAACTGGTTAGAACAGATTATGCCCAAGATGGTAGAAGATTTGACTTCCAGAGGACCTTGAGCCTCATTATAAGCTCATTATAATACATTAGCTATGCTAAATGACATACACACAGGCACCACGACAGTTCCAAAGCCAACCATTAAAGGCCAAAAAGTGGGCCGTGGCCCAATTCCTGGAAATCTCTGTCCCTTCCCCAAAATAGTTGGAATAATCCCCCCACTTGTTAGCCTATGAAATTACCCAGCTCATAAAAACGAACTACCCCATATTTCAGGGCCTCTCGCCTTCTGAGATGGCCCATGCTCTGTCTGTGGAGTGTGAATCTCCCTAAATAAACCTGCTTTCCCACTTAACTTTCAGGGCAGAGTCCTCTTGCCTGCCCTCTTGTATCCTTCACAAGCGTCCTATATTAATAAATCTACTTGCCTATCACTTCACCTCTCACTGAATTCCTTCTGTGCTGAGACGTAAAGAACCTGAGGTCCATTAAATCCTGTGACCAGGTGTGTGGTTTCAGCTGGGAGATTGTGGGTTTGAGTCCCCGCCTAAGCCAGAAATTTTGGGGTCAAGTCCCAACTGAAGTGCAGCTGGATTCGAGTCCCACCTGAAGGAGTGAGATTAGAAGATTGTGGGTTAGAGTCTCAAACTGAGGTGTGTGGTTTCAAAGTGATGGACTGTTTTGCAAAAACATGCTGGTTTCAGGAGGAACAGGAGCTTCTGTGGTAACCTAGTGTTCCCAGCTTTCCTGGTACTTAGCCTACCCACTAGATAGCTTGACACAGATAAAGAAGCACACTTCGAGATTTTTCCTGTATATTCACCTTAGTTTTAAAGTTCTCCTTTCCCTCTCCTCCTTAGAAACATAAATGTACCCCTGCATGGTTTTCAAACAGATATATACAGTGCTGACTTAAAGGGACAGAAGGAAAAAATGTGAGATGTCGTGTCTTCCCTCAAAGAGCTTACAATCCAGTAACCACATTCTGGTTAATAAACCAAACAAGCATACAAAAGCAGTACACTATATCATTAAGGACTAAGTTGTATTATCACGTGGTAACTTCCATTTACATCACACACTGTAACATCCAAAACACTTGCACATGCATTAGTTCCCTTGATGCTCACCTATACTCTGTGAGATAAGACAGGTATTACTATGCCCAATTCATGGATTTAGAGAGAGCTTCAGAGAAAATAAATGACTTAAAAACATATAACTCGTAGGCAGAAGAACTGAGATTAGAACCTAGGTTTTGTGATTTTAAATTCAGGCTCTTTGTAGCCCAGAACTGAACTAGTCTACACTAGAAATAACTAGTAGTTCATACAAATAAAGACTTTGAAGAAATGGAGTGAATTCATAAAGGAGATAAGACTTTCACTGAGCTTTCAAGATAGGAGGGACTTGGGTAGAGTAGGGGGTAAGGAAAAGAGGCCACAACAGATGCTTTCTGTCTCTTGACCTGGGTGGGGAGCAATGGGAAATAAAAATGCCCAGAGAGGCAAAGCATTGCCTCATGTCACAACGTCATGGGGCATCATTCTCTTTATATCCTATGTGGAATCTATATGTGTTTCTATATGAATGGTAGCCTTGAAAGAAAACTCCACAGACTATGATGTAAATGGTGCCCCTTGGAGTTGTGCAGACACTCTGATGGAGTTGGGTGGGATGATGGAGAACCTTGAAAATCACACATCTTTTCCCTCCAGGATGAGTGATATAGTTATAGAAAGAGCATGGAATTCGGCTTCAGATGTCCAGAGTTCTAGTCCTAAATCTGTGTGATCTCAATCTCTGAGAGTTTCTTGTTTCTTTTCTCTAAAAGGAAAATGTAGGACTAGATCATTTCTAATCTTTTCATCTTGAAAGGCATTTGGTTCTTCTGATATGGAAGAAAGTGGGAAGCCATGGAAGATTTGTGAGCTGTGGTGACATGGGGAACATGATTACTTAGGGAATACTGGTATGGAGGATGGTTGGGTGTGGGAAAGGCCTAGAAGGGGAAAGAACCACAGGAAGGGTCTCCCAGTAATCTAGGGATGAGACTGAAAGGGGTAGACTAGGATGGCAGAAGTGGGAAGGAAAAATGAACACAGGAACCCTTTGTGAGGGAAAATCCAAGAGCATTTATTTGGTCATTGACTGGATTGGGAAACGGGCCCAGAGCGTCAGACCTGAGTGACTGGCAGAGTGACTACCCCATGGAAAAGAAAGACAAGTCCCCTTGACGTGAGGGGAATAAGAATTCAGCCTCAGCTTCTTTGTGTTCAGCTGACGGTGAAGCATCAAAATGGAAAAGTTCAGCACTCATTGGGAAAAAGGGAGCAAGAAGTCACGTGAGGCAATGGAACTGGAGATACGTGACAGTGGTCAGCTCAAGGGAGACAATTAACATTCCTGAGAAAATAAATATGAAAGCTTTTATAATGCATTAGCAAAAGAGTGTTTTTTGGTTTTATAGCTAAAGAAACAAAAGCCAAGAGACAGTAATGAAATGACCTCATGGCTTCTTTAGAACTAGATGGAATGGAAGCTAGTCATATAGTTTAACAAGTAATATTTTAATGAAAAGAAGTCTCTCACAGAAACTGAAGACAGAGGCTTTGACCTTCTGAAATATTTCTTTCCAGATTCTCATCTATTCTCTTAGTCAAGTTTATCACTCTGGCCATTTTGTACTGTGTCAGTTTAGCTAAGCTGGAACTACATTTCCTTCCCTGTGTAGTTCTGGGTAAGGGTTGCCCAGAAGAGAAGTTTGCCTGAGACTTGGAAGGCCAAAGTGACACTCAGCCCTGTGCTTGGGGGGTTGGTGCCCTGGACATCAGTGCAGACTGTACACATTGTTGTGATCTGCTGGTTCTCCTTGTTGGCATAGGGAGCAGCAAGTGCACCCAGATCTCCTCCTCCAACTTCTCCAAGTACCAGGCCAGGCACAAGGGCAGGGCTCTGTGGAGAAGGTCATCAGTTTTTCTGCAGGTGGCCTGTGTCATCAGAGTTGACGTGGGAGACAGATGTTGGTTCCAGGTTCTTCTTATGGATTCCAGTTTGCCCTAGCAGGGTCCCTTGTCTTTGCTGCCCCCTGCTCTGCATCCAGCTTTTCCTCCCACCTGCCCTGCTGACCTGCAGAGACTTCAGGCTGCAACCAGATGCCGAAGCCACAGGCTTCACAGACTCCACCAGCTTTTCTTGGCGGCCCTGATTAGTGACTTTCTCCTTTGCCTCTAACCGTCCCCTACCAGACCTTTGCTTGCTCAGCAGCTCTCACAATTATGCAATGTCTAATCCCTGTAGAGAATTCCTTATCTCATATCACTCACAGCAGTTCTGCTTTTCTGCTAGGACTGCTCACACTGTCTTCTCATCCAGGCCTTTCAATACCTAGCCTCCCTTTAATTGACTGTACTTTGTGCATTTCACTTATTCTCAAGGGATCATTAGCTATCAGAAAAGGCTGATGAAATTTTTTTTTTTTTTTTCTGTACGCGGGTCTCTCACTGTTGTGGCCTCTCCCGTTGCGGAGCACAGGCTCCGGACGCGCAGGCTCAGCGGCCATGGCTCACGGGCCCAGCCGCTCCGTGGCATGTGGGATCTTCCCGGACCGGGGCACGAACCCGCGTCCCCTGCATCGGCAGGCGGACTCTCAACCACTGCGCCACCAGGAAAGCCCGGGTGATGAAATTTTAAACTTCATCTTAATATCTCTAAATAGGCATCACGATAGACTGGGAACCAATATTAAACCATGTCGTCTGGGGACATTATCTATAGGCTTCTGGTGCCTGGGGGAAGCCTCCACAGCACCCAGAACTACCCAGCTCCAGCTGTTAACAGAAAGAAAGAAACTATCTTGTTTAAGCCACTGTTATTTTGGTCTTTATTATAGCTGAGCTTGAATTCCAACCAATATACACACTAAACATTATCTTAATCAAGTTTAGTTATTCAAGTAAATGCACATCAAAAACTTCTGCATTCTCATCATTATTTTCCTTCTCTTTTATCCTGTAGCTCAGCCTTATAAAAACTGTTCATGCTCGCTTAGCTAGCAGAGCTTCAGAAAAAGAGAGATTGTCTCTATCCTGCATAAAATGCAGTGGCCCATTAATAGCCTCATGTGATGGACAACAATACACTATTTTCATTCATTCTTTTTTCTAATATATCTTCAAGGAGAGGACTGAACTGACAATTAACAGTTACTATCAAGACCAACACAGTTCTGCCTATTCTTGTCTTGGCCATTTCAGAAGACAAGAGATGTTTTCATGAGAGCAAGTCGCTTAACTTCTCTGAGATTCAGTGTCGTCATTTATAAAATTTAGTGAATACTTTTCTTCCCAGGCTTGTTGTGAAGGTAAAATGAAGTACTCCAAAATATGTAAAAACTTCCTAGAGCAGTGTTTGACATAATAGGTGCCAATAAATATTAGCTGAATCTAAAGCTTAAATTATGTATTTGTAAAAATTAGTATAGAATACTATTTAAGGAATTCTAGAAGGTAAATAACAAATAGCCTCCAATAATTTTTTACAGAATCAGATTGAGCTTCCTGAAAAGGGGAACTCTTGCTCTAATACAATAAAGTATCAAATGGTATGTGAGTGACTGAGGATTTACTGTACTTTTCAATGTTACCCAAAAATTAAAGAGAAGAAGAGTATCATGAGCTCGGGAGGACTCTTACCATGAATAGGTTGGCTCTGGAAGTTTAAGATCAATGTCTCTCATATTATAATGTGTGTCATGTCATAACCTCTGCCAACCTGAGAGATCCTCTGAATGAAAACAAAGAGGGCATCCTTTTCTTAATTGATCTGTGACATTTCAAAAGATTGGATCAAGAAAACTGATGCAAAAAAGACATACTTTTAGTTTTATGATGAATATATAGGGAAAAAAAGATGCCAGCAAAGGGAATCAATGGAACAATAAATACCACCTGAAGTTTATCAAGTAAGCAAACCTTATTGATATAGAAAGGTTCACAGACAAGGTTAAGTTGATTCCTTGGTACAAGGTAGCACTCATATCTTGCTCTTCTAATAGGCTTTAAAGAGTTTCTGAAAATAACAATTTTTAAAAGATGCTTACTCAAATTTCATTAACTTTATGTATCAGAATGGCCACATAAGTATTGTTATTGCTGCATGTTATGGCTCCCCAAAATTCATATGTTGAAACCCTAATACCCAATGTGATGACATTTAGAGATGGGGCCTTTGGGAAGTAATTAGGTCATGAGGGTGAAGCCTCCATGGTGGAATTAGTGCCCTTATGAGAAGAGACACAAAAGATCTAGTCACTTTTCTCCTCCCTCTCTCTCTCTCTCTGTCCCATACAGCAAAAAATCTGCCTCTACAAAGCAGGAAGAGAGCCCTACCAAGAACTGAATCTCCTAGCACCTTGATCTTGAACTTCCCAGACTTCAGACTGTGAGAAATAACTGTTTGTTCTCTAAGCCATGGCAACCCAAAGTGATTAAAACAAGTGTCTCACAGGTGCACACCCAAGATAATTGAATCTTGAAAGAATAGTAGAAGCCTGTTTCCAGGAAACTATTCGTTAATGATGTTTATCATTTTCAGTCTTAAGAAGCAGGGTCAGGGTCCAGGAATGGGTCAGAGAGAGCAGAGGTTGATGGTATTGTAGCATTTCCTCTATCTGCCCATGCACAACCCCTTATGGGGAAATCTGTCTACTCATAGTGCGAAAGGAAGGGCCATCTTCTGGACATCAGTGCTTTAGATCATGTAGTCCAGTCTAGCCATAGCTGCTTAGACTAAAACAATCCCTTATGACCTGGCACAGCAAAAAGCAGTGTACATCAGATTCCCTCTACGGAATTTGAATGAATCAGTATCTAGAGACTGATCTCACATAGACGTAGGAGTAGAAACTAAAAGATGAGGAAACAGAGTTGAAGGAGAGGCCATATCAGCCATGTGCAAGTCCAGTTATTAATTAACTGAGATTAAGCAGGTCAAACCTGCTGGTTGCTGACCAGAAAGAATCAGACACAAGGAGCATAGCTCAATCCATTCAACCAAAATCTCCTTGAAGACAGGGACAGTATCTGCCTTGTTCATTACTGTTTCCCTAATATTGAGCATAGTTCCTGGCTATTAAAACAATTAGTCACTGGGTACATATCATTTGAATGAAGAGTTAAGAGTGGATCACTAGGACAAGCCCTCTCCAGAAACACTGTCCAGCGTCTGGCACCAGAAACCTGCACGTGTTCATGAGATTCCTTCTCCCTCAACACAGCGTATGTCTTCTCATTATTCTTGAACCTCCAGCATTTCCCTTTATGGGAGCAAATTTGTCTGCTCCTTGATCATTGTAAACAAAAGTTTCAATATCAACTCTGTAGGAGAGGAAAGGAAGGAGGAAGAAAGGGAGAGAGATGGAGAGGAATGAGAGTGGGAGGGAGAGGTGACAGGTAGGAGTTGAGGGTGGTAGAGAGAGAGACTACCCTTGATTTTTAAGCACATCATTTTCTAGTGAGGCATAAAAAAGAGCCTTCACAACTTCCCTACAGAGAGGTTTAGACTTTGGATGTGAGGCTAAAAGATGAAAGAACTGCAACAAACACCTATTCTAGCAAACTCGAGTTTGCTCAAGAGAAGTGATTAAACTTTGTCACTGCAATAGACTGACTATATCAAATAAAACAACCTTGTAGCTACCTCCCTGTAGATTGTTTGTACTATGTTCAACGGGAATGCATTGACTCCCATTCTCTTGTTTCATAGACAGAGTAAAGTGCCCCAGGAGGTTACTTTAGTGATCAAATATACTTCAATAATCCATTATCCTTCCCATAATAATTCCTTCTTAATTCCCTTCTTCTTCTTTATTACTGGAATGCATCTACTATTGTGTCTTTAAGAAAATCTAAACACAATTTTTTTTCCTTGCACCTATGAAGAAAGTAGAGAATGATATAGAAGACAATGTCCCAGTCAACTTTGTTTTCATACAACAATATATTCTCTTGAGCAACAAATATCTTTCAAGGTCTGATTCATTCCTAATCAACCGATATTAAAGTATCCTCATGTGACAGATAATGGGAAGCTAATCCTTGGTTGAATACTAGCCCTGCGCATTTCACAAGGCAGATATAAGCCAACCATACTTTCCTCATTAGCAGAAACATCAGGTGGCCAGTATCATCCCCATCTTCCTTCTAGTAGTTCCATGTATAAGGTACTATAGCAGTAGGATGCTCTGACGGGTCAACGATAATATATAACATTCATAAGGGGAGAGAGGGAAGGAATGAAAAATAAAATACTTACTTGGTCCTAGACCAATTGAAAATGCAGCAACATAAACAAGCAAGCTGGCCAAGGACAGCCATTTCAAAAAAGCTGGGACGTCCGCAGGGTCTGTGATGACCTGGTATTCAGTTTGGCTTAGTCCAGCGTTCGATAAGGATGCCAAGGTCGTTTCTCCTCTCTTATCCAGGTCATTTCTCGTGGGCCTTAGTGAGCTTCTGCTGCGGGAAGCCATCCCTTTAAAGGATTCTCTAAGAGTGTCATTGCTGGCTGACAGGTTACCTGGTCCATAAAGCACAGACTCATCCAAAGACTGGTTGATAGGACTATGGTTTCTGCAGATATTGGTAAAGTTCATATGGATGTTGAGATTCACGATGCCCATGGTTACCAACGAAGCTGCCATCACAGAGGAGCCGACGCAGAGGAGGGTTTTGCTCCCGACATGGTCTACAAGCAGGGTGGCCGGGATGGTGCTGAGGACCTTGACAACCCCAACCCCTGTGGAGGCGAGGCTGGCTGCCTCGTTGCTTTGGAAGCCAACGGACTTCAAAACAGTGGATGCATAGAATAATATGTTTGGCTGACCAGTGATTTGTACAAAAAATACCAGTGTTAAGCCTATCATGATTCGGGTCCTCATGTTGTCCTTTGAACGAAACAGATCCCCAAAACTGTACTGATATTCATCTTTCAGGGACGATTTGATCACAGTGAGTTCCTCCGTTGTATCGGAGATGGCTCTCAGCTTTCCGAGAACCTTGCTAGCAGCTTCCTCGTGTCCCTTCATCACCAGAAACCGAGGACTTGGAGGAAGAAAGTACATCGCAATCGCCTGCAAAACTCCCAAGGGAATAACAAGGCCGAACATGTATTTCCAGCCATGGGAAACATTGGCAAACGCGTAGTTTGAAATGTAGGCAAAAAGGATGCCAATGACAATCATCAGCTCGTTCAGCGACACAAGAAGGCCTCTCTTGTGTTGGGGAGCAATTTCTGCGATGTAGACACACGTGGCGATGGAAGAGAGTGAAATGGAAACCCCAATGGCAATGCGTCCCGCTATGAGAGCCGCATAAGATAAACTGATGATCAAGACCAGGCTCCCAAGTCCAAGGAGGCAGGATGAAAGGATGATGGCGGCCCTTCTTCCGCACCTGTCAATCAGGACCCCTCCAATGAGAGAGGCCAGTAGGGCCCCGATGAGGAGGGAGCTCACAACCATTTCCTGCTCGTGGCAGGTCAGGGCTAACAAGGTTCTTATCTGCAGAAGAGCCCCAGAGATGAGCCCAAGTTCATACCCCACCAGGAAGCCGCTGACAGCAGCCGTGACAGATGACAGGAGAGTAAACATACCGCAACCTACGAGCAGAGAGAAGAAACAGGTCAGTTCTGAATTGTGTCTGATGGAGACTTAAGCTTGTCTAAGTACGTTTTTCATAGCACTGAGTATAAACACATATAATCATAGTCAAATAATACACTAACCAAAACATGTTTAAATAAGGAAAAATCTTTTTTCTTTCATTTTTGGGGAGGAGAGGGGTGGAGACATTTAGAAAGTTATTTCTATTTGTGATGTGATGTTGGTTTTCGTTTTGAGCAGACAGATATGCGAGATAAGCAGATGACAGACGATGAGGACTGAACAAACAAGAGCATGGTTTCATCCCTGCCTTGGTGTTGGATGAGAAATTCAGAGAGCGTGGCTCCTCGGGTCCCACTGTGTAAGGCAAACCCTTGAGGGCGGAACAGAGAGCGAAGCAGCCTCCGGAAGGGCCCCCGTCTTCCCAGCGTGGTACCTGGGGCAAAATGAAGCACAGCCTCCAGGAAACCTGCCCTCCGGTCTCCTTGGCCGCAATCGGGCCACTGCTGGCTTTTGCTGAAACACATGAGGGTGTTGGGGGAGGCCAGGATGTGAGCGCCTCCATGAATTCAGGGCTGGGTCAGAAAGAAGGAGGCGGAAGTAGGTGCAGGGAAAGGACCCGACAGCATCCATCACTCACTCTGAGGAAGGAGGAGGGGGCATGGGACAGGGGGAAGAAGAACAAAAGGGGCTTTATATTGTTCCATTCTTGTAGGGTTAACATCTGAGGGAAAATGGTGAAATGTTAAAAGTCATTAATTTTCAGTGCTAGGTACATAAGTGTTTGTTACATGTCTGTAACTGGTCATAACAGAAAGGATACAAAACAAAAAGACAAAGGCTTAGAGAAGAGTATCACAGGTCCAGGAAGCACTAGTTTCCAAGGCTGGAGCACAGAAAATCGCTCGTCCTGTTTTAGGAGCTATGAGATGCCAGGACATCATGTCATGTACGGGTACACAGCATGAGCTTGGGGAGGGAGGTGGGAGGGGGCATCAGTGAAAGTGGGTAGGTAGAAAGGGAACACTTCATGCAAGGCCTGGCAGGTCACAGTGACAACTTTTTATTGTATTCCCAATACAGTGGGGTCCGTGCTCACTGACCCGTAAGAGGGAAGACACCCTGAGCTTCTTGCTGCTGTGTGGAGACTAGTTGTCAAAAGGCAAGACCGGTAGCAGGGGGTAGTTTGTCGCCTTAGTCTTGACAAGAGATGGTGCCAGCTTGCATTTGGGTGTGAGGAGTGGAACTGATGACAAGCAGACAGATTCAAGAGTTAATTTGGAGGTAAAAACGATGACACTTGCTCGTGAATTGGTGTTGGAGGGTAAGGAAGTGGGTCAGAACCCAAGATGGCTCCCTGGTTTGAGCAGTCTGTTGGGTGGTTTTACAATATTCAGTACCCGGTATGCAGGCTTATGTACTATATGGGCCACAGGTGGACCTAGGGAAGAAGCAGAAGGGACCTGGCTATGGGCAGAGGTGAAAGGAGAAGGGGAAATCAGAAGTTCCATATTAGATTTACTAAAACGGTTTACTTGTTTTACCTGTAAGGTGTTCCGATTAAAATATCAGGTAGTGGATTGAGAATACGGATTTGGAACTGAAGAGGTAAGTCAAGCCTGGAGAGATGTATTTGGGATCCAGCAGCGTGTATTGGGTATTTACAGCCACAGGGATGGGAGAGATCACTTAGGGAGACAGAATAGAGGAACAAGAGAAGCAAGACGAGGACAAGGACCTAGGGAATGCCAACATTTAGAAGAGGAGGCAAAAGCAAAGGCGATGGAGAAGCAGCAGAATGAGACGTGTGTGAAATGGACTAGAACCGTGTGCTGAGCTAAGGCTGTTCAGCTATGCCATTGCTGGAGTAGGAGGTGTGGTTTAAAAATGCCATTTAGCTTCGGTGAAGGGAGCAGATCAGATAAAGGTGATCTGACATCGCTTCCCACCACAAATATCCAAGGTATTTTACATCTCTGGGATCCTGATGGCATGTGGAAAATGGGAGACTTCAAAAATAAAATTTAAAAAGCATCAAATATTTAGATGGAGGAGCAAATAAAAATGCAATAATCCACAATAAAATAAAGTTGATGTATGAGCATTGCGAATACAAACCATTACATTGAAACCACATCAACAATTTAACCAGCTAATCAGAAAACAAATATTTAACATCATTACACAGCAGGCATCTTCCTAGGTACTGGGAGATATGTATATATGTGTACAGATATCTCTCTATATGTATCACAATGAAACAAAACAGATGTGGTTCTTGCTCCCCAAGAAACTTAACATTCTAGTGATATCTCTATTTTCTATTATTTCTTATGTACTCTTTTAATTTTCACATGCAAAATGACTTTGAAGTACTTTCATGCTCTCAATTTCCACCTATTCTTTTTTCCCACGTGATCTTAAAATCCTCAACAACAAATTCTTCTACCACAGGTGATCTGAGTCAGATTCTCACATTTGGATAAGAATATCACATTGCTCCGTATCTCTTCTTGTCATCGTTCTTTACACCTAAGTTTGATGTGCTGATTAGGGTGTGTGCTCTGGCGGTTGTTCTCCAATATTCAGGTTGGAGAAATAAGTGACTCAGGAGAATGAGGCACTTGAGAGGCAGGTTGAGTGAGGCACCCCAGAAGCAGATTTAGAGGGATAGAGGGCGGCATGGGGTACTGAGTCAAGGACACGGGGGAAGAGATGCCAGAGCTGTGTGAGTAGCAGAAGACAGTCTTTGCCACCTTGTCCTTCTCCTTAGCCTTCCTTAGTTTCCCCGTTTTGTTGGATGGGAAATAGTGCCTCCCTACAAAAAGAAAGACCCCTTGAGATACACGAGTTCCTTCCTTTGATGCTCTATTATCCTACTTTATTTTTACTTTTTAAAAATAAATTTATTTATTTTTGGCTATGTTGGGTCTTTGTTGCTGTGAACGGGCTTTCTCTAGTTGCAGTGAGCGGGGGCTATTCTTCGTTGCGGTGCACGGGCTTCCCATTGCGGTGGCTTCTCTTGTTGTGGAGCACGGGATCTAGGCACATGGGCTCAGTAGTTGTGGCTCGTGGGCTCTAGAGAGCAGGCTCAGTAGTTGTGGCGCACGGGCTTAGTTGCTCCGTAGCATGTGGGATCTTCCCGGACCAGGGCTCGAACCCGTGTCCCCTGCATTGGCAGGTGGATTCTTAACCACTGCGCCACCAGGGAAGCCCTCTATTATCCTACTTTGGAGAGAGTCGAGGCAGTGGATTAAGGAGGAAAGGGGATGGGGGGAGGGGTGCAAGCTCCAAAGCCAGCTTCTTGTGGTCTTGGGGAAATATCCCCTCACAGAAGAGAGATCCAGGTTTTTCTTCTGCTTTCTGGACTTAGCTTCATATGCCTAGTTCTTTTATTCAGGGTTCATAGGACACTGACAGACTGGGATGTGTGCAAAGGGTCTGGAAACCATCCTGGTTTGTCAGGATGAGACCCTCTTGAGACCGAGCAGCTAGCACTGAGTATAATTCTTTAGAGATATAATAAAATTGTCTCCATATGAATAAAAAATTCTCTTTACAAAATTACAAGTTTTTAAAAATTATATATCACAGTATTATCTACCTATATCTATCTAGGCAATTTGCCTTCAAAAGCTTATACAGTTGCACTAGGACATTCTATGACCCTATACTCACATAGGTTGGGGGGAGGATACCAACACAGGTTGTATGCTATGGTCTTTACTGACTGAATTTTATTTGAAGGATATATCTTCCCATTATATGCTTTAAGGGCTACTGACCCAAACTAGCTTCCCCACTCATCTCATGACTGCTGTTTATTACTGCTGAGGTTCCATTACAGTCCTCAGGCTGCCCATTCAGGATTTGGAATTCTAATTCAGTGTGGAAGGCTAGACCCTAGCGCTTCCAGGATCTCAACCGTGTGACACCTTAGGACTTCCACCATGGGGAATTTTCCTGCTGCTATTTTACCATATAAATAAAGTGAAGAAAGACATAGAGTGGGTTTTCCTTTTCTGTGTCTACTTTTTGGTTGATGATGATAGAAGCAGGATGCTATCCTCTGGACGCCAGAAAGTAGAGATGACGTTTCCAAGAAATCTGACAGAGAACGGGAGGAAAGAGAGAGAATGTCTGCCTAAACACGAATGGCAGAGTCTGGGGCAGCTGGGTGGACTGAGGAGAAGCAGTCAGCGCTACAGGAGAGAGGAGGGTGAGGAATCATAATTAGAGCCTTTTCAATAAACATCCAGCCCTGAAGCCAGTCTGCACTTGAAGTTCATGGTGAAGTTTAGCATTCCTGGCCGTTTGGCTCATGGTCTCGATCCACGAGGGCCCTTCTTTCCACCCCAGTGTCCCCCCAAAGATGCCATAGGGAATTCTCAGCCTTTTGTGGACATCACAGAAGTAGAAACTAGAAACTTGCAAGTGGTACCCACAGGCTCCTGGGTCATGCCTACCCTCTGGGTCCGGCTGCTTTGTTAGACCAGCCGTGTTCCTTTTGATGCGATGATAATTCCTTAGTGAGATAATAAAGTTAAACTGTTCCTATTGAAGATGTGATCACAGCTCAGAGGCTTTATGCAAATGAGCACTGAGACCCACATCCAGGGCACAAAGGACAGGCAAGCCCCACTGGCTAAGAGGCTGCAGCCGCTTTCACAATAGCTGCGTTGTCTCCTGCTCACGGTGACTCAGACAGAGCCACGACTTTAACAGGCGAGCACATGAAACACTCCATTTTTCACAATATTTGAGTTTCTGCCCGCTTTCTTCTTTCCTTTCTCCCCCATGTGCCTATTCTAGCGTAGGTACATAATGGACACACAGCAAACGCTTGCCAGAGGACTGAATCCTACAACAGACTGGAAAGCAGCGTGCACACACAGGTCTTTTTTCAGCAGGCAGCCAGGTCATTATACAGCTTGACCAACTGTGAAGGCTTCACATATTTCAAAGACCTCCTGCTTCATGTTTTGCTCGAGAAAAACTTGCAGTGGCCCCCAAATGGCATTGCATTTGTGTTCTCCTCTTTCTCTGCTCCTTCCCTCTGAATACCTTTAATCCCAACCCATCATTCAAGAGTCATTTCAAGTGCCACCTCCCCCATGATGACCACCCTGCTCTGCCACCTTCTGCTGTCCCACCCCAGCCCCTCTGCACTCCTGCTGTGCACAGAATGTAGGGTTTCAGATATATGAAGGCATACTTCTGTCACTCATTTATTGACCTGTTTGTCTTCCCCTCTTACACAGAAAGACCTTGAAGGCAAGACCCCACTTTCTTTTTTTTAATTATTTTTATTTATTTATTTGGTTGCACTGGGTCTTAGTTGCTGCAGGCGGGCTCATTAGTTGCAGCTCTAGGGCTCCTTAGTTGTGGCATGCGAACTCTTAATTGCAGCATGCATGTGGGATCTAGTTCCCTGACCAGGGATCGAACCCAGGCCCCCTGTATTGGGAACATGGAGTTTTAACCACTGCACCACCAAGGAAGTCCCCAAACCCTGCTTTCTTTACATCTGTATTCTTACCTCTAGTCTTTGGCACAAGGTCAATCCTCAATAAATATCTGTTGAGTGAATAAATAAATGAATGAATGGTAACAGCACTGCAAATGCCAATCCTTGGTCCTCTCTTCCCCATGGTTGATCAACAGACTAAGGTTAATACCTAGTATGACTTAAGGGTTAGCACCTGGAACTTTATATTTACATAAATGCTTAGCACCTGAACAACATGCAATCAGTATTTCTATAGCGCTTTCAGCACTGTTATTAGCCAGTTAATATGGCAGCATTTGCAGGGACTCTAAAGTGTTCCACTGTCACTCGTATAGTTATTTTATTTAATGTCAGCCCCATGCACAGGCTTGTTCACTAGTCACTCAGATTCCATGTTTAGCAGTCTCCTTTCCGGGGACCAGGTTTTCAGGTCCCAACAACAGTCTCCAGGCACAATTCTCAGGCCTTCTGCACCACTGGTTTTTTTTTGGAAAATGCCTGCCCTTTCCCAGACTTGTGTTTCTCTTCATGCTGTTGTCCCTCATTTACGGCACGTGGCACATCTGGCCTCCCTCCTTCACAGCCTAGGGAAACCTGAGTCTCTGAAGATCTGGCTCAAATATCTCCCGTCTACAAAATCTTCCAGACTCCCTCTCTGTGGTTAGCATTCATCTCTCTTCTCTCTTCTGCCTTTGTGTCCAGGGCCTTACAGCACTCTGGATTAGTCTGTCTCCTGCTTAGATTGGGAGTCCCTTGAGAGTAGAGTCTGTATGGGGGGTCCACACAGGACCTGATGCCAGAGCTCTGCAGAGGCTATTGGATGCCCGGGAAGGAGAGCGCTGGCTTAATCAGATAGCTCCCTTGTTCAGAGGGTGTGAGGAGAGTGTGGTGTTGTGGTATGATGTTTCCAACAGCTGTCAAAAGTTCCAGATGCTGCCTCTTGGCCTTGGACCATGTGTGGTGCTCCCTGTGATGGTAAATATTGGGCACTATCCTTTATCTAACCACTCTCCCCCCACCTCTCCCCGTACCCCCACCCTCTCTTTAACATGCAATGGAACTCAGAACAACAGAAAATGTGGCCTTCCTCTATACCTACTATTGTTTGGGCTTTCTAGGACAAAAAGGTAGGAACTTTACTTTCTTTCCTTTTATTTTTCCAACCCCAGGTAGTACTTTCACAGACACACTTTTCTGAAACTAATCTTCTCCAAATTCTGTTGACTGGGGAGGTATAAAGAGGGGGCGTAAGGGCACTTCCCTGCATTTTGCTCTGTTGTTAACACTCCTTTTCTGCCTGATTCCTTGTAGGACTTTCATTCTTTTCTTTCTTTCCTTCCTCTCTTTCATCTTTCCTTCAATTTGAAACTTTCACCAGGACAAGTCAGAGTACTTGTTTCTTCTAAATTTTTTTGCTACTGGTTGAGTTCTCCTACTCAGAAAAGATTTCCTCTAGTATTTTGGGGGGTTTTTCCTTCCCATTTGTTTTGGAATAATTATTTACATGTTAGCTAAATATATTCATTTCCTCATCTCTATCTTATTGTTCTTTTTATGTACATCCTAGAATAGCTTCTCTTATTTATCCTCCGCATCACAGATTTCAGATAATAATTCTGCTCTCGCAGTTTTAGACTCTGACACTTTACACATCTCGTATTAGGTCTATTAGCAGCTCTGATCTCAGCTAGTTCCATCTTCACCTCAATTTACTCTTATCACCAGATGTTGTCCTGCATCTCTTTGTTCCACAGAGTCCACTTTTTTTAAATTATAGAGAACAGAAATCAGATGCTGTCCAAAGCGTATTTGTTTCCTGTAAAGAGAAATCTTAAAACGCATGCTTTGCCTTTGTATTTAAAATGTGCCTGACAATAACCAGATTGCCACATTCTCTTTACCCAGCCCCCAAATCATTTATGATATTTTTGACGGCAGGAAACCAAAAACCAAAACATGGGCATTTATTGTTTACTTTGTGAGAAGACCAAGTTGAATTTGGTGTCTACAAGGATTCACACTCTATGAATCCTTCTGTTCCTGCCTCCTCAGAGGGTTGGCTTTTGTCCCCAATCTGTCACCATACGTGCAAGGTGGCTGTCACAGCTCTAGATATTAGATGCTTTCACAACCAGACTCAAAGGCAGCAGACAATGGAAGAAGGCTTAGGGCAAGGGGTTATCCCCATGTACATCTTTCCTTTTATCAGGGAAGGAACTTTTCAGAAGCACCTTGGAAGATGATGGGGTTCAGGACATGCTACCCCAAAATACAACCCCTTGGCATATTGAATATTTTAAGCTGAAGGAATTTGAGAAAATGCCAGTTACAGGAAGGTGGCTCTAGCCTTCCCCCTGCCCTTCCCCCCGAAGCAGGTCATAAAACCCTCATGTGAGAGGTGCTCTCTGTTATACCCAGAGGAAAAGAACATCCTTATCTCAGAAGACAAAGGGGCACCAAGAAGGATTCAAACAAACAGCCTTGCTAAGTTTCCCCTGGCTCACTACACTTACCTCATATTCCTTAACCTGTCATATTTTCATGACTGTCCACTGTTCATCAAATCTAGCATAAAAATACTCAGGCTTAGTCATGTCTTTGGGTCTTTATTTCCTTATGAAGGTTTCCATGTCACATAAAACTTATATTAAATAAATATGGATGCTTTTCTGTTAGTCTTTGTCAGTTTAATTTTCGGACTCAGCCACAGGCCCTAAAAAGGTTGAGGAAAACTTTTTTCCTCCCCTACAAAGACTTGCCCTAATGTCTCGTTGACCAGAACTAGTGAGTTCCACAGTCAAACTTGGCTGCAAGAGAGACTAAGTGAGTATCTGAATCTTCTAGTTCGCCAGATGGGAAAGACCAAGAAATAAGAAGGAAGTTGGAAAAGCTGTTGGGTTTTCAGTGTCTGACACACCTTAGTCTAGCCACCCCAGTTGCAGTTGGAAACTCTTGTAGTTAGACTTGAAGGAGCAGTTGATGTGCACAGCTGCTAGCCAAATTTCTGATGTCTGGAAGTTATTTTTCTGGAGTGACCCCACTGGACTGAGAAAGGAATTTTTTTTCTTCCACTTTTTGGTCCCCTGAATATGAACAGACTCTCATTTTTTGCTTGTCATAAACAATACATGCAAAATTACAACTTCTAGAATGTACCATTCCAGCGGCTCATTTGGACTTTGTCTCTTCTTAACACTGATTTCACATTCTAGAATGCAACGAGCCAACCAGAGTTGCTGAAATCTTGAAAATTGTAGCCCTTAAGAGATATAGAAAGAGAAGTGATGGTGACAGGATAGGGTGGGAGGAATTGGACTATGGAGCAAAACCTTCTGACCCTCCGAAAAAGCAGCTCCGGGGGAGTCTGTGGAGATGTCATCCTTTGATTGATGAAAATTCTCTCATTAGGGGTGCTGAGTGAGAGTTTGTGGAGAGCTAAAATATTACCGCCCTAGTTTATACATTAGGCCCATATTTGCATTTTATTTAGGGGTAAGTTCTAACTCATTGATGAATATATCTGGCTTTAATTCTATTGTAATTTTGCATCTCTTTTCATCTTTTCAAGGGGATTTTCAATAGATAGTTAAGAGGGGGTGAATCTGGAGAACAAACCAGCAGCCATTTTACCCAGAGGCCTCTGATGTCTCCAGAGATTTTCAGCGTGTGTGAGTTGTGGTGAGCGAGGGACTTTTGAAAATTGGCAAAGTCTTCAGAAAGGATCCTCATCCCATCAATGATCATTAAACATTGGGAAAAATAGTAACATACATATTTGTACTTGAAGATTTCATACATATGTAGATGTGACTGAAAAAAAAGGTCTTAATTCAAAGTGCGAGTGAATGCAGAGTAGCTTTCTGTCATTCTATATTTTCTAATCAATAAATATAAAACTGTGAAAACTATTATGTGAGAATTTGAAGTTGTTTTTCTATTTAAAAAGGAGTCTAGGACTTCCCTGATGGCGCAGTGGTTAAGAATCCACCTACCAATGCAGGGGACACCGGTTCAAGCCCTGGTCTGGGAAGATCCCACATGCCACAGAGCAACTAAGCCAGTGCGCCACAACTACTGAGCCTGTGCTCTAGAGCCCACGAGCCACAACTACTGAACCCACGTGCCACAACTGCTGAAGCCTGCATGCCTAGAGCCTGTGCTCCGCAACAAGAGAAGCCACCGCAATGAGAAGCCCGCACACTGCCCCGCTTGCCGCAACTAGAGAAAGCCCACGTGCAGCAACGAAGACCCAATGCAGCCAAAAATAAAAATTAATTAATTAATTAATTTAAATAAATAAATAAAGGAGTCCAGGTTTTTCAGTTTAAAAACGGAGTCCAGGTACTCAAAAATGGTTGAGAATCACACTCAGTGCTTTAAAAATTCTTTAGTTAAGGAAATGAAATGCAGAAAAAATAATATTGTAAAGCCTGTGGATGTAAAGTTCTTAGGAAGAGCACTTTATTTACTAAAAATGAATACCTAGACGGCCACCTCAGGGTCAAGGGGAAAGCCCGTGGGTCATGTTGGTAATACAGTGGTGGGCTATGGGAGAGAGAGGGAGAACAGGAGAAAAGGCCAAGAAGCAAGAATTTTCGTGTGTGTGTGTGTGTGTGTGTGTGTGTGTGTGTGTGTGTGTGTGAGAGAGAGAGAGAGAGAGGTCAAGAAAGAATGGCCTAGGGCTTCCCTGGTGGCGCAGTGGTTGAGAGTCTGCCTGCCGATGCAGGGGACATGGGTTTATGCCCCGGTCTGGGAAGATCCCACATGCCGCGGAACGGCTAGGCCTGTGAGCCATGGCCGCTGAGCCTGCGCATCCAGAGCCTGTGCTCCGCAACAGGAGAGGCCACAACAGTGAGAGGCCCCCGTACCGAAAAAAAAAAAAAAGAAAAGAAAGAATGGCCAACAGAACTCAGAAATAAGATAAATGAAAGAAAAGGTCAGGAGAGCTTGTCAAGTTCTGGGGGATGGGGAATGAAGACAAGAGAACAATAGTGCAAGAGGCCTGTAGCTTTTAGAAAAGTTGGTTTACAAGAAATTTCCTATGGTGGATTTGACAGGAGAATTTTATGAATGGGCCCACCTAATATTTAATTGCACTATAGCTCTCTTCAAATTGTCAGTAAGAATCGACAAAGAACTTGTGTGAATGGGATTTGAGTATATGAAGGAAAAGGGCTGTAATCCACGCATGGATTGGAGCAGGGACAAGAGAAAAGACAAGCTGCAGGAACTGAAGGGCAAAAATCCAGGGGAAACAGGAAATTGGTGCAAAAAGTGATCAGAGGGCTTCCCTGGTGGTGCAGTGGTTGAGAGTCCACCTGCCGATGCAGGGGACACGGGCTCGTGCCCCGGTCCGGGAAGATCCCACATGCCATGGAGCGGCTGGGGCCATGAGCCATGGCAGCTGGGTCTGCGCGTCCGGAGTCTGTGCTCCGCAACGGGAGAGGCCACAGCAGCGAGAGGCCCGCATACCGCAAAAAAAAAAAAAAGTGATCAGAAACCACAAGACTCCTAAGGTGTACTGGGTGTGTTTGAGGATGGGTGAGGGCAGAAGAGCAAGGGCAGGGTTTGAGCAAGGTGGAGGGCGTGTGGATTTAACGTTATGGGGGCTGGAGCTACTTTTGTTTAAATATTAAAAGAATGGTGATCCCATAGAGCTGAAGGATTTACAGCCATGCAGGTGGAGCTTTCCAAGACTCCCTAATTCTTTCACCACTATCATCACTTTCAGAAACTTTTCTTGATTTCTATAAACCAGTAGGATCTCTTCCGAAGAATTCCTCCTCTCATGATACTTATCACACAAAGGTTTCATAACATGGTCCCTACTTACACCTTCAGATGTTTTCATAACCCTCTTTCTCCTGCTTTGAACTCTGTGCTTTTATCAGATAAAAATATTCATAGTTCCCTGAATGTGCTTGTACATAGCTTGTATACAAGCTATCTTCTCTGCTTAGAATTCTCTCTGTAAATCTATTGGCCTTAGTGATACTTTCTTGACTCAGCTTAGCCATAGTGTCTTCCAGGATCCTTCAAAAACTGGCTGAGCTGCCCCCTGTGCACTACTGTGGCATTATGTGTCTGACCACCTCCTCCCTTGTAGGTTTCCTGATCTCTTCTCTCTCATCACCAATTGTTAGTAAGTATTTGCATCGCATGAATGTCACTGGTTCACCATTGGACCCAGGGTCTAGCATCATGTCTGATTTCTAGGAGACACTCAATATTTGCTAAATGATTGTCTTCTCATTATTTAGACTCTTATGTCTCTGATGAGTTGGTAAAACTTATGGACCTGGATAATGTCTTAGATATCTTTTTTTTTTTTACTGTGAAGTATCCAGCACTGTACCTCTCACACAGTAGGTGGTCAATAAGTATTGCAGAATTAAATGCTCTTTAGTTCAGCTCAACAAACACTTCTTCACTCACTCACTGATTTAACAATTAAGCATGTACTCCATGGCAGTACTGTCTTGGACACAGATGGCAAACAGTTTCAACTATATGGACAGTGCAGTCAGCACGGTGGTCAATCCAATCACAGCGCTGACACATTTCCTAGGTTACAAGATGGCTGTACTTGTGCCATTTGCATGTGATCCCTAATGGAAATACAGAAGAAAAGGCATAATTCCTCCCTCTTATGAGCTACACAGTACTTTCTAAACACTTGCAGTTAGCTCAGAGCTCTGATAAGTACAAGAATATATATTTTATCTGGGAATTTATAATCTTATAGAAGAAGACATGTCACATGGAAAATTAGAGAATAGCTAAAACAGAATGCAAAAAAGTTCTGAAAGGCGTATACTGGGTACCCAAATTCACAGATCAGATCATGGAACAGACCAGGAAGTAGAAACATTGCTTGGATTTAGGATACTGAGGTTTGGATCTCTGGGCTATTATCCATGCTACATGGAGCAAGTCACTTTGCTTCTCTCCCAGAGGTACCTTGGCTTAATGCTGAAGGTACAATCTGGAATCAGAACGTCTGGTTAGTTACCAGCTAGACCCTGACATGTCCCTTAATTTTTCTGTTCCTCTGCATCCTCATTCCTAAAGTAAAGATAATATTACATAACTCATAAAGTTGCTATGAGAATAAATGAGATAGATGAGTGGCTGGTGCATGCTGGTAAGTGCTTGGTAAATGCTAACTGTTGCTCTCTTAGCCTCAGTTTCCTTATCTGTGAACTGGGGGATAATATTACCTCATTGGGTTGCCCACAAAAATCATTCAACAAAGATCTGTTTAGTCTGAGTCTATGGGGTAAAATCTCCATAACACTGAAGTAGAACTTTGAAACAGTCTCTTACTGATAGCAAAGGAAGTAAAGCGATACCTTGCTTCCAGCATAACAATTCTGCCTTTTCATAAATTCTTGAATTCCTTTGTTTTTGGCAATACCTACACAATTGGGCTTATATCATTAAAAACTCTTCCTGTGATTTTGCCTTGGGCTTTCCACAATTTTGTGTCCCAACAGAAATGAAATATGCATTAGCTTAGGGATGTTCTTTCACGATACCAACTGATTAAAATTACAACTTTTTCCCCTATTCTTTTTTCTTCACTTCTCTATTTTATTTTATTTATTTTATTTTTGTTTTTTGGCCACGTCACGCGGCATGCAGGATTTTGAGTTCCCTGACCAGGGATCGAACCCTTGTCCCTGCAGTGGAAGGGTGGAGTCTTAACCACTGGACTGCCAGGGAATTCCCTCCCCTATTCTTAAAAAACCTTGCACATCTGAGGCTGAGATGTCATATCTAAATTAGCATTGCACGTGGCTCCCAAATTTCACAAAGTGTGGGAAACAGGTGTATGCAGGAGCAATACATTATAAAAAATAATAATATAAATAAAATAATATGGTTGTAGCTAACAGCCCCAGAGCCTAGTAATGCCAGGCAGACCTGTGTCATGAATGTTTTTGAGAAACAATTACTTCCAAGGGAAGCACAATTTACCAGTTTAAAGTTTAATAACCCTTGATTTACTTAAGGGAAAAAAAAATACTCCTGTAAGTCAGACAAAGGACTGCTTTTCTCCCTGATATTTTGGTACAACAGTATAAAGTGAGTCATGCTCAAAAAGAATGAAAACTCCTAAAATGAGAATAATGTGATAAATTATTTTAGTCTTATTACTTCTACCTAAATTGTATAGAAAAATTAGTATATCACTGAAGCGTAGCCATTTTGCAGAGGCATAAATGAATGTGCTGCGATGCAGGAAGAAAAGTGATACCAAGGAGCCAAAACAGAACAAAATAAAATAGAAACAAAACTCATGTGAATTTATGATTTACTATGGAAGTAATATATTTGGCTTAACATTTCAGCTGGGAAGTACTTGGAGGGATTTCAGGTTCTGTGCCTTTTTTTTTTTTTGTGGCTGTTCCGCACAGCTTGTGGGATCTTAGTTTCCTGACCAGGGACTGAGCTCGGGCCCTGAGCAGTGAAAGCGCAGAGTCCTAACCACTGGACCACCAGGGAAGTCCCAGAGATTGGGTACTTTTTGAGGGAAGATGGGATGGGAAATTATCCTCATTTGGTATTTGGTCAAATAGCTCCTTGGGAAGAAGCACATTTCAGCTTTTCTCCTTTCTTACCACCGTGACTTGGTGTACTTTCACGTGGCTTTCGTTGCCTTTTCTTTTGCGGTACGCGGTTCTCTCACTGCTGTGGCCTCTCCCCTTGCAGAGCACAGGCTCCGGACGCACAGGCTCAGTGGCCATGGCTCACGGGCGCAGCCGCTCCGCGGCATGTGGGATCTTCCCGGACCGGGGCACGAAATCGTGTCCCCTGCGTCGGCAGGCGGACTCTCAACCACTGCACCACCAGGGAAGCCCTCATTGCCTTATTTTATTCGCTAACTCATCCTCTTGGGGAAGACTTCATGAGAAAAAAGTTGAACTTGGGAGTCCCGACTCCGTTCAATTTAAGAATCTTATAAAGCCAGTTCTTGCTCATACAACCTGAATAAAAAGCTGCTTCAAACCTTTAAAAGCCCAAAGCTAATTCTACACCCATGCAGGCCTGTTTGGAGCTTTTAGAACTTTTTGAACCCTGAGGCTAAACAGTATTATACTTCAGTTCCTCCTAGTGAGATGAGGTGATGAAGCCAGGTTCAAGAACTAAGTATTCTTGAATGAAAAATACCATACCACACATCGACAGCAATGAAAACCTGCATCTTAAGGTTCACCTCAGATACATACGCGTACACTGGAGTTTCCGCAGGCAGTTCCAGGGTGGACTCATTGTATTTTGAGTTCTGTTTTTATCAGCTTCTACAAGGTCTAGACCACTGAAAAGTACCTCCTTGAGAATTCACAAAAAACATACCTGAGGGATCACAGGAGGGTCCTACCAGCTACCACCAGTCTCTTTCCTAAGAACGCAGCCACTCAGGTCCTGCTGGCAATGTTACCGGACAAAAGGGTAATGTTTAAAATATTTAACAACTGGACAGAGGCACTGACCTATCGGAAGAGTCATTGGCTATAAAACCTGTTCAGGCATGCTGGTGTTTGCTGGGTAATTTCAGGCCCTCTGGGTCAATGGCACTGTTGGTGGCTCCTTGGCCTGGCCTTGTCTGCCAGGCCCTGCCTACACAGGCGCTCACAATACATGCCTTTTGCTGCAGCAGCCTAGAGGTGGTTTGTGGCAAGCGGCAATCTCTCTGCTCTCTCTGTGATGTGATATTAGAGGGGAAAAGAGCCCTGCTGCGCGAGCCAAACACCACCCAGAGTTGGCGGTGGAACAGCTCCCGCCATGTTTATTTAGAGCCTCTCCCTTCTGAGATCCCAGAGAAGCCATTTGCCCATGCCTCACTGTCACAAAAAGCCTCAAATTTAGACTTTTGGTATGATTTCCAAGTGAGGTTAAATGTACAGCCCCAGAGATAAGCTGACTGACGAGAAAGGGGAGATGGTTATCTTTAAATCTGGTCTTATTTCCAGTCAAAAAAAATCTATTGTCCCTCATAAATTCAAGTGTCTATAAATTCTGTCATTTCCTTGGGAATATCAAGCTACACAACATTTTTTTTTGCTGCTGTAATTGCCATCAGTTTGTTAAATACACATGTTTTTAAGGACACAATTTTTGTCAAGCGTTTTGTCACTTTTTCTTTTGATACTTAATACTGTATAGATTTCATTAAAAATTTAATCTCTGCTTTTTTTTTAAGGTATAGCTGATTTACAATATTATATTAGTTTCAGATGTCACTTTTTAATATATGGAAAGCCTGGAAAAATGAGAATGGCCAAGGCCTGGGTCTTCCCAATGTGACCAGTCTGTTGGTCTCACAGCCAAAGCTCTGTTAACAGGTCAAGCTGGTCAGTCTGACCTTCTCTTCCCCTGTGATGTTTGTTCCCCAAAGTCTCCTCAGTCTGTCTTACAAGTAGACTTCCCCTTGGGCTGCCTGAGGAAGCCTGAGAAAGCCAGACCTGACTCAATTCAAGAGGGTCTGTTTTAGGCTAATCCTGAGAGCCCAAGGCTCACAGCAGGAGCACAGTAAATATGCCCCAACCTCAAAAACATGGCCTGCATAACCGGAGTGGTGATGGACCTGAGGTTTGCTAATGTGATGCTGACCCAGGAGCCGGCTCAGGGCCACAAGGGATGAGAGAGGAGGAGGGAAGCAGTCAGGCTGCAGGTCCTTCTTTCTCCACCTCTCCCCTTTCCACTAAAGAGGCGCCATGTTTACTTGTCTTAACATACTGACCACCTACTCAGCTTCCATTTGCAAAAAGGAGTTCACAGCTTTAAACAAGTTTGAGAACAACTGCCATAGGGTATTCACCTCATTAGCAGAAGTGTGCATTTCTTAAATCTCAGAGTGTGGCATCTCAGGTTTAGAAGGGTCTTGGAGGGGATGAAGTGCAGCCCTTTCAGCTGGTTCGGAGTCTAGTTCTAGCGATCTGGGTTCCACTGCTTTCGGCAGCTGGATCTGCAGCGCGGAGAATCGACACTCATACGGTGAATATTGTTCTTGGTTTCTGACCTTTTGGGCAGATCTGAGAGGAAAATGCAGCGCTGGTGGGGTAATGGGGGACTTAAAGAAACCCTCCTCCTAGCCAGTTGTTTGAATCATGAATTAGAAGAGCCTGGGAGACCCAGCTCCTGAGATGAAGGAGCAGGCCCCCTGGGCCACAGGTCACCAGGGTCAGCTTTGATCAGCCACCGCGTGAACGTGGGCCAACCACACATCTTCTGGACTCATGCTCTCCTTGTGTAAGATGCCCCAGCAGTCCATGTTCCTCACCTCACCTATATCTGTTGTTGGCTCGAGGTAGCGAGATTTAAAATTGAGCTCAACCTGCCCTACAAGGTCAATTATAACGTGTCAATGAACACTGAAAGGTTTACTAAAAATATACCCACTTTGAGCCATAGCTTTTTGAAAATGAATTTAAATTCATTAGCTTCTAGCCATTGAAACAGAGCATTCTTTCCAGTTTAGAGGGGTTAGCCTCTAAAACCTGCCAACCTGCCAACACTTTTCATTACCCACAATAGCATTAAGGGGGTACAATCAAAGAGATTAAGGTTTTTGTTTTGTTTCATTTTTCAATATCTCAAATGTTTTAATGACCTTGTCCTGGGTTGTATAACTCATTCCTCTTTGCACGTTAATTTTTTCATCTAGGAATATAGAACAACTTGCTACCTTCAAATGCAGGAGAAGTAGGATGATTTAAGCATGTTTTAAATACTCAGAATTTCCTGGATGAAACTATGGAAGTTTAAAATATAAAGAAGTTGAAAGGAGTATTTGTCAAATATTTCATTAAACCTCAACATCTTCGTAAATCATACAAAAATACAATCCCAGTTGGAGAGGTGAAGTAACTTGTCAAAACCATAGAGCAAGTCCGTACTATGGATTCATTATACACATAGATCTGTATAATTGCCTTTGGGTACCAAGAAAGTTTAAGACAATTTATGAAAACTTACAAAAGTAATAATAAAAGGTTTGTATTTGTCTAAATATAAATGACATACAGCACCCATCAAAGCTGTATTAATTAAGGATTTAAGAAAAACATTTAGGTTTCCTCTTCTACACGATAAAGGTTCGTTTAAAATTAAATGTAAACGATAATTTATGGTATTTGTTCATTTATCATTTCTTTTCAATGGCATAAACAGTTGCACTATAAATTGAATTTTGTGTGTGTATTCAACCTTTACAAGCACACATACATGTTACCTTCCTTTGGGATCACTGTGAACTTGGGCAATTTAACCTATTAAGAGTAGTACGCTGTGCTTTCAAAGACATATCAAAACTAAATAGTCCATTTTTTATTGTTACTATGGAGGCCCCTCCAGGACAAATTCCTTTTCATCTTCTTTGTGACATTTATCAGTGACTCCATCTAGTTAACCCTTTTGTCAATATCACCACCTCAGCTCACCCTAGAGCTCAATCTTGCCGAAATTCAGAGAGAAGAACTTTGCCACTCTTTCTCTTTACCCCTGAATACAAGTTTCTTTTGTCTCCTCTTAGACTTAGGACCCAAAGATCACACTTAGACAAAGGGACAGCTCTGCTGAAGAGAGGGCTGAGGCATAGTGTAAGGTGACCCCAGATATTCATTCTTGACTAGAAGGATGGAAGCAAGGGAAGGCTGAGCAGGGAGAGGGCAGGGGATAAGGAAAGGGTCTCAGTTCCCAAGGAGGGGCCGCTCAGTTCCTCCTTGAGAGGGGTTGTGGATTCAATTCCAGGAACATCAAACCCGCCGTGCAAACATAAGTACACAGATCCATCCCAAGGTGAAAGGTAAAATGCCTTTCATATCATTTAGTGTTTTTGGTTATGCATGAAATTCCAATATATGGCGTGGGAGTGTATTATATGATTAGAGGGAGCAGAGCTGAGGGAAGCGGTGGGAAGAAGGGCATTATTTGTGTTTGATTTCATTTCATATTACGATTAGTTCCTATTCCTTTGAGAACAAACTAACTGAATAGGAAAAGGCAACTAAAAGTGTGCAATGTGCTTGTGAAAATTGTAAATGTGGGAGTGAAGAAAGGCATTTGATTTAGCAAAGATAACTGAAATGAATTAAAACTTTTCCGAATTTCACCTCCGGAAGGAAAAGTATTAAACAAACCTCAGCCTGAAAGGCCAGTTTTAAAGAAAGCAGGAGCAACGAAGCAGAGGTTTTAGGCTGTAAATAATGCTCAAATTCATTACAAACAGATGCTGGGAACTTAAAAAGAAAGTTGTATTTATTCATTATATAACTAATAATTTTATGAAGCTTCCTTAAAATGCTGATTTTTGAAATGGTGGTTATAATGTCCAATTGTTACAGATTATCCATTTGTGACAATAAATGAAAAAGTGTGTGTATGCGGGGGTGTGTGTGGGTGTGTTTACACGTGTGATTATCTTGCCAGTCAATTTCTCCAAATGAAAAAGATTTATACATCACACCGTCAACGCGGCGGAGGGCACCCTGCTTATGAGTAGTGGGACTTCAACCTTCACATCAGAGCTCCTTGTCACTCCTCCCAGTAGATCCTGTCCCCTCGTCTCCAGGCACCTAGCACGCTCACGTGCGCACACACACACACACACACACATACACACAGAGTGAGACACGCGCCCAGCTCGTTCCTCTCGCGGTCCCCGAGCCCTGCAGCCTCGCTTTACCTCTCGCCCAGGGAGGATGCCGGCCGCCGCTGTCTCTGTCGCTGCCATCAGTCTCGGCTGCTGGCCCCTTCGGTTTCAGCAGACTGGGGCCCTCTGAGTTTTCAACAGGTACCATGGTCACGTAGAAGTTACAGCCGTTCCCTGGGCACTAAACCACCCTGACTTCCCCCACTGACACGGGCGGTCACTTTCCCCATGGTCGCATGCTAAAGAAAGGTGAAAAAAAAACTTCGGGGAAAGCCAATGTGATTTGTGACCAACTTTGTTTCTATTTCCGAAAGCTTTGCCCTTTTCGGTGACACAGGCTCTTGCTATTCCAAGCAGCCTATCACAGGCAGTGGGAGGGCCGAATCTCCGGAGGATTGTTTTTTTGCCTTCAGATGCAGAGCTGGAAGCAAAGGATTTCCAGGCTTGGGAACCGGAGCTCTGACAGTGTTTGGCGCTTAGCTGGGGGCGTTGCGGGCGGGGGCGGGGGGGGGGCAGCTCTTGTATTCCTGCACCTTTGAAAAGAGGCACAGAAGAGAATCAGGCAGATTCAAGCCCAGGCTGAGAGTGAGGGCCAAGAATATTCACAGATGGTATTAGTTAATCTTGCACAGGGAGGAACAATTTAGGCAAAGACATACCAGAAGGAAAAGTGTGTCAATTTTTCAGCAAGACGGTTATTCCAAGAGCAGTGACACTTAGCATATTCAACGAAGCATGAAACATCTTCATTGTTTCAACCTGATTTTGCCCTAGGTGAGTGCGGTATATACTCTCCCTCTCCAAGGCCTGTCAGACAAATCAAGGCCTGAGACCAAGTGTACACAAGCTCAGAATGCCCAGGTTCTTTGGACTTTTTATACCCTGGGGTTACAGAAAAATGTCGCGGTTTATGCATAGCTGTCTTTAAGGAAGGAACCAACCCTGAATCTTCTGTCGAGATCAATGCCTGATAGCCTGATTGTAGGAGGAGGGGCATTTCCAGTTCTGAGCGTCCAGAGTGAATGGACCATGGTGTGGCTGTGGTGTCGTCCAATCGGAAACAAAAGCAGGGCCTGAGAAGGAAGATTTTTTTTTTTTTTCCTGATTTGTGAGTATATTTCTATAAAGGTCTTACCAAATGATTCATTTTGGGGGGAAAGAAAAAAAAACTTGTGAGGCATGTACCCATATTACAGAGCAGAAAATGGAGGCAAAGTGACTTGCCTCAAACATCACAGCTAGTCAGTGGCAGAGCTGAGACCAGGAAGCCAGGTGGTCTAATGCCATAACTTGCCTATATCCCAACCTCCCAGCCTTGTCCTTCTCTGATTTTCTTGGTTTCCATCACTTTCAGCCCTTCTTGACCTGATGACAAGATGACATGAAATACAGCTTTGGTCCTAGTCGTTTCTCTGGACAGAGAAACGAGTTCTTGCTTGTATAGGCAGAAGCTGAACTACACAGAACTCACTTTTGGCATTTTGGCTGGATCCTAACACAGCTCTAAATTAACTTATCATTTGTACATCACTTTTGCTCATCACTAGATATTTCTGTATCTTTTTTATCCTTTGGGGAATCAGGCAACAAATGGAAACAAACCTGTGATGATTCAACTAGTATTGATTATGCACCTGTTTATGTCTGCTGCTAGCGCTGGAAAATGGCAGTTCTTTAAGCGTGGCCCAGCCGCCCCCCCCTTTTTTTTTTTGAGGTACGCAGGCCTCTCACTGCTGTCGCCTCTCCCGCTGCGGAGCACAGGCTCTGGACGCGCAGGCTCAGCGGCCATGGCTCACGGGCCCAGCCGCTCCACGGCATGTGGGATCTTCCCGGACCGGGGCACGAACCCATGTCCCCTGCATCGGCAGGCGGACTCCCAACCACTGCGCCACCAGGGAAGCCCAGCCCAGCCCCCTTTTGATTCAGAAGTGAGTAGTTCAGACTCCAACAGATCAGCTTGTCCCCACTAAAGAATGTGTGGTACAATGATGCTTTGGTTTTTATTTGTTTCCAGAATGTGTTATCATTGTAGGAGCAACAGTTTTTGTCTGTGAGACACATGTATTTCTCATCAGCTCTCTGTATTCGCTTGGCTTCTATCTACTCTCTGCTGGGAATCAACGAACTCAGTTGGTAGACATGTTTTTGCAGTGGGTCAGTTGTATAATTGCTTTGTTTAATGATCTCAGGCCCCGTGTCTCCAGCAGCTTCCTGGCACCATGGACGTGTTAGGGTGTTTGTTATAGTCTTTGACCAAGTAGAAGATAAACCTAATTCCAGAATCCCTTACTGCGGTGAAGAGCAATTCAACAATTCTCACTTTGCTTTCTGTAGCCGAACCACACAGGAGCTCCTAAGGCATAAACCAAGGTGAAATCCAAAGGGATAAGCACATTATGTGACTGAACACATGGCTCCTGGTGCCCCTAATTCTGTTCTTCATTCCACTGTTGACCTGATGTGGGCCACTGGCTCTTCCAAGCTCTGTTCTGTGCTCAATTTACTCTCTTAAACTCAGAGAAAATTTAGGAGAAAAATTCTTTTCACCTAGGCTAATGGGGCATATTCTCCTGCCGAAATTTCCCGAAGAACCCTGTACTTTTCCTTCACAGTATTTTGCACACTTATCACATTACAGTTTTATTATAGTTACATGCAGTGATTTGACTAAATCTGCCTTTTTCTGCTAGATAGCAGGCTCCATGACAGAGTGGACCATTTCTGTTTGGTTTGCTATGGATATTCCAAGTGCCTGGCCAGAATGAATACTCAGTAAATATTTGCTGGCTAACAGGCTGATCCCTATAAATCCAACTAACTTTAGCATGACTAGAATGTAAGTTCCATGAGGGCAGGCACCTATGTCTGTCCCAGGCACTCATCCATCTCTGTGTCTCCAGCTCTTAGCACAGTGACAGGCATACAGCACACCCTCAATAAATATGTGTTAAATAAATGAGTGCAGGGACTTCCCTGGTGGTCCAGAATCTGCCTTCTAATGCAGGGGACACGGGTTCGATCCCCGGTCGGGGAACTAAGATCCTACATGCCACGGGGCAACTAAGCTCATGCACTGCAACTAGAGAGCCCGTGCGCCACAACTAGAGAGCAACCTGCACACCACATCAAAGAGCCCACGCGCAGCAACGAAAGATCCCACGTGCCACAGCTAAGACCCGAGGCAGCCAAAAATAAATAAATAAAAAGATTACAGTGTATGGAAAAACCTACCCTGCAAACTACTTTGGGAAGAAAGAGATGGGCAGCCAGAGCTGAGGGGTATGAACAAAGTCCTTTTCCTCACTTCATTCCATTCAAATTTCTACAAGCAAATAAATAAACAAATAAATGAGTGCTCACAAATGGAGCATTTAGTGAGCTGGATAACTATGTAGTTTTAAAAAATCCATTTGACGATTGTCTCTAACACTTCGTCGTTTCTCTCTCCTTTCTGGTACTCTCTTTAGAGCAAGTATCACCACAGGCTGTCCCTCCTTAATAGAGTCTGAGCCACTACTATCGTTAAAAGTGATTCCTCCACTTAAGGAATATGTAATCAGCAGATGGACAGTTCATTTCCCATAATTCCAATAATTTTGCTGCATACCTTTTCAGACCACCTGTTCATAGGCAATGCTACCAAATCCAAAAATATGTATTATGGCTTATAAACTGACAAGACAAATAAGAGGGGAGGAAAGAGAAAGCAAACAGCATCACAAGGCTGTGGACCTCTACTATGTATATACCAGGGCTATTTTTAGGGCGATTTTTCTTAAACCTCGCAACAACTTTGTGAAGTAAACACTATTACTTTCATTTTGCAGAAATTGAAACAGAGGTTTTTGAAACATGTCCAGATCAAAAACAAAACAAACAAAAAAACCCAACACTTTCCAATGTTTCATCCTGAAAATTTTCAATCATACAGGAAAACCTAGATTCTATACTCAGCATTTTACTATGCTCACTCTTTCGTCTATGTATCTGTATTTTAATCCCTCATCCACTGATCCATCTTAATTTTTATGCATTTCAAAGTAAGTTGGAATACTTTGATATGTGTATCATGAAGTAGAGTCCAATACTTGTTTAGGTTCTTTTTTTTTTTTCCCTTTGAGACATTTTACGTACAATGATGTTCATAAAAGGGTACCATTACAGAAATTCAGAAAATCACATACATATGTACACTCCAAACCTCTACTAAGTACAGAACATGAACATCATCCAGAAAGTTCCTTTATGTCTTTTCTGAGTAAATTTACATCTTAACCCTTAGAAGCAATCAATGCTCTGATTTTTTCCACATGGGTTATCTTTCCCTGTTCTCACTCCTCATAGAATGGAATCCTAGAGTATGTACTCCTGTGTAAGGCTTCTTTCACTGGGCATAATTTTGACATTCATCCTTATGTTTGTGTGTATTAGTAGTTTATTCTGTTTATTGCTGACTAGTATTCCATGGGTAAATATATCACAGTTTATTTATCCATTTTCCTACTGATGGGCGCTTGGGCTGTTTTGTTTTGGCTATTGTAAATAAAGCTATTATGAGTAATTCTTGCACAAATCTTTTGCAGAACATAGCATTTCAAAGCACAGCGGTCCAAGTCCGTTTGACTCCAAAACTCACATGCTTTCCACTACACCCTGGTGCTTCTCTGTGGTGCATCCCATTGCCCTATTTTATGTAGAATGTACTTCCGGAGTTTTTATCCTAAAATAGTTCATTACAGTGTAAACACAAATGGGGAAATACAATCTTTAGACAAAAAATACCCAGATATAAATTCAGGTCTTAATTAGCCATCCTCCAATAAAATATTCATCTTCGTATCAGTGTTTGGGGAGAATATTTATTATTTTACATGTTTATACTATCCAAATAACTCCTTTTTCTAAAGGTTTTCAATATAACTTTTTTGTAATGTGTAGAATATTATTAATCATAACATATCGATTAAAATTCCTCAAATTACAAAAGAAGTATGGTTAAATTCATTATATGTTCACTTGATATAAAATAAATTGTTAAAAGAAAGACAATATAGCAGTGTAATAAAATATTGTTTCTATTATTTTAAATGGAAAAATCAAGTAGAACATTTCATGCTGATTACCACTATAATAATTTTTTTTAAATATATACCTGTGTTCATAGAGACTAGAAGGGAACTTTGAAAAGTTGAAAATAACAAATACATTGGGATGGTAATCTTAGGTCACATAAGGAATTTAGACTAGGTCTAATCATGGGTAAATCATGTGTGAAAAGTATTTTCTGAAAAAAAATTTTCTTAACATTGTTATAATACTGTATATCTAATAAGTATAAATCTGAAGAAAAGTTCTGCAAATTTAGGGCTGCCATATATTGTGCAATCCATAAATTGCACAACTATAGGTGGGCTGTTCCCATTCATTTAGACAGAAGTTTATTTATAAAACAAGTTTTCCAGAAAATCAAAGTTAAAATGTAATTTGCACAAAGATGCATTTGGGCAATTAATGGGACTGTTCAAATTATAATCTTCCTCTAAATTGCAATGTCTTATCTGTTAGTTTGGCCTACATCTGCCTTTGTAGAGCTAAGCTATATAAGATGAGTACCCTTCTCCATTCTATTACCTGTTTTTCCAAACAAATTATCAATATTTCCAATTTTTAAATTTTCCTCAGTACTATTACCATGCTTTTTGGATGGAGGCATCCACAGAAAGTTGTTCAACGACTAAGCTTTTCCTTTAGGTTATCCTTCTTTTTATGCCATAATGACGGAAAAATACTGCTCAATCCTATGTGACAACAGCAGTCTTTATTGTCTTGAAAGACTGGTCCACCTTCATTAATTGTCTCCTATCTGCTGGTCAACGAGAAGGGCACTACATAGAAAATTGACTGTCTCCCACACAGAACTTGGAAAGACCCTTCTTGGGGCTTCCTTTACACCTAGGGCCAGGCTCTGCCTAACATATCACCCACCCCAGGTTTTGCATCAGAAGCTGGCAACATGAAGCAACAGGATTTAGTGGTTTTGTTCTGGCAAAATGGTGCAGTGGTCTGGCCGCCATGTCCCTTGGTTGCTAGACATACACAGTGAGGTATGTTCCCCGGGGCGGCTGGATCAGCTCAGAGCAGGACCTGGGGAATTGTTTTTGACTGCAGAGTCTCCAAGTTGGAGTTGGTTCCCGAACTCATCTAGCTGAGTCCTTTTTGACGTGTGCAGAGGCAGATCAATCACAAAGCTAACAATATTTAAGCTTCAGGGCCCCTTACTCACATTGGCCCTTCCAAGGTCATGGGAGGGGCCCAGCAATGCATTCATAGGATCGTATATTTTCTTAAAATTTGCAAAAGTAATATATTTACCTACAATCAGTGAAGACCCCTAATTCTTTGCGTTCTGACACTGATATCCTTTTTGTCACCTTTTCCTTGTGTAGGTGACATAGGAGTGGTCATGGGATATTTGGGATCTGGTTTAGGGGCGGTTAAGCTGGAAAAATATTTGGTTTGGGTTTCACTTAGATGACTCACAGGCACTTTGGTGAGTAGTTAAGCTCTTGCTATCTCTCCTGGTAAAGGAAGGACTCCCAGGAATTCTCCTGCTACATACTGTGCCAACTCACACTGCACATTTTCCACATTATCGCTCATGTGGCATGATGATGAAGGGGCTCAGGACTGGAGGTTGTCTATCAGTGTCCTGTGTCTATGTCATATAGCTCCCAGCGCCAGGAGTATGTGGGTCACAGAGGAGGGCCATGCTAGAGAAGAGATTGGGTTCTTTCTCTTCTCTCTGTAGAAAGTAATATTGCCAAAAAAAAAATTCTGTTATGAAGAAAAGAGGGGGAGAGGAACATTATAGAGATGTATCAGGTAATTTCTGGATTGTGTGGTGTTTGTAATACTTGATTGCTTTTTAAACATTTGTAATTGATCTTAATAAATATTCACTTTCAGACTTAATTGTATATTCTTAAAGATTGGAGTACTCCAATTTTAATAAACTTCTGGCCCCTCAAAATTTGTATCTGACCCTATGAATATGGTTGGGAAATCGAGGTCTTCCCAGATGACTGTACTTACTGAAAATCTCTCAGATCTGTTCCCTTCCTCCCATCCCCGCTGTGACTCTCTAAATCCAAACTACCTCCCCATCTCCCATGTGGACAGCTGCAATGACCTCTAACAGGTCTCCCTGCCTGCATTCTTGATCCCCGAAGCCCATTTTCCATAATACAGCCCAGACTTTTCTCTAAAATGTAGACCCTTAAATGGTTCCAGTTGTTTTAAACCTTTCACCAGCTTCCAACTGTTCTTAGGGTTGGTCTAAATGTCTTAATGAGACCTAAAATGCCCGGCATGGTCTGGCTCCAGCTGACTTCCCTGGGCCCATCTCCTGCTGCTTCTTCACTCTGCAGTCTAGTCCTTTCTTGGACTCTCTGGTGGGCTAGCTGATCAGTGCCTCCTTGACCTCATTGGCTTTTAGACACTCTTGTCTCACTCCTCACTGTGGTTGCCCATGACTGACTAAACCATGAATAGAGTTCTCACGTGCCGGGAACCAAAAGAATGGACCAGGATCCTCTCATTGAGGGCCTTCTCTCTCTAAATTAAATTAGAGATTGGTTTTGTATCAGTCAGAGCTCTGTGTGGGAATTTTAAGCAGGAAGGAATTTGACACAGAGAATCAGGGGCTTATAAAATCATTGGAAGGCCTGAAAGATCAGATTCCAAGCATTCAGAAATGACTCCCAGAATAATATAGAGAGGACTTATCAGCTGAGCCCCTATATCTAAGGCCACCTAATGGAGCAATGAGTTCAAGCTGCATTGTTTAAATCCAGGGATCAGATTGAAACACAACTACCCCCATAACTGCATTCTCCCAGAAGCTGTAGATGTCGAATGCTGCCTCAGGAAAATCTCACATCACCTGATCTCATAGGCTAGTAGAAACCCCCCCACAAAAGCTTCCCCATCCTATCTACCTTCCTGCGGATGCTTCTAACTGGTGTCTAGATCCTGATTGCTAAGAAGCCTGGGAAATGTAGCTTTCTAATCTACCCAACAAGAAGGAGGGTGGAACGGAGGTTGAGAGGGCCACTCTACTGTATCCACCAATGGTGGGTGAATGTTTGGGTTAATATGGAGTGAGGCCTGGGGTCAGAGTCACAGCAGACCAAGTTTGTGCAAGCCAGATTTATGGTAGAGGAAGCAAAGGAGATGCGCAAAATAAGAGAAAGCTCGGCAGAAAGAGAGCAGGAGGATGAGAAATCATAGAGTGAAGCAGAGAGGTGGAACTCTAAGGCCCCAGGAGAACGGTCTTGGCTTTTGGCTTTCTATGAAGTCTGGCTGTGTTTTATACTCGCCTTCAGTACTTGAGGGATTGGGTGGTATGATCTTTTCCCTCCCTCCCCACTCCCTCCCCATCCCCCTTTGCCAGATGCTTCAGTCTTCTCTGTCCTCCCTTCCCCCAGGCTGGGCCCAGGACGCACCTCTCTGCCCCCATGGCACAGAGCGCAGCGCTGACATAAGGAGAAGCATGGAGCGCTGTGATGATTTCCCAACTTGTTCTCCCTACTAAACTGTAACCACTGTGAGGGCGAGTTGTGACCACCTGTTCATTGCCACTCCTCCAGAGTCCAGCGTGGTGTCTGAAACCTTGAGTCACTCACTAAATATTTGCAGAAAGAAATACAAAAGAAAAAGATGGAGAAGAGGGTATAAACAATCAAACTTCAAATTGATCACGTGTTGTTTCATTAAAGCATCATTTTGAAAGTAGCTTCTTGGACTAGTTGGTTTTAATTCTGGCTGTACCACTTACTGTCTCTGGAAGTTCTTTATGACTCAGTTTCCTCATCTCTAAAATGGGATAATAATAGTACCCAACTCATAGGGTTCCTGTGAGGATTAAATGTATTAATGTAAAGAAAGTATTTAGAACAATATCTGACCATAATGATCCTCAATAAATGATAGCTGTTTTTGCACCCAAGGGCTCCATGGAAGTATAAGTAATACTAGGAAAAATATTACTGGTTTAGGAGTAAGATCATATAAATTCTAACGTGTTTTTTGTTTATTATCCACATGACTTTAGGCCATTCAAATAACCCATCTAGGCTCTTTGCTTATCTCTAGGATAGGAAAACATGAACTTGCTTTGCCTAAAGCTGCTAATTTTTTTGCCATGCAGCCAAGCTCCCTTCTTTCAGCAAAATCCTTGTAATTTTCTGTTGGGAAATGACATGCCATTTTAGAGGACCTGTCAACTAATGTGCACCACTCTCTAGCCAAGGGGTCAGCTTGTAAACCCCTGCCATGACAATTAGATGTTCTATCCCTGGAATGTGAGTCTTGAGAGATAATACTAGGTCAATACCTGGGTGGAACAGTCAGTCATTCCTGATGGCAGAACAGAAAACTCTACCCACTATTACCTATTTCTCCAGAACTTTCCTGGTTTCTCCCAAGACTTTGTTCTTCCTATTTTTTCCTGCAGTCCTATAAACCACTCCAAAGCCCAGCTACAAATTTGTTTTTGGCTAATGTTGACCAGAGTCCAAAGATTCCCTAACATAAACTGTCTCAAAGATTTTAGTTAAGATAAAATCAGACAAGTATCTGAAATCACTTTGAAAACTGTTCAGGTGCTATATGAATATAATTTACTTACTAATGAAACAGCAATAACAACTGTAGAAGAGAATCAAGTTAATGCTCAGTCTATTTGTTTATCCATTCAAAGCAGGCTCTCTTTCTAAATAAGGACGGAAGCAGCATATGACAATAGACTGGCAACTGATACAGTGGTGATAAACCAGAAAGGTCCACGTATCTCCAGCCTCTACAATAGCATGACCTGACTCAACATTTCACAGAGCCACATGTCCAACTGGAGGCCCCTAGTGAGATCTTTAACTCTCAGACAAATTTGGGGGCTGATCTTACTACCAGGAGAGAAGGGGAGAAGAGAGAGTGTCAAGAATATAAAGGATTGGGGGTATATCTTTATTTTTCAAGCTCCATCTTCAGACAGTTTACTCTATGAAATGGCAGGGGTCAACGTCCCAGTCCTTCTTTCCCTGTTGGTAAAGAAAGTTGATATCGTAAAGTGGAGAGAATCAACTTTGGCATTAAGATGGGAATGGATTGGCTAGGAAAGCATTTCCTAATTCATCTTCTACAGAGGTTTGAGATGTTAACAGACATTCTGAGGAATTAAAAACCCTCTTGCACTGTTGGTGGGAATGTAAATTGATACAGCCGCTATGGAGAACAGTATGGAGTTTCCTTAAAAAACTAAAAATAGAACTACCATATGACCCAGCAATCCCACTCCTGGGCATATATCCAGAGAAAGCCATAATTCAAAAAGACACATGCACCCCAATATTCACTGCAGTACTATTTACAATAGCCAGGTCATGGAAGCAACCTAAATGCCCATTGACAGACAAATGGATGAAGAAGATGTGGTAAATATATTACTCAGCCATAAAAAGGAACAAAATTGGGTCATTTGTAGAGATGTGGATGGACCTAGAGACTGTCTTACAGAGTGAAGTAAGTCAGAAAGAGAAAAACAAATATCGTATATTAACACATATATGTGGAATCTAGAAAAATTGTACAGATGAACCGGTTTGCAAGGCAGAAATAGAAACACAGATGTAGAGAACAAACGTATGGACACCAACGGGGGAAAGTGGCGGTGGTGGGATGAATTAGGAGATTGGGATTGACATAGATACACTAATATGTATAAAATAGATAACTAATAAGAACCTGCGGTATACAAAAAAAAAAATTGCGGAGGCTCTTTCATCGGCCAGAAAGTTTGAGAAATTTCCCGTATTATATACTGTACTTGACACACCAAAAAAAATTTTTACATTTAAGAAAATTTTCAGTATAGACATGAAATAATTTTAAGGTAGATTTCTCCCAAATCCTTAGTAATTTCTCCATAAAAATAAATTAATTTTAAAAAATGCACTTTTAGGAGGACACAGTTTGGGCAATCTGCATTAAGCTATTGGGGGTGGTTTTGCTCACAGCCACCCTGGTACCTGAATTAACTCTTCTCTGCTGCCCCTTTTTTAGTAAATTTATGTATGTATGTATGTATGTATGTATGTGTGTATGTATGTATGGCTGCGTTGGGTCTTTGTTGCTGCGTGCAGGTTCTCTTTAGCTGCAGCGAGCGGGAGCTACTCTTGACTGCAGTGCGCAGACTTCTCAATTGCGGTGGCTTCTCTTCTTGTGGAGCACGGGCTCTCGGCGCGCGGGCTCAGTAGTTGTGGCTCGCGGGCTCTAGAGCACAGTCTCGGTAGCTGTGGTTCACAGGCTTAGTTGCTCCGCGGCATGTGGGATCTTCCCTGACCAGGACTGGAACCCGCGTCCCCTGCATTGGCAGGCGGATTTCTAACCACTGCGCCACCAGGGAAGTCCTCTGCTGCCCCCTTTTGATAGATAGAGGGAAGAGCATGTTTCTAGCTGCAAGGGGCCAAAGGGAGCAGGAGACTGCCAACAGTAGCTGCCAGCTATCTACTGGGAAAAGAGAGCACCAAATCGATCTGAAGAGTTGCTTTTGTCAACTGCTCTGTGAGTTTTGTGGCTCCGGTTAGCTGTTCATTCGTGTTTCCTGCCCGCCTGCCCGGAGTAAAGGGAACGTGTGCATTCATTCAAAAACTCATCCACCTATCCTCAAATATTTATTATATGCTTACTCTGACCCTGGCCCAATGCAAGGTGATGACGAAAGAGGCCCTCTTGTGCAAGAACCCAAGACCTTTCCAGTTGATCTGACTATATTCATTGCACCTGTGCCTGACCTTCTTTTTGACTCTAATATTCTTTCTCTCTAGACGTGACTCTCAGAGACTGAAGCCTTTGATTGAGGTTTCTTTCTTCTTCTCGCATAGGACAGCCATCTTTTCACAGTTTTCCAGACCCAAATATTATTTCGTAAGGACACTTTGCTTTATAGTCATAAATGGGCTCTTTGGGTTCATATGATTTTCACTATCTCCAGAATCCTTATGTCATTCTGTCTTGTTCTGAGATCTGAGGAAGAATCTGGATCGCAGAATCTACCACTTGAAACTCTCTTGAATACGAAAGGTATTCACCCTGGAAAGAAATTCTAATGGAATTCTTAAGATCTAAAAGTGTCATTATCCTGAGCGTGGCTCACAATAAATGGAGCATTTTAGAATTTCTCTAGAAAAAAAGAGAAAAAAGAACATTCATGAGGCAGTTTCTAGCCCCTCCATCTTTTTCCTGGCAATAAGCCCTAGTAAATATAATTTTCTTCCTTGTTATTCTCCCAGGTACCTACTTTCCATTTCCTACTCTACATGCTGAAACATTTTAAATCCCATAGAGGGCAGTTAAAAATGCATAGAATGGCCAAATTCGCTAGGGTCAGGGAATTAGATAACCAAATTTTTTATGAACCTCCTGAGAGAAATTGTATTTGAATCATCATCCTTATATGCATTACACACTTCCCTGCCTTAGTTGACATAGAGTTGGAACCAGATGGAATATTTTCTGGATTATTCTGGGTAATGAGAGTATTGAGGTGTCATACAGTGATGTCCTGAAGAGTAGCTGATGGGCAAAAATATGAAGCCAATTTCAGTCTTTCACACAATTTCTTCTAGCTGGTGGTCCTCAAATATTTCTGCTCAAGTACACCATAAAAAAAAAATTTGAAAACTCTTGAGAAATTCTGCACCTCTTCATATATTTTTAAGCTGACATCTAAATGTTTTACGATAAATTTAAATATTTACAAAGTCGGTATCTTCCAGGGTACTGTATAGTGTATATATCCTTTAAACATATTCACTAAAAACAAGGAACTATAGATTCAATCTGAGGATAACATCTGTCACGTATTGTGATAGACCTCAGTGTCAAACCAAACTGTCAAATAACAACTTATTTTCCATGAGGAAATATTTAAACTCATTTTTTAAGTTCAAATAACCACATTAATGTGCATCTTTTGTGACAGTTTTCTCATTTCTGAATTCTTGTTCTAAAATAGATTGATGATAGATGGAAAGAAGGAGAGAGGTTTACATGAGTTGGAACCTGAGACCTGAAGTTGGCATGAGGAACAGGCAGGCCCAATGACTGCCTCATATTGGAAAAATTGTAAAAAAAAAAAAAAGCAACTGGAACTCTCAAGTCATGAAAAGACATGGAGGAGCCCTAAATGCATATTACCAAGTGAAAGAAGCCATCTAAAAAGGCTACATTCTGTATGGTTCCACCTATTTGACATTCTGGAAAAGGCAAAACTATGGAGATATAAAAAGATCATTGGTTGCCAGGGATTGGGGGGAGAGGGGGATGAATAGGCAGAGCACAGAGGAATTTTAGGGCAATGCAACTGCTCTGTATGATACTGTAATGGTGGATACATCTTTGCACATTTGTCAAAACCTATGGAATGTGCAACACCAAGAGTGAACGCTAATGTAAACCGTGGACTTGGGATGAAAATGATGAGTTGTAACAAAGGCACCATTCTAGTTCGGGATGTTGATAGTGGGGAGAGGGGGAATATAAGAAATGTTTGGGGCTTCCCTGGTGGCACAGTGGTTGGGAGTCCACCTGCCGATGCAGGGGACATGGGTTCGTACCCTGGTCCGGGAGGATCCCACATGCTGCAGAGTGGTTGGGCCCGTGAGCCATGGCCGCTGAGCCTGCGCGTCTGGAGCCTGTGCTCCGCAACGGGAGAGAGACCCACGTACAGCAAAAAAAAAAAAAAAAAAGAAAGAAAAGAAATGTTTGTACCCTCTGTTCAGTTTTGCTGTGAACCTAAACTTACTCTTAAAAATAAACTCCTTTTTTTTTTTTTTTTTTTCTTTTTTTAAAACACAACTGAACTAGATTTGGCCAAAGTCAATCTGAACTTGTCTGGGAATGTCTCACAGGTGGTGTGGTACCCGAATAAATTAGCTCTGGCGTGGGGAACGGTGCCGACACTGGTCCTCTGTGTGTGGATACCATTGTCTTGCTGGGGTCAGAGAAGGTCAACCCCTCTAAATGAAGGATGCAATTTCAGGAAGCAAGTGGAAATTCCCACAATCATCCTGAAAAGAGGCAGTTCTAGAAACCAAAAATGAAAACTTGGAGCTCAGGGATGAGACTGGGTGGGCTTGGAGGGAAAAGTCCCTTCTTTTGGACTATGGGGAAGAAGGTTCAGGAATGAGAGGGAAGGATGTGCCCCGGGAACTCCTGTTGGAGGCCCAGCGGTGAGAGGAGTTTGCTTATGGAACAGGAGGTAGGCGGGTAGATGGCAGGAAGTTAGCCTGGGGCCAGCCCTGAGCTCCTGAGCTGTTATGCTTTGTGTCTGTGCTGCCTACAGATGTGACAACTGTGGCGGCTGGCCTCAGCTACCTCTGGGGAGTTGAGGTCATGGTCTGTGCACATGCTCAGGACAAAGGCGGAGGCAGGAAAGCAGGGCTGCCTGAGGGGCCCCAAGGCTAGCTTTTCTCCTCTGTAAATTCTGATGGCTGGCCAGCCACTGAGTTCCAGGGAGGCCTGAGGGGCTGTGGCTCGCACCCATCTCTTTTCCTGCACCACGTGTTCTTTACACCTCCACTCCCCACTAGGAGCCTAGGAAGGAACCTCAGGCTAAAGGAAAACAGGTACTCCCCCATCCCTACCCCCGCAAAGCATCTGTAAACTTAAACAGGCTCAGCGCCTGATAAAGGGAGGGGTAATTCTGCTCCTCCCCCGGTGAATAACATGAATTTGTGAGAGCTCTTTTGAGTGTCTGAAGCCATTTTTTGTTATGTGCTTATTTATGAGTTTGAGCCATTCAGGGGTGGCTAATGATATCAGAAAGGTAGGATCTGAATATATATGGAGATGGAAAAATTCCTATCTAAAGATTCATTCATCTTTCTACCCCATCAACTTTCCAAATTTTGTGTGAATTTCATATGGACAATTTATGAAGATACTGAGTGTGTCCCCACCCCTGGCCCATCCCCACCTGGGCTCCCAGAATGAAGCAGGGCTTGGAGCACCCCGAATCGGGGCTGTTGAGCAGCAGACTGGAAGCAGCAGTGACCTCCTCCCGGCTTTTGATTTGCTAAAGTCCCTGCTGATGGAGGGGCACAGCGCTGGATTGCCCACCACACAGCGGGTGGGCCAGTGCCTGGGGCTTCTATGAGTTTCTTAGGGCTGCTGGGACGAGGTACAAACTGGGTGGCCTCAAGTGGCAGAAATGTATTCTCTCGTAGTTCTGGAAGCCAGAAGTCTGAAATCAAGGTGTCGGCAGGACCATGCTTTCTCTGAGGACTCCAGGGAAGAACTCTGCTTGCCTCTTCCAGCGCCTGGTGGTTGTTGGCAATGCTTGGTGTTCCTTTGCTTGTGGACACGTCACTTCAATCTCTTCTTTTGTCGTCACTTGGCATTCTCCTTTTATGTCTGTGTCCTTTCTGCTCTTCTTATAAGGATGCCAGTCATAATGGATTAGGGCCCACCCTACTCCAATATAACCTCGTATTAACTAGTTACATTTGCTAAGCCCCTATTACCAAATAAGGTCACATTTTGAGGGTCCAGGGAAGACATGAATGCCGGTGGGGTGGGGGTGCTGTTTAATTCAGAACAGGCCTGAAGAATCAGAGAAACCCTCAACAAGTGGGGTCTTGAGAATTTGGGGAAGAGACAGAGGGTTTTGTGGTACCACAACAGGTGAGGATTCCCAATGTCCCCTCCATAGGGTCCCAGAGGGGTGCCAGGGCTTTGGTCACAATGGCTACCTGGTGCACTTGAAAGGGCCATGACTACCACTTCAGCAAAGATCCCTGGGTCCAAGTGTGGCACCAAAGCACTGAAACCACCTTGTGAAGGGATTACGGGGCTTGTAAGGTAGAGGGCTCCTCAATGATCACTGTTGACCAGTGACCAGAGGTTGCTTCTCAACACTCTGAACCATGTGAGAACTCCACATCATTCATCCAACCTGGGAGAGAAGGACCTCCCAGATGACTGACACTGAATGTTCTGCCAACTGGGGCTTATGTAGTTGATTTATAGGAATTCAAAAACTGTGACATTTCTTACACCCTGTGATGTAGAATGAAATTCATAACAACTACATGAGAAAAAGAGTTCTAGGATTTATTTGAATTCTTGTAAAATCCATGGCTGATGACAATCCATAAAATTGGAGGCCTTTGATTTTTTGATAAGGCCTTGACCCTTTTGGAGAACTGGTCAACAGGGCTGAGTGAGGACTTTCATAAGTGGCTGTTGATTGGGGAAAACCAGTGGAATTTGAACTAATACTTAAAAAAAAAAGAAAAACCCTATAAAATGCTTCAAAACTCCCATGCAGACACTAGGCTAGGTGTTTACCAAAAAAAGCCAGAAAGAGAACACAAAGATGGCCTTGTTTGAGTTTATTAAAGAGATCTATTTTGCTACATAACCCAGGAAAGCATCATAAAAGGGAAGAATGTAGTTGGAGATCTTTGAGGCCTATCTCAGATTCTTAACTTCTTTTAAAAATTAATCTTATCTAGAAAAATAAGAGCAACCCCAGTGTCTTCCAGCCCGGTCAGATAGTCTGAGTTACAGGCTAAGCTGTTGGAATTGGTTGGGGTGGCAGTGGGGGGAAGGGGTGGGGGGAAAGCCCATGGTGGAAATCAATCAGGAAATAAGTGACTGTAGGTCCCAGGCTGAGAAAAGTGGGAGTATTGAGTAGATGGTGCCACAGTAACAGATTGCCAAGGCCAGAAGTGATATCCACTGATGAAATATCCCAGGTGTATTAGTTAGCAAGGTAACAAAGCCGCTGTAACAAAGTACCACAAACTGGGCGGCTTAAACACGGAAATGTATTGTCTCTTAGTTCTGGAGGCTAGAAGTCTGAGATCAAGCTATCAGCAGAGCCATGCATCACTTCAGTCTGCACATGGAGTTCTCCCTGTGTGTGTCTGTGTCCAAATGTCCTCTTTTTATAGGGACACCAGTCTTTTTATAAAGACACAATCCTACTCCAGTATGACCTCCTTAACTAATTACATCTGTAAAATCTCTAATTCCAATAAGGTCACATGCTAAGGTCCCGGGGGTTAGGATCCCAACATATGAATTTGGGGGGTGGGTACAATTTGGACTCTGCTTGGAGAAACCTTTCTTCAGACATGGTGCCTGAATATCTGAGAACTTTAGAAAAGGATTTAGGGTCCACTGAAAACCAGAGGATGCTGTAGGTCAATTCCCTAGACCCCCTCCCAAAGGCTGCTGAAAAGGCTGGGGTCTGTATTTAAACTGGAATTAGAGTCTTTAGTAGAGAAGCATCTGGCCTGGGAGATTTAGCAACATGCGGCTCAGAACTTGCTCATTTAAACTGGGCATGCGCCAATGCATAGCTGAGTGCCTCATCCTCAGTGGACCCTGTGTTCCCTCCCCCTCTCCAAATGCTCTCCTATCCACTGAATCAGGTGGAAGAAAAGGGGAAGAGAGGGACGAGGGGCCCATTGTTCACTTCCCTGAAAACGGGAGCCAGACATGGATGGGTTGACTTCAGCGACCCATATCTTGCCTGCTGTGACAGATGGGGATTTACCACAGCAACGAAAAGCCCTGACTGCCCTCGTGCAGGCTTCAGGGAGCTTGGTGTGTCCTCCTGGGAGAGGGTGCCTGAGGCACAGAAAGTACCCTCTGGTCTGGGACCCCGTCCAAGAGACATGGCTCTTACCTGGTCCTTGAAGGAACGGCCCAGAACACAAGTGAATGTGGAGGAAGCCCCAGTGGAAACCAGGAGCCCCGCTTCGCCCAATGTGGGAGGATCCAGAGCAAGCCACTGAGGGTTTAGGGAAGCCCAACAGCCTTGTGTTTGCTTCTCTTATGGTAGACCAAACCCAGGAATGACCAAACAGCTGGACAGAGGAAACTCGGGCGCGTTTGCAGTGACCTTAGCAAATCAGGGCGGGAAGCAGGGAGTGGAGCTGCTCCACAGAATAAGTTTCGTAGGCTCAACTGGCTCTTTCAGTTTTCCCTTTACTCCACACTCAGGGGTCCCCCAAACGGAAGGAAGAACAGTGAAGAAGAAGAGGAACCAGGCTCCAGTTGGGGGACCAGATCTGGATTTATCAAAAATTGACTCTCTTCCTCTCTGGCTGCCTTTAAACCAGACATTGCTCCCCCAAACCTGAGGCTTGTTAGGGGCTTCACCAGACGAAGAAAATTCTAAGACTGAAATGTGTAATGCGTTGGGGGGTTGCTTCCCTGTCCACTGGCTGCAGACCCAGGCTCCCAGCCTAGTAGTCCTGAGTAGATCTAGGAAAGATCCCTCACTGACTGATAAGCTGCTTCCAGTGGGGAAGCTAACATCCTGGGAAACTTGGACCTGGTCCTCTTGGAGGGATGACAAAGCAGGGAATACTGTTTTCTTTTCAGAGACTCCCAGATTGTGTGGGAAGCTAGGAGAGGGAGGAGAATGGTTTGGTTCTTTGAAAATAGCAGTTGGTGTCCTGCTGCTCGGGTGTGTTTTCCTCCCCCATCCCAGAAGATAGCCAGGCCCCAGTGTTCCCAGCCAGCCTTCTTTGTGTGGCGCGGCAGGAAGTAGCGGTTGCCAGGCACCCACAAGGCACCCCTCCCCCTGGCTTTTGTGTTGCCTGGGCCTGGGCTGATCCAGGAGAATTGTGCTGCCTGAGAGGCAGAGCCAATGGAGTCCGTGCTGGGGTTGAAAAGAACTCAGTGACTGGAGGGAAGAGCTCCCCTCCAGAACTGGGGAGGGAATGGGGCTTTTGTGATTCCACACCTAGAGAAACAGCACTTCCCGCCCCCAACATATTCACAGTGTTGAGCATTTGGGGGCATGACTGGCAGAATCCAGAGGAACAGATTCTAGGTTCACCCAGAGGGGCTGCTCCTCTCCTTACCCAGTCCTGGAGCAAAGTAGACAGCGCTGCCTCAAGCTGTCCCTCTCACTCACAAGGATGGGTGAGCAGAGTGAAGAATGCATTTCAGTCCCCCCTGGCTCCTTCACTTACACAAATCTCCTCAACCCTCTTCTTTCCTCCCAATTCATTACAGTTATTTTTAGTTCTCCTGTTGGATTTTTCCACAGGCCTCCAGTTCTCCCTACAGCACCTCCCAACTTTTCTAACCAAACGAATTTTTACATCCTCAATATTTATCGCATCTATGTTTTCTAGTGTCTTCGGTTCTAATTAATGTATTCATGACTTGTCTATGTGTTACGGAATTAGTCGACTGGACCCATGCAGGGGTTCTAGCCCAGGCTGAGACCCTCTGTCTCAGCCAGAGAGGTTCTTTTTCCAATTGGATTCGTGCCACCAATAATGAAACCAGTGCTGAGACTGGAACAGCACGAGGTTTATTCAATGGCCAAAGAATGGAGAAGCAGAACCTAGTTCACAACTCAGCTTCTCAACCCAATTTGGGCGGAGACGTCAAATGTATAGGAGGGTCAAGGTAAAAAAAAGGATTTGGAAAGAGTAGGAGGATATTCATGGCATATCCAAGAACAGGGGTGTGGTTTGGACCCAGAACTGAAGCAGCCATGCTCCTTTTCAGTCCTTGTATGGGCTTTCTCAGTTGTTATCATGGCAATTGTCAACTCTCAGGGCGCTGGTGGGTGTGTCATTTAGCATGCTAGTGGGTTACAATGAGCATATAATGAGGCTCAAGGTCTAATGGAAGTTAAATCTTCTGCCACCTTGGACCTAAGTAGTTCTAACCCGTTCTTGTTTTTTTCTCCTTGCAGCTTCCTCCTGAAACTTAGATAAGAGTAATTGGTTCCCATTCAAGGGAGAGGCAGGGGTGTGATTCTGGGGCAACAGCCTTGGTAACATATAGAGTGATTTTAAAAACTGATATTCACCATACAACATTTACAACAAGATGATTATGAATGTATTATTCTCTATAGAACTAAGTGAAGTAATAAGACAGGATACATAAAGAAATGTTTTCATATGTCACTAAAAGCTGTGACACTAGGAGAAAAAAACATGTCCAAATGTTAAAATCAAATAATTTATTGTTTTACACTCTATCAATTACTCAAAATTATACCACGTTTTAGATTGCTTCATATTTGAACCTTGAATTTCTTGTAGATGTTTGTTTTTTTAGCTTGTAATTGCCTTTGTATTTTCCTAAAAGAAGTGTATGCCTTTACCTTCTCACTAAGGTCATCTATATTCTTAATGATATTTGTCAAGGTGAATTCACCAACCTTCTTTGACTTCTTGTTTTAATTTGAACACGTTTTTTTCCCAGTCCGCTGCATAATCTTCATCATGGGTTTGTCTCCTCTTTCTTGACCTCATACCTTCTCCTTTTGATTCACTTTAAGATTTCCTGAAGTATATCCACAATATTTTTTTTTCAAAAGGATAAATAGTAGAAAATTTTCTGAGCTTGGAATGTCTGAGAATACTTTTGTTTTGCCTTGATGTTGGAGTAATGGTGTGGGTTAGTATATAACTAGGTTAAAATAAGAACTTTGAAGGCATCCAGCAATAGGATGCCCACTTGATTTTCTTTCCTTCTCGAGAGACTGTGGTATTTTTCTTCCCCTCTCCGAAAATCTTTTAAGCTCTTTTATTTATCGCTGGTATTTTGAAATTTTATATCTTGGTATGAATCTTTTTTCTCCCTACCTACTAATCACTTGCAACAGTTTTCAATCTAAGTAATTAAATTTTTCTTTATATTTTAGAAATATTCTTGTATTATTTCATTTATTATTTCCTCCCCTTTATTTTCTCTATTTTCTATTTCTGGAACTCCCATTGACCAGATTTTCATTTGATCTACCATGTATTAGTTATCTATTGCTGCATGACAAATTATCACAGCTTAAACAGCAGCTTAAAACAAAACACATACACCATCCCAGTTGTTTCCATAGGACAGGAGCCTGGCACAGCTTAGCTGGGTTCTTTGCTCAAGATCTCGAAAGGCTGCAATCATGTCAACTGGGCTGCAGTCTCATCTGGAGGCTTGATTGGGGAAGGATCTGCTTCCAAATTTGGCAGAATTCATTTCCTTGCATCTGTTGGACTCAGAGCCCTGGCTTATTGGGGGTTGTTGACTGAAGGCCACCTTTAAATCCTGGAAGCCCCTCTCAGATACTTGCTACACACAGACCTTCAATACGGCTGTTCTCTTTTTCAGAGCCAGCTGGGGAGAGAGAATCCCTAGCACTAGTCTTCTAGCAAGAAAAGGTCTTGAATAAGGTAATGTAGTCACAAAAGTGGCACTTCATCACCTTTACCATAGGCAATTCACTAGAAGAAATTGACAAGTCCAGCACACACTCAATGGGAGGAGATTATAGCAGAGTGTGAGCACCAGGAACAGGGGATCATGAAGGGAGGCACCCTAGAGTCTGTCTGCATTCCGGGTCTCTTAATCATACCCCCTGAAGCTCTCACACACAGTTTTTATTTTAAAATATTTTTTCCATTAATTTATGCTCTGGAAGATTTGCTCTTCTTTATTTGTCTGTTCTTCCTGAGAATAAGAGGCCCATGACAGAGGAGATGTGAAGTATATATGTGCACATCACAATAGTGTAATGTCCTGAATGTCCAGTGAGGGATGTGTTTCAGAGAGGAGAGTGGTCAACTATGTTAAAATTGTGGGGTTTTTTGCTAATGAGTCAAGGAAGATGAGGACTGATCATTCCCACACTGGACTTAGTAACATGTGATCATCCTGACCTAGGCAAGAACAGTTTTGGTAGAATAATGAGGATAAAGCCTATTGGGAATGGCAAAGGAGAATGGGAAGAGAGGGACTAGAGTCAGGAACTATAGACAACTCTGCAAGGAGATTTTCTATTAAGAGAAACAAAAAAAAATGGGGCAGTAGTTGGACAAGGATGCAGGATCAAGAGATTATTTAAGACGTGAGAAGTTATTGCACATTTGTGTGCTGGTGGTAGTGATCCAATAGAGAAGAGCAAAAAATAGAGTGATGCAGGACAGAAAGAGGACAACAGTAACCTTTAATAGATAAGGGAGTAATAAGCTTTAATAGATAAGAGAGCATAGGATCTGATGGGAAGGTTGGCCTTAGATGGGAGCCTAGATAGTTTATAGTAAGAGGAAAGATGATGGTTGGGAAGGAAATGTTAGGAGCAGGAATGTGGCCTATTCCCAACAGAGGGGGTATGGGAGGGGCATGGTTGACCTTGACCAGACCTCCTGGTAAATATGTTAATGATATTTACTGTCAGACAGAGAGAGAGAGAGAGAGCTGCCAGGTGTCAAGGTGGTCAATTAAGACAACCTAGAGCTATATAACAACCCACATCATTACTCCAACATGAAAGCAAAATAAAGGCATTCTCAGAAATGCATATCTCAGATGTTGTTCTACCATTTAACCCCTGAAAAAAATATTGAGGATATATCTCAGCAAAACTTAAAATGAATCCCAGGGAGGAAAAGGTATCCAGTCAAGATTGCTTACTGTAAATAAGCCTAAAATTTATGGAGTTTTGCAGCATGACTGTTGGGGAATGGACAACATGCAACTATGCCACATACCTTGTTCAGAAATCTGAAAACAAAATTCATTCTAATGAGGGGGAAAGAAGCATTCTAAAAAGCTGTGTCTGACAGATTGAGGCTTTTTCCAAAAGAAGTGCCACATCTGTGCCTGCTTCTTGCCTGTAGTCTTTGAGTTATTAGTGAAGGTTGGTGCTAGATGAGATCTGTGATTCAAGTGAGCTGGCTTTGACAATTCAACTCTTCTACTCTGAAGGCGAGTAGGTGGGTACTGTTACTGTAGGAGGGTGGTGGGCACAATAAAGTTTTTTTTTTTTTCAATTCTCTTTGTTTCCCTGGGTAAACTTTGATTTCTCCAGAATTAATCATTCTGTTTATTCCTCTTGGTCCTTCTCTTTTGATGACTAATTTTGGGAAGCTGCTTGGTTACCTGGCAACAAACTGGCTGAGCCTGATGGTTCACTCTTCTCAGGGCAGAGCCTGAAGATTCCTCTGTAATCAAGGGCTCCGCCTGCCTCCACTGGGGTGGGAGTTTGGTACCCAAACTCAACTTCTCACTTAGCAGCCCCTAAAATTCTCCAGATGTGGACAGCTAGCATTGCCCAGCAGGTTCCTAAATAACCAGCTCCTAAGCTCAGACTTCTCAGTACCCCAGGCCAAAATGTTTATTTTTCACATCCAAGACCGTTGTCATGCTCACTTTATAAGAAGCAAGAGCAAAAGGAATCAGGGTGTCCCTGCTGGGGTGCCCCACTATGTGTTCAGCTGCTCCCCAGATCAAGAAGGCCTCTCTACAAGATGTGAGAGACTGGGGTCCTCCCCGCTTCCACCACAGACAGCCTCTGGGGTCTGCCCAGATCCCTTTGGCTGTGGTCTGGTGGTCTTTGGTTGTTCTTTCCTGTTTCTATATGAAGGGTTAGACTGATTAATGGAAGTGGTTGGCATGGGTTCCGAAAGCACTGAGTAGGTCTGTTCTCCCAACAAGGCTCTTCCTGAAACCAGCATGCTGTAGAGGAGGTGTGTGTATGTGTGTGTGTGTCTCTGTGTGTGTCTGTCTGTGTGTGCATGCACACACATGCACTGATGATAGGGTTCACTTTTGGGTGGAAGCCATGTAGGAAATACATTGGCTAATTTTGTCGGCAAAAAGGCTAGAACTGGGCTTCCCTGGTGCCGCAGTGGTTGAGAGTCCGCCTGCCGATTCAGGGGACACGGGTTCGTGCCCTGGTCTGGGAAGATCCCACATGCCGCGGAGCAGCTGGGGCCGTGAGCCATGGCCGCTGAGCCTGCGCGTCCGGAGCCTGTGCTCCGCAACGGGAGAGGCCACAACAGTGAGAGGCCCGCGTACCGCAAAAAAAAAAAAAAAAAAAAAAGGCTAGAACTTCACTCTAAGGTTCCAGTGTCCACTCTTGGAGCCCTAAACCCAGTATGATAGGTCATCCCTTTCTTTAGATACCACATCTCTGTGCTTTTTCCCCCCTAGTGTTAAAGACAGTATTTTTCCCCCTAGTGTTAAAGACAGTATTGGCCAGTGGCTTGTTAAGTGTGAGGTGAGGAAAAACAGATGGGAAGGCGGCCGCCAGTACCACGTTCTGCGGAAAGCCTTCCAATGGATGCCTCCCGCTCCTGCCCTGGACCCGCTGAGGCCGAACTTAGCCTCCCTGGAGCCTGCAAAGAACAGCTGCTACCTCTCCTGATGCCTTCTCCTGAGGGCGTTCGGAATGGCTTGTCATTCAATCCCCAGTCTTCTTGCTGTATTCCAGAAATCAGCCAAACTCTCTTTGCCTGTTGTTTTCCTTCCTGTATTTCTTTATTCATAACCCATATACTCACTTAACATTTTGAACCAGAAACCTAACCCCTTTATTTTAAAAAGAGTCTGGGTTTGAAACAGTAGGTGACTGTGAACTCTGTTTTTTGTGTTTGTGTAGGATGTATAGGACACTTCTGCTCTCAGTGTTTTTTGTTTTAATTTTTTAAATTATGTTTATTTATTTATTTTTGGTTGTGTTGGGTCTTCGTTGCTGCACGCGGGCTTTCTCTACCTGTGTTGAGCGGGAGCTACTCTTTGTTGTGGTGCACGGGCTTCTCATTGTGGTGACTTCTCTTGTCGCAGAGCATGGGCTCTAGGCATGTGGGCTCAGTAGTTGTGGCGCACGGGCTTAGTTGCTCTGTGGCATGTGGGATCTTCCCAGACCAGGGCTCGAACCTGTGTCCCCTGCATTGGCAGGCGGATTCTTAATCACTGTGCCACCAGGGGAAGTCCTGCTCTCAATTTTGACTACAGCCTGAAAATGTTGAGTTGAAAATAATAGGTAGCAAATGTTCCCACATTCCTAAGTGAGGTGCTGCACTTCCTGCGTGGGGCTAGCAAGGAAGGTGATCAAAATCTGTTTCTGTGACCCTCCCATCTTAACATCCACCATAGGGTGTAAGAGGTTAAGGTTGAAGAGGCAGTTCCTTTGAAAAAAATGCTGTCAAACTGAGCCTCTTTTCCTCCCCCGAAGCCAGACATATAGAAAGGAGAGGGCTGCTTCCTCTTTACTCAAGCCTAGTGAGAAGGGCTTCAGAGACACATCTGGAGAACTTAATGAGTGTTTCTTAGTGTTTGGGAACATGTTTGGGTCATACATAAGAAAACAAAGCTTAAAGGCTAAGCTGAAGACACATGTGAAGAGAGGGAAAGGAAAGAAGACTGTGGTGGGGAGAGGTGGTGTGTACTCAGGGATGATTTGTGGACCAAGTAGACAGTGAGGATTGTAACTAGATCCATCTGGAAGGAGCCCTACATAAGAGAGCAGCCCAGTGAGGTAATCCTGTCCGTATCACGGCAAGGGAAGCTCACCGAGTCTGGTGCTGAGGGTAGGTATTGTTATAACTGTTCAGTTAGGGAATGCATTACCCATTTCAGGGCAATGTGGAGTCTCATGAGGGGCCTCTGGAGAACCCTCAGGTGTGCTCAAAGAGAAAAGTCAACTTGGACCCTCCATTACCCATCCTCAGGTAGAGCCCCAGATCTGCTGGTAGAGAGGAGAAAGAAACTCAAAGAAAGAGAAAGGAAACTGACCACGCCCCTCTTTTCCACTGCAAGTTTCCAGCGCAAGGGCAGCCTGAGCTGGTAAAAAAGAAGCCTACACTTAATAAGTCTGGACTTCTTACTATACAGGGAACCCAAAATATGGATATTCATATAAAGCTGTTACTATAATTAGAAGTAACTAGGGTCTTCTTTTTTTTTTTTTTCTTTTTTTAAATTTTCTGAGAGTTATTACAAGATTCTTAGGATCTGCCTTAAATTTTATTCAATAGGCAGAGAAGAAATACCTCCCCAGGGCAGGTTTGAAAGGCAATGAAGAGGAAGAATAAAGTTGTTGTTTTCTGCTTACAGTCCACGGAAGTTACATTTCCATTTTGCTTACTCAGATCCAACTTTCAAAAGTACTTTTTGAAGAAAGATGTAATTGGAATTAGAGGTAGCCATTGATATGTATAAAGACAGAACATATATTGTCAAAATGTCCAAATGTGAAAATATTCATTCATTATTAATTCATCAAAAATAAATTGCTTACCTACTGTGTACCATGACCTGAGCTAGGGACAAGGGTTACAAATGTGAATAAGAAGGAGACTGTGCTGCACAAATTTTAGTCCAGTGGGAGAGTCAGGTGTGCAAACAAAAGATATGGCAGTGTGGTCTCATATATACAGACACAGATATAGAACTACCTAGAAGCCTTCTCCTAGCTCATGCTGCTCATTTGGATTTCTTATTTGCATATCCTTAAAATCGAAATTTGCTTGGGGAGATCCACTAACCCTAAATTTGGAATTTCCTAGAAGGGAAATAGATCACAGTGGAATAGGGGTGGAGTGGGGTCCAGGCCATAAGAAAGTTGGACCAGAAGAGTGTTTGCCCACTGCATGACATTGATGAGAGCCAGAGCTACTTGCCAAGGAACAAGTTTTGCAACAACTATTATGCAAATTAAACCCAACATTCTGTGATTAGAGCATCGTAGGAACTGGCATAGTCATATGTCTTTTTTTCCCCCACATATTAAAAAAAAATCTTAACTAAAGCTATTTCTCACACTCCCCTTTTGGGTTTGGCAAACATTATGATGAATGAGAAGAGAATGGAAAAATTTTAAATGTTTTTGGCATTTTGCCCTAGTCTAAGATAAGAATTAGAAGTGACAATAAGAATAATCTTTATGATTTTAGGGTCTTCAAATCTTTTTCCTTGGAGTTTCTGAAATAAGTAAGGAATAGGGACTGCAATGCATTTTTCAAAGGTCTTGAGGAAGATAAATCTTTTGTTTTTATTCTGTAATATTAACTAATATTCACTCCTCAGAAATATGATATTTTGCCCATCCAGCTATTTAGAGATTACATTAAATCTGACAACCATTAAACTGGCATGCTTGGATTTCTTTCTCTGTACAACACTTTTAACAATTTTTGTATGGAGAGAACAGAATGCTACATTTAGCCTTTTATTTTATTATTATTTTTTTAACATTTGACCTTCCTCTCTTTGAACCTAAGTTACTTGAGTTTTGGATTTTTTTCCCGAAGTAATAGAGTAGTTTTGTGCAAAAACATGATCAACTTTTACACTGTCCATGTAGCTGTCATACAGTTTGAGGGAAGGCCCTAGCTTTCCCCTTCCTATCCTACACTCCAAATCTCTCAGTAACAGCTACCCTTTCAAAATAAACTTAAATTATTAAGAGCGGTTATGAATATGACCTACAGTACTTACATGTGAGAAAGATTATATTATTTGTTCTAAATTAAATACATCAGCCATGTTGGGGGGTGTGTGTCATTGAGGATCTGAAGACCCACATGGTGAGTCAACATAGAAAAGCTTCTAGTCTTCACCACATCATTGCAATGGTTGAGACACCCACCTGTTACATTCCCACTGCTGAGAACTGGGCCTAGCACATGGTGGGTAGTCAGTTAATGTTTGTTGAATAAATGAATGAATGGCTATTCAAAGTGGACAAAAAGTTCTGTGACCTAGGTGTCCAAGGTCATGACTCTTAGCTGTTGGTGTCTGAGGGGTTAATACACAGCATCCCCTTTTGCCCCCTGCTTAAGTTCAGGACCAACTGAGAAATAGATGTAGGAATAGTACAGATGGAGATCAAAATACCACTTTAGATACTGATAAAACTATGTTGGGGAAAATGGCCAAATGGTTTGCTAATACTAAAACTCCAGATCTAAACTCATTCACCCATCTAATTAGACTGGTTCACCCGCCCAGCCAAGGCTGCTGTACGCACTGGGGCACATCCTGGAAAACTGACAGTAGAACAGAGCAAAGAAAAATGGAGAAGACCTGGGATGTGCAGGTCTAATTCCTTCTCCTAACTCATTCATGAGAGCGGTTGCTTCTCCTCCCTTGGAGGATCAAGAGTTATGGATGAAGAGAAGTCAGGTGTTTAATGCCTGTGAAGGTCTCTCCATATGGGAGGAATCATCAAGAAAAAAATAAGCGGACTCCCCATTGCATCAGTATTCAGTTCCTCTACCAGTTTTGGGCTACTTTATAAGGGAGGTCTTATCCTCTTGGGGCTCAAGGCACCCCCCCATCATGGACCCCAAACTACCTGTTCTTCCTCAGGCTCTGGAACTAATACTCCCAGAATCCTTGTCTGATCAATCACGGCTCCTCCACTCTCAATGGGCTTCCAGAACAGAAGGGCTGGTGAGGCAGGGAAGGGCTTATTCTGAGTGACTTCCACCTTCTGTTCTGCAATAAAAATATCCCAGAAGCCATGGAGCACATGGAATTTAGTTTCTTAGGATGTGAGAGGAGGAAAAGCAACTCTCATTCCTCAGGTTTCTTACAGAATTAAGAATAAAATGCAAATAAATATTCCAAAATTTATTCTCCTCTTCTTGTTAAAACAGCATTTGCAATTTAAATAATAGGCATTTTTGGTGGATTGGTTTAAAATTCATCATTGATAAAAGAGAAGAAAGATAACATAAAGTTTAACTTTTCCTTCCCTGAACACGTCACTGAAAGTTTAGCACAGGAACTCAGGCATTGTACCATGTCAGAAAGAAGTCTTTTTTTGGAAAGATGGGACTCTGGCCAGTAACAAAATAGTTAATCCTTAACGTTCTTCCTCAAAATGCGTCTTTTGGTGGCACAGGCAGTTGCCTGCTGAAAGATATATCTGACTCGATATGACTTTCAAAATAGTTCTGCTGCCAAGAAGGCCAGCATCCAAATATAATGATAAATACAACTGTGGACAGGCTTTCTCCCGGGATGTGGATGAAGAAACCGGTCACCCAGATAGCATTTGCCACAATCTTGTGAACGTGAAGGGGAGTCAGATTTACGCAGCTAGAATAACAGAGGAGAGATGTGAGTTCTTAATGACATCTTTTTTGTTTTCTTTTTTTGCGGTACGCGGGTCTCTCACTGTTGTGGCCTCTCCCGTTGCGGAGCACAGGCTCCGGACGCGCAGGCTCAGCGGCCATGGCTCACGGGCCCAGCCGCTCCACGGCATGTGGGATCTTCCCGGACCGGGGAACAAACCCGTGTCCCCCGCATCGGCAGGCGGACTCTCAACCACTGTGCCACCAGGGAAGCCCAAGGCAGTTACATTTTGATAAGGGGGGGAAGAAAGAAAAAATAAAGTGAAGGAGAAGACAGAAAGAAAAACAAAAAAGGAGGGAATTTTAAAAGCCAGCCTCTGGACCCATATATATATATTTTTTTAATTATTTATTTTTGGCTGCATTGGGTCTTCGTTGCTGCTTGTGGTCTTTCTCTAGTTGCAGAGAGCGCAGGCTACTCTTCGTTGTGGTACGCAGGCTTCTCATTGCGGTGGCTTCTCTTTGTTGCAGAGCATGGGCTCTAGTTGTGTGGGCTCTAGTAGCTGTGGCCCACGGGCTTAGTTGCTCCGTGGCATGTGGGATCTTCCCAGAGCAGGGACCGAACCTGTGTCCCCTGCATTGGCAGGCGGATTCTTAACCACTGTGCCTCCAGGGAAGCCCCTGGACCCACATTTTTACCAGACTGAAACAAAATGAGAAAAATAAAAACCATCCGGAGAGTTTTTCATGAAGGTAAAGTCACTCAGTTTAAAGGGCTTTCCTTTATTCTGAGATTATGCTCTTCTAAATATTTTTGGTATTAAAATATACTTTAAAGGGACTTCCTTGGCAGTCCAGTGGTTAAAATTTTGTCTTCCAATGCAGGGGGTGCGGATTCGATCCCCAGTCGGGAAGTTAAGATCCCACATGCCTCATCAAAAAAACAAAACATAAAACAGAAGCAATATTGTAACAAATTCAATAAAAACTTTAAAAAATTGTCCACATTAAAAGAAAAGAAAATCTTTAAAATATCCTTTCAAAAACAGGAATGTTGGTGATAATAGATAGCTGTTGCTTTAAAAAATATATTTTTTTCTCCCTTTGAAATAAAAACAGGGTAACTTAATTATGGTCCACCCTATTTAAAAAAGATGTGCTGGTCCATATTACTCAGCCATAAAAAGAAACAAAATTGAGTTATTTGTAGTGAGGTGGATGGACCTAGAGTCTGTCATGCAGAGTGAAGTAAGGCAGAAAGAGAAAAACAAAAACCGTATGCTAACACATATAGATGGAATCTAAGAAAAAAAAAAAAAGGTCATGAAGAACCTAGGGGTAAGATGGGAATAAAGACACAGACCTACTAGAGCATGGACTTGAGGATATGGGGAGGTGGAAGGGTAAGCTGTGACAAAGTGAGAGAGTGGCATGGACTTATATACACTACCAAACGTAAAATAGATAGCTAGTGGGAAGCAGCCGCATAGCACATGGAGATCAGCTCGGTGCTTTGTGACCACCTAGAGGGGTGGGATAGGGAGGGAGACGCAAGAAGAAATAGGGGAAGAGATATGGGGACATACGTGTATGTATAACTGATTCACTTTGTTATAAAGCAGAAAATAACACACCATTGTAAAGCAATTATACTCCAATAAAGATGTTAAAAAAAAAACACTCCAGCAGAGGATGGGTTGACTGCCAAGAACGCAAGGGCTCCACAGGACATCCATCGAGACAGAATAGAAGAAGGCTTAGGCTGAAAAAGGAAGGAATGAGAACATAGGAAAGGTAAGGCAAAAAGACGAGAGAGCAGAATTCAAGGACCTTTCCGTCCCCTTCCTTTATATGATCTTTGACTAAATGAAATATGTATATTTCACTGTGCCTAGTACAATGGACGCTATTTAAGTGTATTCTATTATAAGATTAGTACAACCAACCCACACTTATTTAAAGGAAGAAGAAAAAGAAAAGCAGAAAACGAAACTGGAATATTTGATGTCTGGAATCCACTCTCTCATTGGATCCTCACAAACTATCTTTTTATTCCCGTTTTATAGATGAGGAAATTGAGTATCTGAAAAAATTATCTAAGGCCATAGGGGCCGTAAAGGATGAAAGCCTAATTTGAGCCAAGGACATGTTCTTTCAGCTGCATCACTACTCAGCATTACCTTCGAGGACAAAGCTGCTTATTTTAAGCATTAGATTATGTTAAGATTTTAAAACTTTTACTGCAGAATATTAACCATTGCTACTGTATTTAATTCAGCTCAATGGTAAAATGAATCTATCAGTTTTGGAATCATATACCAATTGCTGATGAAAAGTTTTTCCTGCAAGGAAAGGGGAGTGACTAAGCGTAGAATTTACAGAATCTTGCTTTGTTTTTTTTGTAATTTAAATTCATTAGCCACAGACATACATAATAGAAGATTGAAAAGGAGTTTGGCTTTTGAAAACTCCTTTACAGAACTTCCTTAGAGGGCTGGAGAGGAGGGATCAGAGGAAGCCGGTGGTATAAAACAGGCAAGCCATCATTTTACATTTTACTAAAGTGGTACAAGGTCCTTAATCAGCAAGAACGTGAAAGGAATACAACATAAGTGAAGAAGCCTGGGAACTGATTTTCAGAGTTTACCCTAGTTACATATTTTAAGGGAACACTAAATCTTAACAAAACAATGACATTTACTCTAGAAACAAAGTCTTAATTATGAATGTCCTTTAATCCCAAACGTTGCCATTGTTCATAAATTGTTCCTTATTGATAAATCTCATGATCAAACTGGAGAATGTCTGTCTGAAATTATATTTTTATCCAACCTATAGCTGGAACATGATAAGGCAGCAGATTCAGCACTTAGTAATAAAATAAAACTCATTCTCCCAATCCTGATTTCAAACAGATTTATATATCCTTTGGCTACTGATAAATTTAGAGCTTTGCACAGTTTTGACTTAAAAGTTTCTCAACAATGACCAAACCCAGCATCTACCCCTTTACTCTTGATGAAACACTAGAAGCAATTCTCACAGTAACTCAGAACTTCTTTAATGCAACAAAAATACATGGAGCTTTGAAAGCTCCATATTTCCAAGGGACATGTGAGCATAGCTCTCTGCCCTTGACTTTCCATAGAATGGAGTCAGCTTTTCTCTCTACGTAAAACACAGGGATTGACTACTTCATTTTTTTTTTTTTTTTTGCTGTACGCGGGCCTCTCACTGTTGTGGCCTCTCCCGTTGCGGAGCACAGGCTCCGGACGCGCAGGCTCCGCGGCATGTGGAATCTTCCTGGACGGGGGCACAAACCCGTGTCCCCTGCATCGGCAGGCTGACTCTCAACCACTGCGCCACCAGGGAAGCCCTACTTCATATTTTTGAAAGTGCATTTTCTAGTTTGTCTTTCTACTGGCAATTCTCAAGCTAGGGTAAAATTGGCATTTTTGGGGAGGAATGAAAAAGAACTCCACGTCAAGGAGAGTTATATAAGAGCTAAGTTTGAAGTCTTAAATAGTTCAAAGACAGAAATAGGGACTCTGTTCTCTGGAAAACCCCCTAATCAGCAAAATTTCAGCCATGGTGAAGATCTGGAAATCATGAGTTAATGTCCTGTGACCTAATTTCATCTGCCCTTCATCAAAACTGTAGACTGAAAGTGAGAAAAGCAGCCCCTGGTAGCAGGGAGCTGGCTTGGTACTATCAATTAGGTCTTGGTTTTGCTAGCACTCAGAGCTAAGTTTTGTCTTTTTCTGTTGAACAAACACAGTGTCACAGAACATCAACACCAAACAAGGCCATCTGTGACCATGATGGATCAGGACAAAAACAAGTTCACAAAGTAATCATGCCTGAGCACTGACAAAAATGTAAATGTTCTCTAAACCACAAAAAAATGACCAAACATCCCCCTACCCTGGCTTGTAGAAGTGACTGCTGCTTCTTTACTAATTACAGCCTTGTTCTATTCTCTCTTTTTGGATAAGATTCACGAAGATACCTGTTTTTCAAGTCCTAGCCCCCAGTACCTCAGAATGTGACCTTGTTTAGAAAAGTGGTCATTGTACCTGGAGAGAGTTAAGTTGAGATGGGATCATGATGAAGTAGGATGAGCCCCTAATTCAGTATGACTGGTTTCCTTTTAGGCACTGGAAATTAAGACACAGATAAGCGCACAGGGAGAACATCACGTAAAGGTTGGTATTATGCTACCACAAACCAAGGAACTACCTAGAATCCAGGAGAGATCTATGAACAGAGCGTTCCCCAGTGCCTTCAGAGGGAGAACGGCCCTGCCAACACCTTGATCTCGAATTTCCAGCCTCCAGAACGCTGAGATCATAAATTTCTCTCATTTAAGGCACCCAGTTTGTGGTTCTTTGTTATGGCAGCCCTAGGAAATGAATAAATACCCAAACATAGAATAATTCTTTTTTTCTGGCAGCATCAAATCCAGAGGAATCCCTGACTTCCTTGAACTCTCCTGAAAATCACCTAACACAAGCCCAAATTGTAAAGTCTTTTCTCACATCCTCTTCCCATGGTGTGTGTGTTTTCCAGTTGATAAAACCAAGCTTGTTTAACGACAACCTGTGTTCCTGGTGTCCTTTGGCTAAAGGGCAGTGACGCAACTCAGGGAACTTTTTTTCCCAATAATATGTATAATTATGGCTTGTTTCAGTTGTTTTAGTGTCTGCTCCCAACCCTCACCCGGCAAACCTTAATTTCAGAGCATGACTGTCTATTTTCTAATACCTTGTCAACATTGTAAAAAGGCTTCTACACGTCACTGGTTGGATTTTATCCAATAACAAGTCTGCTTCAAATGTGGATTTTTCAACTGTTTCTGCATTTTTAAACTCACTTAAAGTGTCACACAGACTTCCCTGGTGGTCCAGTGGTTAAGACTCCGGCTTCCACTGCGGGGGGGTACAGGTTTGATCCCTGGTCAGGGAAGTTCTGTGTGCCATGCAGTGCGGCCAAAAAATATATATATGTAAAGTGTTTCACTGTCTTTCTACTTTTGTTGTCTCAGTGTGCTGTTTTTCTTTTCAATGTTAGCCTTTTCTCTCATAACTTTCTGGTCTTATTTCATATAGGCCATGTCATTCTGAATCTTACTGAAAATTTCAAACAGTTCTCACAGTTTTTCTTCAAGGTTCTATAATCAATCATTTTTATAGGTTTCCTCTTTTTAAAATTTTCAACACCATAAGTCTCTTTTTTCGAGTCTCTTGTTCTGTAATACATTTTCAAAATCTCTATACTTTTTTGTTTGTGTGTATAATAGGTTAGATTATTGTTAAAAAGTATTCACCTTTATGAAGGGATATATCCAGTTGAGTCCAGTCTAGATCAGCAATCTGTAGCTGATCTACAGATCCATGGGGATAAATATTAATTGTTGCATGGCACTAAGATTTTGTGGTTGTTTGTTATGCAATACTAGCTAATGGATAAACCATGCTTTCTCATTTGTTTACTTGCATATTCTTAGTCGATGGGGATAACTATCCATATCTAGACTACCAAATTGGGTGGATGGATGCCCTTAGTTTTACTTTCTGACAATTGGATGCTAGCTAAATTTTCTCTTTAAATTTGTAACTTTTAATAGGTTAGTATACTCAGCTCCTAGCCCAAATTCTAGCAGCTAACAAATTACATTCATCTGGCTTTGTTCTGTGGCACTGATGGGATTTTATCCTGTCCTTTCTACCAGTTTTCTGACACTGAACACAAAGAGAATATGAAAAAATGATTCTGTCCAGAGCTGGCATTCTCTAAGACACTTTAGTTATGGGAATGACATATCCCCAGATTCAATGCCTTCCCTTCTTCTTGTACAATTGTCTTCCTTAAGTTGCTGTCCCTAAATGAATATAAGGAGAAAGGTACTAAAAAGAGCATGGAAATGTTGGCTAGAGGTGGGAATGGCAATCTGGCAGTCTACAAAACAACAGCCACAGAGGGGAGGGAGAGATGCTTAGTTTTCTTTTTAGTTCGGTCCTTGTATTTCTGGGCCAGGAGCTGATAGTATGAAAGGTGCAAGTGTTGTGCAGTTCCCTGTGTCACAGAAAGGGCTAGGCGTTTCCACCCAGGTTATCCATTAGAGTTAAGAAAATTTCTCTTTGAATCTCAATTTTCAGTGTTGCGAGCTTTCATGTATTTCTTTCTTTCCCCATATACTTCTCTTTTCCTAAGAAATTTATTAAGAAGCAGAGAGAGGTCAGAGGCTCCTCAGTAGGTGCCATTTAAATTAGGGATTAAAAATGAATCCAGTAATATAACCAGAGTGTATGGTCCTTATGGGCAGAGACTAATTCCACATTTCTTAACTAATTTATAGCATAGTATCAGCATATAGTAGTTGTTCAATGAATTTTCTTCAATGGATAAAATCAGTTTGATCTAAACCGTAAACAATCCCTAATTATCCAATTGGCATTTCTTGGCAACTGCAGAAGGAATTTCATACCCATGTCCAAGGTCAAAATATTCTGCTCTTCTGATATCAAGCCAATTCACTATTCACGTGATGTAAATTAGTACCAACTTCGTAAGTTTATTATGAAGATTAGAGTATCACTTAAAGCAGTCAGTATAAAGCCACAATAACAACAGGTATGTCTTACGGTTAATTTAAATATTAGCTTTTATTATAAACCATTCCTAATATAAGTTCCTTGATGGTAGAACACTGGTTCCTATCATATGTGTTAGAAACTGACAAGTCACTGTACAAGTTTATTATTTGGTGGCACCAAGACAGGTAATGAAAACCTCAGAATGATTAACCTCAAAATAGGTACAATGGGCTAAAAAAAAAAAATTTGCTCCTATGTCAAAGGAGATATTCCCTGTCTAAACTTGTTCATGTTTTTAAAAATCGTGACAGGCATTAACAGCAGCTAATTCCATATAAATTAGTATTTGAGCCCTAAGACAAAGCTGCTTGGAGAAGTTTCCTTTAATTTTGGTGCAGTAGCTCCCTGAAAGATTCAGCATTTATAGCAATGTTGAGATTTGTTCCATACAAAGTGATTGTAACTACTATTAGTAGAAAATGTAGGTTGAATAAAATTTAATTATCCTCTAGCTTTTCAAACCTATGACTTTATAGTTTCTTCAGTTCTGGGGAAAATGTGTTTTGCTTTTCATTTCAAGTAAATAAGATAAAAATTAATATTTAAGTTTTTGAAATGACATATAAACATACTAAATTTCTATTTTCATGCCTGCACTGTTTCTCTCTGATTTCAAAGTGCTACTTCAGAAAACATGTGAATTTAAGGTTTCTAGAATTTTCCTTTGCTCCAAGTCTAAATTTAATGTTTGAAAGTCAGAGAAAAATCATAAAACAATAAAGCAACAGTATTTCTATGTAAACAACAGCAAAAATCCTATTTGAAAAAGCTATAAAAAGCTGCTTATTGCTTCAGTGCCAGAATTTTCTGTAAGGATCATTTGCAGTGTGCTGGACAGACTTTTTCTAGCCAATATTGCCATCTATTGGTAAAGTTAATACTGTATCTTACAAAATGAAATTTTGGTTGATGAATGGCGAAGGCTGTTTTTGCTTTGGCTTTGGTTTGTTTTTTGAATTTCATTCGAGTTGCATGGAAGGAGGAGGTTTCTTTTTCTTCCTGAAGAAAGTTCACAATTTGGTGTGGTGACTAAGAATGCTGGCTGAGCTCTTTCCTACCTGTGTGAGCTTGGCAAGTGACTTAAGCTCTCTGGGTCTTTTCTTTCTCATCTATAAAATGGATGTTCTGAGAACAGTGCCTAGAACGTAATATGTGCTCAGTGAAAATTAGCTCTTATTATTTCCTTCTTAAGGCAAATCTGAATAAAAACTTCTCAGTTATTTTCTAGGAACATTCCTGATTTTTAAGATATTTCCCATTTATGTGTTTGCTTGTTTCAATAACCCCACAATAGGAGAACATAATGGAAAGTCTTTACTGAAGTTTTAATTTCCATCTCTTGAAATTATTCAAAGTCATAAAATATATTTGATTGAGAATCATTCAGGTTACTGCCTCTTTTTTATTTATATTTTATTTTATTTTTTAAATTTTTTTGCGGTATGCGGGCCCCTCACTGTTGCAGCCTCTCCCGTTGCAGAGCACAGGCTCCTGACGCACAGGCTCAGCGGCCATGGCTCACGGGCCCAGTCGCTCCGCGGCATGTGGCATCTTCCCGGACCCGGGCACGAACCCGTGCCCCCTGCATCGGCAGGCGGACTCTCAACCACTGTGCCACCAGGGAAGCCCTACTGCCTCTTTTTAAAATAAGCAGTAGTTTTATCTTGAATTCTTACATTTTTCTATGAACCCAATTTATTATGGTGACAAAATTTGAAGACAATAACTATAAACAAACAAAAAATACATAATGTTTTGGGAAATGCAGCCTCTACTTACTAAAAGCAGCTTCTAGAATATGGACATTATTACAGAAGGCAAACAGCTGAGCATTCCGTGCAGTCTCAGATTGGAAATTCACTGAGGGCCACTGTGACTTGCCACATGGCTTCTTTTGTCCCATCTTGTCCCCTTTCTTCACTTTAAGATTTATTCTGTAGGCTCATACCCTTTCCAACGTAAAATTGCCTCTCTTTGTTCAGCTCCTGTCAAATCTTCTCCTTGTCCGTTACCCTGATCAATATCAAAAAGGCCCAAGAGGGCAGTGGACCCCTCAGAGTCCTCCTCAGAAGGTCATGGGAATGAAGGTGGAGGATGCTTCCATGTTATAATACCTGTGACCCACTCACATACATATTCAGTCTCTCAGGGTAGAGGGGGAGTGAGCTGAGGTGACTACCCAGTGCTGGGTTCTTTCATGACCTTTGCTGTACCTAATGCTGTCCAGAGAGGCTGGGAGCTGTAGTTTCTCCCAGGGCACTATTAGGAAAATCAGCTCCAATCTTTGCAAATGCCCTCTCTCACAGCTACATCTATTTTGGTCTGTGGCTTCTCTTCACTAAGCACTTTATCAATATAAGCCCATCTGATTTCTATCTTTTAGGAAACTTCTGTTCCATTGATGGCACCCTTTCTTTACCATATTCTTATATCTTTTCTGCTGTTTTGATGGCGCTTTGGTAGGGAGAGAATCAGCAGTGCTCTTTATAACAGAATGAAAAGAAGAAACAACACTTTTCTACCCCTATTGCTGCTTTTTGGAAAAAAGTCAAGGCTCTGATTCCTAGGGGATATATTCTTCTGCACTGCCCCCCAGCTCTCAACAAACACAAAACTACTCTTGAACTTCTTTATTTTCTAGGAATTTTGCTGAAGAAAACCCTACCCTGTTTAGTTTGAAAGATTAGGCCAATCAAAGCATTAAGTTGGAGCTGCCATGGTTATGGGCATAGGAGGTGAGGACCAGAGGGTAGTGGAAGGGATGATAATAAACACAAAAAACCATGAAGTCATTCTGTATAACTTATGCAAATAAAGCCAATTAACATAAAATTTAAATTTTATTTACAGTAAGGAGGGACTCAAAGTCCCACTAGAATATAATGATTTGTTGTAAATTTTTCACATGTATTCCTTTCATAAAAAGGAGATTCTTTTTCATAACGTCAATGTTTATTTGCTCCAATATCTTTCTCACACAAAAATTGTTACTAGATTGGACATTCATGTGACATTGTAGACGTTATGTCATTTTTAATAAATTTTAATTTTGAGGAGCCACATTTTTCACTGCTGACCAATTTTGGCAAAGTTACACATATGCTGTAATAACAAAAGAAAGTTTTCAGAAATGCATCCAGAAAATTATCCCTTAAAATTTTTCTGTGTTAGGCAATATAAATGCATCAAACCAATATGTTGTACATCTCAAGCTTATATAATGTATGTCAAATATAACTCAATTATATATTTTTTTGCTTTGTTGCAGGACTTAAAATAGATTTTAGGGAAAAAAGTATACATGGCTGCCCATCGATAGCACCTTCCTTAGTATGATCAGTATTCCATTTAAACTGGAAGCCTTTACATAGATAGTGTGGTACTGCAAATTACTTTGGTCATTGGACATCAATAAAGTCATGACATTCTTTTGATTACGTGACCATTTCTTTTAAAAATAGTGCTGTTATATTCAATATAAGAAAAGAATTGATTTTGAAATTTAGTATTGGCTCATAGATGGGACGGACCTTGTGAGTTACAGTTGACATAAATCTTAGTATTTCTAGTGTTTTCTATGTGAAGTTGGCATTAATATCAATGCACTATATCATTTATTTAGTATCATTCATTTTTCATGAACACAATTTATTTATTTTTCTTCAAAAACTTTCTTAGTGCCTTTGATGATTTCAAAGTCTTTATTACACTGAATTTTCTTTCTTGCCTTCTTGTAACACTAATTTCACTTAAAATATCATATAAAATTAAAACAGATAAAATAAATTCAATAACATTTTTTCAAACGTTATTCTTGCTTGCATTCTAGAATCTATTAATGGATCAGTAATTTCTAAAAGATCATTGCATAGTGCCACTATTTGAGTTTTGGTGTTGAGTTTCCAATTGTGTTTTACATCAAGTTTTCAAATGTATGTCTGTTAAGTGTTTTTACATACAGGCCATCATTTCATTATAGCCTACAATTAATAATTTTAAAGAGATCTTATACTGAAATTTGTTGTTTTGTTAGATTTACCCTTCCGGCTTTATATATATCTACATATGAGAAACAAGTTAACACAGATGTGGCTGCTTACTCTTTGTGTGCCTCCAAGGGAACCATGATTGACCCTTGGCCAACCCCTTGGAATGCGGCCCTCGGGATGTGGGATGTTCTTTATGCTAGTGATTGATGCTTTCGTTGTTTTCATCTGGAGTAATGGATCATCCTGTACCAGCTTGTCAGGTTGCCTTGAACAAACATCAAGGTTGATAAGGTGTGCCTGTTTTCACTGTTGGGGTCCTGAGTTTCAGTTTCCATGGCTGGTTGAGTAGCAGGATGTGCCTATGTGATCAGCACCCCATGAAAGCCTCAGACCCTGAGACTTGAACAGCCTTTCCTGGGCATAGACTCTGCATGGGTGTGACTACAGTTCTCTGCCAGAGAGAAAGCACATCCTGTGTGGTCTTAGATGAGGAAAGACTCAGAAGTCCCTCCTTGCTTAATTGTATTCTACCGATGCAGCATTTCTTTTCCTGCTGTTTTGGCTCTGTACTCATTGCTGTTATAAACCTTATCCATGAGTATGACCTGCCGTTGAGTCTGACAAGTCTTTCTAGTGCATCACTGAACTTGAAGCAATAAAGGGAATATCAGGGCTTCCCTGGTGGCGCAGTGGTTGAGAGTCTGCCTGCCGATGCAGGGGACACGGGTTCGTGCCCCGGTCCGGGAAGACCCCACATGCTGCGGAGCGGCTGGGCCCGCGAGCCATGGCCGCTGAGCCTGCGCGTCCGGAGCCTGTGCTCCGCAACGGGAGAGGCCACAACAGTGAGAGGACCGTGTACCGCAAAAAAAGAGAATATCAAAACATCATATTATTAGTTCTATCATCTACTGGACAAAATTCCCCAAATGTTCAAATATATAAATGTTTACCCTTTGGTAATTCACAAATCCAAACACACTCATCTGCGTTGTAAGACTTCCTTACCCCAGGGATTGTTTATCTAAAACAATGGAACACTACTTAGCATGTACAGATTGCCTTATTCAAAAGTATTTTAGTCATCAATCTACTATAACTTTAATCGTCTGTTTTTGTATTTCAGCCCCTAAGTGATATATAGTAATACGTGGTATTAATGTTTCTTTTCTATGTAAATGTTCTGCTATAATGTTAGTGCATTTTGGTTTGGTTTCTGCCAAAGGAGTAAAATTCCCAATATCACGCTCAAGAAGGTTCTTGCATGATCATCTTGTGCCAAACATTGTTTTGTCAAAATCTGAGCTCTCTGTACATACACATTCATCAACAGCCAATATTGTTCTTCACAGTCTGTACAGTGTTCATATTTTTTTCAAGTCACATTTCAATTCAAACACATACCACTATGATTGAGGTCTTATGAGTAGGCTTGCTAGATTATTACAATTCTCTTGGTCCATCATCTATATGAAGCTGGAGGAACCCAGGTATCTTACCACCTAGCTTACAGCTTACTGGGAAATAGGGTTCCATCTCTTAAGCACCACTGGAGCAGGAACCTCATAGATCTTGTTCAATACTATATTCTCAGGACCTAGAACAGTGTTTGCTTCATATTAGATATTCAAAAATTATTTGATGAATAAAGATATGCATTTTTCCAGTTAGTAATATAATCCTATATTATAACCTTTCCTCTTAATGAATCATAAAAGAAGCTATCCATTTTTCAAACACCAAATGGAGATGGTCAGCCCAGAGTTACCATCGATTTTCTTACTGTCTCATGGTGTATCTGTTAAGCACCAATCCTGCATAGATCCCAGGACCTTTATCCCCTGATGCAGTGGTATGCACTGATTCTAAATCTGTCTCTCACAGATCACAGAGGTGCCCCAACTTTGGCTTCTGTATTAGTTTCTTGGGGCTGCCATAAAACTGGGTGGCTTAGAAGTACATTTGCTCCACAGTTATGAAGGTCAGAAGTCTGGAAACAAGGGGCTGGCAGAGCCGTGCTCCCTCTGGAGGCTCTAAGGAAAAGTCAATTCCAGGCCTGGTAGTTCTCTGGCTTGTGACTGCATAACTCCAGTCTTCACATGTGTAAAGTCTCTCTATGTGTGTATCCATTTCTAAATTTCTTCTTTTTATAAGGATGCCACTCATATTGAATTAGGGGCTACCCTACTCTAGTATGACCTCATCTTAACGGAAATGACCTTATTTTCTAATAAGGTCACATTCTGAAGTACTGGGTATTAGAACTTTACAGAATTTGATGGAAGACACAATGCAATCCACTGCAGGTTCTAATGTACCGCTATTAGTTCATACCCACTGGCTCAGCCATTGTCTCCAAATCATCCTGAAGTTCAGAGGACCTTCTAAATCTTAGCCACCAACCTCCACGTCCTACTGTTGAGTCCAGGTCAAACTTTCCTCCCAAGATTTTTTCCCTGGTGGAGTCCATGGTGACTTTTCTATAGAAAAGCCATGTGCCTGCCCTGAGAGATAACCTTAAAAGGGATTTTCAGTTAAGTTCATCTCTCAGGGTGACTACATGGCCTTTGTATATTTTGCATATTGCTCCCCTGTTAAATATAATGCAAACCAAGAAGAGAGGCAAAGAGCAGTGTCACCTTAAGCCCATCAAAATATCCCAACCCTCTGGCTGCAGCAATTTGCTCGTTGATACACAAGTGATACAGACCAGTCAGAACCAGACTTTTGTTTGCATTTATGGGGAGAAAAGTTCTCTCCTTTCTCTGAACCTGGAGTTCAGAGCATTTAACCCTGAATCTCCATCACACACGGAGATGCTTTGCTTAGAATAAATCTGCCACAGCCAGAAGTGGTGTCCAGAGTTAGACAGATTGGGTCTTAAGACATTCTTTAAGCTTCTGGTTCAAGCCCTATCTGATGACCTTTTTTTTTTTTTTAGTTACATGAAATTCTCTTTTTGTTCTTTTTTTTCCCCTAATGAAGCCTCTTTGAGTTAGGTTTCTAAAGATATTTAAAAGAATGATAACTAGTGAATACCTGTCAGCTGGGGAGCCTACTTCTCACCTTAAACCTTCCCCATCTCCTACCTTAGCATCTCCTAAAGGGATGATAAAATGTAGTGTTAGGATGATCTTTCTGTGGTAAAACTAGCCTCCTTTTATTGCTTCTCAACTAGGCCTGGCAGCATTGCAATCACAAGCAAAACGACCAAGACTGGAAAAATATCCAGGAGTTACAAAGATTCTTGCAGATACTAAGAGCAGTGAGTTTAGAGCTGGAGGTGGTTGTGTACATGCCACCAGCAGGATTCAAACAGAAATTTTCCTGGAAGCATTCCCTCAGTTGTCCTATCTAGTTAAAAGGAAGTAGGTTAAAGATTGAGGTAGAGGAGGAGATAAAATAGATAATGAATATTTTTGCACTAAAACTTAAATTGAGAAATAAGAGTGAAACACCAAGAACATATATATTAACTATTATTCAACGGAGTCAAGATATCAGGAACTTTTTCTATATAATTATAGCACCGCAAATATTCTGATACAATAATACAATAAAAATCTCAGAAGAAATTAGAGAAAAAGGAAAGATAAATCAAAGAGGTTGGACATAAATCACAGCAATATCTTTTTCGATCCGTCTCTCAGAGTACTGGAAATAAAAACAAACATAAGCAAATGGGACCTAATTAAACTCAAAAGCTTTTGCACAGCAAAGGAAACCACAAACAAAATGAAAAGACAACCCACAGAATGGGAGAAAATATTCGCAAATGATGGGACCGACAGGGGCTTAGTTTCCAAAATTTACAAACAGCTTTTGCAGCTCAATATCCAGAAAACAAACAAGCCAATCAAAAAATGGGCAGAAGGGGCTTCCCTGGTGGTGCAGTGGTTGAGAGTCCGCCTGCCGATGCAGGGGACATGGGTTCGCGCCCCGGTCCGGGAAGATCCCATATACCGCGGAGTGGCTGGGCCCGTGAAGCCATGGCTGCGGAGCCTGCGCATCCGGAGCCTGTGCTCCGCAACGGGAGAGACAACGACAGTGAGAGGCCCGTGTACCGCAAAAAAAAAAAAAAAAAAAAAATGGGTGGAAGACCTAAATAGACATTTCTCCAAAGAAGACATACAGATGGCCAAGAGGCACATGAAAAGATGCTCAACATCACTAATTATTAGAGAAATGCAAATCAAAACTACAATGAGATATCTTCTTACACCAGTTAGAATGGTCATCATCAAAAAATCTACAAACAGTAAATGCTGGAGAGGGTGTGGAGAAAAGGGAAACCCTCCTACACTGTTGGTGGGAATGTAAAATGGTACAGCCACTATGGATAACAGTATGGCGGTTCCTTAAAAAACTAAAAATAGAGCTACCCTATGATCCAACAATCCCACTCCTGGGCATATATCTAGAGAAAAGCATTGTTTGAAAGGGTACGTGAACCCAATTTCATTACAGCACTGTTTACAATAGCCAAGATATGGAAACAACCTAAATGCCCATTGACAGGTGAATGGATAAAGAATATGTGGTACGTACACACAGTAGAATATTACCCATTAAAAAGAATGAAATAATGCCATTTGCAGAGAAACATGGATGAACCTGGAGATTACCATACGAAGTGAAGTAAGTCAGACAGAGAAAGACGAGTATCATAGGATATCACTTATATTCAGAATCTAAAAAAATAGATACAAATGAAATTATTTACAAAACAGAAACAGACTCACAGACTTAGAGAATGAATTTATGGTTACCAGCGGGCAAAACTTGCGGGGAGGGAAAGACTGGGAGTTTGGGACGGACATGTACACACTGTTATATTTAAAATAGATTACCAACAAGGACCTACTATAAAAAATAAAAAATAATTTAAAAGGAAGAGGCTGGAATAAGAAACTTGAAAGTCATCATGAGTAAAAAAGAAATTGCATGAGCTTTGGAATCAGAGTTGAGTTGAAATCTTAGTTCTATGACTGTAAACAAGTTATTTAATCTCTTTAAGACTTCCTTTGTCTGCAAAATGAGGTTAATCATATCTACCTTGTATTGAGGTTGTGACAATTAAATGAGAGCGAAATGTATGTAAAATGTGTGGTAAAGGAGGAACTCAATTGTAATTATCATTGTTCTGTTTTATAAAGAAAGAGTGTTCATATTCAAAGATGATACATTTGATCATTTTAGAATGAATTAGTGTTATGAATTATGTGGCAAGTATGAAATTGTTAAGACCTAAATCCATGAAAGCCTTACGTGTGTAGAATAAATGAGATAAAGCAATTTAACTAGAGTCTTAAAGGAAAAAAGTATTAATGCAACATGAAACATTTTTAGTTCCACCAAACAGGACCGCCCTAGGGCAAAGAGCTGAAGATTTTTTAACACACCAATTATTGGCTTTGTATGATCCCTACACTAGGAGTCAGTATCTGGCATGAAGCAGCTATCTACTATCTAGCTCATCATCTCTAAAAAGGTTGGCACCAGAACTCTGCCCAGGCAGGATGATTCTACAATAGATGGTGACAGCCTCAGCCAATCAGAGCCCCTCCTTTAAGGTGCCTGAATGGGAGACATTCAGAAACGGATACAGTAAGTGACACAGAAGAGAGGCGCACACAGAATAGCTGTTAAGCAGAAGCCAAGAGGGGTAGAAATCACAAATAAACAAGCGTCAGTCATTAACCACAGGAGCAGGAGAAGTGCCCAGAGGAGGAACTGCTGAAGCAAAACGCTGGGACAGGAAGCAACTGGCACCTGCCAGGGACATGGCTGGGAGTTGCCCTGGCCTCCAGGGAGTCAGGCACAGCCCAGGACCTCTGTCGTGGGCTTGGCGAGGGGGTCCTTCCCGGGGAGACCTGGCTGTGCTGCTGCTCTCAGGGCTTCCTGTCCCCTTCACTTCTCAACACATCCTCACAACAATCCGCCTGAGAACTGAGATACCCCAAATGTGCCTCTGTCTCTCGGGAACTGAGGAGTATAATTGACACCCCTCCTAATTGCACCACCAGGAACTTTGGCTTGAGTGATGCTGGGAAGCTCTCCTGTCACCTGAGAGGCTGGTGAACCTGCCTCACCTGAACAGCAGATCAAGAAAACAATGCCTGCTCCGACGGAGTCCTGTTTTCTCGATTTTCCCTTAGCAGTGGCTCTATTTGTGTAACACTGTATAGTTTCCACACATTCTCACGCTCATTGTCGCGTTTGATTCTCATGGTTTTTTTTGAGGCAGCAGAGCAATGAACGTGCTTCCCTTCTACTGATGAGGTAGATCTGGAGATGTGCATAAGGTCAATGGCTAGTTCGAGGTTTCCCGAGATCAGGAAGCTGTTTATTACGGCAAACGTTGGGTGACCGTGGAAAGCAGTGAGAACACTGGGCCAAACTGAATCGAAGGAGATACAAACGAAGGCAGGATGGGATGCACATACGGCACTTGAGGGTGGATGTAATCAGAGGTGTCCCAGGCCAATTCCACTCACTACCGTGACCAGCGTACATCCCAATTATCCACAGGTCTGAGGACTTCCGCAGTCCAACCTGTCTAGCATTTGTCCCATCTCCTTTCACTCTCAAAATTATCCCAATTTGAATGGCAGATTATATGGTCCACTCATTATGAACCTGAAGTATTGTGAGTTTATAAATTGAGGAATATAAAAATGTACTGTTTCTATATAACTAGGATAGAAAAGCATATTTAGAAAAAAATATCTTTTGGAAAATTGTCAATGTAAGCTTCAAAATCAAAAGGTTTGGTTTTTTTAAATAAATTTTTAAATTTTATTTATTTTTATTTTTGGCTGCATTATGTCTGTTGCTGTGCGCAGGCTTTCTCTAGTTGTGGCGAGCGGGGGCTATTCTTGGTTGTGGTGCGCGGGCTTCTCATTGCAGTGGCTTCTCTTATTGCAGAGCACAGGCTCTAGGCATGTGGGCTTCAGTAGTTGTGGCACACGGCCTCAGTAGTTGTGACTCGGGGGCTCTAGAGCACAGGCTCAGTAGTTGTGGCTCACGGGCTTAGTTGCTCTGCGGCATGTGGGATCTTCCCGGACCAGGGCTTGAACCCGTGCCCCCTGCATTGACAGGCGGATTCTTAACCACTGCGTCACCAAGGAAGCCCAAGATATAGTTCTTTTTTAAGTAGACTAATGAATCAGTCAGAGCAACGACTTGAATATTTCAGTTCATGTTTCTGCAGACTGTGTCCACTTCATTTGTGGGATGGGGGTCAAAATTCTGGTCTGATTGGTCTTCGTATGAGATAGAAACTATACACATCTGCTTCTTGCTATTTGTAAAATATTTAATTGCAATGTCTCGAACTCATTCTATATTCAGAAGGACAATTTTTCGGTAGGTTGAGATAAAAGTACTTAAAAGTGTGATTTCATAACAGCTTGAGTTATACTTAAAGGAGTGACTAAGATTGCCTGACTGCAGGAGCAGATGTCGGTTATGGGCACCCATATTCACTTGTCCATTTTTACAGAAATACGTATTTTCTTCGTGTGTATGTCTCAGAATCTAAGTCTGAGATAATCACTTTGCCAAGGTGACTTGAATCTCCTACTTTGGAATCAAGTCAGTCCACATTTTTATCATCCTCACTGTTAATATTTACAGCAACCCAATCATTCTTCCTGCTTCAGTCCAACCCTGAAGCCACTCCATTTTATACAACGCCGGAAGGTTAATTTTCCTAGAATACTAGTTTTATTATCACTTCTCTGCTCAAAAATATTCAGAACTCCCCCGCCCTGTGTCATTAAAAGAAATTCCAGACTCACCCCTTTGAATGACTTTCTAAGTGTTCCATTAGTAGATCTCATCCTCTCTCTCCCAACACTCATGCGGCTCTACCATTGAGAGTTTTCGTTTTTGAATTTGATCATACACCAGCCTTATATTACTATTTAATTTATTGGGGGGTGCTATATCTCATTTTCTGAACAGAATTGAGAGGTCTGTGGTGACAACGTCCTGGTTTTTTTCCTTCTCAGGCACAGGCAATTTACAACTGATCTGCTAGACTCTAAGCTTCTTGAGCACGGGAATTAATCACCTTGTCCACAGAATCTAGCAAAACATCTGATGCCAATTTATGTTCAGTAAATTACTGAATTGAACGCGTTAGGGGTAGGTACTTAGTACACAAGCTGAACAATTCACCTTTTTGCCAGCAGATGACGCTACACTTAAGGTGTTTAAGCCTTAGTTTAGCTATTAAACGGCTTAAACTATTTTCAAACAGTAAAGGTTTACCTTATATTATTATAAATTTCTAGAATTTCTTTTTCATTGTTTTTAGCAGTAGTGCTTTGACCAGTCCCAAATTGTGCGTTTCCTTCTAATCTTTTTCCATACAAAGTTTTTTTCGCTGGGCTCACAGACCATGATAATGGTCGTAACAATGCCTGAAATTTATAGAGTGCTTACTATGTGTCAGGTGCAGGACTGAGCACTTCACATGTACTACCTCATTAAAGGCTCATGACATGTCTATGAAGTAGGAACTCTTATTACCCTCATTTTACTAAAGAGGAAACTGCAGGAGATTAAGCAATTTAGTAAAAAGTCTCATAGCTGCAAAGTGACAGAACCAGAATTCAAACCCAGGCATTTAGACAATTTAAGCTTTTCTTCTGTCATTGTATAGTTTTTGTAAACATAATTTTACTAAATTTTTAACCTGAGTGCCTATATGTTTGTTTACTACAAATAATATATTTTAAAGCAGGGTGGGCTCATGCCCTTCAAGATTCTGATAAGCATCTCTTATGCTTATTAGATTGCTACATTTTTAAAATAACATGTATAATTCCTGTGTACAAGGGAGATACCCAGGAAAACTGACTAACTCTGCTACGTTTTTTAACTAGAAAAAAAGGATGATTGCACTTTAAAACTTTAAAACCCAAGCTTCTCTCTCAGCTCCAAACTGTACTCGAAGTCTCTGGTGATAAACACCATTATAATGATTAGTTTTGGTGAATTGAATGGGAGAAGCTCAAGGAGGCTTCAGGGGCACTGAAAACTTTGCATATCTTGCTCTTGGTTATGGTTTTGTGTGTGTGTGTGTGTGTGTGTGTGTGCATTCACTAATCTGTACACCTGTGAATTGTGCAATTCACTGCATGTAAGGACAATGGGAAATTCCCAACTAGCATCTGGCCTTAAGGAGTCTGGCCTTAAAGAGTAAATTGTGATGGTCCATTTCCCAAATAGGTGGCAAAGGAAACTGAATCACAGACACACATAACACCCCTGGACCTTTCAAACTATTTGGAGAGGTAAACCCCAAGAAAAAGCTAGATTTCTAACTAATTAAGCAGATGAGGGCTTAGAGTATCAAGATTTGCTTTAACTGTTAATGTAAAGTGATCTCATTTGTAACAACTGGCTAAACAGAATCTCTCTGAGTCAGCTAAAATTAGAACCACGTTTGACCATAACTAGCTCAGCTATAAATCTAGCTCAGCACATTTCTGATTTTTAAAAAAGCATTACTAAAATGAGTCATCAGCCAAATGCTTTCACAAGAATGAACAACCGATTAAGAGAAATGGCTTGGTTGGTTTGTGCTTCTTCAATTTACAGGTTTCTAAAAATTGCCCTTTCTGTCAAATACCTCATTTTTCTCCTTGACTTTTCTCTTTCATATGTACTTCATGTTACTGTGTGTCTGACAGTTCATTAAAGATCAAATTTAAAGCCAAGGAACCAGTCAATAAGATACTACAAAGGCCTAGAAGGCTAATCTCTGATATAAGGCTTCCACATCTTCCAATAACTTACATTTGTGTTTAGAGCTGCCAGGGATTTTTTTTTTTTTTTTTAATGTGTAGAGAGACAGAGCAACTGGTCTACCCCAAGTCCCTCAGTGTAGCCGTCCAAATAGTAATAATGATGATAATAATAATAACAGCAGCAGCAGCAGCGTTAGCAGCAAATTCTGTAATAGTTATCATTTGAGGAGGAAAGAGTTGCTTTGGCATACAGTTGCCCCTCTGTATCAGTGGGTTCTGCATCTGTGCATCAGAAGTATTTTTTAAAAATCCCAGAAAGTTCCCAAAAGCAAAATTTGAGTTTACCACATGGTGGTAACTATTTACATAGCATTTATATTGTATTAGGTATTTATAAGTAATCTGGAGATGATTTAAAGTATATGGTAGGATGCACACAGGTTATATGCAAATACTATGTCATTTTATATAAGGGACTTGGGCATCCATGGATTTTCGTATTCGGAGGTTGGGGGAGATCCTGGAACCAATCCCTCACAGCTGCTAAGGGGTGATGGTACCTTGTTTCTGTTTGGGAGGACAATTTCTCAACCTAAATATTTCTGAGCTCCCATCGTGGATCAGCTATGCACTTATTAGTGATATGCCCTTGGGCAAGTTATTTAATTTCCCTGACCCTAAATTTTTTGTTTCATCTAAAAAAATGGAGAAAACAATGTCCGTCAAAGTTTTTGTGAATTGGAAATGTCTTACCACTGTAGATGTGTCTAATATGTAGAAGGCAACACGCAGCTATGTTTTCTTTCCCTTGTTCCAGGGGAAGACGCTCCTGACACCTCTTTCTATAAAGGCAACATTCTACTCTGCTCAGCCTTCACATGGTAGTGCTGCTTGCAGACTGCTATACACTCAGCTGAGAAACAAACAGGTTTAGCTCTGCATGAGGTCCCTGCCTGCAAGCCAGTAGGTCAGTTTGGTCTCCTTGTAATGTGTACGTGCAGCAGGGTGGATATATTTCTAAAATATTTTATTGTACCAGACCTTATTATTTTACAAATTAATTGGAAAATGAAAATATGAAAGTCGAGAGATCATTTTATAAACAAAGAAGGGTAGGTCGTATAAACAATATATTTGGAACAAAGATGTAAATCCTTAGTCATACCAAAAGCTGTGCATCTCTAGTTTTGATGAGATATTCATTGACCTATTGTAATTCATTTATAAATGAAAAGAAAATTAAACGACATTTATGTGCTGAAGTTGCATCATTGTGTCTAAAGGCAAGGTATGAGTAAGATTTCTATAAAATGTCTAGGTTTGGGGGGAACAGCTTTGTATGAAATTAAAAGACTGGTTATAATGATTTCACTCACCATATATTTAATTACGGAGTCAAGGGCTCTTCAATTTCACCTTAGGTCCATTTTAAAGATAGAATCCCTCAATAAATAAATTAAAAGCCTCTACTGAGAATGAAATATGTATAAAGTACCCAGCAATATTTCACAAAAGGAGGCCAGCAGCATTTTAGGAGCCATCTTGGTAGCAGAACATTCAACTTCGGTCTCTTGCTGCTCGTCTCCTGCAGACAGAGGCTGTGTCCTTTCCTGGCTGGTAGAACAGCAGTAATGTCCTAAAAGGGAAACCTAAGAAGATTTACACGAATTATGTGGACTCCTCAAAATACAAGCAGCTAAAGCCCCTTAACACAGTTATCACGTCATGGGAAATTTGTTTCCTACTTTGCTATTGTAGTACACCGAAAACTTGTCCAAAGAGAACGAAGAAAAGCTCTCAGAAGCAGCAAGTAGAGGGAGGATGGTGCAAACCCCACTGGTCTGTTATAGAAGGTAGCTCTGGAAATGTTAAATTGTCTCTTGAGGAATCCCATAGGGAACTCAGGAAGCACTGGAAGAATTGAATTTAATTGAACTCCCTCTGAGGTGAAGAGGCCAATTTAAACAAAGAGTAGTGGGGCTTCCCTGGTGGCGCAGTGGTTAAGACTCTGCCTGCCAAATGCAGGGGTCACAGGTTCGATCCCTGGTCCGGGAAGATCCCACGTGCCGTAGAGCAACTAAGCCCGTGCGCCACAACTACTGAAGCCCGCGAACTTAGATCCTCTGCTCAGCAACAAGAGAAGCCACTTCAATGAAAGGCGCTTGCACTGCAACGAAGAGTAGCCCCTGCTCTCTGCAACTAGAGAAAGCCCGTGCGCAGCAACGAAGACCCAACGCGGCCAAGAAATAAATAAATAAAATAAAGTAAAAGTGGTAATTTTAGCTCAAAGTCCTTGCAACTGTCCTCACATGGTGAAACAAGATTATCTTCGGCACCCCCTGAGGGCCAGGCACATTTCCCACCCCGTGGAGCCATTTCCTTTATTCTGCCTTGGCCCCATTAGATCTTTCTTCTCTCCATTCTTCCTTCTTTCCTGCTCTAAACACAGAAATAGAGACCCTTTCCATTCCCTCACAGAAAAAGTGGCTGCTGATCTAAATAAATGTTTCCAAGGTATCTTCTATGAAAGGTCTTCTCCCCCAAAGTGCTGTTCATTTTTCCCAAATGACCCAGCACTCCCAGTTACCCTCCTCAGGTGTATATCCTTGCCTCCTGGAGCAAATTTAGCAAAGAACTGCACACCTTCCCCACATTCAGATCCAATAAGTTCATAGCTTTTGCATGTTCCAGTTATTTTCATTCAAATCCTTCTCCCTCCAAGCATTTAAAAAAACTTATCAGCAAGTTGTTTAAAAATATTTGTGATTCTGTCCCATTTAGAGTTCCCCTGAAAAGAAAAGGATCTCCATTATGGAAGAGAAAAACATTCATTCTACTTTTGCATCAGAAACCGGCCACCAGGGCTTCCCTGGTGGCGCAGTGGTTGAGAGTCCGCCTGCCGATGCAGGGGACACGGGTTCGTGCCCCGGTCTGGGAAGATCCCACATGCCGCGGAGCGGCTGGGCCCGTGAGCCATGGCCGCTGAGCCTGCGCGTCCGGAGCCTGTGCTCCGCAATGGGAGACACCACAACAGTGAGAGGCCCGCGTACCGCAAAAAAAAAAAAAAGAAGAAACCGGCCAGCAGAGTTATCAACCCAAGAGCTAACAATTGATCATTGGCAAAACTCAAATTCATGCCAAATCCTTCCAAATGGAACATTCAGTTACTGGAGACTGGTAGTGATGTTTCCATTCTAATTTCTTTTCATACTTATGGCATAGACTCAAATCATTTCATATTCTTGATTGGATTTTTTTTTTCTTGGCCATTGAAGACTATGAAGACATTATGTTGGGGGTGGAGAGCTGTCAGGCCACAGCTGTCCTCTGAGATGCATGCACCACACCGGAGAAGCCAGATGTCCTAGCACCGGGGGAGCTTGGGCATATCCCAGTTGGCCATAAAATGGCCTCTCTGTGAGGAGGAAAAGGGCAACCAAAATGTAACAGACTGTCTCTCTCTCTTATAAGCAGTGAGTTACTGACCTTCCCCAGTGAATCATGGAAAACAATGTCTTACATTTCTCAGACACTCCATAAACCATCACAACTGTGCTTTCTGAAATAGGTGGCTCCACAAGAACATTTATGTAGTGGGACACAAAAGCCGAATTCTGGAAAACAGGCTAGGGATGGTACTTCGAAATGCTTGGACAGGAATGGAGCTTGAGAAATGCTGGGAACAGAGCAGTGTGGAAGGAGATAAAGTTACCTCCATGGGAAAACAAAAATATTTATGATAAAGACAAGAAGAAGCAAATTCTGAAAAACCCACAGAGATACAAATAGAATGAACTCTGGATTGCCTGGACCACCTGGGGATATTCTTATTAATATTTTAGAAGTTCCATGTGTGCAAAAAAGATGCAAGAATTAATTAATATAATTAAGGTAATTCAAAATGCCAGAGATCATTTGGAGCTGTAATTAAACTTAAATGCAGTTTTTCTCACACAACCAAAAATGAATATATACATACATAAATAAGTAAACCAAAATTATAATAGGCAAACCCACAATGGCACACAGCTCTTATTCTTCCTTTTCTCTATTTGAGCAATTTGGTCCAAATCCATCAGATGAGGTCGAGCAAGGCAAGTGTCCACACAGGTTAGGATGACCGTGTGTGAAGCATGTCCATGTGAAGAAGTAGCGTCTCGGTGTAAGTGCTGGAGCCAGTGTAGAGCCAGTTGGAATCAGGGTAGACAGGTGTCACTGTAGGAGGGTAGCCCAGCTCGGGGCGTCAGAGCTTGAGAAAGGTGAGTAGGGCATCCATGCAGGGGAGGGGGCAGCAGGATGTAAGTTACATACAGGGGAATTGATCACATGAATAAGTACTTTAAGGATAAAGAAAGCAGGTTTCTCATTATTAGAGCAAGGAGTTATAATCATGATAGGGAGAAAACCAGAATGAATTGAATTGGAATTAGAAATATTGGTGTAAATTTATTCTTTAATCTAGACAGATAAGAGAGATACAGAGCTAAAGACAGAGACAAAGAGGGAGACAGGGAGAGAGACAAGCAGAGAGTGGGGGCAAAGAGAGAGAGAGAGAGAGAGAGAGAGAGGGCACCTGGCTCTGTCCACTGAGAGGTCCTGGGAGCAGTGATACCCCAGGACCAAGCAAAGCAATGAGCACACTTAGCACCCAAGATTGTTCTCTAAATACCATTTTCCACTAAAAGGAACCAGAGCTTTTTTTTTTTTTTTTTTTTTTTTTTTGATAAATGGCTGATTTCAGGGCTAGATTCACATCCCTTTTGCCAAAAAGTAAAGAAATGTTCAAATAATATGGGGACATGACTAAAGTACCTTGAAACCAGATCAGAGAGGACCCCACATACCAAATTTGAGACAATTTGAGCACTGGGATAAATAATAATAACCTTAGAACCTATTAAATAAAATAAGAAATGAATGTATACTGAACTAAATGAAGGAATGAATCAACTGAAAGTTTGATGAAGAATGGTTTATTTATACTGTCTCAACTCCCACCCGCCACACACAGACACTCATACCAAATACTTATCAAGTATAGGGAATAAAGAGTAATTTTATAGTGGAGAAGTCTATCACACCCATCTTAACAAGTAGTCAAAGTAGTATTATGAGGACTAGTACAATTTGAAATTGTGTGTCATCTAATAGAATGCAACGAGAACCCATCATTTTCGTGATATTCCTGCCAAAGATATGTAGTTTGAATGAGATCATTAGGAAACATCAACAAACTGACATTGAGGGTCATTCTACTAAACAACTGGGCTGAAATCTAATATGTCAAGGTCATGAAAATCGAGGAAAAGATGAAGAACTGTTCCAGATTGAAGGATACTAAAGACATGTGACAACTAAATGCAAGACATGATTCTGAACCGGATCCTTTTGCTAGAAAGGACACCGGGCAAGTGGCAAAATTTAACTGATGTCCAAGGATATGTTAGATGACAGTAATGTATCAATATTAACTTCCTGGGCTTCCCTGGTGGCGCAGTGGTTGGGAGTCCGCCTGCCAATGCAGGGGACACGGGTTTGTGCCCCAGTCCGGGAAGATCCCACGTGCCATGGAGCGGCTGGGCCCGTGGGCCATGGCCGCTGAGCCTGCACATCTGGAGCCTGTGCTCCGCGACGGGAGAGGCCACAGCAGTGAGAGGCCCGCGTACCACAAAAAAATAAAAATAAATAAAGGGCATGAAGTTCAGCAGTTGGCAAAAATTGGAGACAACAAGGATGCCAGATTTTTCTGATGGGCTCCAAGGAGAAAATGGGATGGAAGAAGTCAAAAGCCAAAGGCTTCCGTGTGAAACAGACATAATCCATCCACAGTAGGTCTCAGAAAAGCTGAGCTTGAGGGACAATAGCCAGTCTCTTCAGTGGGTCTGCTAGCTCTGCCCCTCCCTGACCCTCAGGAATGGTGCTAGATTCCTGGGAGTTTCTTCCTGGAAAATTAGCTCCAGGTTTCGATCTGGAAGTTGGTTCTCATCAGCTAAGGGTTACTCACAATTCATTTTAATTTTTCTATCTAGAATTTGGATGCAATTCAGTGAAATTGGTCTGTAATTTTAGGCAAGCACAAGGTCTGGCATGAACCACCTCTGGAAAGAAGGTTATGAAGTTGCCACGTACTCACATACTGGTAAAGGGGGTGGACTCGATGTCCATCTGAGTCTAGTAACTGCGTTGCATCCGCGTCAGCACAGATTTGCATTTGGAATGACTTATTTTCTCCTAACTGGGTGATCCTCAGTTTGGGTAACTTTTACCCTAGCGACCCTGATGTAGATGCTAGTAGTAGGTGGGTTCTGGGCGATCTGGATGGCACAGAAGTGATTTTACCCTCAATGACTGCTTTAAATTTCCCTTGACAAGTGAGGATCTAATTTATTTATTGAATATTTTAACTATCACTTCTAAGGAAGGATCTTGTGTTCACCCGTCCCCCACACTAACCCACAACCCACACTGCTGGGGAAATCTTCTGTGTGATGAGACACGTGCCCTCTCACGTGTGAGTTTGGGTGGGGTGGGGAAAGGAATGGGGAAGGCTGGGGGAATGTCTACTTCCAGGCTGTGTCCCAGGCTGATCTGGCAGTAGCTGTGATACTGGTTTAAAATAGATGTTATGAGGCTTTTCCCAGAGAATTCCTTAACTCTAATTTCCCTGAGGATTCTTTTCTGAAACATCAGCGGCTGAAATGAGCATAACTCTTGTCAAGCCTCTAAGAGAATGGGATTTGGTCTCCTTGTTCTGGCAGGAAGTAGCAAGTAAACTATAGACATGGCATCTCTATATCACTATTACTTAAAATAGTCAACTGAATGGCTTTTTCATTTTCTTGTTATAATCTGATTCTAGGACTCTTTCTTAGTTATTTCAAAGAACTGTAAGAAAACTTGTGTTTAAGTAATAAAGTTTAGGCAGAAATTTTTAATGGAAGATAAAATAATAGGTTATATCTGTAGAGCACTCTGATACACTTCCAAATGGTTTTATTTTACTCTTAACATTCCTGAGAGACTACCTGAAGTGTGAAATATTTAGAAATAGAAGGAAATGTGGGAGTTACCTGTCCAAGTCTCTACCTGATGAAGGAATTTCCAGTACAGCTTGCCCACTGCCCCCTCCCCCAAATATTTATAGAATTTGATGGTTAATTTTATGTGTCAGCTTGTCTGGATTCAAGGATGCCCAGATAGCTGGGAAAACACGATTTCTAAAGGTGTTTTTGGAAGAGATCAGCATTTGAATTGGTAGACTGAATAAAGAAGATTGTCTTCACCATTGTGAGTGGGCATCATCTAATCTGTTAAGGGCCTGAAGAGAACAAAAAGAAGGAGGAAGAGTGAATGTGCTCTATTTGCTGAAGTTGGGACATCCATCTTCCATGTACTGACTTTGGTGCTCCTGGACTTTGGACTCGGACTGAATTATGTCAACCATTTTCCTGGTTGTCCAGATTGCAAATGGCAGATGGTGGGACTTCTCAGCCTCCATAATCACGTGAGCCAATTCCCACAATAAATCTACTCTTATGTGTGTGTGTGTGTGAGTGTGTGTGTGTATACATCAATAGGATATATATCTATATATATACCCTATTGATTCTGTTTCTCTGGGGAACCCTAATACATGGAGCCATTCCATAGTCAGTATCAGGATCTCACTGCCTCCTCAGATTGCGTCAAAGTCAGCCTCCCTTTGATTTCCACCCAGTTCTAGTTCTGTCCTGCCACACAGCACAGCAAGATAAGGCTAAATCCTCCTCTGCACAAAATATTTGTGGATAGCTATCATGCTGTCTATCTGCATACCCCTCTTCACTCCCCTCTCAAGGCAAATACCGCCCCAAACCCCTCCTTTCCCAGCTAGACAGTCGCTGTATTTGCTTCTGCAATCTGGTTTCAGTACTTTTTCCGCTGTGCTCATTTCCATCTGAATGGTTTTTTTTTGAAATATCTTGCCAGAAAGAAAACTTTCTCCTCCTGGTATTGTTTTATTTGTAAAAAAAATGAACCGTTCTTCTTTTGGACACAATATTTCTGTTAATCAGTGTAAGAGCACATTTGATTTTTGGAAGCTTCATTTGCAAGTAACATATCGAGAATGCAGTAAATTAAATAGTCAAATACTCACATGTACTGTTAAGTCCAACTTTTTGACTTTATAGCTGTGAAGTTGATTCTTTGGACTTTTATATGTATTTTGTACCATCTTTCATCTTGTGTGATTCTTTCAATAACCTTTTTGAATTCTAACGCTGTCATGTATAATGTTATAGCTCCTTTTTCTAGTCTCAAGTTTGAATTTCAGGGTAGTGACTTTTTTTGTTCATTTGTTTGTTTGTTTTGACAAGTTGACCAATTGGCATTGATTCAAGTATTATCATCCTTGCTTTTCTAACACAGAGATGTTTTTTAAATGTCTGGAAAGTATTACACAAGTGAATGACTCATTCGCTCATTCGACAAACATTTACTGAGCATTTACTATGTGCCAGGCATGATGCTAGGGATTTAATAGAGATCAGATGGATAAAGTCTCTGCCCTCAGGAGCTTACATTCTACAAAGAGACATAAATAAATAATTGCATAGCATGGTATGATTTGCACACCTTTTTTTTTTTTTTTTTGGCCACACCGCGCGGCATGTGGGATCTCAGTTCCCTGACCAGGGATCAAACCCGCGCCCCCGGAATTGGAAGGCAGAGTCTTAACCACTGGACTGTCGGGGTAGTCCCAGAGTGTGGTATGATAAAGGAAGTAAATGTGATAGGGAGACAGAATAATTTCTAGGCGAGCTGCTTTATACAGAATAGAGGGAGCACCTCTTCACCAAAACGTAGAGCAGGTGAGGCAGCCTTTCAGGAAAAGGGAAGTGCAAGTGGAAAGTCCTGAGACAGGTAAAACCTTGACAGTATGTCCAGGGGTGAGATGCATGATCTGGTTTGGTCTCTGTCTATCTGGTTCTGACTCTGACCTTCACCCCCAGCACAGGACTTGGTGGGTTTGCTCGTGGCTTTACATATCAGAGCACAGTGAGAAGTTGTTTCCCCGGAGCACAGCACTGAGTGGAGAACCCCAGCTGCTCAGAAACCCTCACCTGGAAAACATGGGATGCCTCTCTAATGGACCATTTCACGGGACATTTTCATTTGAAAGAGCGCATGGAATCTGAGGTCACACGCTGAGCAGGCACAGAAACAATGCAAAGGTGTCCCTTTTGGAAAGTCTCAGGGGCTGCTGGAGCTCAGCGTGTGTGTGCCCGTCAGTGCCAATGCTTGTGCACTGCTCCGACTGTACGGGATGCGTGGGACCTAGCAGGCATAGTCCTTCCACTAAACTTCTTACCTGCTTTCAATCTTCTAATGTCACAGAGTTAAGCCAACTCAGCTGCAAAGTCATCTGGAAAATTGATATCACGGTCTCGTGACACCAGGCTCTTGCCCAGATTAGCTTTGGCTAATCTGAAGTATCTGAAGAAGTATTCCTTCTTCCCGTATCATATTCAATGATGAGAACATAAGCCAAGGAAGGACCACCCTGTGGGCTCTTCTCAAAAGTCCATGATACAGAGGAAAAAATTACAAAAATGTGCTCAGAGCTTCAGAAAAAAGAAATATTAATAAAAGCTCAGTAAACATGGCTTGTTTCCAAGCAGACAGTAGAAAATAATATGCACTTATTTTAACGGCACTATTTTGATTCTAGTAATGTTCTGAGAAGGATCTTAACCTCCCTAACCTCCCTTAACCATTTTCCTCTGTAAAAATGAAGAGACTGACATTAGCAGCTTTCAATTTCCAGAAGCCACTTAAAGGTCCATGATGGCTGGTTGACTGGAGAAAATATATTGAGGTCAGAGTGAAGCAGGTTCTGTTTTCATCGGTCACTCTTCTGACTGGGGAGCTATGGAAATATCAGACCCTCTGGGGTCAGCAAGACCTGACTTGAATCCTGTCTTTGCTGTTCTCTAGCTCTATGGAAACATTATTTGTCCTTGCTAGCCCTAGTTCCCTTCCATAGCTCAGGAATAAGCACTTACCTGATGAAATAAGATAATGTATTTACAGTGCTTAATATATAGGTAGGTTTCAACAGATGCTAACTCTTTTTTTTTTTTTTTTTCTTGCGGTACGCGGGCCTCTCACTGCTGTGGCCTCTCCCGTTGTGGAGCACAGGCTCCGAACGCGCAGGCTCAGCGGCCATGGCTCACGGGCCCAGCCGCTCCGCGGCATGTGGGATCTTCCCGGCCCGGGGCACGAACCCGTGTCCCCTGCATCGGCAGGCGGACTCTCAACCACTGCGCCACCAGGGAAGCCCCGAGATGTTAACTCTTTAATCTTTCCTTCCCTTCAGAGATACTTTGAGTTGTATCCAGGAATGTGCACGCACTCAACAGGACAGAAAACTCTCTTCTAACTGGAACGACATTTGATACATTTCCTCTGCTCAATTGTGAGACAGGGGAAGGATCTGAAAACCTGTCTGCAAGGCAAGGCTTCCAACAGTGTTGAGAAGACTTTTCTGTTCATATTGTTTAGATATCCAGAAGTCCATTTTTTTTTTAATGGTGTCTAAAGAGACACAACCCAGAGAATTAAGAGTCATGGGTTCTAGTTCCATTTCTCCTTTTAACTAGTTATGAGACCTAAGCTAACCAATTAAGTTTTGCTTCCTCGTTCATTTGACCAACTGAATTTGAACATCTGTCGTAGCCCAACTCTTGGGGCTATTAAATAAGAATTTCGAGATAGTCACTAGATGTCTTTGAATTGTGAGTAGCTTGTATCTTCATTCAAAGATAACAATGTTATATACTGTGTTCTTTAAACTACAAATTTCTGCCTGTTTTTGAGCCACATTTACTTTTTTTCTTATTGTTTTAAACTTTATGTACTGGTTTTGGGGTCAGTAAAATATGAGTGATGCATTAAAAACATGTGGCCTTTAATTACATGGTACTTTAGGCAAAGTATGAATCACCTATTATGTACCATGTACTGTAGTAAGTCATGGTTTTCCCCTGTCAAGGTAGGTATTATTGCTATTGTTATTTTACAGAAAAGAAAAAGTGAATAATAGAATAGTAAGAGACCACAAGATTTATTTGGTGTTTCTGACTCCAAATTTCACTGTTTCACATTATTATCCTATAACACAGAGGACACACTTCATCCTGCTGATTGTCAGGGTTAATTTAAACAAAAGAGCTTCAAGGTCTTCCACTATAAACCCAACACCCCCCCAAACACCCAGATATACATGAGGACAAGTTAGATTCTTGATGTCTAGTCAAAAAATTAAAAACCACAATGAAACAAATATTCTCATTCCCTGAGCTAAGTAAGGCAATAACATTTGTATTGTGAATGAAAAATGTTGCCTGCCGTATCAGTAAACAAAGGATGTTGCAGTCATTAAACCACTACAGCCGTCCCTCCACCCCTGTCTTGGTCCCCCTCTCCGCGGTGAGCCCTGGGGGAACTCAGGATGGAGACAAACTGGAAACAAATGCGCTGCCCAGGGCTTCCCTGGTGGCGCAGTGGTTGAGAGTCCGCCTGCCGATGCAGGGGACACAGGTTCGTGCCCCGGTCCGGGAAGATCCCACATGCCGCGGAGCGGCTGGGCCCGTGAGCCATGGCCGCTGAGCCTGCGCGTCCGGAGCCTGTGCTCCGCAATGGGAGAGGCCACAACAGTGAGAGGCCCGCGTACAGGAAAAAAAAAAAAAATGCGCTGCCCACTGCCAAGCTCTCAGCCACTGCAGTCACCCGCAAAGGTGCACCCTCAGGGGACTCAGAATGGGAGAGAACAGGATACTGGCCCTAGGTAGCTAAGGTGTCTCTCAAAGGAGTGATTTCAATGAGCCTGGACACTTGCATCTTCCCAAACATAGAAAAGTGCTAAATTCATTAACTTGAGGTATTTGGTTTTCTTTAATTAACAGTAATCATTGGAAGTTCTGACTACCTGGTCTTTGTTGTAAAAACTCCTATATATCCTGGCTTCTCCCTGACCTCTTCGGAGCAGTCCCTCAGAGCTATCTGAGAGGCTGCGTACCGGGCTTAAGTCCTCAGTTTTGTCCACCAAAGAAAACATAATTCTCAACTTTTAGGTTGTGGGGTTTTTTTCAGTTGATACTGTGGTTACTTAATTATTGTGTAGCTCTCTGACTAGATTGCAAACTCCCCGAAGGCAGGGACTGCCTTCCTTTTTGTTTGTCATTGTATCCATAGCGCTAAGCACAGTGCCTAACATTGAAAAGAACTCAAGAGATTTTTTTTTTATTAAAGCAATGCTATGTGTATGAATGGGCAAACTATTAACAAGAAAAGTTTCAGGTGTGAACTCAGCAATTTTAAGTACAACTTACGGGCAAATCAAGCAGGAAGCAGATGGCTCCAATACCCCCAACTTGTCCTCCTGTGTTAAAACCCAGACTGTTTATCAGAGACACTTGGGTTGCAATTCTGGCGAGGACAGCTATACAGGGCGAAGCATTCTGAGTAAAATGAGTTTATGACCTGAAATTTGGCTTTTTAAAAATATTGACTTATCAAAATAAAATTCACTGGCAAAATGTCATGTAAACAATTTTTATAAATAAAAAATCTGAGAGAAATATACTGTGAGCAAAATGCCTCAGTAATAGATATATAATAAAGGTAATATTTACCCCCGAAACAGGGAAGACACGTGAAAATATCAAGCAAAGCATTATTGTGTCCACTGGGTGGCGCTGCAGACCGATGTTGATGTTATTTCACACATTGTTAAAGGGTGTCAGGAAACTTTAAAAGTTAGGACAGTAATTCCTCATATGTAAAAGCTCCTTCTTTCATTTGATTCTCACAACAGCTCTATGAGGAATGTAGCATATGTATTACTATCCCTTAAACATAGACTTTAGACACCATTAAACATAAGAAACCCCCTTTCAGGAGATTTGTAGCACATTTTAATGGAGATTTTCACTTTAAAATGGTGCATTCACCTCTGAGCTGCATATTCCAAAGTTAATTATTGGTGACCTTTGGTTCCTTTCTCCAGTTTCAAGTGTTCATCTCATAAAAAGACAATCTCTAGGGAAGGAAGACTGAAATAGCTGGGCTACACGTTCCTGGAGGTGAGAGTTTGGCTCACCGCTCAGTAGAGATACCATGCTCACAAGACACCCTGAAGTCTCTGGTGTCAGAGTCGTGGGCGTCTATTCATTTAAGCTTTTCAGAGCCTCAATTTTAACATTTGTAAGAAGGGAATAGAAATATTTTACCATTGACCTTATTAGTGTAATAAGGTAAATGAGTTACTATGTGATAGTGGGAAGTGTTCTGTAAATGTAAGTTACCATTACTTTCTCTGGAAGCTTACTCCACGTTCATTAAACTTCTTCCCATCCTTTAATCCTGCTGAAACCATGATTCTCATACAGAAGGCTCTCTTAGCCTCTCGAACCAGAAGGTGACAACTTGATGTACCTGATCATTAATTAGCTCATCAATGACTTGCTATATTTTTTGATATTTTCTTCTATTACTTTTACAGTTTTATCTTTCATATTTAGGTCTTTTTCAATCCATTTGATGTTTATTTTTAAATGTCATGTGAAGTAGAGATCCAACTTATTTTTCTTCAAATAATGAGCTAAATTTCCTAACATCATTTGGTAAATATTCTGGTTTCTCCATTGATTTGTGGTGTCACTAATCTCATATTCTATATACCATCTCTCTGTCCCATTTGTCCTTTTGTCTGTCCGTATGCCAATAGCATGTTGTTTTAATACTGTTTCAGGTCTTTGTAATATGTTTTAAGATCTGGTTTTCCATCTCTGCTCACCATTTGCTATTATAGTGGATCAATTATTTCGTGTAAATTTTATATGAAATATTAGTGAACCTTACTCTTTCATATACATTTCACAATTAATTTTTCAATTCAGCCCAAAAAATCCTTTTAGATTTACATTGAAAATTTACTGAAACCTATAGATAAATTTTTGGAGAATCAATATCTTTGCAAAATTGGACATCCAGTCCACTAACGTAAACAACCCTTAATTGAGCTAATTTTTTTCTCTACAAAATCCTTGTGCATTCTGTGTTAGGTTCATTAATTCCTAGGTACTTTATAAATTTTGCTGTATCTGTAAACAGAATCTTTTTTTTTTTTTTTTTTTCCCGTTCTGTTGTCTAACTTTTTTTGCTGGGTAGTAGATGCTGGATGAGGCCATCTTGATGAACTCCCAATGAGGTTTTATAGTTTGTTTATCTCTTTGGTATTTCTGTGTATATAATTATAGCATCTGCATCAATGACAATTTTGTCTTTTCATTTTTGATGCTTATATTTCTTATTTCTTTTTCTATTTTTGGTTTTGTTTGTTTGTTTTGCATGGCTGGGACCGCTAAAGCTATGTGGAATATGTTGAATAGTGACAAGGACTCATGTTATCAGAATCTCTCTTTCCCTCTCTCTCTCACCTCTCTCTTTCTCCCTCTATTTCTCTATCTCTATCTCTATCTATCTTTCTATCTCTCTCTCCATTGTGTGATTTTCATTTAAACAAAGCTTAAAGAATACTGAAGTAAAGATTTGCATATACTTTATTTAGTAATATCTTTTTTACCTGATACTTTAGGTTGCTTGTTCATGTATATGATGTCATCATGTTAAGGATTAGCAAGATGGAGAACAATTCTTACTCTCTGCATTTGGGGATTTAATTCCTGCAAAAAGCTTCCTGCTTTTAAATGGGAAGAATTTTCAAAGGCAATGAAATAAACATGCCCATTGCCATGTGTTAAAAAACTGACTTCTACTAGGTAGCAGTATTGTCAGTAGGATAATCTGTTAGAAAAATCTTGACAGACTCCTAGAGGCCTCAAGTCTTAACGTTAACGACTGTGTAAATTGGTACAGTTCAAAGCATCATGGTTTCTAGGAAGCATCAGACACTAACTAGTTTATCACTTCCTGGTCAGCAAAGCCTATTCTTCTACATTGTCTCTCTTGTTGGAACTTTGCATTGGTCTGTGAGGAAATCAGAACAGTCACCAGGATCCCCGTTTTATGGAAAAGGAGACGTACCAACATGGCAGAGGTTGAGTCCGAACCCGAATCTTCTGGTTTATATCCAGATACACTCCCAGCAACCCTAGGTTTCTTCCATGGATTTGACTGTACTGCTATTAGCAATGATGAAAAAATAAAGAACAAAACTTTTGTGTCACTCACCCTTTCTCTCTTTAAAGAAAAGGTTGACATGGGGTGATAGGCTATTGCAGCACTATGCCACTCTGGTTTCATTGATGAATAATGTAGTATAATTCTCCCTTATTTTATGATGCATGTGTATTAAAGAAGCCCCAAAAAATTTAATTTGAAGAGTTTAATAATCCTTTGGGATAATTAGAAACACCTTAAACTCCATGAAACCAGAATGTGGGAAAATTTATTCAGCCTACTTTTCACAATTTGCCTGCCGCTGGAAGGGTGGGTGTGCCTGCGAATCTGAGGGCACGTGACTGTTCTCCACGCTTCCAAAGATGCGCAGCCGTCGGAACGGATGGGAAGCTATGTTTTAAGTTATGAAACTTATGGACAGAAGGTTTGCGTGGTTCTAGCTCCTCGCTCCCCAGGCAAGTACCAACAGCACCATTATTTACTGTCTTGTTAAATTAAAATACATTTTTCTTCATCCTGACACATTACCTCAGATCTTCTACAGTACAAAAGAAGTGCTTTTAGTCCCAATTTGGAGAAAAAAGAAACCAAGGCTCAGAAAGACCGGGTTTCAAGAATCAGAGGTTTTCGGGACTTCCTTGGTGGTGCAGTGGTTAAGAATCCGCCTGCCAATGCAGGGGCCACAGGTTCGAGCCCTGGTCCGGGAAGATCCCACATGTCACAGAGCAACTAAGTCCGTGCGCCACAACTACTGAGCCTGTACTCTAGAGCTCGCGAGCCACAACTGCTGAGCCCACGTGCCTAGAGCCCATGCTCCACAACAAGAGAAGCCACTGCAATAAGAAGCCTGAGCACTGCGACGAAGAGTAACCCCCGCTCGCCGCAACTAGAGAAAGCCCACTCACAGCAACAAAGACCCGATGAAGCCAAAAATAAATTTAAAAAAAAAATGACACATACACACACAAAAAATGACACACACACACACAAAAGAATCAGAGGTTTTCCTAATTTATTAGGCTGCCTTCCTTAACATGTCTTTTTTTGGCTGCATGTTCTTTGGAACTCTGGGTGGCTTGGCCAAGCTTTTTCCTTGTTCTTTTATGGAAGACAGAAAATTCTTCAGATTATTATAAACAATGCGTGAGCAAATGAGTGGTCTGCTCTAAAGGGGGCCCCTTCAATGTTCCTGGATGATACACCAGGGAGTCTGCCCACTTCCTTTCCAAAACTGGTGATGGAATTCTGATGGACATTGGGGCCACCAGGTGTGTGCATATGACTAGAAGCTGGGAACAGTCTCTGATGGATTTTGTGTCATTTAATGCCAAACCAGTGTCCCTGTAAACCCATTCCTTCCTCACTGTTGTATAGTTGGGAGAAGCAGAGCTTTCAACCCCCAGTGTTTGGCGTTTTGCTTTTTGTTGTGTTGTACCTAGATAATGAATGGACAAGAATGCAAAAGCGAAGGCAAGCCATTGAATTTTACATAATTGCATATGAGATTAGTCTATAACACTTGCAGATGTTCTGACCATAGACTCATTTCACTTGGCCAACACAGTGGTTTCTGATTTTGATTTTAATTTCAATGCTTTTAAGAGAAAACGCATGGTCCATGGCTCCTACTGTCTTCATCTAATATGATTTCCAGCCTTGGCTCCTGAAGACGTTGAGTTTATGACCCCTGGAGCTAGTAGTGATTCCTCCCGCCCCTGACATTTTTACAATTTTACGATACTGGAAAGGACAGGATAGTTGATAGGGAGAATGACTTAAAGGAATATAGGGATGGTTGGAAGGGAAAGTATTATCCCCTAATCAGGTCACTTTTGTGAGAATATTCAGGTATGCCCTAGGCATGAAACAGCTGTTTAGTGACTGGAAAATCAAGGTGGTTCCTAGCTATGTTAGAGTGCAGCCAGAATGAAGTTGCTGAGCTGTTAGCTTCTAAAGCCTGTGGACAAGGCAAAAATCATACAAAGTTGCAAAGGGCAACCTTGAAAGTCAAGTCTCCTGTCTCTGTGAGCCTACAGCTTTGTTTGCTCTGCAACATGAAACCAGATTGGTTTGTCTTCATTTCCCAGATGAAAAAGTTGGCATGCAGTATAAGGGTTGTGTTACACCAAAAATTTTTAAGCACTAGACTCACACAAATGAGATTTTGAACTTTTAAAAAATATAAACAATTAAGACAACTTAAAAAAAATCAAACAGCGATCAAGACACCTCCTCTGCTCCCTCCTTTAAAATTCTAATTCTGTTATTAGAAACCTTTATGCTTGTATGTGCATATCAAATTTCTGAAAGGATACACCAAAAAAGCTTACTATTGGTTATCTCCTGCAAGGGAAAATTGGGATGGGAATAACTGAGCAGTGAGGCAATCGTGAAATTATTACTCACTTTGACCCACCATGTTTTTATTGATTTATTTAACCAAGAGCGTGTTATCCATTTATAAATATAAGAAAACTCTAAGGAAGCACACACATCCTTTCCTCCTCCCTGATTATTTATTCTTTTATTTGCTATAATTTTAAGAGTTGTCACATGTTTGAAAAATTATATTTTCTCTAAACTTATCTCAAATTGTCCATTATTATTAGGTAGCATATAATTTAATTCAAGCATCAGATCATTCTGTATGTCTCTTTTTCATGATCTTTCAGAGGAAAATATAATCATTGTTTGCAATTCAGACCCCAAATTGTTTCCAGCTTAACCCTAAATAACCTAATTAAATGAACTTTAATTAATTATTGCCAAAACAAATAGATCTGTGCTGACCTTTGCTAGCAACACTGCAACTCACTTGGAATCAAATGGTTTAGGTCTGGCTAGGGAAGGTGATGACTTTGGCCTCTGGAATACTAGGTCTGGAGTCTATGACTAAGCCAAAGAGCCAGTAAAATAAGGTTGAGCAGAACTGTGTTAAAATCATCCAGATGCCATGAACAAGTTGACAGCCGCTCATGCGTTTTCTATTTGTGTCTGTAAAGTGACACTATGTCTTTATGATTATGATCCTTTTTCTGCTGTTGACCGGAGTGATTATGCGTATATATTTTCTTTTGAACAGTCTGTAGCTTTTATATTGTTGTTACAGCATCGTCATCATGCCTGCTGTGGTACAGTAAGTGGAGGACAGAGCAGACCACACAGAAAAGAGGAAACTAAGAACCCTGCCCATCAGAGTCCATGGTTTCCAAGCTATCCAAATACATAAACATATCTGTCTGAACATAATGTTATAGGTAAACACTAAATAAACCTCCAGGATTGCTCTGAATCTTGCTGCTGAAGTCCTTCATAGAAGAGGTGTGGAAAGCAGAGAAAACATATATATATATATATATATATATATATATATATATATATATATATAAAACACGTTCTTATAGAGCAAGTATGCAGTGGCCAAAGCAGACTAGGAAAGATCACACGTAAGCCACAAGTGGAGTCTGAGCAATAATAATTTGTTAGTTTTTGTGGCTGGCTAACAATTCTCATGCAATATGAAAAAGCATTTAACCAATTTCTCAAATTGAGCTTAATTAATTTGGATGAGTGTGTTTTTCTTAATAGAAACGTTGTTATGATTCACAACAGGTTAAGTTTAACATCATTTATGCTCCTAATACAAGGCTTGAGGCATATGGAGTAGGATTTGGGAGCTTTTTGATGGATGAGGTGAGAAATGTCTTAACAGGATGCGATAGAGATTGAGTACAATGTGTAACATCTCGCCTTGCCAAGTACACTGATTGGTTATCTATCAGCTGATTTGTTACGCTTTGGGGATATTGAAGAAACTGGTGGGTGGTTTTTGTCCTAAATGCTATTGTTGCAGCTGTGACAAGCACTTCAGTAGGTGGAGTCAACTACATTAAAGAAATAAACTACACCGATTCATCCTTCTCTTTCCATTCCCAGCAACTCATGAAGCTCCACTGATTCATGAAGTTACATCTCTCTCTATCCTTTTATCGCCACCACCAATGGGATGATTGTCAGAAGTCTCCTAAGTGGCTTCCTTATTACTGTTATTTTTTTAATTCCAAAGCTCTCCCCACACTCACAACTCTTGCCAAGAGTCACCAGAACATGCCTTTTGATCACGCCTTTTCCTCATGGAAAACCTCCAGATGCTTCATTTTACTACCTAATGAAATCTAAACATCTCCACGAAACTTCCAAGAACATCAATCACAAGGTCCATCTCCTTATCCAAAATGACTTCTCACTGCTCTTTTTTTTTTAGATATTTATTTATTTGTTTATTTTTGGCTGCGTCGGGTCTTAGTTGTGGCATGTGGGGTCTTTCGTTGCGACGCGCAGGCTTCTCTCTCTAGTTGTGGCACACGGGCTCCAGAGCGCGTGGGCTCTGTTGAGGCGAGCGGGCTTAGTTGCTCCGCGACACGTGGGATCTTAGTTCCCTGACCAGGGACCGAACCCGCTTCCCCTGCATTGGAAGGCGGATTCCTAACCACTGGACCACCAGGGAAGTCCCTCACTGCTCTTTAACATCTTTTTTCCCCCTATAATCTGCTAAAGAGTAGGGGGAATTGAGAAAGGTAAGAAAGGTAATGAGTGGGGAAAGAAGAAATTAATTAGCATTTTTTAATTCCAGTTCCTTCTGACCTTGTCTCACATATAACTGAGAAAAATAGGCAGTGGATGCATTTCTCCCCCTAAAGAAACTGAAGTTAGGAGAGGTTTGCCCAAGTTACTACTTGCCCAATGCTAGAAAGCAGATGGGTGGAGCTGGGATTCTGACCTAGATCTGCCTGAGACCCTCCCTTTTTCCAATACCCCATTCATTGTGCTTAGGCAGGCTGTCCCCTGGCTCCCCACCTCTATCAGCCAGACCTGGAAGGCCCTACTTTCTGCCTCACTTTCTAGATCCAGTTCCCAAGACAATCTACCTGAGCCCTTCAGACCTCCCTAAGCCTCTCTGTCCTAAACTCCCCGAAAACTTAGCCCCTTTCCCTGACCCCCAAATTGGATAAGAAGTCCCTCCTCTGTGTTCCCATAACATCCTGTTTCTGTCATACCATGTATTTTTAAGTAAACGTTTTTATTGATATATAACAAACATATAGAAAATTCACGTATCATAAGTATTTAGCTTGATAAAATATCAAAAAGCAAAATCACGCCTGAAACCACCAAGATCAAGAAATTACCAGCAGGGCTTCCTTGGTGGCGCAGTGGTTGAGAGTCCGCCTGCTGATGCAGGGGACATGGGTTCGTGCCCCAGTCCGGGAAGATCCCACATGCCGCGGAGCGGCTGGGCCCGTGAGCCATGGCCGCTGAGCCTGCGCGTCCGGAGCCTGTGCTCCGCAACGGGAGAGGCCACAGCAGTGAAAGACCTGCGAACCGCAAAAAAAAAAAAAAAAAAGAAAAAAAAAGGAATTACCAGCACCCAGGAGACCACCTCCCTCACCCCCCTCACTCCCCTCACTTGCCCTCTAGGTCATTATCTCCACCTCCCCTCCCCAAAGACAATCAGATCCTGACTTTTAAATGGCTTTGTTTTATTGGCCTGCTTTCAAATTTTATATAAATCAAATCATACAGTGTGGTTTCTATGTTTGTGAGATTTATTCCCTGTTGTTGTATATAGCATATAGCATTTTCATTATAGTATGGTATTCCATTATATTTACTCATTTATTAATTATATTTATGCATTTTACTGTTGGTGGACATTTTGAATTGTTCCCATTTGGGGACTAATATAAATAGTCCTACTGTGAATATTACTGCAAAATTTTTTATTGAATATATGTGCACTCTTTGGGGTGCATATACCATCGAGCGAAACTACTGGGTCATAAGTTAGAAATATGTCCATCTTTATTTAGTAGAAAATGCCAAACAGTTTTTCAGAATGGTTGTACTGATTTACACTCCCACTGCAATGTGTATTTCCAGCTGCATCTCATCTTCAACAACTGATAATGTCTACATTATAATTGCAAATTCTTTATCCCCCCCCACCCCCCTTTCTCTTTCTCTCTCTTTGCCTAGCACAACACCTAGAAGGTATCTTCGTAAAGGTCTGGAGAAATAATAAGTGAATGACTAACAAGCACACAATGGTTTGCTTCTATATTCTTGTTGTCACCTTTTAGGTGACAACATTTTGCAGAGTATGTAGTGGTTACAAACATAGGTTTTGGGGCCAGACTGTCACGATTTGACTTCTAACCTAACCATGTCCCAGCAAATTACCTTTTTGTGCTAGTTTCTTCATTTTTGACATCACAGGGTTATTCTGAAGATTAAATAAATTTTGTATAAAGTACTTAGAAGAACGTCTGGCATACAGTTCGAGCTCTATAGTGTAAACTATTATTACTGTTATCTAATCCTTAGGGCCTGCATCCCATCAGACTCCCTAGAAATGAATTGGTTGGTGAGAATCTTTGTCATCCCCTCTGTGAAGCCTGCTCTAGTAGCCAACCCCACAGAGAGCTTCTGGGCTTCTGAGGTTCCCTTTACCCTCCATTCATCAACTGCTTTATACCATGGGTAGGTACCATGTCTCCCCAAGTATATGGCAAATTCCCTAAGCATGGTACTTGACTTATATTCATGGTAGCAGTGGTTTCAAAGTCCCTTTTTTTTTTTTTTTTTTTTTTTTGCGGTACGCGGGCCTCTCACTGTTGTGGCCTCTCCCGCTGCGGAGCACAGGCTCCGGACGCGCAGGCTCAGCGGCCATGGCTCACGGGCCCAGCCGCTCCGCGGCACGTGGGATCTTCCCGGACTGGGGCACGGACCCGTGTCCCCTGCATTGGCAGGTGGACTCTCAGCCACTGCGCCACCAGGGAAGCCCTCAAAGTCCCATTTTAACTTGTGGGAATCTTAGCCGAATGTTCCCCCAAACCCATATTTGACCAGCTCCACCACTGAAAAACTATGGAGAAGTGAATTGTCCCTTTTACCAACCATAATGCTCAAATGTAGTTTCAAATGCTGACAGGGATGTGCCCCACAGCCCTAGATAAAAGATACCTCTGCACATATGCTATTTGACATCATAGTGTTTAGTAAATATTTGTCTTTTTTTTAGTTGATCCCTTTTTCTTTCTGGACTTCCCTGTTCTTGCCCTGTTCCCTTTCCACCCACTTGTGTTTGATTTAATCTCCTCCTGTTTATGTGACACTTGGGACTCCTCTGGCTCTTATCAACTCTCCAGCAATGCAAATCAGATCTTACATAGTGACTGACTGAAGCCATGAACCAAATTTCTACCCTTAAAAAATTAAAAAGCTTTGTAATCCATGATTAACCCCTCTGAGTTATCTATAATTAGATGGGAGAGTCCAGGCTGCAAGACATACGTTCAGATAAAAAAAGTGATTTAAGTACTTATTGTTCAAAGAGGAACTCTTAACTGTTATTGATCATGAGAATGAGGGGGAGATATGCAGAAAGCCTTTTTGTCAGGGCTAGCATCAGTCATTACTAGGACTTTAGACTTTCTTTGTCACCATTGTCGATGTTGGCATTGGGTTTGCTAAGGGGTTTAATATGCAGCTACTGTCTGTAGGGCAGAGCCGTAACTCAAATGCAGAGCTTGATCTGGGGTTCCCCTTCAGCAAGAAGTCATTGACTCAAGAGAGACAGACTAAGTGATCTCCAACACCTGTTCAACCCTTACAAGCATTCTGGGAGAGGTGAGATATAAGAGCCATGATAAAAGGGAAAATGATCACTACTTTCCCTGGGGAAATCCCTGTGCAAACTAACAGGTCAAGGTAGAGGGTGTGCAGTAGGCTTAGAGCAGCAGCAAGGCCAACTATTGGAGAATCCCGTGTATGCTAGGAAATTTGTGGAAGGCCTAGAAAAGTGAAAAAGTCCAAACAACTTGGACGCAAGATGATTATCTCCTAATATCAAGCCCCTTTCCTTTCTCCTACAGGAAGTATTCCAATGGGATGAGCTCTAGGGAAGGCCTCTGAACATCAGTCGGGTGGGCCCCATGCAGTGCTGTGTGCACACCAGCTTCAGTGGCTTCTGGTCCAAACCAGGGATGTGCCCCTGCCAGGGTCCTTCCCTGAGCTGACACTGGACTTTTTTTTGGCTCTGGTTACTCTCACGAACCAGGAGTCCTGCCGGCTCAGCATTTTGGGAACATAGCCATGTATGACAACACCCTCACCCTCTTCAGTGGCATTCTCATACACTTACAGACTGTTATCCCGATTTCGACAAACTGCGTTATTGAAAGTCTGTCTTTCCCACCAGGATGTGTAAGGGCAGAGATCTGTCAGCTTTGCTCATTGCTTTATCCCCAGCACTCAGAATAGAGCCTGGCACCAGGGAAGGCACCAAGTATTTGTTGAAAGAATTATCTGTTACTTCAGACAAGCCAAATGTCGGACAAACAGCCAACTTCACAGGGCAGGCAATGAGTACAGGGATCATTACTTCATGGCTGTCCTTGAGAGAGTTAAATTGACAAGGACTTGTTTGGATGCATTTATGAATAATGACTGACATAAATTAGCTTTAGAGAATCCCCTGGCGGTCCAGTGGTTAGGACTCTGTGTCCTTCCACTGCAGGGGGCATGGGTTCTCCCTGGTCTGGGAACTAAGATCCTGCAAGTCATGCAACGCAGCCTCCCACCAAAGAAAAAAAAATAATTGGCTTTAAGACCACCTATTCTCTCTTAGAGTCAGAAGCTGATGCTACTGGAGGAAATCAAGCCACTGAGCTGTAAACTACAGCAGCCATTTCCCTGGTTTTAAATTTTAAACAGATCTACTATTGCCCCCTTAACTGAAATTTACAAAATAACACACATGACACAATTCCTGCAAATATTTTTCAAGGTTTTATTGCAAACCAAAGTTGGTTTATCACACACAAAAAAAGGTGTGTGGTAGGGAGGGGGGGAAAGGATTGTACATTATTATAACCATGTTAATTACAGTACATTAAAATGGTGGTTTACATTACAAATAAGCCTGTAAGTTTAAATATACTAGTGTTATAACCCAATGTACAGACTTTCTTTATACAATACATATAATTATCAGGAATGCAAAAAAGAGACAAAAAAACCCAAAAACATAAATAATGCCCATTTTACAGGTGATATTTTAAACAATGAAAACACCAGGCTCTGACTGACAACTGGGGCATTGGTCCATAAAAACCTTTTCTAAAAATAGAAATATTTGTAGCAGCAATGCTTCTTTAAGCATCTGGATACAAGTCATTGCAAGACCATTTTCGATAAATTTTAGTTATTAACTATATCTTACAAAAAAAAACAGCCTACACATAAATTTATCTTCCAAATATGGAAGAAACAAACAATGTCCCACGTTGTAGTGTCCTGCAAGTGTCACATTGATGCTTATAACTGAGTCCTTCTGTGAGCAAGCATACCACACTCATACGGCTGATCACACAGGAAAGTCCACAAGGAAAAACAGAAGGAAACACTCGGCAACAGGAAGAACTTTGGAGCTAACACGATCTCATCAGAAAAGGCACGTTTCATAAGATGCGTTATCACGGCCCGGACAGACCTTCAGAAGCTCCTTCTCCGAACAGCGTCCTCCTACGAATGAGACCACTGCATCTGCCTGGGGTGGCCCTCTACTGCTCATTTCAGAGATAGCACCACATTGGAAGGAAGAATAAAGGAAAACCTCACGAGCTCACTGAGGAGGATGTGCTCTTCGAAAAGCTTCCAGCAAACAGTGTGCAATAAGATTGCCAAGATGTGCAAGCTTCCAGGGATGTGCAAATTCTCTTTTAAGATGTCCTGTCAGCTGGCAGCTCTGCCAAAAGGCTAACTAAAACATTTCAAAAACGCCCGTAAAATCCTTCACAACCAACCCTAAGACCATTCAGAGGAAAGAGTCCACGGGAGGTGCGTAGGAAAAGCCCAGGAAGGCCTCGGCTGCTTCCTTGACGCTGGCTGTGAGAAGGATACTGTCGGGCGACCGACCAATGGAGTTGGGGACTGGCTCTTCGGTAAACTCGGGATCAAAGTGCCGCAGGTCGCTGGGTCCACTCTGATGCAGGAAGGGAAGAAAACGTACTCCATGTCAAGAATTCACAATGGAGACAAGAAAGGGAAATTCTCATGCAGGCACCATATGGCAACTTCCACCATCAGCAACCATTTCAAGCACAAAACCCAAAGGCCATACAAAGTTTCAACTATGAGGACCATGCTTACTTTCCATCTTTTGCTACTGTAATTTATAAAAGGTGTGGAAAAATAACGTGAGCTTTGTTGGGACAAAAGTTCTACTTTTTTCTGTGGGTAAAATAATGGCTTACGAATGCCAATTTATTCCTTGAGGGCCCTTCCCCTTCCACCACTACCAACAGCAACTCTGACCTAAAGAAATGCCCTCTGGGCCTGTGCACACTCACGAGAGAGATACTCACCACATTTGGGTTAAAAGGGGGAGTAATCTTCTTATTAATGAGATCATCCCAGTTAATTAGGGAGAAGAAGACGTGATTCTTAATCTCCATCTGTTGAGAAAGAAGCACGAATTTAGAAGAGTGAAATTCAAGAAGGGTGGTGAGGTCTAGGGCTCTACACATACAGCCCAGGAGGAGAGGAAAAAATGACTCACAAAGTCATCCTTGGCACCAAGCCTCTTTGTCCTGTCCTTCTGCAGGAGGCCCTCCAGGACGTGTCTTGCAGAATTTGTAATATTTGGCTTCAACTGGAGGGGTTTGTTCAGAATGTTGTCGTACATCTCAGCTGTGTTTCGGCTATAAAATGGAGGCTGAAAGAAGCAGGAAGATTACTTACTACTTAATTGGAAGTTTGGGAGAGCATCCATTACCAAGAAAGACTTAAACGTAATATATGAAGCTGGTTTTGACAAAGTTTATCACCTGATAGGTTTTCTTTACCTTAGATTTTTAAGTGTCTACATTTTGCCACCCTTATCAGGGGGTAGATGTTAATAAGCCATGTTTTTCACTCTCACATAGGTTAAGTGTGGTCACACCTAGTAAAATGTGAACTTACAAAAGAAAAAATCCACTAGGTAACGGTTTACCCTAAAATACCTATAGCTTAACCAATATGCCTCTCTCATCAGCATTTGACAAGCGTACTAATAGAGGGCAAGACGTGATGATCAGGTCTGCAGTGGGGCTTGTGTGCCCAGATAAGTCTGGATTTTTAAGACTAAGTCCAGATATTTAAGACTACATTCCAGGGAGAAATGTATCAACCCAGGGCAATATTTCACGATTTTCAATGGGCTACTCACCAGGCCATAGAGCATCTCATATAAGACGGCCCCCAGACACCACCAGTCCACGGTCCTATCATAAGGCTGCTTATGAAGCACCTCAGGTGCAAGATACTGAAAGACAGACCAGGAAAAGAGAGTTTAGAGCCCCTGAAACTAGGCAATCCCAAGACCAGGCATGCACTTTGAAAGGGCTGAGAGACCCTGGGTCCACTTGGAGGATATATTTCTTTAAACTACTTCCTGATAAAACTGCTGGCTTTGAGGCTGACTGGCCACTTACATGTCCTGATGTTTTGAATGCTATTGGGCTCTCCTCAGATATCTTACTTAGGGGTTTAGAACCTTTTATAGTGTGGACCTTACAAACAGCTCACTTTAATTAAAGCAACGTGAGGCCTTGGAATTTCTCATGCCTCCAACAGCCAGTGTATTTTACTTGCACTGAACTGGACTAAATCATCTCCGAAAACAGCTTGTTCTTTCAGTAGTTAAGGGTCACTGCAGTGATCCCTTCCTGGAGGGGTGTGGACCAGGAGTTCGCCTACCTCGGGTGTGCCGCAGAAGGTGGATGTCGTGCCATTGTGTTCAATGTTCTCCTTGCAGAGTCCAAAGTCAGTAAGGACAATGTGTCCCTGTGAATCCAGCAAAATATTCTCTGGCTTTAAGTCTCTGTAAAAAAAAAAAAAAAAAAAAAGAATAGGAAAGTAGTCGTGTTAAGTTAATTTCACCGCATTAGCAATCCTCCGTAAAGATCACCACTAGGGCTATTGGAAGCACTTTACATTCACTGTAGTTGTGTTAGTGAATCTAAAAGGGGGTCCTTGTTCTGTTCATCTATTCTGGATGAGGCACAATCCTCATTGGCTAGTTCCCTCGTGGCAGGGAGTCAACAGATGGGTCACATGCTGGGGACCTGGTTTTAGGTGACCAAGTTGTGCCTAAACACAGATTATTTTAAGGCCCTGTCAAAGGCCGGGCTATGTCTCCTTTACACAAGGAAGGGAGCCTTAAGAGCCCTTCAGCTCACCTATAAACGATGTTCAGAGAGTGCAGGTAACCCAAGGCACTGGCTATTTCAGCAGCATAGAACCGAGCCCGTGGTTCCAGGAAGCATCGCTCCCTCTGGAGATGGTAGAACAACTGTAGGAGATAGAACAGAGTTAGCCTGGGTTGCCAAAAACCCCGGACAATGCATTGGATCTGTCTTGACATATATAGCTAAAGAGGACAATTGCAGGAAGTGGCCCTAAATAGTTTATAAGCCATCTGAAAGCTGGCAGGTTAAAGGAAATACTAAATCTGGTAACTCTTCCCCCACTAATTATCTTTTAAAAACTTTCCTCTCAAATTAAAACAAAGCAGGCTATGCACGGGACAGCCAGGGGTCAGCTCCCATCCTCTCTGCTCACCTCTCCACCGTTAATGTAGTCTAGGACAAAGTACAGTTTGTCAGCCGTCTGGAAAGAGAAGTGAAGCCCCACCAGGAAAGGGTGTTTCACGTTCTTCAGGAGAACATTCCGCTCCGACATAATATGCTTTTCCTAGAAAAAGGAAAATTAAGATGTAGTGGCAAATTTCAACGTGGCGCCAAGATGGCAAGGTAATGTCTACTGAATGTCTATCTCCAAGCCCATCTCATACCTCCTTCTTTTTCAGGATCGCTTTCTTCTGTAAAACTTTGACTGCATAGAACGCTTCTTCGGCTTTGTGTCTTGCCAGGAGAACCTGAAATTGAAATTAACAATCATTTTCCTGTTCACATCCAGGGAGATGTAAAATGAGTATATGAAAGACTATAAATAACGAGAGCTTCAGATGTGAAATTACCTTTCCAAAACTGCCCTTCCCGATCACTTTCAGGAAGTGAAAGTCAGATGGTTTAGCATGAGGGTTGGATGATGGGCCCAGGTTAATTTGCTGAGAAGGACTTGGCTGGAAGATAAAAGGTTTTCTTTTAATATCCTTGCTTCAAAGGAAGATAGCGATTAATAAAGTATAGGCAATGCAAAAAGGTGGTACATCTGCAAATGACAGGGGCAGGTCCCCAGACATCTATAAACACATTCCAAGCTCCTTTTCATCCATACATGCAAATATTTCAAATGAGAGTATGGAAACTGTATATAATCGTGTTGTTCTTAAGCAGATAACTTTTATGAAATATGTCTTTTAAAATACTCCACTGACTCATACTTAAGTGCTTAAGTCACTTGTCTGCCATGAACCAACGAGGCATTCCTGCCTTGATGCTAACTCAAATGCTATTTTATAATTCCATCAACATAGGAAAACTAACTGACTCATTTACAAGATTCCTCCACTGATGCATCACGAATAGAGAACACTTACTGGAGGAGAAGGGTTGGCATTCATGAGCTCAGGCTCCTGAGGTTGGGAGATTTTCAAAATGGACTGAACTTCAGGGCTGCAGATAAGAAAGGAGCAACGTTGAACATCCTAACTCGCCACGTGAGGGCAGACCGACACCAATAGTGAATTTCTGGCTCCACCTTTCCGGGGGACTCAGTGTTTAAAAACACCCAAGTCAATTACTCAGTGAGAGAAAATGACAGCCAAAATGATAAACCCAGTTAAACACAGAGGGTTGTTCTTCAAGGAGAGAGGGGGTGAATTAGGCAAACATGAAAATTTTATCGGGACTTCCTTGGTGGCGCAGTGGTTAAGAATCCCCCTGCTAACGCAGGGAACACGGGTTCGAGCCCTGGTCCGGGAAGATCCCACTATGCCGCGGGAGCAACTAAGCCCTGCGCCACAACTACTGAGCCCGCGCGCCACAACTACTGAAGCCAGCTCGCCTAGAGCCCTTGTGCTCCGCAACAAGAGAAGCCGCCGCAATGAGAAGCCCACGCACCGCAACAAAGTTGTGGTGCCCCCGCGCACCACAACTAGGCCTGGGCACAGCAACGAAGACCCAACGCAGCCAAATATAAATACATTTATAAAAAAGAAAATTTTACCTTGCATTTCCAGAACAAGCCAAATCAGCAAATTAATTGTAATGCTTTAAATGTTTGAAATAATTAGAACTTAAAGAGAAAAGGGATCCCCACCCTCGGTAAGTCGTCGGCTTCCTGATCAATATATTGATGAGGATGTCTTTACCGCTGGTAAATGGAAACTTCCCTACTTAATTTTATTTCCCCACGTCGCCCCACCAAACTTACTGTTTGCATGCATACGAGTTATTGGCAATCTTCTGAATAAAGTCGTTCAGGCCCATCCTTCTCTGTTTCATGAAAGCTGCGAATTAGAGGAGAAACGTTTAGACGGCTTTGTAACACCCGACGCCACACACACCAGGCTGATCCGCGACCTTCAAAACTTTCCACTTGGCGTAACCTGGAAGTCCAGTCGTATTCCTACACTCACCGATGAGAATTGCTACCATGCCCCTCATCCTGGAGTAAGTGAGGGTGTCCCTAGCAGCCTCGGTTTTCACCGTCATCATCACAGAGAGAGAGCACGAGGAGCTGTCAAGCCCGAGAGACCGGCTCAGCCAACACTGTGCTCCGGCCGCGCCGCCGGCTTTATATGACTTGTGCCGCCGCGAGGGCGGGACCCACAAGACGTGGAGGAGGCGGCGCTGCCCGGCCCCGTCGCGACCCCGCCCCCGGCTGCCGCGCGACTTGCCCGGCGGCAAAGCGGCCGGCGGCAGGCGGTTCCGCCCCCGGCGAGAGGGGCCAGCCCGGAGCGGGGGCGGGGGGCGCGGGGGGCGCGGGGACCGCCCGGGCAGGGCCCGGCGCAGAGCAGTTGTCGGCCTCGCTCGGCTCCCGGACTGGAGAGGGGGAAACCGCCGGCGGAGGGGGGGGGGGGGTAGGGAGCGGCCGGGGTAATTTTCCACCTTTCTCATTTATTCCGCCCTGCGAGGAAATCAGAGTCGCGGCACATCAGGAAATCAGAGCGCTTTCTGCCCGGTGCGAGGTGATCGGGGTGGCTCTGTGCCCGCTCTGGCTTCTCAAACTCTCCGCTCGGATTCACTCCCGGCCCCGGCGCCGACCCTGACACTCTCCCCTAATCCGCAAGGCAGCCTCCGCAGCCCTCGCCGGCCGGCCGCGCACCGCCGCCAGCTGAGGTTATCTGTCGAGCGCAGGGCTGCAGCGCCGGGGGAGGGCGGCCCCGCACGCCCTTATCTCCGGCCCCAGCTTGGGGCCAGAGCGCCCGGCGCGTCCCCGGGTTCCCGCCGCCCTCCTACCCCTTCCCCATCTCTCCATCCTTGGTACTACCCCAAATACCCAGCCCCTCTCGCCCAATCCGAGCAACTAGTGGAGGAGTTGGTGAGACAAGCCCCCCGCGTGCCGGCAGCGGCGCTTACCCAGTCCGGTCAGCAAGAAGGACTCGCTCCGTTTCTGCGCCTCGGCCCTCTTTTTGTGCCGGGGCCGGAGCAGGGACTCGAGCCGGGCCCTGGCCAGCGCGCCCTGCATCTCCCCCATGGGCAGCGGCGGCCGGGCGCGCAGCGGGCGAGGGCGACCAGAGAACACTGACGTTTCCTTGAAGGAGCCGCCGTGACTCAGGCCGGGCAAGATTTCCTGCCCCGAGTCCCAAAACAAACAAATGGCCCTTGTGCACGGCCGAGCCGCTTCCGAAAACGCCTTTTTTGTGCTTTTGGCCCAAGCCAAGCAAGGCTGAAAAATCCCAGAACTTGGAAGAGGAGGAAGGAAGGAAAGAAAGAGGGAAGGGGGAGGGAGAGAGGTCAGGAATGTGGAGGGGAGGGGGCGGAAATAAAATTCGTCTCTGCACTAAAGGAAAAAAAAAATCTGCATTTCACTTTTTTTTTTTCCCCCTAATCTTTGGGAACATTCTGTCCTTTTCCGCATGTAATTTTCCCCCTTGCCTTTTTAATCCCCGCCTTGCCAAAAACACGTGAGGAGGTGGCAAGTTAGGGGACAGACCTGGCGTGACCCTGGGGCGGTGCGGAGTCGGCATCCCAGGCCGTCGTCGACTCCCGAGGTTCCCTCGCCCGCTCCCCGACCTGAAAACTCCGCAAGGTCGCATCCCATTGTCTTCAAATCTCTCAGTTTGTGCTCGTCTTCCCTACCCCTCCTCCGGTTTAATTCAGGACTGACCCCGCAGTCTTCTTACAGGTTTACCACCTCGATCTTTCCCTCAAGTCCCAGATAACTTGTGACTCGTTAACTCCTGAAAGATTAGCCGGGAGCCTCCTCCGCTCCAGAAAGTAAGGGAGGGAGGGAGGGAAGCTCTGCAGAGCAGCGGTGCGGTGCCTTCCAGTAACCCCGCCGCTGGGAGATGCCTGGGAGCTGCAGCCTGACCGCCGGTGGGAGGACTCGCGCCAGCGCCGGCGGGGAAGCCACGAGCACAACGACTGGGCCAGGAGCGGGGAGAGGGCTGCAAGTTACTAAGTTTGCAGGGCCGGGTACCTGGCGCCTGTCAGGGATGTCTGCGGTGCCTGCCCTGCCATGACCCCTTGCTGCCAACGGCCTTGCCATTTAAGGTTGCCTACTGGATCTGACACACTCCGAACTACTAACTGTCAAACCAAGAATACATGTGAAGCGGTTTTTCTTTGGTGCTGGGCAGGAATTTGTTTTGCAAACCAACCACCTTATTTGTCTTAACGTGATCCGTAGCCTCAACTGCTTTACAGCAGCCTCAAGCTGGCAGAAGAGAATACACATCCTCTCTGCTGGAGACTGGCTGGGAAATTCTGCTCAGCACCCACTCTTTAAAAAGCACTTACTATTCCCTGAAACTGACACTCCAACCCAAAGCACGGTTTAGGAAACTCCAAGTCACAGTAACTGGCCCATTTCTGCTTCCTCTTTCATGGATTCTTCATATAACATGACTTTGTTATTGCCAGTACCCCCATATCCCACGCTCCACTTCCACTAGCCTAGGCCAGCCCTGCTCCCACCCGGTTCCTTCCCCTTTTGAGAAAGCAAAATTTTTGAAGAATGACCAGAAACACCAAACTGCACCAAGATTTCTGCCTGTTTGTTTTTTAAACGTTAGATTAAGAAACCTCCAGCGACTCACCTCCTGTGCCCTCCCCATGCCAAGTAACCCCAAATCCTCTGAAGCATCTTTGTTTTACCCATTTCATCCAAATTATCTTAATAAAAGCAGACAAACCTTTCAAAGGGGATTTTATAGCCTCCTCTTTCATTCTTCAGGTTGCCTAGGATATGGAGGTTGGGGATTCCTTTCTGGAGGCTGGAGGTAGAGCTTAGTTATGGCTGGAGTAGCCTCCCTGCTATGTGCCTGATAGGACTGGAAGCTGAGATGATAAGGGAGCACGAGTCAGAGGCGGCTGTCCCAGTCTGTTATGAACCCCACTTTATATAAAAGGCAATTTACATACAGGAAGGGAGCAAGCTGCAAAGTTCAACACTGGGCCGTTTATTCCCTTCGTTGCAACATCATACAGAAAATTACAGTCATCAGTGCCCTGGGTTTATTACACCCCCAGCAAGACACACAAGAAATGTAACTTGACTGATTATCATCACAAATCAGTCCAGAAAAAATTCAAAACACATGCACAGAGTTCATTTTCTCAAAGAGGCTCTGCTCGCATTCCAGGAGGAACGTGGAATTTAAGTTAGAGGGCTCTAAGTGGAACAGAGAAGAGGCACAACCATATGATTTGTGGTTGGAACAGAAAAGCATCGTCTGCTGTGCTCCCTCCTCCCCCCGACACTAACGTTGCAGCCGTTGGAGACGGACGGTCTGCTAAACTTATCATTTAACGGAGAGAATCAAGTTGTTGAGACTGGCTTTTCTTCCAACCGGATACCTGATGGGTGGAGCAGGGGCCCCCTGTTCTGTCCCAGCAACCTACTAAGACTTCCGAACAGGAAGGTGACACACGGCGGCGGGTGTATGGGGTGGGGGGAGGTACGCGGGGGAACGGTGTGCGACGCGCGCCTAACTCTTCACAGGCTTTAGGTTGTCCTGTGGCTGCTATTCAAACGCTTGATCTGTTCTTCCTTCCTGTCGCCAGCCTCTTTCTTTGGTTCAGAGAGTGCTCCTACCGGGAGAAATCCGGCCCCTTCCCTCCTACACCCTGGTGGCGAAGTGGCCCGAACTACGTCACCAGTATCTGCTTGTAAATACGAGCTAGAGGGCGCTCGCGTTCTCCGGGAGAACTACTCCCGAATGTATGATTTCCCCCACTTCTCTCCTGGGGTTTAATCAGTTCCTGATAATGCCTCCACAATACCTTGTGAGGGCAAAGAAAATAGATAGACGGCTTGATATGAGATACGCTAATTAGTTCCCCACTCCCCCAAGCCAATCGTCTCATTTATTCCTCATACTGGGAAAACGCAATCAAACTCTCAAATGGGAATTATTCACCAAGATGTAATGTTTGCACTGAAACAAAACAGTTGCCAATGTATGTGTATTTTAATACGAAAATTATTTTAGCTTTTCAAATGGGTCACCAAGATGTAATGTTTGCACTGAAACAAAACAGTTTCCACTGTGTATTTTAATACGAAAATTATTTTAGCTTTTCTACTTAGTGATTAAGTAAAATTTTTCCTTAATGATGAACTATAAATACTACAACCTGAAAGCTTTACTAAGATATGATTCTTTCCGTTTAATTTAAAGGCGCAGAGAACAAATTCCTGGTACTTCTCAACATATTAGAGGAAATATTTTGAAAAATATAAGGACTTAACTTTTTTTTTTACTGTTAAAATATTTTCATGTCAACATAAAATGAGATAAGGGTTTGACAAGCAAGTTTCAGAATATGAACATCGATTTCTAAAATGATTTACCTTTTCAGAAGCCTAAATATATATGCATATAAATCTTAGGGATTTAAAAAAAATCATGGTTTTTTTTTCCCCCATTTTAATACATCTGCAATTGACAAACATGCAAAATAATTAAGTTCCCCTCTTGGGCTATTTCTTTAATGTGTCAGCTGTGTTAGTCTTCATTCCTTAGATAAAATGTCTTCCATTGATAACAGGGCAATATGATGATTTTGTGTTGCTCAAACTGTCATAAATTCTATAACAGCCCTGTGCTGCACCATTTAGGTTGCCACACTTATTGTTTTATTGGTGAATGCGTAGGAAATCTTTTTCCTGGAGCATCTCCAAAGATAGTACATAGAAATGCCAGAAAACATAATTATTACTCTAGAGAGCAACAAAATGGATCAGTTTTTATTGAAGGTTGTCACCAAGTGCATTTTTTTTTACAGTATTCATCAGATACAAAATGATGATGATAAATGAGCTAATTCAGGGTAACTGTTATAGATCAGTAACTAGCAATGGTGGTTAAATGTCTATCTATAGAACACAGGTTCTATGGTGACTATTACCTTCCCTATTCATAATTGTCAAAATCGACATGCATAAAGGAGTTAGGAATGTGATACAGCAGATAACTAAGAGAACACATTATCTAGAATAATAGTGTTGAGTTATTAAAACCCACAAAACTACATGCTTTATTTACACAGGGCTTATTTTTTTCCCAAGGCAGTGATGTTGAATAAGCAAGACTATACGCTAGAAGAATCTTGGAATAGGGTAGCCGTCTACTCGGCAGACCTTATGTTGTCTTCTCTAACAGCATTTTTTCATTATTAAGGATTAAGCAATTACTGTTATTTTTCTTCTGAGTTGGACAGATGACAGGCAAAATTGTGAGGTTAACAAAACTTACTTTTAGGACCAGATTTATCTCCTTCAGGTAACCTTTCTTTGTCACTGAAGTTGACTCCTACGCCTCTCCCACTTCCCACCCATGGCAGTGGCATACTCTCTGGTCCCCCAGACTCTGAAATATTGCCTCCCATCCTCCTTCCCACTAATGCTAACTGCCTCAAAGCCCTGCTGTCAGCTAATCATCACAGGAGGTATTGAACTGATACATCCTTCATTCTTTCCCTCCTTCCTTCCTGCCCCACTCCCTCCCCTCCCTTCCATTTATTCATTCGTGCAAGTATTTAACAAGCATTTATCAAGTAAGTACAAATATTAAGATCAAAGGACACAGATATGAGTAATCCGGTTATCTGACTTGACAGAAGCGCTCATTCTAAGTAGGGAGACACACACGTAAATTATGATACAACACGATGAGTGTTAAAACAAAGGTCTGAGCAACCTGCCATAGAACAACACAGAGGGGAATTTTCTACTGGGGAGAGGCAGCAGACTTGGAATTTTTTTGTGTTTTAATATTTATTTTTTTATTTGGTTGCCCTGGGTCTTAGTTGCGACCGGCGGGCTCCTTAGTTGTGGCATGCGTGTGGGATCTGGTTCCATGACCAGGGATCGAACCTGGGCCCCCTGCATTGGGAGCATGGAGTCTTATCCACTGCACCACCAGGAAAGTCCCCAGACTTGGAATTGTTGAGGAAAGTCTCCACAAACAAAAGATATTTGGCCTGATCCTGGAAAGGCCAGCTAGGTACCAAAAAGGGAAAGTCATTCTAGGCAGAGGGAATAGTATGGGCACCAGATTTTAAGGTGCTATGTAGTATCTCTGGCATAATTTGGAAATATGGTCCGTACTCAGACCTTACACACAAGCGAATGTACATGGCTCTCTTGCTGCTACGGCTGAAGTGGATAACAGCACTTTCAAGTGAAGTAAAAAAGATCTTAGGGACTTCCCTGGTGGTCCGGTGGCTAAGGCTCTGTGCTCCCAATGCAGGAGGCCTAGGTTTGATCCCTGGTCAGGGAACTAGATCCCACATGCCTCAACTAAGAAGTTAGCATGCCGCAACTAAAGATCCCGCATGCCACAACTAAGACCCGACACAGACACATAAATAAATAAATAAATATTTTAAAAAAAAATCTTAGCTGACACAAATCTGCCTCTCCTCTCTTTCTCACACTGACCCCCACCCCAATAAATATGGAATTAATAACGTCTTAGAAAACATACCCGTTTGAAGGACTGCTGACTATTAGCCTGCATAGGCACCTCTGTGTCTGATACAGCTCTAGGCCCGGTGGAACTCATTCATTCATTCATCCACAGATTCTTCTAGAACTATGCATCAGACATTGAGCTAGATGCAGGAGATACAGTGGTAAACATGATCTCACCTGGTGAGAGGCAGGTGGGGAATTACCTACAAAGGTAAACTGAGCCTTATTGTGAAGAGATCTTAAAAACCACCAAGGAAAATCCCTTTTAAGAAGGAAAACATTCCAATGTGTTTTGAAAAGTTAATTCAAACCAAATGTGATTGATCACTCAGCTATCATTCCTTCAAAGGATATTTGCATTTTTTTTTACACCACCCCTACCTCATTGAAAATGAACAAATTTACACACACAAACACATAAAGAAATGTTGGAAGTTGGAATGGGGAAATTTATGTAGTTGGAAGATGGATAAAAGTTTAGACAAGCATAGTTATAACCCAGCATAGGGATTAGCAATCTGTCAGAAGTGATAACACCATGTTCTATGCCCATCCCTTCTGGAAAGTCAGGCCACAGGGAAGTTGGTGGTAGGATGCGGACATGGCTTTGTAGTAAATCTTTAATTTTAATCAGGGAATAAATTAAAGAAGGGAGGCCAGTGGCAGCTCTTGACATGGGAGGAATGGGAATCTAGAACAAACCAACGGGTCTATGTTGGGTTGAAAACTCACCGTATCCCCATCTTTATAACGCTGTCAATGTCTGATGTAACATAATCCAATGAACAAGAAATAAAAATAAAAAATGACTGTCAATTAGAATACAGTATGAAGGGTAAGGAATAGCACATATCCGATAGCTTTGTATTTGGCTCTCAGGATTGACCTGGAAAATGACCTCCAAGGTATTTTCCGTATGATTATGAAAAATAATTCAGGAATAAATTGGACAATTTTTGAAATCAAAATTCAGTATTATCTGTGACTTTCTAAATTCAAGAGGACTATGGCTTTACTGAAAGCTTTATATTTTATTATTATTATTACTTTGGTCTTTTTTTTTTTGAGCAGAGAAAGGTTTATTGCAAGGTCATGCAAGAAGACGAGGTGGCTCATGCCCTGAAAAGCCTTGAACTCCTGGAAGGGTTTCAGCAAAGCATTTTTAAAAGCCAGGTGGGGGGCGTGTGTCGCAGGGTAGGAGATGGTGCATAATTCTCTGATTGGCTGACGATGAGGGAACAGGGCGGTGTCACAGGGGTTAACTTTATCAGTCCTTACTGAAAGCCTTATATATTGTTGACATAGCTTTATTATTGGGCATTTATTGCTAGGCATTTGCATTTTAAAAGGCCTTGGTTGATTTAAAAAAATGAATTTGTAATGATAAAATGTCAGGAGTTGTCGCAAGGATCAGATCAGAGGGCTTTGGGCTTTACTCCCTTTTCTCTGTCCAGGATGAACCCTCATACACACCTACTTTCCCTATGTGCCTCGCAGCCCAGCTCAGAGTTCAGGCAGCACGGGGCTTGGAATTTCTTTGCAGGCCGAGTTCTTCTTGGGACACACATATTAAAGTTGTAACAGACATGAAAACAATATAAAGGGCTCTCTTTCACCCCAGCTGTATTTACAAAGTGCCGATAGTAAATAAGAAGCCTGGATTTCCGATGGACATCTTTTGCCAAACAAAAGTGAAACCCGAAAGCTTTCATTTGCTCAGGGTAAATAAATCTCTCTCCAGTCGACTCCATTTCTAACCCTATAATTAATTTAGCAAGAAGCAACAGAAGCTCAGGCCACCCTTATGGGCTGTTTCCTGTAAAGCCTGTCTACAAATTGCAGCAACGAAATAAGATAAATGTCATAGTAACTCGTAGTGGGAAAACCAGGAGGGACGGGTGGCTGGCAAAAGGTTGAATGGCATCATTTTTATGTAAAGCAACTTTTTAAAAAATGTTTATGTCACCTCCCACAACACGCTCAGCAGTGACAGTAATGTGCTGAGGATAGAGATCTTTGCAGTACACTTAAGTCAGCTACAACCGAGGCTCATTACCTGTGAGAACTTAGACAAGGTATTCTCTAAATCTTTATCTCTTAATCCATATAATGGGGATACTAATACTTAATGTAAATTGCGAAGAAAAGTAATTTAAATTAAGAATTTAAAGTGCTGACTCAAGTTGGAATCTCACATAGAAAATATGACATATCTTAAAAAAAGAAGAAAAAAGAAAATATAATGTGTCTATGTTCCTTACCCCACTCCACACATACCACAGCCACAAACAGAACACATCATGTAATGCAAAGGGCTCCAACAAATCAAAATAATACCAGTTATGTGCTGTGTTTAAAGAGCAGAAACAGTGTGGGCCACTTAATCTGCTGGGTCAAGGTCAGGCTAGTTGGATGGGAATTCCTTTAAAGGCCTGAAAAGGTGATCCTCTTCGTTTTTTCAATCTCCCCCGCTCCCCTCTTGGTCTCCACACAGACAATGTTCCAGAACAGGCAGTAAAGACCTAAATGCCATGATAACAGAATAAGTGCTTGTTTACCAAGTGTTTGAAGTAAAAGTTAAATTTAAGGTGAAAAAGCAGAAAGTAAGCCAAAAGCTAAACCAGAGGAGTTTTTAATTGCTCAAGGTGGATGGAAAATAATAGAATGTAAATATGGGCCTGTTGAGAGGGTAGAATCATTGAAAGCAGGTCAGAGAAAGCCAGCAGCACAAAAGATGCTTGTTCTAGGTCGTTTAGCTTATCCTTCAGTTACAGAAAGAGGTACAAGCACCAACTGATGGTGGCCTGTTGTTTTTAATCCTTCAGGCCTCCACAGAGCACCTTTTTTGTGCCGGACACCATGCTAAGTCCTGGGTCTAACAAGGATGCCCAAGACGGACAGCGTTGCTAAACTCAGGGAGGGCAAAGTCTGAATTTATTTTGTTAAATTGAACAGCGCTTTCCCAAAAGCAAAGGTAAGCTTACAGATATTTCTACTTTTCCTAAGGCCCTGCTATGCCTTAATGCCATTAAAATACGGACTTGGGCATGTTGAACCCTTTAGATTATTCATTTCTCAAGTGAATGTGCTAGAAGTTCTCTTGCAGCTCTAAGATTGATTCTACAGTTCTGTGATATCTGGGAAAAGATAAATCTAAAAAGGAACTTCTGAATGCCCAGAAGCCCCTCATGTGACTTCCTGATTCAGCTAATCCTTTGCATGCCTCTCCCCTCCCTCCATTGTCAGGGACTTTGTGCTACTATTTTAAATCTCAGGTGACTCCCTGGACCTTGAGTTCCCTGAAGACCAGATAACACAAACAATTCAGGTTTCTCTCCTGCCTAACAGTCTCCAATCAAACATCACTTACACAGTGTCACTTATTCTTTTCCGTTACTTGCATATTAGTTTTATTAGCTGACTTTTTGAGTGTTTGTTGTTTGTCTCCCCCAACTAATAAGTAGTCTCTGTGAGCCAGGGATAGTACCTATTTTTCCTTTTTTTTTTTTGCAGTACGCGGGCCTCTCACTGTAGTGGCCTCTCCCGTTGCGGAGCACAGGCTCCGGATGCGCAGGCTCAGCGGCCATGGCTCACGGGCCCAGCCGCTCCGCGGCATGTGGGATCTTCCCGGACCGGGGCACGAACCCGTGTCCCCTGCATCGGCAGGCGGACTCTCAACCACTGCGCCACCGGGGAAGCCCAATAGTAGTACCTATCTTATTCTCCAGAGTATCCCTGGTGCCCCAAAGAGTACCTGATCCATAGAAAATGCTTAATAAATGAAATGGTTTAATAATACGCCCCTTATATATTGTTGGGCATAAGATTTGTTCTCAACCAAATTTAGTTTTTTTTTCCTTTCACCAAATAATCAAGGGTATATGTTTCCCTAGCAGTCACTTGACACCTCACTGTAAAATGCAAGACAAAATCAAACCAAAGCCCCGACTCAGGCTTAACTATTATATTACATATTATATTATGCTACTCAGTTTCTTCAGAAAATTGAGGGACTAGATTTTATACATGAGGTACATGAAGATTTTGAAATCAAGGCTTTGGGTCCAATGGAATCATTAAACAGGCATATTGAATAACCATTTTTTGAGAGAACTAAAGTAGATGCCCTTTTCTACAGACAACATTCAATGGATAGTTTGTCAAGTCCAGAGAATCAAACCATCGGGAGGGTAGCCATCTAGGTTTTCATCTGCCCAGGCTGGGAAAATGTCAATTTAGCCTCTTGTTCCAAGGACCACAGATGAATCTTCCAACGAGTCAGAAAAATGTATCCCCCTTTTACTTTCCTTACATTGCCCCTCAAATTCTCCTTTGCCCCAAAATTCTTTGCTGTCTATAAAGATAGAATTTACAAATGAGAGTCCCATTAGGTTTCATGATACTTTACTTCTGTTTTCATCTAAAAGCCTTCTGATCTGTTCCCGTTATGAGCCTCCCCAGTATTTTTAGGGGCTGTACTGATCATATTCATGAGCCTTGACAGTTGACTAAGAACTGTTCTTTAAAGAAAGTGATAACAAGCATAGGCCAGTCAGAGAGGCAGCCTGGTGCTCTCAGGGTCTCTTCCTGGCCTTCTATGATTGCCCTGCATAACCTCTAAAAGTAGAGGTACCCTCGGTAGACGATGGTAGCAAAATGTCACACTGTCTCTGCAGATATGTAGGAATAAAGGGAGGGAAAATCCTCTTCATTAATGATACCGCATGAATTTGGTGTACAGAAGAGAATGCCGTCATAACCTGTTTGGCTTTTGTCATTCAATCAACTTTGTCCAGCAGCTCCAGAACCTCACTTCCAGCCTGAGAACATGGAGGATAACACAGCCACCTCACAGACTCCTTTCTTTCTATCTTGTAATCGTATATATAAAGTTTTTCCATAACTTTCATATTGCCAGAAAATCTGAATGAACATTTAGTCCAAAACCCTTCTACACTATATCTTTGTAAAATATCCTTCTCTACACGATGATGAGGTCTTGATAAAAGGGCCCCTAGTGTGCAGTGCCACCCTGGACAGAGGAGTTTTAAAGCCATAGCAGAAGGACCACTAGGTTGTCAGAAGCGTCAAGAGCCACTGGCCATGCGCAAGCGGTGGAGATGCTTAGTACCAAGTCGGTGGGTAGATTGCATTGTCGTGCCTCTGTGATTACCTCAAGAGCCACTGGCCATGCGCAAGCGGTGGAGATGCTTAGTACCAAGTCGGTGGGTAGATTGCATTGTCGTGCCTCTGTGATTACCTGCAAGCACAAATGTATTAGTTCTCCAGAGAAAGAGAACCAATAGTATATGGGCAGAGAGAGAGAGAGGGAGAAAGAGAGATTGACTTTCAGTAATTGGCTTACAAGATTATGGAGGCTCTCGGCTGGCTGGAGAATTCCTCCTTGCATCTGCAGGGTGGGTCAGCAGGCTGAAGACTCAGGGAATAGCAGTTGCTGTAGTTCAAGCCCGAAGGCTCTCTGCTGGCTGCAGAATTCCTCCTTGCTCGGGTGTGTGTGTGTGTGTGTGTGTGTGTGTGTGTGTGTGTGTGTGTGTGAGTTTTTGTTTAATTAAGGCTTTCAGCTGATTGGATGAGACCCACCAGCATTCTGGATGACAATCTGATTTACTCAAAGCCCGCTGATTTAAATGTTAATCTCACACAAGAAATACTCTCACAGAAACATCTAGAAGTGTTTGACCACATATCTGGAAACCATGGCCCAGTCAAATTGATACATAAAATTAACTATCACAAGACCAGCCCTTGTCAATTTGGGCCCATATGCATCTCCTTAAATCTCACTTAATCTCCATAAAAGGACAATGACAAGGTCATACTTCCACCTAAAATGATACAACTATCCTGCTTACAACCAAAAACCTACTAACACTCTCCCTAGAAGAGGGTGCAAAGTCCTTGCAGGATGCCTACTGTTCTTCTTGCCCATGAATTATTATTATATATATTTATTTTATTTTATATATTATTATATAAATAAATAAATAATATTATTTAATTATATATATTAATTTTATTATTATATATATTATTATTATTATTATCCCATGCCTCCTTCCAAGCAAAATGAGCAACCAGGTGCACTCCTCTTAAGTTCTGCACACAGAGAGGATTTTCCTTCACTACTGGCCTCCAGCGATGTCCCAGAAAGGGGGTATCATATTGCAGCTGTCCACTTCTGTGATCATATCAGAGAACTCAGTGATTATATCAGTAACTCTGTGGTGTCATCCATCACATGAGGGTATGACACACAGCTTCATCTCACACAGAGATAGGAAAATGCAAGAACCCGCAGACTTGATACTAAGCACTTGCATTTTTATTTCCTGAGGATTCTACATCTTCATTTGCTTTTTTCTTAGTGCTTGGTAGATTTGGGTATGTTTCTTTATTTTTAGGACATTCCTGGCTGGCTTTAATATTTGGGTTCTGTCGTTTTCTAGTCCTCCCACTCTCTTTTTAGCTGATAATTTGCAACCTATTCTTAGTAACCCAATGAAAGTTAGGCACTGCCATCAGTTTACCAAGCAAAGCTTCAAAGAAAGATTACTGTGAAGCGCTAACTACACTATCTGATATCCACTTAATATATTTGAAAATATTGTGTAAAAGTACGGAAGGCATTGTCTTGACACTAGACAATTTTTGTGTGAAATTCAGAGGGTCACCTAAAGAACATTTCATATTTCACACAGTGGCACCATAACTTGGCAACAATAGGAAGTAGCCAAATACCCCAGATATCAGGATATGACACCTTAGGACTTCTGATGCCTAAAAAAGCCCTGACTTGTATTTTTTTTTTTTTTTTTTTTTTTTTTTTTGCGGTACGCGGGCCTCTCACTGTTGTGGCCTCTCCCGTTGCGGAGCACAGGCTCCGGACGCGCAGGCTCAGCGGCCATGGCTCACGGGCCCAGCCGCTCCGTGGCATGTGGGATCTTCGCAGACGGGGGCACGAACCCGTGTCCCCTGCATCGGCAGGCGGACTCTCAACCACTGCGCCACCAGGGAAGCCCTCTCCTACTTATTTTTATATCTCAGCTTAAAACCCTAAGATGAAAATTAAAAGCTTCGATCTTTTGCTCAGATGACACATTTCAGTGAGAGATGTTTATTCTAGACTAGTTAATAGGAGTAAATTTATTTTTGTTTTTATTATTATTTCCTTGATCAGAACTTCTATGATTAGCCATTAGAGCCTAATTTTCTAAAAACATATGGTCATCCCATCAGTCGTTTTTGATAGTACTATTTGTTTCTGAGATGGGATTATAGAATCCTTTTAACAAGATTAGTTGTCACACACACACACACACATACACACAAACTGATGGTTTGGTCAGAAGTTTCAGATATATTAACTACTTCTGTTATTTATTTTTCTATTTTGTTTCATAATCACCATTTCACAAAAAATATAAGTGACATCTAAAAGAATAAAAATAAGCTTTTTTTAAGACCACAAGAAAATTACAGAGAAGAAACTAAACAGATGTGAGCAAAAGATAGGAATCATGAATAATACCTCTCTTTCTACACTAAATAAATATGGTCACTTAGAGAAGTTACTATAATGTTATTTGTTTATAAAACTCTGTTTAAAATTGCCTTGTATCCTATCCTCATTTAGAGCAAATGAATATTCCAAAGAAATAAGACTATTACTATCGTTAGTATCTACAATGATTCTATTTCACAATTCACAAGCTATTGCTTAAAAATCTAAAACCTTAGAATACAAACATAGATCATCATGAGAGACCTATCTGAAATTCATTCTTCAAATCATGTTGTTTATATATCTTTTAATGTACAAACGTAAATCCAGTTTAGCAAGTTCTATTTAACAAGTCTTGAGTTTACCTTTTAAAAGCAAAAGCATTTTCTTTTTTCTCTTTACCACCTTGTAAATACTGTACTTTTATATCTACAACCTGCTCTCATAAGCATCACTGATGGCCCATTGCCTTCTGACTTTTCCTTTAATAATAGGAACAAATAACCAAAGAGCAGAAAGGGGCCCAATGTACATAGTTTCTGTCTAAGCCCCACTTGCCACTCTTCTCTGCATCCTTCTTTCTGTCTCTTTCCACTTTCCATATTCTTTTCTTAGGACTGTCATTATTTAAGATCATCAGTTTCTGTAAGGTTGACAGGGACTTTGTAAGATTCCCCCAAGACAAGACTGCTATTCCTTTTCTATCTCTTTTCTTAAAACAGTATAGAGGGTTAGACCTAATATTACACACATTGTGTATATATATACATTATATATAATATACATTGTATACCACTTTAATATTATTAAAATATTAAAATTTTACTATTTAAAAAATACTAGAAAGTACATTTACATAAAGATGTCAGAGAGGAACAAATACACCAGCCATAGCTAAAGTACTTCCAGGAATAATAGTAAAAGTTTGTAACACAAGTAGTCTTGTCAGAACATGGTGCTGCTGGATCTAACACTGTCTTTCCTATAAGAGCCAATTATTTTTCCTCACAGAGCAATTCTTTCTGATTTTCACAGCCTGCTTTCTGATCATTTATCTCACAACGAGACTGGGTGAGGGCATGTGTTTGGACTATTGTAGACCCATTGCCATTTACAAAAATAACCCAACCACTACTCACTTTAGTTCTACTGAATTTTTGTGTCGTGTGTGCAAAGGACAGGAGAGTTCACAGCCAGCACACTAAAAGCTCCTTTTCTCTTTGTTTTAAAGTTTGAAACTATTGTATATATATGAAAGTTGGAGTTTTTATTTGAACAGCACTGACAGCCTCATTTCATGCTGTTCATATTATTGTGAACAGATTCTATTGATGTTAAAAGGATCTTAGGGACTGTGAACATCCCTACAGTATTCCTGATAAACATTTATTGAGCTATCACTTTAATTTTTCACTGGACTCACCTCTACTTGCAGGGCTATCTCTACCATTGTCAACCAGCAGCAATCAGTAAAGTTCTTTCTTAGACTGTGTTCAAATATCCTCATGAACGTTTTATAAGGAATGGTTCTCCTGCATGTTCTAAAACCAGGCACTTCAGTGATGCTAAGGACATACCGATAAGCAGAAATGAACATGTTCCTCTTTGTAACTTCCACAGTTTAGGGCATCTATTATAATAGCCAACACTGAATGATTATACTAAGTGGCAGACACTATGTTTTAGTGCTTTTTATGCAATTTCTCAATTAACCCTCATAATGACTCTATGAAAAGCTGTTACAATGCCCTTATACATTCTTAAGATCTGAGGCTTAAAGAGGTAAATGTTGGTTGTGTGATGCCACATAGCTAGTAATGGCAAAAACAGAATGCACAATGACCTACTGTATAGCAGAAGGAACTATACTCAATATTATGTAATAATCTATAAGGGAAAAGAATCTGAAAAAGAATGTATATATATAAAACTGAATGGCTGTGCTATATAACTGAAACTTACATATTGTAAATCGACTATACTTCAATAAAAAAAAAATTAAAAAACCCAACAGAATGAAAGTGTAGGTTTTTCTGATACCAAAAGTTTTGCTTTTAACGATTAAAATAATCTGCCTCTCTATCTGTTTTAAAAACCAATCGTTCACATATCTGTAGGCAGCAATCATGAGTTTAACTTGTATTTAGACTACTTTATTCAAAGTTCACCTGTGTCTGTCCAGTTTGTTTACCTAAGCTTTCCAGGGAGAAAACTGTTGCTTCCTTGTCCATAGAACCTAGCAGAGTGCAGGGCAGAAAGAGATACACTATATCTAATTTCTGTAAAACAAACCTTGTATCTACCTTAATTTCCTCCTCTTCCCAACTGCCTCACCCAACGGCAAGATCACAAGTCAGTTGGAATCTCCTCCTTCACTTACTGCTATTTCCCCAAACACTTGTGTCCACATTCAAGCTACTTTCTTTACAAAGCTCCCCTGTTACCTTTTTGAAGCTGTAGAAAGAGAACCAGAAGAGTTTCCAGGAGATGTGACTTTTCAGCTCTGTGTCTTAGAATTTATGACTAAATATTTAGCTCTGGGCAAAGCACTTAACTTCCTTTAAGTGTCCTCAGGGTTAACACCCATTTAGTTAATCCCTCAGGGCTTGATTGGAAAGATCAGATGAGGTTAGGTATGGGTGAACAATTTGAAAACTCAAGTGTGTTATGTAATTTAATACCTATAAGAACAGTGCAGCTGAACTATTGTAAAATTTTCCTCTAAGTGCCAAAATTTTAATCAGTGGAAAGAGCTGACTGCCACGTGCTTCTGAGGAAAAAAGGTCAGAGTTCTCCGAGATACACTGTTCATTGAAGTCTATTCCAAAGGCCCCAGCCCACCCTAAACCATTTTTTTTTCTAAATCCTTTTGCATTTTCTTTTTGTTGTCAATTTACACCTTCATAGAATAAAGGAGTTTCAGAGCAAGAAAGAATCTTAGAATCAATTGACTTCAATCAACTCTCACTTTACCAGTGAGTTTGCTCGGGGCTCCCTGCCCTAAATTTTTTTTTTTTTTTTAATCTTAAAAAGTATTTATTGAGATCTCTCTGTAAGTGAATCAAGTGGGTGTAAAGTGGCATAAACACAGCATTGAAAATCAGCTAAACCCCATTATAAAAATAAATTACAAAAAAAAACAAAGGCAGTGAAAGAGAGAGAAATTCTTACAACATTCGTTCAGGGGCTGTGATGCAACCTGGATTGATCACATCTAGACCCACAGCTGGATGAGACATAAGGCTGGACACTCTTGGGGCTGAGAGGATTGGTGAGGTTGGGTGAGCAAATGCAGACCCATTCCATGGGTCCCAAATCTCCAGGTTCAGGGGAATCTTCCTAGAGCTAAAACATGCATGGGAAACCCAGAGGATGGTACACCATGTGATTGGGAAAGGTTTCTAAAACGCACCTCCTCTATTCATCTCCTGGTGATTCACTGCTGCCTAAATTTTAATTCTATTCTCAACTCTGGGCATCCTGTATTCACACAAACCTCCCTGTCACTAGGCTCCAACCCATCCGTCCCACCCCTCCCTTCCTAATCCGTCACTCTCTATCCTGCACCCACCCCTCTCTGTGGGCCATTTCATCCCAGGGAAAGCCTGTTTTCCTGTCATTGGCCCATTCTCCTTATTACATACAATTTTAAAGTTGTAAATAATTTTTCTTCAAATTTTGTAAACTACGTTTATATTTGAGCAGATAAAATATTTCTGAAATTAAGGCAACGATCTAAAACCCTTTTTTCAAATGATACAAATGAACTTCTAGAAATAGACCCACAGACATAAAAAACAAACTTATGGGGCTTCCCTGGTGGTGCAGTGGTTAAGAATTTGTCTGCCAATGCAGGGGACATGGGTTTGAGCCCTGGTCAGGGAAATAAGATCCCGAATGCCAATCAGCGAGGCCCCCCCCCAAAAAAAAGAATGCTGGGGAATCAGAAAAATAAAATTGTGAAAAAACTGCTAGTTTAGCTTTGAGTCAAACAGCAGAAATAACGAGTAATTTTGGTCATAATCAAGAGGAAGAGAAAGTTGTGAGTTTAACAAAGGGAGAAACAGACTTTGCTCCAACTGTAAAATTTAGCTGACACAATGCGAGGGAGAGGGAGGGGGCTTCTCTGCGCTGAGCTGGATGAGTCTATAGTCACACGTTTACACATTCACACACTAGGCAGCAGGACCATCATGAGGATTGGAATTGATAATGTTTTGCTATCAAACTTAAATGCTAGATGCGCGTGACTCTAACTTTATTTTAACTTTAAACAGAAAAGTTTTGAAATGACATTTTGCTACTCGCTGGAATAAACAACCCGTCCTTGAACTGGGAACCCTCTAAGCCATTGTAAACGGTTAAAGTCATGCAAAACTAAGTGTGTTTCTGCTTTATGGACCATTGCTTAAGAATGCAATATTTTATCTAAATGAATAGGCGATGTCTAAGGTTCTTTCCAGTTTGAGGGTTTTATGTCCAGCCATATGTTTACTTTCAGGAAGCTTATCAGTGCTGTGTATGGGGACCCAGATAACAGAAGACAGTGAATGATGAGCTTCTTGGTTCAGAGAGAAGAAAAAAACAAAACGAAACAAAAAAACAAGTTATGGGTTCAGAAAAGTATGAAATAGTAAGAGTAATGACAAAATAAAATGTATTCTTCTTTCAACCCATAGATTGTAGACCTTATATATGGCGGGGGGTGAGTGTTCAGGTTTGTATAAATGACATAATTCTTTCTCCAAGTTAAAAGAGCTGTCATAAATTGACCACTAACTATACGCTAGACAGAGTTCTAAGTACCTTTACCTGAATTATCTCCTTTAGTCCCCACAAAAGTGTAATCTATTATAATATTCCATTTTTGCACGTGAAAGAAATGGAAGCACAGAAAGGTGAAATCATTCCTGCAAAGTCACACAGGTAATAAGCATTGAACTTGGTGGCAAACTCAGGCGGCCTTACTCAAGAGCTCACAGCACTAATCACAGCAGAAAGTAAAGTGTTGAGGAGTTTCCTGCTGCTCCATGCGTGGCTCACTGGGAAGCATGGCCAGATGGTCTGCTGGTCAGCACTGATGTGAGTCCAGCTGGCTGAAAGAGATGCGGTTCAGAAACCTGAGGATGATTGTGGCTTCCTGATCTAAGATGAAGGGAATAAATACCAAGTTTGATTTGGAAAGCTTTGAGCAGCAGAAGTAGGGGAAATCAGAAGCAGCCAGGAGCGTGCCCCTGTTTTTTCCAAAGCCTACCTCCATCTCTGATCCCATGGGTGGCATTATGTGATATTTGGAATTTCTCACTGTGGGTAAGGTGGCTTTCATTACTGAGATAGCTACCTTTTTTAGTTAAGACCTGAGTAATGAGGTCAGTCTACTTAAGAGATCTTCTTGTATCCACAGATTTTTACCAAATGGTTTATCTCTAATAGCAAGAGGCAAAGTCTACACTGGCCAACAAGTATCAGATGGAAAGTTTCTGTGTAAGCAGATTGTGTTTAACTTTTCTCACATTTCTTTTTGTTGGCAGGGTGAGGGGGTTAGATAATTCCATATCTTGAGGAATGAAGCAACAGTTTTCTGGATATTAAATATGAGAGTGTTTTGCTTTTTAAGAATAAAAATCTAGAAGTTATATTTTCTCCACTTTGAAAGATCTATGGAATGAAGTCCTCCCTCTCCTTATATTAACGCAATGATCGAATTTTATGTATTCTCTGAAACACTGAAATATTTCTGTAGTCCATATGTTTTCAAACTATGCATCTTTTCATTTCTACATTTGGTACAAAAATTACTGCTCCCATATAAATATGAATATACCTCTTGATATTGATTTCTACATCCCCAGAAATTTGGGCTGAATTTTAAAATGTGATGAATCATTAAAAAATATAGGGCTTCCCTGGTGGCTTAGTGGTTGAGAGTCCGCCTGCCGATGCAGGGGACACAGGTTCGTGCCCCGGTCTGGGAAGATCCCACATGCCGCGGAGCAGCTGGGCCCGTGAGCCATGGCCGCTGAGCCCGTGTGTCTGGAGCCTGTGCTCCGCAACGGGAGAGGCCACAGCAGTGAGAGGCCCGCATACTGAAAAAAAAAAAAAAAATATATATATAAAGAAATAATGATAATCCTGAAAATATAAGGGAAAATTTAGTTTCCCTTCTGGAAAAAATTTTCACAATAATGAATCTTCCTCTTTAATTTTTGCTTGAAAGAAACCTAGACATTTTGAACATCCCAAGGGTAGAATTGCATTTTGTTCAAAGGTGACTTCAAGTAAGAGCCCAGGGAGAACATTAAGGAGGTACATTTTCCTACCTGGCAAAACAGGTGCCCAGTTAAAACCATGGCCCTTGCAAAAGAAAGCTTATTGTTTAACTGCTTCATTATCTGACTTCCTCTAAGTAAAGACCATTATCTGTGTTGCCAATAATACCTGGAAAAACACACATTCTGAAAGTGTGAGGAAACTCATCCTACCTTGAAATTCTCATTTAAGAGGATGTTACAGGCTACTGAAGGACCAGCAATTGAAAAACAAAGGTGGGCCAAAACAAACAAATCAGGTTTTAAGGCCTAAAAACAAAGGTAATAGGAAAGAGCCTAAACTTGTGCAGCCTGCTTGCTTTTGTCAGAACAAATGCTGGGAATGCACAAGACAGTCAAGTCCAATGAAAAAAAGTGTGGGTGGGAGGATTATGGGTGGTTAATTTTCCATTTCTTTCCTATGATGAACATATGCTACTTTCATATTATATTTTTTAAAAAAGCTTTTAAAAAATTACTTTTGTTTCTCCAACTACCATATCTGCATATGGCAACTGAGCACGCCAGCCCCACCCTCTGGTAGTCAGGCAGAAAGATAATGGGTATGAAAATCTAGGCAATCTCACCAGATTTCAGGGTGAGCTAACCCTCAGTAATTCCCTACTTCAAAACAAAAGATTTTTTAATTTAACTTCTATTTCTATCAAGCAATCTTGACTAGTTACCTCCAATATTGAACTCTACTTAAACTGTTTATTGAGACTATACATTAGATTAAGTAAGTAAAATACTCTCTGATGATGGCTGGCTTTGAATGGAAATAATCCATTCACTGAAATATATTTGCTGGAGGAAATGATGGAACCATTTTATCACAATTATTTCCGGAACTGGGAAAAGTTACCCTAATAAAATTCTTACTATGACTATAATATTGTCTTGGTAAACAATCCATTTGCAGGCTTATAAATTTGCATGTTGCAGAAGGCTGTGGAGTTGCTTTAGCTTGTGTTTACACCTAACAGAATTGAAGGCATCTAGGAGAAGTTTTAGTTGGGGTGCTGATGGCCTGATGAAGAAAGGGCGTGCTGCAGTGTAGAAACTACAGCAGAAACAATTGCATCCCTCAGATTCAAATTCTAAGAAAACTACTAATAGACTAGAAGAGTGTTTAACTTCCTAAACCTCAGAGTTCTACATCTTAAAGAACATTGATTCTATTCTAGACACATCATAGTCAAACTGATAAAAACCAAAGATTAAAAAAAAAATTAAAGCAGCCAATGAAAGACAACATATTACATTCAGGGTAACAATAATTTAAATCATCACTGACTTCTCATCAGAAACTATAGAGACAAGAAGACCATGGACCAGTATCTTTAAAGCGATAAAAGAAAAAAAAAAAGTCATCAACTTAGAATTTTATATCTAGAAAAAAATATCCTTCAAGAATTAAATAAAAATATTTTCATGTATAAAGCCATATCATAAAGATAAAAGAAAACTGAGAGATGTCATTGCCAGAGAATCACTGCATTATAAGAAACACTAAAAGAAGTTTTTCCAGGCTAAAAGGAAAAGATTTCTGAGGAAAGCTGGATCTTCAAGAAGAAATGAAGAACATCAGAAATGGTAAACCTCTCAGAAAATACAAAGGATGGTTTTCCTTTAGATACGTTATACCATTGGTTTAATTTCATATGTAGACGTGATATATATTACAACCAAAATGTAAAGCATGGGAGGAGTAGTGGGATAAATAGACCTATACTGTTTGAAGTTTTCTATAATGGTCTGTGAAAACTTAGTTATTAATTGTAATCCTTAGAGCCACCACTAAGCCAATAGATAAATTAATATTGAATTCTAAAACATACTCAAATAACTCTAGAGAAGTCGTAAAAGGAAGGATAGCAAACGAAGGGAAGGGTCATGAGGAAAACAAATATCAAGATGGTATAGTTATATCTAACAATTACATTAAGTGTAATTTAATTCCAAGCAAAAGCAGAGATTGTCAAATAGTCTTTAAAAGGAAAACTTAACTATATGAGGTCTATATGACAAGCACTTTAACTATAAGACACAGATAGGTTGAAAGTAAATGGATAGAAAAGTTATATCACATGAAGAGTAGGTGTCAGAAGGTTTGCTAGGCTATATTAATGTCAGAAAAAAAAAAAAAAAAAGACTTCAAATGAATACTTTTACCAGAGATAAAGAGGAACACAATTCATCAAGAACTTACAACAATTATAAGAGTGTATGTGCTTAATATCAGAGCTTCAAAATATATAAAGTAAAAATGGACTGAATTTTAAAAAGCAAAAGATAATTCTACCACCATAGGTGGAGATTTTAATACCCATGTCTCAGTCATTGACTGAACAACTACCTCTCCCCACCAAAGCACTAAACATAGACCTTAGTCTAAGAATTGATTATTGGAGAGGATCTTTATTAAGCAAGCTGCTACTACAGAAGCGATACTATCTTTGTAACCCCATTGAAGATACAATAAAATTTTTTTAAATTTTTAAGATGAGTAGATCCAGAGCATTCCTATTACTATTTCTGTACACGTTCTGCAGTAGTTTTTCTTGTAACATAATTTCTCCAGCTCCAAAAAGTACCTAAGCAGCATTTTCTGAGTCTGACCTGTACAGATTCCCTTCTAATTCCATTCTCTTTGCATAACTTTAAGAATCACTTATTTATTTATTTATTTATTAACATCTTTATTGGAGTATAATTGCTTTAGAATGGTGTGTTAGTTTCTGCTGTATAACAAAGTGAATCAGCTATACATATACATATATCCCCATATCTCCTCCCTCTTGTGTCTCCCTAGAAATGCAAATCAAAGCTACATTGAGATATCACCTCACACTGGTCAGAATGGCCATCAACAAAAAATTTACAAGCAATAAATGCTGGAAAAGATATGGAGAGAAGGAAACTCTCTTGCACTGTTGGTGGGAATGTAAATTGATACAGCCACTATGGAGAACAGAATGGAAGTTCCTTAAAAAACTAAAAAAAAATCATTTAATTGTTATGTTTTGTTCTACATGGCTCCTTCACAGCATACGTGCTGTAGATCTTAATAGTAGTATTAGTCGGTGGACAGCTTGTTTATTTTGTGGCTGTACTACTAATGGACCACAATGATGGCATAAATAGGCCAATTCACTTTCATGTTTCTTCATCTTTCTTCAAAGGACATAAAACAGACAGAACAATTGTTTTGACAGATGAAATTGATAATAAGTTTACTGTGAGCCTGGTCTTTGAAAAAAAGACAGCAGAGCGCTTTTCCCTTTCCAACCCCTCCTGCTTCTGCTAATAGGCATAGTCTCTGACTCTCTTTTATAAAGAAAAGATTAAAGCACCAATTTAGCTCATGCTGCTTCTCAGAGGAGAGCTGCTTCTTCCTAGGAAGAGTGATACAGAACTGAGCACGCAGGTTCTCCATCCCCCTGCCAGTCGTGAGGTTCTCTGCTCATGAGCTTTGGATGTCAGTTACCCTCTTTCAGCATCTGATCTCATCTATCACGTGTGCCCCTCTATTTCATAGGGTTGGCCCAAACACGAAATTAGGTTTTTGTGAACACACTGAGATCTATACAAACCGTGAGGCCTAATACAAATATTAGGTATCACCACAATTCTCCACTTAATTAGACCCTATTTAATTAGAGAAGGTGAAAGCTCTAGAATCACCCTCTTAATTATTTTGTCTCTTTTACTGAACCTTCTCGTCTCAGTTCTAGTGTCTTTACTTGGTGTCATTAGGCCTCATGGTTCAACGTGTTTGTGGAAGAGAATGAAAAGATGTTATGTCTTCAGTTTCCTATAAAAACATACCTATCCTTGGTCCGAGTGTAATTTTTAATTACACACCTGAAGCATATTCTCCGATCTCAGAAAGTAGCATTCCTCTGACTGTGATTAGATTTATACTTCGGGGTTGATAGTGCAAGTCATACTTGCCCTCCACTGAGTATTTGGAATATGACTCACCTTCGGGTTTTTAATCCCTTCGTTCCCTTGGAAGAGACACTTGGATCAGTATATTTACCCACCTTATCTTATTTCTCTGTCCTCCACTCCAGGAAATAGACTCATGCTTTGTTCCCCCAACACTTGATTATACTTCACAATTCATCAAGCTGTACTTAACGGTATACATGCTTTAGAAATTGAAAAAGAAGATAAAATAAAGAGACTTATAAAAAAGTGATTGATTGTGAAGTACATTCAAGTGTTGGACTATGTATAAAGAAACAAACAAGCAAAACCAAAAATTTCCCCTAAACCTTGCCTTTGTGTGGGGCTTTACCGCCACATGCTTTGTATATATCACAGGGCCAGAATGTATTTTTCCAATAATACCTGAGTCATCATTAGTCCAGAAGGTTCTTGGGTCAGGCTTGGACAGGATGTTGGCGTGATTACATGGCTCTTTCACCTTGAAAACAGAAGGAGAAAAGAAATGATGTGAAAAAATGGCTTCACTGTTTCAGTTGTTCCAGGCCTACAGTTCTACAGAAAAGATTCCAAGGCTGAAACTAGAACATAAAGTGCATCTGTGACCTGATTAGGGTGATCAACCATGCCTGCTTTGTCCAGGACTATGCTGGTTGTGTCACTGAAAGTCCCATATCCTGGGAAACCCTTCAGTCCTGGGCAAACTGGGATGGATGGTGACCCTATGCCTGAAGTGGTTTCGCTGCCAGGGCTCATGGGGGCTGGAGTTCAGCCTCCTACTTTGCTCCCTCATTCTTGTGCCTTTTGCATAACACAAACTGCACAGCTGGACGCAGAGGCCCTGCATGATTAGCAAGCATTTTCATGTAAGAATATCCATCACATAAAAAGCATTTTGGGGAATTCCCTGGTGGTCCAGTGGTTAGGAATCCGCATTTCCACTGCAGAGGGCACGGGTTCCATCCCTGGTCAGGAAACTAAGATCCCGCGTGCTGTGTGGCGTGGGCAAAAAAATAAAAATAATAAAATAAAAAGCATTTTGGACTTCTACGTAGCTGAGATGGTACTTTTAGTATATATGCTTGGGAAAACACATAATAAGAAAGAGCTACTTTTAATTCAGTTGCACTTTAATATGAATTCTTCTTTTATAATTATAGCAGAATCTTTCTTTTTAAATAGTAGCACATGCATATATGCAATATGTATTACTTATTCAACCTAAAGACTCTGCCTGGTGCACATCATATCCAACTAATAGAATCTTTCAATAAATACCAGGGAACAGTAATGATCCTTTTTTTTTTTTTTTGCAATTTTTTATAATTGTGATGTGTGACTTTCAAACATATATTCAATTGGGGAAATATAAATCTTAGTGTTCAAATGGATGTTCCAATTATATATATTTTGTAGTGTGATAATTTGATTACTGTGAAAATTCTCTAGTATTTTACTGTTCAATGGGTAAATTCCTTCCATTGCAGCAATAGTCAAAGTACTCAAAATACTCAAAGTATTCCTTCCATTGCAGCAAGAATGTCACTAAGTACATTGTTTAGTTCTGTTGACATTTTCTTTCCATAGCAAATCTCTACTGATGAAGGAATCAGTGTGTCCATTTACAATCTGGCACAAGCTCTTTCTCTTGTCCTGAACTAATACCAAGGAACATGTAGAAATCAAGATCTCAAAGGGCTCTTTGCACCCCTATGTTCATTGCAGCATGACTCACAATAGCCAAGAGGTAGAAGCAACCTAAATGCTTATGGACAGATGAATGGATGAAGAAAATGTAGTATATACACATACAATGAAATATTATTCTGACTTAGAAGGAAATCCTGTCATATGCAACCACACGAATGAAGCTTGAAGACATTATGCTAAGTGAAATAAGCCAGACACAGAAGCACAAATACTGCCTGATACTACTTATAAGAGGCATCTAAATTAGTGAAACATGTAAAAGCAGAAAGTAGAGTGGTAGTTGGCAGGAGCTGGGAGAAGGGGAAATGGGGAGTTGCCATACATTGAGTATAAAGTTGCAGTTATGTAAGAAGATTAAGTTCTAGAGATCTGCCTAGCAACATGTGCCTATAGTTAACATTACTGTATTGCACACAAACATTTGTTAAGAGGGTAGATTTCATATTGTGTTCTTACCTCCCCTCCCCCAACAAGAACATCCAGGAATAGATCAACATCCTATGTCTGTTAGTATATCAGATACACACATAAAATATTTCATACATAAATATGTAAGCGGTCTACATTTTATTAATGGATTTCCTGGTAATGTCATTTGTTTTAATTGATAGGAACCGTCATTTTAGGAGTCAAACTGTGAAAAAAAAAATATCATTAAAATATAAATCTCCAGGAGAAAAAAAAAGAAAGTATAGACCAGCCCCATTCCGTGGATACCAGTTTGAGTGGAAAAGCAAAAACATCCCTCAAATTTCACTAAGCAGCCCCAGTCTAAATTCCTTCAAAGGAATTACCTCTTCCACTAAGTATTACTCCCTTTGTTAGAAAATTCTTTGCAAGTTGAACAGAAGTTTGGATCCTTGAAACTTTCCTCACTGGTTCTAGCTCACTCCTGAGTTACATAGAAGAGATCTACTTTCTCTTTGATAAAATAATACCTAGAATATTAGAAAGTAGCTGTTATGTCTCACCTCAGTCTTCCATTCCCAGGTTAGCTGGCCCTCTTTCCTTCCACTGTTCCTCATGAAATGGTTTTAAGTCTCTTCATTGAGATCACTGTACCCCAGAAGACATCCTCTCTGGCCTGTGAGCTAATCACCTAGGAGCTTCCAGGTCAGGGACAGATAATAGTCCCTGAAATAAGGAATCGGTTTTGAGGAGAAACTCCGGAAGGATTACAAACATTATTTCCAGATGTGAGTAATTGAAATGTTTCTAAGAACCTATAAATCTAACAGAGTGAAAGTAAAAAATTCATTGCTATTTATCCACACTTTTTTATTTGGAAAGTCCTAGTTGATTTTATAACTATGGACCCATTTGGGAAATTTGCCATGTATGAGCATTCTTCCTGCATTCAGCTCTAATTATCTTGTGTTTCTGTGGCATTTGTGTCAAATAAACATCATTCCTCCAAATCTCATTTACTTATGAATAATTCTTTATCACTATTTGTTGGAAAAATCTTCTACATAGTTGAAGTTGTTCCTGTTAAATTCAGAGTCATCAAGAATGACTTCCTGCTCATTGTGTTATTATCATGGAAGTATTATTATCATGCTGTTTTTTTCATGATTCCCAAGCACCAAAGTACCCACGGCAAGTTATCCATAGAGCTCATGGAGCATATTTTTAGCACAAGTTTATGCAAATTCATTCATAATTATATATACTGCAACTGTTTGTAAGCAATGCCCTAAAACTCACTCCCATAGTTTTAGGTACTTCACAGAAGTAAGAAAAGTCTATATCAGATGTCAGTCCTGCTGGGTCGTCACAAGACCCTTCACAAGTGGCTTCACAAGACCCTTCACGAGACCCTTCATGAAATCCACAGTGGGCTCTTTGGTTTTTTCCTTCTTTCCCATATCTGGTTCCATGATGTTCAGAAGTAAGCAAGAACACTTTAGAGAAATGAAATTTTGCTTCTCAAATTGCTCTAATAAGACTTTAGAAATGTCCCTTGGACACTATCACAGGATGTAAAACCGTCCTGCAAACATTAATTTTGAATTCAGTTCTGTGTATCTGGGAGGAAGAAAAGCCTTTCTTGATTTTTTCTCTTGGATGTGTTTATTACATCCAAAATGTATTTATTAAGCATTTGTTTAAGATGCTACCCTGGTTTTTATAAGGACACAAAGGAAACTTGATCATTTGGACTTTATATTCTGATTTGGGAACAGCACATAGACATCCACAAAGCCATAATGCAGCCTGATACTAAATACCTCCAGGGACTTCCCTGGTGGCGCAGTGGTTAAGAATCCACCTGCCAATGCAGGGGACACGGGTTCAAGCCCTGGTCTGGGAAGATCCCACGTGCTGCGGAGCAACTAAGCCCGTGTGCCACAACTACTGAGCCTGTGTGCCACAACTACTGAAGCCTGCACGCCTAGAGCCCGTGCTCCACAACAAGAGAAGCCACTGCAATGAGAAGTGCACCGCAAAAAAGAGTAGCCCCTGCTCGCCACAACTAGAGAAAGTCCGCGCACAGCAACAAAGACCCAAAGAATAAATAAATAAATTAATTAAAATAAATAAATTTTAAAAAGTACCTCCAAGAAGAAGTACCTCCATGAAGAAAGTGGTATGGTTATTAATGATCAGGGTTTAAAGGAAGAAGCAATAGTGTAGGCAAAGCTGTTAAGCAAGGCTTCACGGAAGAGGGAGGATTTGACAGGTTTTCAAAATACTGGCGGGACTTCCCTGGTGGTCCAGTGGTTAAGACTCTGCGCTTCCACTGCAGGGGGCAGGGTTTCCATCCCTGGTCGGGGAACTAAGATCCCTTATGCTGCGTGACGCGCAGCCAAAGAAAAAAAAATACTGGCAACACTTGGATTGGTGAGCAGCCAGTAGAAAAGTATCCAAAGTGGGCGGAACAATACAAATAAAGGTGTGGGAGCAAAACCTAACAAGGTGTATTTAAGCAACTGTTGGTTGAACAATTTCATGGGAGTAGAAGGCTCCTGGGAGAAATGACTGGAAACTAGGTGGAAGCCAGATAGTGGATAGCTTTGAAAGTCAATGAATGCTTCACTCTGAGGAAATTCAAGAGCCCTGGCAGTTTGTGTGAGATGCCAGAGTCAGAAAAGACCCAAAGTGAGGAGATTAGGAGGCAGCTATACCATCAGAAGGTACTGGATGAGAGCAGGGGGAACATGGGGACTGGGAATATGGGCAGGAAGGGATGGACGTGAAGGGCAGCTGGAATGATCTGGGAAGACTTGATAAATGGCTGAACGTGAGGGAAGACAGAGGAGTCCAAAATATTTCAGAACTTTGGAACTTGGTGTGTGGTCCCAGCAGTCCACAGTCGCTGGCAGCTCAAGGGACGATCCTGTACTGTGTTTAAGCTAGCATGGCGGGCTCTCCAAGCCCATGTGGTCCCCTGTTCATGTGCTAGGTCTCCAGTCCTCCTAGGAGCACTTGCTCATCTCTAACCTCCTCAGACCAGATCCCCTTTGGGTGCCTAGTGGTGAGGTTTCACTTACATAGTCATGTGCAGATAGGTTTCTCTGGCCTCAACCTTTGGGCTACAGTCTTCCACCGCACACAGGGCAGGATGAGAATCCACCCCCACTATTTCACTAGAGCAAACATCCCACAGTCTGCAGATCTAGTATCACTAACCTCCACCCTCATGAAGATGACAGTTTGGACAAGGACAGCAGAAGTCTGATCAAGAGCTTAGTGGAGGAATCCCATCAGAGATCACAAGTCTTATCATACAGGTCTCCACAAGCTAGTGACTCATCCTCATTCAGTTGCTTAAGGACAATTACATCCATATAACATGGAGAATAGGGACTATTCTTGGTCCCTGAAGATACTGTGAGGCTAAGCAACTAGATAACTCTTCTTCTTTTTGTGGCTTTAATTCACTTGTGTCCTTACTGGGATTTTATATTTTTCAGTTTAGCCCTTGTGACTGTGAATTGCTAAAGGCAATTTGCCACCCCACCCATTTTGCTTATTTATGTCTCCTGCCTGGCCCAGCAAGTGTTTCAGTTTCATAAAGTCAAGATATCCAGGTTAAACCTCTATTAAATTAGATGTTTTCTATATTCTACACCAGTGGTAGAGTTCAGAGGATCAGCGACTTGGGGGGCTGGAAGACACTGTTTCTCTCCTTGCTGCTTACTTTATGGACGAGGAAACTGAGGACTAAAGAGTAATGTAGCTTAAGTTAGTGATTATAGAGTCCAAGTCTCCACTGTTACATTTCAGGATGTCAGTTGAGAGCTGATATTGGTTTCTTAAAACTTGGGTTTATCCTCAATTTTGAAAGTAATTTAATTATACATTTCATTTAGTAAATATTAGTGGATAACCTATGGTATAGTAGGTACAGTACTAGGAGCCACATGCTTAGATGGGAAGCAGATGGATGTGTCCCTGACCTCATGGAACTTATTTTCTAACGCTGGTGATTGAGATGACCATGATGGAGGCAACAAATAGGGTGACATGAGTAGGGAGTGGGGCAATATATGGTCATTTTAGATGCTTTAAAGTAGTCCACCTTCTTACATATTTTAATAATATTGCCAGAATCAACAATACACATCTGCATTTGTAAGTTAAAACACAAAGCAAAGCAGGCACATGGAGTTGGTTTGACTGGAATCCAGGTCAAACCTTTATAAATTCTACACCAAAGCATATAATTAAATTCTTAAGTAAAAATTATTTAGGGTCATGGAGTTTGGCGATCAATGCATGTTTACTGACTATGTCATTGATTTGGTAGGACTCAAAAGATGTTAAAGTGGCCAAAGTGAATATATCATAGAATCATAGTATTTTGAGGCTAGAACAGATTTAACAAATGACTTAGTTCAGCTCCTTATTTAATGGATGGGAAAACGGATTCTGAAGGAGGAGGTAAAGTGACCTACAGAAGGAGATACAGAAGTTATTTATATTGTTTATAATACATCCACCATGGTTAAGAGAAACTTCCTTGCATTTATTGTTTATTTTAGATCAAAGTTGATAGAAATAATAAGATATAGCTGTTTAGAGCATGGGCTTTGGAGTCAGACAGACCTGGAATAAAATATGGCAGCCCCACCCTTGACTATGCATGTGACCCTGGGCAAGTTACATAATCTCTCTTAGGCTCAGTCTCCTTCCTGGAAAAATTGGCAAAGTTACAGTTAGATTTAAGGTTAGATTTAGCTTCTTCTAGGGTTCAGTCATTGGTAGGAGTTATTATTATCCATGATTATATACTCAAACATGTTAACAGGAGTATCATGACTTAGAATGGAGGCTGGAAGGGAGAATCTTTTGGTAGAAAAAGTTTACTGTGTTAACTGAATTATCTATGTGCAAACAATATCGGCAAAAGTAAAAAGACTTCTCTCTAGGCACTGTGCTTGCTGAGCACTCAGGCTGGAACTTTCTTTGCTTGGACAACTGCATCACTTTCATCTCCTTCAGATATCTATCTGCTCACACGTCAGCTCCTCAGGGAAGCCTTATCCCAACACCCTGTTTAAAATGGAAACTTCTTTCCCCTTCCTGCTTTATATTTCTCTACGGCACTTAACACCATCTCATATATAATTGTGTTCTTCATTTTTTTGAATGGTCTCTTGTAAATTTCATGAGTCCTAAAGGGGTGCTTGGCACATAGTAGGCATTCAACAAACACTTGCTGAATGATTGAATTATTAATCTCTAAACAATTAAAAATGAAGACTATAAATCCCGCTCAACTTAAGCTATTTGAGTGAAAAGGATAGTCGTTATGGCAAAATGCAGTGGTTTAAAACGTGTCTTTATTTCCTCTAGTGTTTTAACCCTTCTAAATTCCTGGTGTTGGGGGCCTGAAGTGATTTAGAGTGGGGTCAGCTCAGAATAGCTGATGCTCCTGTAAATAATTTGGAGTGAAAGAAACTTCTCCCCAGCCCAGCAGTAAGGCTGGGACCTGATCTGATATTTAGCTCCTGACATTACCATTCAAACCACTTTTTTTCTTTGCATAAAGATGTAGAAAATTGTTTTGGCTATACTCTGCTACTAAGTATATTTATTGGAAAAATTATTAATGATTGGCTTTTCATTTTTCAGGTTATTGTCTGACTAACACACCATGTAGCTGGGAAAAGATAATCTTCAAAACTCTTTGCATAGATTCAGACTTCATTCAATGAATCATTTGGATTTGTCCATGACTGATCCATGTCTAGTCCATGATTAGATTTTTCTTTTCTCCATCTAAGACACATTGCTTTCCAGTGGTTTTCAATCATGACTACACACTACAGTGAGGAACTTAAAAAATACATACCAGAGTCAGGGCCCAAGACAAGAAGAGAAGAGACTGGGGAGTCAGTATATTTTTAAGCTCCCCAGGAATCTCTAACATGCTTAAACCAACTTCTGCCACACAGAAGTAACAGGGATTGAGTGGTATTTATCTACTGCGTACAGGGAAGAGACTAAATATGGCTATTTCAGGGTCACTGTACCATCTAAAGGTAATATAAAGAATGATTCCCAGGCCTGAGTTAAATGATGAACAAACATTCACTCCTAGGCTTTCTGGGCAAAAGAGAAATGTTTTGAATCTCTCGTTGCAAATGACAGTATATTTCTTAGTATTTTTCTCCTTGAGCTTACCTCCAAAAAGGTATTTGACAGGAGGAGAAAAAAAAGTAGAAATCTGGATCTAGATTTTGTGTGAGGTTCTAGGAGAAATATTTCCACTGCTTACCTATACAGAAGCTATGTCAGATTCAAGGCCAATACGATTATAATTTGCTCTGTGCTATAATTCTTAATGTTTAATTTTATTTTAATACAAAAGGCTGATATTCAATTTTCCAGTAACACTTTAACCATAGAGTCTAAATTGTCCAATGCCATTGCCAACAAATGCATGGTTTATTTTTCCCTTTGTGAATGGAACTAGACATCTCCATTTAAGTACCTGCTGTTTTTCTCATGCAGTAAGCTAACTGTACAGTATATAATGGTCTACAGGTCTAAAAATATTTCTTATATGCCTTGGCTTGCACAGAGTGCTTCTGCAAAAACAGTTAATAATCTGCCCATCCCAAGAGTCCAGAATGTTGAGTTAATTTTTTTACAGAGGTTCCCAGATGTGCTGGAAGACTCACTCATAGCAAATCCGCCAACAGTTTTTTAGCTCTCATTTGACCTTTCTTGTATCTGATATGAAACATATGTTAAAAACAATACATGACAATTATGAAATGCATTTTTTGCATAAGCAAAACCACCGTGCATACATCTTTTGCAAAGTTTTGAATGGCAGAGATTAAGGTTTTCATTGCGAAACTGTGTTAGCATTTAGCCAAGTTAATCATACATCTTGACAGTAATTCTTTATCCAATATCTTTTTGGTATTCAGTGGGTAGGTCATTAGGCCCATGGAGAAATAAGTGGGAGACTGTCCAGGGAATGAAAAACATCTATATAACTTGTGGAAAAGTGGATAGTTTTACTAAGTACTAAATTTCAACTTTAAGGGGTGCAGGTTCTGACTCCAGCCAGATCACTTGAGCTCTTAACTTCTGGGAAGTAAGCAAAATAACAACGTGAGTCTGTGCGTGTTCCAAGAAGATCCTGCATGAGTTGTTTCCCTTTGCAGGTATTTTCCATATGCAGCTTTACTTTTGCCTTTTCTTTCTTTTCATTTTATTTTTTGGCCGCGCTGTATGGCACGTGGGATCTTAATTCCCTGACCAGGGATCAAACCCTCACCCCCCGCATTGGAAGCATGGAGCCTTAATCATTGGACCACCAGGGAAGCCCCTTGTCTTTTCTTTCTGTATATATTTTCTTTCCTATTTATTTTTCAGTGTGTTCTAGGAAATCCTTACATGAATTTTGTATTTTATCATTCCTTATAGAGATCCTGTAATATATATGAGACACAATTGTGGATCCAGAGTTTGGTCAAGGATCAAATAGACATCCCAGATAGTTAAAGGCAAGAGACTGCTATTGAGGAAGAAATGGTGCTACCCTTAGCTGTCTTAAAAAGGAAGCAAAGGTCACTGCAATCTGGTATTGAAGTTTTCCTAGACTTAGAATATCATGCATTTCAAGTCAAACTATATTTTAGCATAATAATTACTAAAAATTTTTAATGGATGTTACAATGGGCCAGGCACATTAATTATCTCATTACTCAGTTTATCCTCAGAACAACCTCTGGGTTGTCTCTTTTTGGGGGAGAAAGAAAGTATGGACAAGTTAACCTTTAAAATCTTATCCAGGGAGGTGACATCAGCCAAATGACAGAGTACGCCCCTCCAAGCTCCTGTACCCTGACAGAAACATCAAAAAGCAAGCAAAAATTGTCAACTAAATTTGTTAAAACTCTGGAAAACAGTCAAAGGTTTACAGTAACCAAGTGAAGGCAGAATAAAAGACGGGAAGGGGAAATCTAAAAATTGTAGGAAAGCTTTGCAAAGTTCTTAGTTGTCTGTACCCTCCCCCCTCCCCAGCTTAGTGACAATCTTGAAGAGCCAGCCCTCTGCCCATCCCCCCAACCTGCATTCTTAGTTCCTGGTCCCAGAGGGTATGTCCCTGAGTGTATGTCCCTTTGAATCTATCTGTGAGCTACCTAAGGACTGCAGTAAGATCATCTCTCACCCAGGCCAGAAAAGGAGCGGACACTGCTGGAAAACCTTGTAAGGAGATAAATAAGCTGCAGCCTTCTAGGGCAAAAGACTACAATTAAACCCAAAGAGGAAACACATTATGTTCTATGTGCTTCACATTAACTAACTCACTTTATGCTCATAGCATCCCTATGAGAAAGGTACTATGATCATTATCCCCATTTTACAGACGAGGAAACTGAGGTACCTTGGAAAAAGTAAATGCAGCTAGCAAGCCCAGGCTTTTAATCTCTATACCACACTGCCTCCAAATACATACATACTTGAAATCAAATGACTTAGATTATAACTATTGTACATGAGTATATTAATAAAATCTTATTTGAAAATTTTATTTGAAATTTATTCTTTTGAATGTTAGGGCATATATCTGCCTTTTAGACCTGTTTGAAAGAGAAGAATAAATGGAATTCATTCTCAATAACATCAGTGTACACTTTCTTCAGAGATGGTGTAAAATATGTTACTATTTAAATTATTAGCTTGTTGTGGGGAAATAAAGATGATTAAATAGGATACCTTTTCACAAAGTAATGCTAAAAAATTAATTACGGACAATTCTCCATTTCCAGGAAATAGAAGTTTAAAAAAGGAAAAGAGAGGAAGCAAAAAAAAAAGGCACAAAAAGTATACTTCCTGGGGCTTCCCTGGTGGCGCAGTGGTTGAGAGTCCGCCTGCCGATGCAGGGGACACGGCGTCATGCCCCGGTCCGGGAAGATCCCACATGCCGCGGAGAGGCTGGGCCCGTGAGCCATGGCCAGTGAGCCTGCACGTCCGGAGCCTGTGCCCCGCAACGGGAGAGGCCACAACAGTGAGAGGCCCGCGTACCGCAAAAAAAAAAAAAAAAGTATACTTCCTGAATAAAACAAAGTTTTTCTATTGCTTACAACTTATAATTTAGATCTTCCTAGACTATAAACTCTGTAGAAAAAGGACTCTGTTCTGAATTGTTCATGAGTCAATTTCCAGTGCCTTAGCGTAGTAGCATACTAGCTAGCATCAACCTCAGTAGTCAATCAATAGACACTTGGTATATAAATGAATGGTAAACCATAGTTTTACTTTTATACATATCTTACTACTCAATTCTGCTCAAAACAGAAGTGTGTCCTAGGCAAACAGTTATAGATGATTGCTTTTGTTAATTTGTTTTCTATGCACCCCAAGGTCTCCCATGGGGAGTTCCAAATACTCTTTACAAAGAGAAGGAAAATTCAGGTCTTGTACTTGCTGTGGTTGGTTGCTACAAATCACCGAGGTCACACAAGAGAGATACTGGGGTGTAGATTTATGGCAAGGCTTTGTCTCACGTACACTGTGCTTGTTAGTTACTTCAACTTGGTCCCCAAACCTCCCTTACTCTTCCCATTGAGTATTTTAACCCAACAAGAGTAAACCTGTAGCATTCAAGCGCATAAAGGAAAATGAATCTGAACAGTCTATTACATCAACATCTGCTAACATCACTCCATCCTGTTACATTTGCTCTATAACCACAAAAGTACCGATTCCATTTATATTGGTCAAATATGCTTAGGGTTGTTTTTTTTTTTTTTCGGTACGCGGGCCTCTCACTGTTGTGGCCTCTCCCGTTGCGGAGCACAGGCTCCGGACGCACAGGCTCAGCAGCCACGGCTCAGAGGCCCAGCTGCTCTGCGGCATGTGGGATCCTCCCAGACTGGGGCACGAACCCATGTCCCCTGCATCGGCAGGCGGACTCTCAACCACTGCGCCACCAGGGAAGCCCTATGCTTAGTTTTTTAAAGGAGATAGAAGAATACCTTTTCTGAGCATTCATGGAAGTAATCCATTTCTTCACTAAATTGATTATTAAGTGGAAAGGTTATTCCTGATTATCTGTCCCCAATACCACACCCCAGTAATCACCACTAATAGTTCCTCATGGGTCTTCCAGAAAAGGCCCATGCACATAGACACATATATATATATATGCAGTGATTTCCTCTGTGTGTGTGTGTGTGTGTGTGTGTGTGTATGTGCATGCTTACACTTACATCTTGAACTTTGCTCTCTGTAGAGAAGAGCAGGAATGGGGCCTCGGGGTCAGAAATGGGTAAATCATGTAAAAAGAAAAGGAAAAGTCTTGCTTAGAGCCTCTGTAATTTCTTTCCTGAACTCAACACTTCTTTTACCAATACCTTGTTCCTCAATTTAAGCCACTAAAACGTCTGTATGCAAAAAGGTATTTAGTTCAGGGCATAAGAGTTTGATGTGATAATTAACAGGATCTGAGCTGTTGAATAAGGCTGGAGGAAAGCAGTTCAGAACACAACAGTTTATGTAACGCTCCTCGAGATGGGTTATACTTTAGCCTTCGAAGTTATGGAAAATCTGCCTCAAGGATTTTACTTAGGTAGGTTATAACTGAAGACCATGCACTGGTTTACACTCCTCAAATAATTCAAGCTACTCATTGGAAACCTTAGTGGAAAATGCCTGCTCATGTATTTTCAATAATATGTATTTGAGGCTTCCCTGGTGGCGCAGCGGTTGAGAGTCCGCCTGCCGATGCAGTAGACACGGGTTCGTGCCCCGGTCCGGGAAGATCCCACATGCCGCGGAGCGGCTGGGCCCGTGAGCCATGGCCAGTGAGCCTGCGCGTCCGGAGCCTGTGCTCCGCAACGGGCGAGGCCACAACAGTGAGAGGCCCGCGTACCGAAAAAAAAAAAAAAAAAATATGTATTTGACTCTTCCTCATATAAAAAGACAAGGTTAGCAATAATGGTATTTGGTTAGAATATTCATGTTTGAAAATAAAATTATATTCATAATAATATACAGAACTAATCTTTTATTTGGCAATATTCAAAGATGGCAAGGGTTTAGGAAACCTGGTATTCTCATAGGTTGTTCATTGTATTTTAATTTTCAAAACATTTTCTGAAAGCTACTGTAATGTATTTTAAGACCTTTAAGATTCTCAATACTTTTAGGGGCTTGCCTGGTGGTGCAGTGGTTAAGAATCCGCCTGCCAGTGTGGGGGACACGGGTTCCAGCCCTAGTCCGGGAAGATCCCACAGGCTGCAGAACAACTAAGCCCATGCACCACAACTACTGAAGCCCTCGCGCCTAGAGCCCGCGCTCCGCAGCAAGAGAGGCCACTGCAGTGAGAAGCCCGCGCACTGCAACGAAGAGTAGCCTCCGCTCGCTGCAACTAGAGAAAGCCCGCGCACAGCAACGGAGACCCAACACAGCCAAAAATAAATAAATAAAAGTTAAAAAAAAAAGAGAAGATTCTCAATACTTTTATTTATTTTATTTTAGGTAATTTATCCTAAATAAATAATTCATAAATCTATATGCACAAAGCTGAATTAACATTGTTCATAATTACAAAACACTGGAAACAACCTAACATTTAATGGGGAAATGATTGAGTAAAGAAAGATAGCCACTATTCACATGGTGCCTCTGAAATGTTTTTGTTGGCATAGAGAAATGCTACCCATATTATGTTAAATAAAAGAAATCACAACATAAAATTGTATTTCAATTGTGTATAGAAGGACAAACAAGTCAATGCATGAAGCAATGTTTGTTGTTTTACTGTAGTGGGATTATGGATGCTTTTCTTTTGTTTCTTATTTCTTTGCTTTTTAGTAATATTTTATATTATCTTCATAATTTAAAAATTATGTAACATCTATGTCTATAATTCTATCTGTCTGTCTACCTATCTTAATGCAAACAGAGCTGCTTTGTCCATATCTAGGAAATGGAGTATAGGAATAAATGTCCTAATGATTGGAAAAAGCCCTGATATAAAGCGTTACTATAAAAACAACAAACGAAATTATATTCATTTTGAGCTATAATCTCATGCTTCCTTCAGCACAGAATTATTGATGAACGTGAATGCATGTGTACCCTACCACCAGTCTTCTCTTATAGTTTGGTGTTCTCGAGTTTCTCTGGACTTGTGCAAAGATAAGGCCCTCTAGCACCAATCCATGACAGGTTCATTTTGTGTCATTGGGAAAAGGGAGACAGGGAGTATCAAAGTTCCCCTGTGAAGATTTTCCTTTAAGTTCTAGGGCCTCAATCATTATTTCCATTGCCTACTTTCCCCATGGACCTGATTCTCACCCAAAGTGAATGAAAATCCACATGCCAGGTCAGCACTTTATTGAACTTCCCAAAGACCCCTACTGAATATGCCAGCGCCAGTCAAGGTTACCATTTCTGAAGGTCTGAAACTTCAGAGGGATTAATGAAATCAATGAACTACGATCTGCATACTTGCATCTACTGTAATCATTTCCAGCCTGATTTCCAAAAAAGGAAAACAATAAACCTGATATTTAAATATAATTCATGCAGAAATAGCTCAAAACATTCTTAAAGGCTCTAAATTTGTTCATAATCACACTGACGCCAAACTAAATTGGCCTAGTACTATGCAACTAGTTTCTGAATTTTATTTTTGGGGGGGGGCAGAAACTTGCTGGAAAAACATAGAGCTGGAAAATTCATCCAAGGTTAAATAGAGGAAAAATATTAGAAATAAAAATTAAATAGAGAAACTGTAAAGCTATTTTAACTGTAGTTATAATTTCTATGGATGTTTCTTGGAGAAACTTTATGTATGTTATCAGTGTTGCATTAAAACACCTACTCTGTATAGACACACTTATTTAAACCAATCAGTTGCATTAAAAAAAATCTAAATCTAGATTCAAAAAATTGTTTTTTATAATAAAATATTTAAAAAGACCAATATAGAAATGAATAAATGTAGAATGAGAGTATGACGTGAAGGAGGTGTTAGATGATCTCAACTTATTATTGCTCTGAAAGGTGAATTCCTGGAGTCCATGTTTGGAGACTTGATTGGAGAATTTGGAAATTGTTTAAAAAATAACCAGGAAAATGGCAAAATGATTCAAGTGTTGGAAAATAAGACCAGGAAGAAGAGTAAACAGGACAGTTATTCATTTTCTTGAAGAGAAGTCCAGATGGCAATTGAATACATTCTTTGAGTGTATGAAGAGCGTTTTATAAGGAGGTGGTGGGCTATCTGCATTATGTATAAAACAAAAGAAAACAGGCTGGGGTCGAAGTATAAAGGCTTTGTTTAAGCACAATAAGAGTATTTCTATGTCGAAATGAGATGCAGGTTGAGGTTGTGCAATCTTCTCTAGAGCCATAAAAAATAATTATTGTATGGTATCTTCTTTTTTTTTTTTTTTGTATGGTATCTTCTTTGGGTGGCTCTTCCTGAAGGAGAGGGATGTGCTCATGTCCCTTCTAGGCCTAAGATTCAGTTCCCTGGAGAGAATCTTCTTAAAGCCAGGGAGTTAATATACACTCTGAAAACAAATTAGCTGAACATGGTAAACAAAAGGGGAGAAAGCAACTAAGATGAAGATAAAAATGTAGCTTATTTTTAGAAAAAAGAAAAGGGATTACTTAAAAATAATGAAATTCATTATTAAAAGGTTTAGAGAGGTTTTGACAGGAAGGAAGTAGGAAAAAATAACTATTTTAAATAAGAACAAGGTCAAGTGTTTCACCTAAATTAGAAACTTAGTATTTCTAATCAACTCATTTTTCCAAACACAGCATCAGGAGACATAACTTCAAAACACTGAGAGTTTAGGTCAGCCTTGACTTGGAGGCCAGTGCTCAGTGTTAACATAGGGCTACAGGTATGAGAGGCTCCTTAGTCAGTCTTATTTATTTTTATTTTTATGCAGTACGCGGGCCTCTCACTGTCGTGGCCTCTCCCGTAGCGGAGCACAGGCTCCCGACGCGCAGGCTCAGCGGCCATGGCTCACGGGCCCAGACGCTCCGCGGCATGTGGGATCCTCCCGGACCGGGGCACGAACCCGTGTCCCCTGCATCGGCAGGCGGACTCTCAACCACTGCGCCACCAGGGAAACCCAGTCATTCTTATTTGATCATTCCATTAGTCTCTGACTTTTCTATATGGATTGTAATATACAGTGAAAGGGTTGTAGTACTGGCAGGTTTGTCCCAAAATAGATTGTGAGCCAGTTATGAAGGAGGGATTCCAGGAACTAGAATTTAAGAGCGAAGAAGTTAAAAAAGAAAATTTACATATGACTCAGTTCCAACATATTTTACATACTATTGGGTACTTTCTCCTCCTATAATAGCTTCTATGCTTCATCCCCAGAGTTTGTTGTTTCTATCAATAGCCCTAGATAAGTGATTTTAAAAAAATCATTAAGAAATAACTATTTTGAGGTAGCTTGCCAGCAACTCAAATATCTGAAATAGCCATTTTCTAAGTATTAAATATTAAAGTTTTTTTTTCTTCACGGGCTCTAGGCACACGGACCTCAGTAGTTGTGGCACACAGGCTCAGTAGTTGTGGCGCACGGGCTTAGTTGTTCCACAGCATGTGGGATCTTCCTGGACCAGGGCTTGAACCTGTATCCCCTGCATTGGCAGGCAGATTCCCAACCACTGTGCCACCAGGGAAGTCCCATGAATATTAAAGTTTTTTGAGATAATTATAATAATTGCAGAATGGAATTGTTTGCTACCTTTTGAGTTCCAATTCACTCTTCAAAAATCAGGATATTAACTCCCAAATGCTAATGGGATTCAGGTAGATGCCACTGCTGCTATTTTGTTTCCCTAACCCACCCACAGCATTAGAGTTGGACAGAAAAGCACCCACAGCAAGCATCTCCAATGCTGCTGTATTATTTATAAATAAAATCATTGTTGAGTGAGTGCATTCCACTTGTGGGATTCACTTTCACTGACTTTATTTTTGTAAAATAAACTCAATTCCAGTTATATATACACTTACTTTTTAGGAAGGAAGTTTCTTTTTTTTTTTTTTATGTCCGATTGCATGGTCTAAATCTATAGAAATGGCTTGCCCCCAAAATATTCTCTTTTCTCAAGCAAAGGTATACTGAAAGAGTAAATAAGTTACATGTTTGCAATACCAGAGCATATAAAATAGAATAAACTTGCCATTGAGAATAGTATACTGTAGATAATTCACATAACTCACAAAATTTTGTACCTGTAAATGTGTGAATAGAAATCTTACTCTCCAATATAAAGGTTCCCTCAGTTTATGTGACTTAATAATTATTTAGAGTATAATTGTTCTGGAATTTAAAAACATTTTAAAGGGATTTTACGTATCTCTGGGAAAGGATTGCCTTCCAGCTGGAAAGATAATATTTCTTCCATTCTCCCAACTTTTGCATAGAAAAGTAAATAACCAACCTCCTGCCTAAGCACACCTGGCTTATTTCTCATGAGAGGAACAAACGGGTTGATTTAAGAATTAGGAAAATGACCCTAAGGTCTAAGAGAATCATTGACTTTAAATGTAAGAAGGATCTTGGGAATCTTGTTTAAATCCTTCATAAATGATAAGAATTAGGCATGAAAACTGCTTTTGAGAAGCCTATTAGCTTCAGGAGTGAGGTAAGTTCCCTTTCAGCATTAATGACACTAACTGCTATATAAAGAAAGAGGATTCTGGCAACTACATCCCACATGGCAGAAATCCAGAATAGACCTGAAACCGAAGAAGTAAGAACGAAAGTCAAATGGACTGACGTAAAAACATTTTTTTTTAATTGGGACTAAAGAATATCAATTCTGTCATATGATTCCCAAAATCAGTCAGTTTTTTTTTTTTTTAATTAATTCCCTCAAAACTTTCATGCATGATCCTGAGATACTAGCCTGGAAATAATTAGTACTTTTAATTAGTACTACTGGGAAATAAGGCAGACCAGCCTTAATAAGGGTCATCAATCTGGAGCACACTAAAGTAAAAGCTTTTTCTAATAGCAGAGTACATCCTACTGATGAACATACAAAATGAGTTATTTTGCAAATTGGAAAGATCATAATTGAATTCAGAACATCAATGTATTAAGAATGGAGACGCCTTGGAACTCTGGGACCTGGGAATTAGATTGTCTCAGATGTTCACTAATACATTTCTACAACACACGATTCATACAGCAGGTTTTTTGGTTTTTTTTTTAACTAGTTAAACTCTAAATATCTTTAAAGACTGAATAATGCCTATTTTGAGGATCAAAATGGAAAATGAAAATGATCACATATATTAGGAGCATGCCAAACAACATATCTGAATACAGTCTAACAGCTGAATGCATACTTGGCAAGCAGAAAGCTGGGGTCACGTTACCGCAGATCAACGGTAGCAAGAACATCTGGAATCCTAATGATCCCAGGAGCTCTGGGGCCTTTGAGGGACAGCCATCTGGTGCAGAGGAAATCTAGACCAAGTGTCCCACCCAACAGAAAGAGCCTCATTGTGCTGCTGTGAAGAGCAGTGGGCCCTCCTTTCCTTGGATAACACACGAGCTTCTCAACCAGCGAGTGAGTAAGAGAAATATTTTTGAACAGGGGGTTCACTAAGAGGCTTAGATCTAAAACTACGACAGCATGACAGATAAGAAGTAGTCAGGGATATATTGGTGAAATAAATCTCTTTTTGGAGGACATCAGCAGACTGTTACCTTTATCTAATCTTTCAGCCGTTTCTTTTGATAATGTCTGTTTATGGGCTTCTTCAGGCCTCCGTTCTTTATCTGTAAAATGAAGGTGTTGGGCTATATGAACTTTATGGCCCCTTCTAATCTCAACATCCCATCAGTTTGTGATTTCACAGAATATACTCCGGGCACAGAGAGAAAGGACTATGGAGGAATAAGGAATGACAGCAAACATGTGAAGCTTGCTCTGGGACACCATAGCTCCTGATGGTACCAGATCGTTGGGGAGGAAGGTGATACTCAAAGATGATCTCTCAAATGATGATAGATGTGTTTGGTTTTTGTTTTTTTAACTTTTTAAAAAATAAATGTATTTATTTATTTTTTGGCTGAGTTGGGTCTTCGTTACTGCATGCAGGCTTTCTCTAGTTGTGGTGAGCGGGGACGACTCTTTGTTGCAGTGAGCGGTCTTCTCATTGTGGTGGCTTCTCTTGTTGCGGAGCACGGGCTCTAGGTGCATGGGCTTCAGTAGTTGTGGCACACAGGCTCAGTAGTTATAGCTCACGGGCTCTAGAGCACAGGCTCCGTAGATGTGGCGCACGGGCTTAGTTGCTCTGTGGCATGTGGAATCTTCCCGGACCAGGGCTTGAACCTGTGTCCCCTGCATTGGCAGGCGGATTCTTAACCACTGCACCACCAGGGAAGTCCCGATAGATGTGTTTTATAATCCTGTCAGTGTCGTCTTTGCTCTAAACTGCCTACAAACTATGCCCAGCTTGTTGGGTCGTCCCCACATTTAACACACTGTAGGAATCTCTGGTAGATGGAGAGAGGACTTGCCACTTCAGCAGATAAAGAGGAGGTCTCCGTGATGAAGAGCAGGAGTACAAGGGAAATGATTGGAGGGCATGGAGGAGAAGGGCAAGCAGTGAAAGTGAGGGAGGAGATGGGGGGCAGAAAGCCTTAGTCAAGAGGGAACTGCAGAGTATAAAAACTTGGAGAAGGAACAGCTTAGGGTAATCATAAGATCCAACAAATGGCCATGCCGGTAGGATGACGTGGAATGGGGGTACAGAGGTCTGATGAAAGAGTTTGAGTAGCTCTAAAGCGGGAAACTAGACTGACAACAGTCCCATATGGTAGATCAACTAAATATGGCTCTGAATCCTGGTTCTGCCACTTAATGTTCTGTGTAAACTTGGACTTGGTAAATAATGTCATGATCCTCATCAGTGAATTGAAATTAATGATATCTCTTACTTATAGTGCTTGTGGACATTAAATGAGATAATACGTGTCAAGTGTTAAAGATACTTATTGGCGCACAGAAGACATTCAAAAATAACCTATTACTTGTCATTATTACTACTACTATTGTTATTATTAGCTGAATCGTGAGTGTGAATATTGGATTTGTCCAGAATGACTGCTTGTGAAAGAGTAGAGAAAATTATGACATCAATCACCAAAGTGATTAAAGAACAGGAAGAAGTGTCTTGGAGGTTAGTAGAAGATGCCAGTAAAGACTGTGGTTGAGCAAAGGTAGTAAAATTCTCAGAACCTATGTTAGAGCCAAGCTCTTTACCTCCAGGTAAAGGAGGCTGGAAAAAAGGCCATTTCTACTCGAGGGTGCAGGAGAAGCAGTGTCATCTTCCATAGAAAGCCAAGTCTCAACTAAGACAGTGGTCTCCTAAAGATGTTCCTTTATAGGAAATTTTTGGGTCCAATGCATCTGGGTAATGCTCAGGCTCTTCCCTCTTGGGGATTCACAGGGCACATTGCCCTAACGGAGGCACTGAGAAATCTAACCTGGCTTTTTCAAAACAAGCCCTGTTTGTTGACAGGGTTGGTGACAAACCCTGTTTATTGGTGACAAACCCTGTTTAATGTATGGCCCATATTGCCATCTTGCATAACAAGGTGAGAGGGCAGAGGGAGGGTTTTGAGGAAAAGTTGAATGATTTAATGGTGTTTACTGACGACAGTCCCAGAGGATGCTGTTGAAAGGGAAAGTGAGGGGGTTAATGGTGTTGTTGAGTAAGAAAAACAGCAGACCAGAGATGAGTGGGATGAAAACTGTGATGGGGACTGAATGTGCTAGGGTGCTTGCTGTGATGCTGGGACTCAGGCATCACTGAATTGAAGGAGGAGAGCAATTAGAGGACAGTGGTCGCAGGAGGATGGATTGCTGATCCAGATGTCTCTCCGACTCAGTGTTGAAATGGAACTTTGAAATAAGGGATAAGAGTGAAGGAAATAGGTGGTCTGGGCCAGTGGTGGAGCTATTCTGAACATGTGAAATTTACCCAATGTTGCTTTATAACCCTTCCAACATTTAGAATGTTTTTTTTCTCTTCGAAACAGTAATCTGTCCTTGAGTATGAACTAGATTACACAGTGACAGGCTGAATAGGTATTTCAACTAGTGATAAAAAATCCTTAAAAAAGGGCTTCGCTGGTGGCGCAGTGGTTGAGAGTCCGCCTGCCGATACGGGGGACACGGGTTCCTGCCCCCGCCCGGGAGGATCCCACATGCCGCGGAGCGGCTGGGCCCGTGAGTCATGGCCGCTGAGCCTGCGCGTCCGGAGCCTGTGCTCCGCAACGGGAAAGGCTACAACAGTGAGAGGCCCGCGTACCGCAAAAAAAAAAAAAAAAAAAAAAATCCTTAAAAAGATTCTCAAATCTTCCAAGTAAAAAAATACTTAAAAGCATTGTTATCAATACATTTCCCTATTTAGCTTTTGTCTTCTGTTATAGGAAATGTAGAATCAATAAGAATGGATGAATATGGTAATAATAAAGAATATATGCCATCTTTAATATACTAATGATTAAATTTTAGTTCTAAATTGCCTGAATGGAAGCAAATTAAAAGTAAATTACAAAAGTATAATTGGGGCAATTCGTTATATGCCAAGTTATGGCCTTGTTATTTTCATTCTAATTTATAGTTTTAAAGTGCCATCAGTGATGGAACTAAATTGCTAGTGGTTTTCTAATCTGTATTATTCATTAACCTGGCACGAAGGAATTCTACTGTCTGGTTTGTTCTCAGAAAGCTTAAGATGCTGCTCATTAATTTATAGATAATTATTATTTATGTTTTAAAAATTCTATTGCATTTTTTCCTTTATAGGTGAAGAAAAATTGTCTTGAGGTTAAAATTGAGAAAACTCTAAACAACAATAAAAAAAACTCTAGGAGTTCTGGTTTTATTTATGTTTTAGGCCCTAATAGTTTAATCTTCCAGGTAGCAATTATTTCCTAGAATTAAAGATAAAGACACACCTGCTTGGGATGATCTTGAGATTGTACAGAGAATCTGACTTTCCAGAAGGAGCTGCAGTTCAATGGGAAAAAAAAATGTCAGTGGAATTATTTTTCTGTGAGAATATTTCAGGTTGCAGTGTAGGCTGAGCAAACAATCTGTGTGGTTTTGTCCATAATAGGTATTCAGGGGAGAGCTAGCCTTCAGAATTGGGGGTAGGAATACTAAAAATTTTGCCCTAGAGAAAAGCAAACTCGAATATTTTTCCTCCAGTTTTCCCACTAGTTTCATTCAAGAGATTTGGAAATGAGACTAAAAATAAGTTGACAGAATACGTTGACTGGTCAAAAGCTCACTTGTTTTAAAAAAGCTACACTGACACAAGCTTGTTTAATAATGTACTTGTTTTGCAACTTTCACTTCCTATTTTAATTCTCTTTTTGCTGAATGAAAAGACATGGGACACAAGCTTGTGATTAATAAATGTAGTATCCTACGGAAACAAATTACAAAGTAAATAGAAGTAGTACATTGGGCTCGTGACACACAGTTCAGAATCACCATATGACTCTCACTGTTAGATCTGTTTGACTTCTTTTAGGCTTGGGGAGCTAGGAAGAGGTTTGAGGGAAGATGGAAGCAGAGAGAAATGTAGTCAATGTCTGTACATTTTCTCGTTGAAACCGTACAGCAACCCTGTTTAGTTTGTATTATTATCCATTTTGTAGGTGGGGAAACTCAAGGATACAGCTGGTAAGTGTCAGTGCTGGGCTTTGAATTGAAATCTGACACCAAAACCATGCTTGATACATACATGGGTCAGAGACAATTATTATTATTGTTTTTATTATTGGTCACTATCAATAGCATGCCCATAGACATGGTGGGCTGACCAGAGTGCTCAGGGCATCTTGTTCTTATGGCCTCTTCTACACCCCGGCCCTCGAATACCCACCCCTCATTCCCTACCCCTACCCCCTTACAGTCCCCCCAAGTACAGTCATTCATGACAGGGAAAATCATTAACTGTTTTTTTTTTTTTTTTCACTTACTGTTTTGAGAGTATTTCTGTACGGTAGAACTGAAGAAGGGGAAGGAAGTAACGTGTTCCAGAGCAGAGGGGAAAATCCCTCTTTTGATGAGACATCCTGTGTGGCAACTGTGAAGCTTGGATTTCCCCAAAGTGAGGTTAGGGTGGCATGCTGCTGCTTGTCACATGGCCTCAGCTCAAAGTAACATCTGCTGTGGCCTTTTGTAAAATTTACCTATATATGGCCCATGCAAAGCCACAAACATGGAACCCAAAATGGCATTCAACCCTGAGAAGTTCCACAGAAAGAAATAGCAGGTTTTTTATGAATTAAGTGCATGGTGTATACCACCAGGAGGAAATGAACCCTCTGAGCTTAAACTTGCATGTCCTCTCAACACTGAAATATCAAGTTTCGTGGCTGAGGTTAATAAGACTACGGTTATTTGTGTTTGGATATGAATGTAACTTGACTGATTGGGAAAGCAGGTGCTGGGTTGATGCACCATCCCTGAGACCCATGAGTCATGTCACTGATTTACAAGCTGTCCTTACCATGAAAATGAAAACCAGAGCCAACTTTATGTCCTACAATTTATGACAGTCACTGAAATTATAGATAATTTCAACCTATGCATTTGTGAAACCATCTATGCCATTTGCCCTTTAAACATCTTTTGTACTTTGTATTTCTGACTTGTCAAAATAAATATTATCATCCATAACCATTACCAATCCATTATGAGACTTCGTGAAAGTACATACAGCTTTTAGACTTAATCCATGAAATAAAGCCTCATGACTCCTCCTCGTATCTTTGATGAACAGCCGAGTGCTCACAGCTGTTATGATTTCAGTTATGAAGAAAATTGGAACTTTCGCATTCTTCAGTGGCTAAAAATCACTAAAAACCTCCCCACTTCTTCAAATGTTGTTATTTTCTTCTCCTCGTGTGTATTGCAAACCATGGATCTGATTAGAGTAGCTGATTAGAGCATTGTGCTAAAAGACCAAGGCCCCTTGTTTAAGCCCAGGGAAGGTCAGTCAGATTAACCCTCCGAGTCTACTGAAAATTTGTTCTATTAGTCTTCTGTGAGATTAGGCAAGACAGTATGAGCAGATCAGCGCAAATCCAGTTTTTAGCGCTAGGAACCACACTCAGCGTGGATACAAAGTCAGTGCTATCATCTTCCCATACAAAGACTGATGGCACTGGTGCAGACGCATTTTACAAACGTCCACTCTCCTTGGCTTTTTACAGCTTTTTGCTTACACATTTACAATCAGCCCCAACAGAGAGAACTCCTTGACTCTGATCCGCGTAGGCTCTGCCTCTGCAAGACACAGTTGGATTCCTCAAGTCAAACACAAAATGGCTTAGAGCATGTGATCACACGTATCCTCTCTTTCTGTCTCCTTCTCCCTCCAACTACAATCCTCTTTGAAACTTTTCAATTCTCCCACATCTTAATTTTACCTTTTTTTTCAGTCACTAAATAACAACAAAGTTGGCAAATGACAAAGTTTGTTCATGGTTTTAGACTCTCATCCTCCCTCCCCATTTTAATAATGAGGGAATTTTTAGTAAATTGGTTAATGTTATCCTTTTCCAAATCTGGAATCTTTGTTTTTCTTTGTGAAATGAGAATCAAGCTTATTGTATTAAATCTCAAGCATATTTATCCTCAACAGGGTCAGAGCCATAAACCTTAATCCAAAGCCATAAATCTCCAATGGAAGAATTTCTGGAATTTGACTCTCTCCTCTCCATTCTTTATGCCTAATGATAACACTGCTGTGATGGAAACATTTCAATGGATCTTTGTTTCCTGAGGATAGTTATAAATTATTTAAAATGCCTTGTGAAAAGCCTTAATGATCTAAACTCTTTGTGTCCCAGTTCAGCTTCATTTCCCTTGCTCCAAATTTACTCTCTCATTTGAGTTCTCCAGGCTTTTGGTTATTTGTCCCATCTGCCTGGGTTTCTCCTTCCTCACCTTTCCTTACCTCACTAATTTACGCATCCTTCACTTTTTTTTTTAAATTGAAGTGTAGATGATTTACAATGTTGTGTTACTTTCAGGTGTACTGCAAAGTGATTCAGTTATATATATATATATATATATATATATATATATATATATATATATACGCATTCTTTTTTAGATTCTTTTCCATTATAGATTATTACAAGATATTGAATATAGTTCCCTGTGCTATATAGTAGGTCTTTTTTTTCTCTCGTTTATATATAGTAGTGTGGTATCTGTTAATCCCAAACTCCTAATTTGTTCTCCTCCACATTTCCCCTTTGGTAACCATAAGTTTGTTTTCTATGTCTGTGAGTCTATTTCTGTTTTGTAAATAAGTTTGTTTGTATTATTTTTTTAGCTTCCACACATAAATGATATCATATGATATTTGTCGTTCTCTGTCTGACTTACTTCACTTAGAATGATAATCTCTAGGTCCATCCATGTTGCTGCAGGTGGCACTATTTCATTCTTTTTTATGGCTGAGTAATATATATGACTGGTATATATATATATGTGTGTGTGTGTGTGTGTGTGTGTGTGTATGGTGTATGTTTGTGTTTGTATATATGTGTATATATATGTGTGTGTGTGTATGATGTGTGTGTGTATATATATATATATATATATATACAGGCATACCACATCTTTATCCATTCCTCTGTCAATGGACATTTATGTTACTTCCATGTGTTGGCTATTGTAAATAATGCTGCTATGAACACTGGGGTACATCATCCTTCACTATTTAGTTTAGATTTCTATTCTGCTGAAGCCTTCATGGACCCTCAGTGGAGGGCTATGGGACCCTCTTAAGTACTTTCCCCTTTGGTAGCATGTATCACTGTATTATAACTGCCTGGTTAATTATCAGTATTTTCCCCTCTCCTGGAAGCACTGCATGAGATACTTCTTCCTGCCTGGCCTGTCATAGAAATTCTCAATAAACACTAGTTGAGAGAACAAACCAATGGTGGCTTGGAGGGCATTCCACATTCTGATGTCCCTCTTAGCATTTTGCATATGTGGTCACTACAGGAAATGTCTGCCTTTGTGCTAATAGCAGATTACTTGTTTTAAAAATAAGTCAGTGCTGCTGATTTGCAATGCTAAGCCAAGAAGAGAATTGTAATGGTCATTTCTCTCTTTTCTTTTTCTTTTGGTACGACCAAGTTAATGCATTTAGCATTTTCTAATCTACAAAGATCTATAACCCCTGCTCCCTGTCTTAACTAGGGAGCCACCTGTCTGCTACTTATCTAACCCAGCCAGAAGTATTGAATTCTCAAATTTTTCCCTCAAGTAGAAATCTAGATGAATCTCTTGAAAGGTCATTTTAAAATCAACTCAAAAGGAAAACCACCTATCAGCACAAGAGAGAAAAGTGAATTGAGGATAGAATTGTGTATTTATAGTTATCAAGGCTGATGGACATTGGAAAAGTACACTAAAATTATGGATAGCAAGCTGTAAAGTTTGGCTTGACTTCAAAGGGATTTTTAATATGCCCTTATGCCAATGTCTGCTACTCAAGATCGATAAGAAAAGTTTAATCTTCTTATGGAGCACAGCTGAGTCACATAATATCAGTGTACTTCTACTGGTTGCCATGATTCTCTAAAGAGATGATGTCACCAAATTGAGCTTTGCTAGAATCTTGCCTAGAAATAGATTGATTTATTTATGGACTCACAAAGACAAGTGAAAATAGAATGGCTTATTTATCATGAACACCACAGACAAATGTGTGTCTTGGCACATTTAGGTGTTTATCCAAGTCTCTCTGTGTAAGCAGAATGAACCAGAAGCAATTTACTTTGTGTGAATAGGAAATATCAAGGTGATATTAATCATTTTTATTTCCTTTGTCTTTAGAATGTTTATAAGAAGAGTCTTTTCAAGTCCCCAAAAGTTAAGTTTAGAGTTAAGTTTTAAGAAATTATCATTGTCTTTCTCAAAATTCTTCACATTTTTGTTTAACTTGTTCTTTGTAATTTACACTATAGGGATGCTTCTTGATAGATTCAATTCTATTATTTCAAAAAACAATCCAAGAAAAATATATAATTGTAAACTTTGAGGAAAAAAAGAGAAATAATGACCAAAAATATCAAATGGCATACAATTAAACTTGCTTTATCACTTAAATTCAGTTCTTGCTTGTAGATTTTTAGTAGTTTGTAATAAGCCTTCTTATAAAATTTTTAAAGTCTCAAAACTACTAAGAAGGGGTATTATTATAGTGGAAAATAGCCATATGGTTTCTGGGAAGGACTATACTAAAAGGAATAAGTTTAATTAGAAGCAGGATAGATTTGGTTACATACAACAAGAGCCAACGAAATATTCTCCAACCCAAGCGTAAGTGTAACCACTGGCTAGAGATTTCTAGAGAGGACAGGGAGTAACTTTCCTGGAATATTTTATGTCCTAAATAGCCTGGACGGATTCCCTTATCCCTTTCCAGACTTATCTCCTGGGAAGGAGGCATACTGGTGGGATAGACCTCATAGGAGAGCTTAGGTAATCAAAATGAAGTGAGCTCTGGATGCAAGCAGAAACTTGTTTTATTCCAAAGTCTGACTCTCACATGTAAGTCCTGTGACTTAAGTCATGTCTTTAAATACAGCAGAAGTGTGGGCCAGGTTGTGGAGCAAGCAAGCCTTTGGTCAGTGCCTGGTGGTGAGGGGCTGAGCGGGACACTGTGCTACCTCCTCCTGTGCCCTGACCCTGGAAGAATGCCCCTCCAGATTCCCGGCCCTCGTCTCTGGAAGAGAAGGGCAGCACCAAGTGGATGGAGATGGCTTCCTGGCTCTACAAGCCCTGGAAACATGGACTGGAAACACAGATGTACTCCTGGAAGAGGAGGAACCGGCATCCTGGGTATCAAGCTGTCTGGCCAGACACAAAATGTGCATGTGGCACAGACAGAAAGCCATAATCACCCAGGACCTAGCATTCTTTCACATGCAACCCTTCTGTTGGCACTAGGGCTTTGCTCTGTACCTTTTTGGGTGGAGGAGTATGTGCTTATTTTAGCTTTAAACGTAGATATCCTCTCTCTAGTAGTGCAAAAAGCAGACCTGGTTCATTTCTGTGGCTATAATAATCAAGACGTAGAGTGGGAAAAAAATCTGCCACAGACAGACTTGAAAGAAGTTGAAGGAGAATGTCAACTACATAGAAATAATTCATTTAAATTGACAAAAATAAATGCAAAATTCTGACAAATAAAAAGGCAAGGATAGAACAAAACAATTCTCATGAAGACTTACAAGCAATGACTTAAAAAATAGAAAATTTCTTAAATTTTCTGGTAATCAAAGAAATGCATATCACATCACTGAAGTGTCATTTCATTAAATGAACAAAAATTAAAACATACCATTAGCTTCAAGGGTTAAAGGGCTAGTGGAGTAGGTTTATTCACATAGTGCTGGTACCATTTTTATTTATTTGATTCTTTCTAAATTGGTCTTGAAAGTATTTTGACAAAAATAATTATTTTTAAATCTACTCCATTACTGGGGATTCATACTAAGTTTCAATTTATTCTAAGGTTATTCAAATTGAGAGGGAAAAAATCATTTGTAGCCTTATGAAAAAGAGAAAAAAAATTAAGAAAATGAAAGGGCTAACGGTAGGTCTATGGTTACATTAAACGACATCAATTTGATGCAATGTTAACCATAATAAATAGGAAATTTGTTACAACATATGAACGTTTCCAATAAATGTTAAGTGGAAAAAAGGCAGCTTCACTATCATATATACACTATGACAACAATCATGGACAAACTAGGTACACAGGGGGGAAACTGAGAGAGAACACAAAAAAGTAAAAACAGTTGGCATATAAAGAAAATGGAATTATTTTTAAACATCTCGATAATGCTGTTATGATAATTCTTACATAATGTTTGAAAATCATGGGGAAAAGTCAGAAAGGAGATAGATTTGTAGTAAAAGACATATGAAATCTGAAAATGGAAATTTCAGCTGACTAGTAGCTCTTAGCAAGAGCTACAGGATAACAAGGTAATCTTTCCTCTGGTTCTTAGCCAAAGAGAAATGCTTGAGTTGTAAGTCACTTAGGACACTTCAAATTATTGTAGAACAAAGGAAAAAACATTGAAAACCTCCAAGAGGAACCAATAGAGTTTCCTCTATTTTCTTACCCCTGCCTTTTTTTTATGCTGCCTTTCTAGGAAAAAATATTCCAAGATTTTTTGGGAAAGAAACTAATTTTTTTCCAATTCTGCCTTAGTCTTAGAATAATAATATTCAGATAAATATTGGCAATAGTGAGTATTGGGGTTTTCATTCTCCTAAGAGGGCAACTAAGTCATTTTTTAAAATTTTATTTATTTTTGACTGTGTTTTGGGTCCTTCTTGCTGTGTGCGGGCTTTCTCTAGTTGTGGCGAGGGGGAGCTACTCTTCCTTTTGATGTGCGGGCTTCTCACTGCGGTGGCTTCTCTTGATGCAGAGCACGGGCTCTAGGCACGTGGGCTTCAGTAGTTGTGGTGCACGGGCTTAGTTGCTCTGAGGCATGTGGGATCTTCCCGGGAAACTGTGTCCCCTGCACTGGCAGGCGGATTCTTACCCACTGCGCCACCAGGAAAGTCCCCAATTAAGTCATTTTTAATGTTTCCCAAGACATATTACTTTCCAGGTAGTATTCTTTATTGTTGCTGTTATTATTAGGAAAGTTTGGGAATGTGATGAATGTTTTGCTTAAGACTGATTTACTTGCTTTAAAGTCTTTCAGCTTTTATTACCCTTAAGTGTATTTGCCAACTAATAATATTTCAAGTGCTGTTTATGATTTTTTTTTTTCTTTAGGAGATTCCACACATGCTCTGTCATTTGCTCCCCATCATCTCATCAGCTGGGTAAGGTAGGCAGCACTGTTTTATTCTTCAGGGTTTGCAGGTCAGCCTCTGGAGATCATGTAGCATGTGGATGTTCACGTGACCCACCAGTGGTAGAGCTGGACTTCGAACCCAGGTTTTCTGGTTCTGGACAGAATTTCATCCACTCTGTCACATCCTAAGTATAGGGTATTTTCTTTTCCCTGCCTTAGTGGTCTAATGTTTTGTTTCATGTGATAAATGCCTTCTCAAAGATGAAATAGCTTAAAATTTGGCGCAGAACAAGGACTATTGTGGATGATAAGCTTAGAAATCACCCGACATCCCCCAGAGACCATGATATGTCATACTAAGAGCAGAAAACTGGGGGAGAAGGCAATTGGAAAGACTATTATTTTATTCCCTATAAGCCTTCATAAAAATCCATTTTTACTATGTAAATTGAAAGAAACCAGAAGTCTATAAAGCCATCTGGTTGATTCAGGTCTTTTATAGCCTTTTCTTAAGAAAGATCAGAAAACCTCAAGATGATGTGAAGGTAAATCAGGATGGAGACTGTCCCTCAGCTCACCATTTTACTACCAAGCTTCCTGGCCTTCAAAGGAACAGCTCAACAGTTTTGAGAAGAAATATAAAGGTAACGGTGCACCTCCTTGAGCCATGATAGCCTAACAGATGGAGGGATGGCATCCCAGATGCTGAACAAGCCACATGGGGCAGATGCTCTCCCAGAACTGTGTCAAGTAAGCTTAATTAAAAGTGCCTTCTATTATTGTCTGTGGTGATTTGCTGAGGAAGAAGAAGAGGCAGTGACCTTATATTTAATCATGTCAAAGGCTCAACAGTAATTCTTGGGTTAGTAATGTGGTTAATAATTTCTTCAAGTTGGCAGCTCTATCCAGGGGACTGACTTCACCAGGCCTTAAAATCCGCGTGCAGTGCCCTGGCTTCATTTGTTGGCAGCTGACTAAGCACCTTTCGAGCTGTCTTCAATTGAAACACAGACAGAGGAGTCTGAGGAAATCCTCACTCAGCCAAATCTAACCCGTATGAGAGGGCAAAGTTAATGAGAATCAGTCATGAGCCTTCGGCATGCAGCGCCTCTGAAATGTTAAGTGATTTATAACCAGCATGGGCTGCAGAGTTTTCTTAGTCTCTCCTTTTCATGTTAAAAAAAAAAAAAAAAATTGCATCAACAAAATTTCCATTTCAACTAATAAAGGCAAAGAGAAAAACAAAGAACACATTAATTTTTAAGATGTAGGCAAGGTCCAGGAAGGATATAGGAAAATGAACATGTTAGATTTAAAAACTGGGGGGAACTGAGAGAATGAATGGATGTGCATACCAACAAACACCACACAGGGCAGGGTAAGATGATTGACAGACAGAAGGATTAGCAAGGTACGCTGGGAGCACAAACATTGTGTGTTTCCATTTTCCTCCACGTGCCTTTCTTTGTAGTGTAGTGATGGGAAAGTCTCATGGTGCAAAACCATCTTTGTGATGGTGCCTGACTTTTAACCAATGAGGTTGAGTTATAACTTCCTTTCTACAAGTGAGTTTCCTGGTGGGCATAATATTTTCCCCAAACTCACGGGTAATACATTAATATAGTCTTGAGAGGTTCAACCAATATAGACAAAGCTAAAGTCCTTCTTGATTACTCTCTCACACCTCATCTCTCCATTTGAATCACACGAAAGTTGTAATCACTATTTCAGTTTGATGTATATACTTCCAGATCTTTTTGTTTGCATTTACACAGACACACACATATACTCATAGATACACACGCACATACACACACAGACATGAAAGGAGAAATACCGAATTAAAAAAAAAAATAAATGTGATGATGCTATATATATATTCATCTTCGATTTGCTTTTCAAACTGAATATCACTGTACCTGTCCCCATTGTCAGCATAAGCAAGTACATATCTAAAGTAGAGGTAGATGAGAATTTTTAATAAAGGAAAATTGCCAAAAAATCCTTCCACCAGTAGTGTTTTGGCCTATACTTTTACCATGACATTATCAATCTTTTCAACCATTGACAATCTGATGGATTAAAAACAAATGGATTTCATTGTTTCAGTTTGCATTTCCCTGGTGGTGTGGTAGACACTTAAAATAGTATTTAGTTTTCTTTTTTTATTTCCTCTGTAAGCCCAGAGTTATAGGAAGAATGTATGTGAATTCCAGGTGGATGGATTGGCTGAGGATGGTGGTTGGCTCTCATTGTTTTTAGTTTCTAATTTTATCAAATTGTAGTTAGCTAGTACGACCTGTGTGATTCCTGTTTTTTGGAATTTGATGAGATATGCTTCATGATCTAATTCTTGGTCAGTTTTTGTAACCGTTCCATGTGTGCTTAAAATAAAGTATATTCTTCTTTATATACAAATCTCAGCATAAATCAGATTTGGTTAATTGTTTTATTAAAATCTTCTAATGAGACTTCCCTGGTGGTGCAGTGGTTAAGAATCTGCCTGCCAATGCAAGGGACACAGGTTTGAGCCCTGGCCCGGGAAGATCCCACATTCCGTGGAGCAACTAAGCCCGTACAGCACAACTACTGAGCCTGAGCTCTAGAGCCCGCAAGCCACAACTACTGAGCCCATGTGCCACAACTACTGAAGCCTGTACACCTAGAGCCTGTGCTCCACAACAAGAGAAGCCAGGACAATGAGAAGCCTGCACGCCACAACGAAGAGTAGTGCCCGCTCACCGCAACTAGAGAAAGCCCGTGCGCAGCAACAAAGACCCAACATAGCCAAAAGTAAATAAATAAATAAATTGATTAATTAAAAAAAATAAATAAAATAAAATCCTCTATCCTCACACATTGTCAGTCTTCTTGAACTGGCAATTCCTGGGAGAAGTATGACAAAAATGTTCTTCTGTGACATGAATTTTCAATTTTTCTTTGTATTTCTTTATTTGTTGCTTTAACTATTTCCGTGTTATGTTGCTAAGCTCATAAAGGTTGGTGAATGTTTTACCTTCTTAGCAGCTATCTTTCATCAATATGAAATATTCCTCTTTCTTCCTTTCAAATTTTTTGTCTTACATTGTATTTTTTCTGACATTTATATTCTTAACACTGCTTTCCTTTTATTAAGCCTTGCCTGGAACATCTTTATTTTCCAACTTACTGGATTCTTTTGAATAGATAAGCTTGCAGTGTCCCCATCTGTTAGGTCTGTCTTTGATGTGATCATTTTGGACTGTAGTTTTCTCATCAACTTCATAATCCTACCTGCCTTCTTTCAGAGAGTCTTAATTATTCCTTATGCATACAATGACATACCTTGTTTTCTAGCACTACTATAAATTAAAATGCGTGCATGTTTTCTATTATTTAAAGCAAGAAGAGATGACGTTAAATGTTCTGGCTACCATCTTGATCCAATCCTATGCTTTCCCTCACACCAGATTTCCTTCCCCACTGCCACTCCAAAACATTCCTTTCCTGTCCTTCCAGCTAGGTCTATCTGGATATTGGAGGTGCTGTGAGAGATATACTTCAAAACAGAGTTTGAATATGTTTAATCAACATGCACCCATCGAAAAACTAACATGGTTTTCCACCTCTTCAGGAACTAAAAGTTGACTTCAACTTGAGTTCCACTGGCATGCATTATTCAGTAACAGTTTACACAGCTCTATGTTATCCTCTTCCCATCTCATTCCCAGAAAGGTCTGTTTAATAAACAGTCCATTTTTAGACAGCACTACTAATAACATCACAATATTGCTATTCTTCTGGATGATTTATTAGCAATACGTATATCCCAGTTTCTTCCATAGGAGAAACATGTTCAAAAGCTACTAACTAGACAATTGGCAAGGCATGGCACAAACTAACTGCACTATAACTCTTAGCAAATTTTTGGCCATTAAAAGTAGCATTTATTTATGTTTATTTATTTATTTTTTGCGGTACATGGACCTCTCACTGTTGTGGCCTCTCCCATTGCGGAGCACAGGCTCCGGATGCACAGGCTCAGTGACCATGGCTCACGGGCCTAGCTGCTCCGTGGCATGTGGGATCTTCCCGGACCGGGGTATGAACCCGTGTCCCCTGAATCGGCAGGCGGACTCTCAACCACTGTGCCACCAGGGAAGCCCAAATGTAGCATTTAGACTGTACTATTTTTAAAGTCAGGAAAAAAAAAACAAAAAAAAAACCTCTCATAATTATTCATAAAGGACTTGTGCTTTGTTTCCTTTCTTATTTTATTTGAAACATTCTCACCTCATTTTCTATGCTTTATCTTTATACATCAAATAGAGAGTTTTTTCTCATTTATAGGTCATCAAATTCCAACCACAGGATTTCAGACTAAAAAGGGCTTTAGAGTTAATTAGGTTAGGCCCATCACATGATGTTGAAGAGCTTTTGTGACATGCTCAAGTTCATATATTGACCTTGGGACAGAGCTGGCACCAGAATGTGGGTTGCCTGACTCCAGAACACTACACATAAATTCACATTTACAAAAGATTTTAAAAGTCCCATCTCATCTGCAAAGTACCAAAAAACTCCTAGGAAGAAACTTGATGGCATGAATAATCTCAGTTTTCATAGGAGGGAACATTGAGCAGGAATGATGAATTAATGACTTGCTTAAAATAATCCACATCAGGAGTTGTCAGGGGGCCAACTTGAGGTCTTCGCCACGAGGCCTGGTCTCCATCTAACAGCCTCTCCATCTACTTAGCACACAACTCCACTTCCTAAAAGGACAGAGGTGCCTTCTCAAGGAACTATTTCATGGTTTAATCCCTAAAGGATACAAAGTATAGATTCATTTTTATTTTTTGGCTGTGCCACGCAGCATGCGGGATCTTACTTTCCCAACCAGGGATTGAAGCCGTGCTCCCTGCAGTGGAAGCGTGGAGTCTTAACTACTAGACCACCAGAGAAGTTTCTAGATTCATTTTTAAATTGTTAAAATATAAGTGTCTTTTTGGTTTGTGGTGATCTTAAAAAAACCCAACTAAGTCAGAACCAGATAATCCATTGTAAATTGGAGACTGATTCACCTATAATTCTGGATAAAGTAAAAGGATGAATCACAATGTTGCTTTAAATTCCTTCCAGCTCTTTGTTTATTGTTTCCTCTTGAGTGGAATTCCATTTATTCATTAATCTAGCTCTGTTCCCAACAGCTTGGCATATAGTAGGCCCTCCAGTAAATATTTAGGACTAGGCATTTGTGCTCTGTATAGGATTTGCAGAGCCCTCTCTCTGCCTCTGAGTCATGAATAGTTCTTTAGACTCTAAGGAGTTGGCAAATTCTTTTAGACTCTTAAGAGTCCAAGAGTCTGCAAACTATGGCTGGTGGACCAGCCACGTGTTTTTATAAATATAAGTTTTATTTAAACACAGTCAGGCCCATTCATTTGTATGTTATCTGTGGCTGCTTTCCCTACAAGGGCAGAGCTCAATCAAAGTGACAGAGACCGTATGGCCTGCAAAGCCTAAAATATTTGCTATTTGGCCTTTTACAGAAAAAGTTTTCCAATCCTTGCATTTAAAATCTATTTATTACCTTTTATGACTAACATGGGGCTGAGCCAGTGTCTAGCTAAACAACAAATGCCCTATGACAAATGTTCATAGATCAGCAAACTGCTAACCTAGTCATGGAAGTCTAGTTCAGTTACAGGCTTAGCTAATATATACATCAGCAAACATAAGTAATGATGATTTATATTTGCGTGGCACTTTATAGATTATGAAATATTTCATGTATATCTCACTTGATATTTCCAATAACCCTAGAAAGTAGGCAGCAGGTATTACTTTTTCATGGGGTAACAGTTTCTGAGACATTGCATATCTCAGGGTTAAAAGGAATTCAGATTCAAGTGTTTTTATCTTTTAGCAGCTAAAATGATTACTTTATCTCTGGAAAATGCTGATTTAAAAAAAAAAAGGAGAAGTTATTAACATTTATCGTCTTATGATGTACTGATTTGAAATAATATATTGGAAGATCACTTGCAATTAATTGTACTTTGTAATAACATGTCCTGTCTTCTTACTGTTGTATTTTTATGTCAATAAATTGGTAATAAAAATAATATAAACATGTAATCTGACAGTTTAAGAAGTCAAACTAAATAAGCCTAATTGAGTTATAAGTTAAAAATACAACCTTAAATTTTTGAAATGTTAGAACCTACAAGATAAGTCAGTTATCTGGCTTCCTTGAATTAGCAAAATTAAAAAACAAACAATCACACAAATCCCCAAAACTCTTGGAGTAACAGAGAAAAATGTCAGGAAAAATATAAGTATATATGGGAAAATAGTGAAAGATTGACATAGTTCTCTCTTATGGGTCAAATCAAGTTGAGATAAATATTTCAGTGGCGTTTACAAACTTTAGATGACTGTTATGATATCTTTCTTACATCATACAAGAATTGATTTCTGTGTGATCAAAGAACTTAGGAGGAATTTCTAGTTGACCAAAACATTGCTGCCTTGGAACAGCATAAAAAATTAGGACAATAGAGTGTATGATTCTAACTGCATGGCATCTGGAAAAGGCAAAACTATGGAGACAGTAAAATATATGTGGTTGCCAGGGGTTGGGGGAAGAGTGGGATGAATAGGTGAAACACCGAGGGTTTTTAGGACAGTGAAACTATTCTGTATGATATTATAAAGATGGATACATGTCATTATACATTTGTCCAAACCCATAGAATATACAACACCAAGAGTGAACCCGTATGTAAACTATGAACTTTGGGTGCGGATGTGTCAATGTAGGCTCATCAGTTGTAAGGAATGTTCCACTCGGGTGGGGGCGTTGATAGTGGGAGAGACTATGCATATCTAGGGGTAGGGAATGTACAGGAATTTCTATATTTTCTTCTCAATTTTGCTGTAATCTGAAAATTGCTCTAAAAAGTAAAGTCTATTTAAAAAATACTTAGTACAATGGACTAACAAAGGCCACAATTCTATGTCCTCCTCAGAAGCTTTATAAATGTGCATTAAAAAAATAAATTTTGGGGGCGTACCATGGCATGGATACAAGAAAAACAAAGGCCTAGAATCCTTTCAGAAGAATGGATCCAGAGCAAACTTACTTCACACGCGGATTGAGTTTCCCATGAGCTTGACTCCTTCTCCTGAGGGAGAACCCCTCTTTGGAAAGCTTGGTCTCCCAGGCACGTCTGACACAACGAAGGCTCGAAGTCTGGCTCCCCTGGTGGCATGTACACCACTGAGGGTCCCGTGTACTTCAGACTGGGACTCTGATGCTTGTCCACACTGACCACCGGACTCTTGATCCATCTTCGTACCTGCAGTGTGCAAAAGAAAAGAAAAAATGCGTTTTACCTCCTTTGATGTCTAATGAGGCCTTGATGGGAAAGTTGGTGGGATGGACAGTCAGGAAAGGAGTCTCACAACTTCCCTACCCATCGAATCTTAACATAACCTGAATTGGTCAGTGCTGGCCACTCATTTTCCAGCACCTTGTGTTTTTTGGCTGGTCATTTCCTTTCACTGAGTCTGTCTCCCCATCTGTAAGACTGGGGTAGTAATATTTCTGCCCAGGTTGTTATGCAGATTTTAAAGTATTTTTAAAAGTCCAAGTGTTTTGCCTGGCACATAATATTGAGTAGATGGTGCTTTTTTTTTTTTTTTTTTTTCCTGTGGTACGCGGGCCTTTCACTGTTGTGGCCTCTCCCGTTGCGGAGCACAGGCTCCGGACGCGCAGGCTCAGTGGCCATGGCTCACGGACCCAGCCGCTCCGCGGCATGTGGGATCTTCCCGGACCGGGGCACGAACTCTTGTCCCCTGTATCGGCAGGCGGACTCTCAACCACTGCGCCACCAGGGAAGCCCGATGGTGCTTATTTTACTTCACTCTTATCTTTGTTGCTGCATGCAAGCTTTCTCTAGTTGCGGCGAGTGGGGGCTCCTCTTCCTTGTGGTGTGAGGGCTTCTCACTGCAGTGGCTACTCTTGTTGTGGAGCACGGGCTCTAGGCGTGAGGGCTTCAGTAGTTGTGGCACACCGGCTCAGTAGTTGTGGCGCACGGGCTTAGTTGCTCCGTGGCATGTGGGATCTTCCCGGACCAGGGCTAGAACCCGTGTCCCCTGCATTGGCAGGCGGATTCTTACCCACTGCGCCACCAGGGAAGCCCTCATTTATAGATCTTAACACACTTGGCTGTCATCTTCTATCAAGGTAATAAATATGTTCTGCATAATGATTTCTTTCACATAGCAATAGCTCCTCAGAGCAGACACCCTGAGAAGACAGAGTGGCTTTTGGAATTCCTCATCCTTTCATGCCACTGAGTGGTGCTTATTTTACTTTACTCTTACTATTATGATTATGCTGACAGAATGATAGTTCACAAATGTCTAAGGTGAATTGTAAGCAATTCACCTTAGAAAAAGAAGCAAAATAAGTTGCTCCTGGCTAAGAAATTATCTCACTTTGGTTTTTTTTTTCCTTAAAGTTTTAAAACTCACCACTTGTCTTGCTTGCATGTAGAATTCTTGTAAGGTAGAGAAAAAATGTAAAGGTATTCTAACATTAAAAGGATAACATTTATATAGCACTTTCAGTGTGAAAGGCACTGTTCTAAGTGTTTAACATGCAACTTTTTTTTTTGTTTAATCCTCAGAACAGTCTTACATGATAGGCACTATTACTAATCCCATTTTGCAGATGAGAAGACAGAGGCAGAGAGAAATGAATCAAGTTTCCCCAAGGCGCAATACTGGTGTCAAGCAAAGGCAGGATGCAGGCACTTTGAATCCACTGTCTACTCCTTTACAAGCATGTAGTTTTAGCAAGTGTTGGAGTGATTTATGACTTGTCATCAAATGCTTGAAATTCATCCTAATTTAATATGTCTTTTCCATGCTTTTTGAAACTCCTGAGGATTCTTTTTATAGTTAACCAATTGGTGAAATTAGTGTATACTGAAAGGATGAAAAAATAAAATCACAGTACTGAACTTTAGTTAGTAATGCTGACAATTAGATTTTTTAAAAATATACTGAGAATAAACTAAAATTGTAATAGCATAAGAATGTTTAAGCAATTTGATGGAATATTATGCCATCACTAAAAATAAATATTGTGAAGACTCTGTGGCAACATGGAAAATGTTTAGAATGTAATTATACGAAAAAAAGCCAAATACAGAATTGCTCAATCACTATAATTGCAAATGTAAAAATATATGTACTATCTATAGATAAAGCAAGAAAGTAACAGGCAAAATAGAAACTTGCATTTCTTGTTAGGATCATGGATGTCTTAGCTCTCCCTCTTTTTACAGTGTCCTGTGCTTTAATTTTTTTAAAGAATAATTTCTTTTAAAGTTTATAAGAATCTTAAGCAATTAAAATCATCATATTTCTTTCTTTGGTTACATACGTGTCTTTTACTTGCTTTGTGTATAGGTACTCTTTTCAACGTCATTTAAAATAATCTTTTTACGTTTACTATTCTGTTAACATTTGGGAGGGTTCCATCAGTATTTCTTGTACGCTGGGGCCCCATAAGCATGTTAGTAGCTGCATTCAAAGTGTTTGTTTGGGGCTTCCCGGTGGCGCAGTGGTTGAGAATCCGCTTGCCAATGCAGGCGACCCGGGTTCGAGCCATGGTCCGGGAGGATCCCTCATCCCACATGCCACGGAGCAGCTAAACGCGTGCGCCACAACTACTGAGCCTGTGCTCTAGAGCCCGCCAGTCACAACTACTGAGCCTGCACGCTACGACTACTGAAGCCCATGTGCCTGGAGCCGGCGCTCCGCAGCAAGAGAAGCCCGCGCACCGCAATGAAGAGAAGCCCCCGCTCGCCACAGCTAGAGAAAGCCCGTGCGCAGCAACAAAGACCCAACTGAACCAAAAATAAATAAATAAATTTAAATAAAAGAATCACATAAGGAATTGTCATTTTATTTGATATCAGCTAAGAATTCCCAAAATAGTCCAGATGACTTTGAGCATAGGCTGTCAAACAATGCATAGATGCTTTTACAGAATTTGAGAGTTGAAAGAGACCCAAAGATGTTAGTAATTTGCCCAAAGTCACAATGTAAATTATTGTGTGGGAAAAACTACACCTCTTAGTTTAAGCAAATCAGTCAACTAGTTTCTACTAGGGTATAAGCTGGCAAACTCAGTGTCTTCAGAGGCTGGCAAGAACAGGAAATGTGTAAAGCCCTATGACCAAGGTATATGACCAGGTAGAGACTGCGGCAAACTAGGAGTGCATGCTTGCCAAGTGTTTTTACATTTAAATGAAAAAATGAACAAACAAACACATAAAACCCCCAAGCAAACAATGCTGGCCAAATAAAGCCCTAGTCAAACATACCCTACACCTTCAAGAGTCACTGCTTGACCCTTGAAGTTATTCTAGCGAGTAGAATAAGTATGACGTAGAATTCTATGAAGTAGAAATAAAATGATTTGCTATCTTCTAACTTAAAAAAAATCCAATGCTTTCAACATTTTAACTTTCATTCACGTATTCATCACTTATTATCGAAGACCAGCTACGTGCCAGGCATAATCTAGGCATTGAGAATTCAGTTCATAAGTCAGATCCCCCAAAACCTGCCCTCGTGGAGCTCGACTTATGACTAAAGGAGTAAATTCTTTATTTATTTAAATAAAGAATAAAGGGGGAAGTAAAGCAGAGGTGAATGATCAGTCTCAGTGGAGGGTTCAGTTTTAATTTTATGAGATTTCGGGAGAAAGATTCAAGCTGAAGATATGCGTTGAAGACTTGAAACAAATAGCCATGTTCTACTGAAGTCTTCCAGGGGAAAAAACCCAGTGACTTGCCAAGATCTACTTGTGAAGTATGTGTCATATTTCTGGGGATTTGGTTATTAGAATCTATTATATTTCACGTAAACTTACTGAATAACATGACTTACTCAAATCTCCTAAGAGTGAGTGTTTTGTGTTTTGTGTCTTCACACCTCCCACTGGAGGGCAGGGAGCGGGTGGCGTGACATTTCATTAGAAAGGTCCCTGATTCCAAATAACCTTCAACGAATTAACCCATTCTGATCCTTACAGACATGGGACTAGGATTCTCCCTCTCTTTCCACAGAAAAGGTCGTGAGGGAAATTTAGAAATATTCCATTTCTCCAGAAGCATCAGGGAGAAAGGAGAAAGGTGTTATAAAAATAGATACAGTGATACGTTTTGTGAAAGGACTGTGGCTGGCGTTCATCACCTGCTTTGTCTTGAACTGCTGTATCTCCTCTGGCTAAGTCCTCTTACTGGCTTCAGTCTGTCCCTTCCCCTCCTACTGCTTTGCACATTTCACTGCTTTGGAGCCTTCCAAGTGGTTTTTATTGGCCTGATTCATGACAGGGTTGACGATGTGCACTTAATCTTGAGACAGTGGCTGGACAGGGAGTGAGTACAAGGGCTCTCCCTCTGGCCTTGGACTCTGGCAAGGTGCCCTCCAAAACTGCTGAGCGCAGGACCACTCCCTTGGCCCTGAGGGAATTCAAGCTACAACCGGCCTATTGTGGGAGTTGCTGACAGCGAGTGGCTTTGGGAGCCCCTCAGAGACCTGTCACAATGGCTCTCGGAAAACCGTAGCAGCTGCGTGTGTGAGAAAAATGAATGCCCGGATACAGGCTGCTGCCCTGGCTCCTGGGCCACCTGGGCCTGGTTTTATTCAGAGCCACACACTCGTTTGTGGAGAGCATTGTAAACAAACACGGACTGGGGTGAGACATCCTCTTCACCCCGAATAAATCAAAAACTCCCTCACTTGGGCTTTCTAGAAGCCTGTTCTCCAAACCGCATCAGGCTTTTAAAGGAGGAATTACCTCTCCAGCCACAGGTCAAAGAGTAAAGCCTTTCTTTTAACCTCACAGCTACTCTTACTGAACAGTGTGTATGCAAAATATTAAGCCAATCTCTTTGCTAAATCAGTCTGCCCTGTTTTTTTTAATTTCTCTATTTGAATAGATTTGAAAAAAATCTCCAAAAGCAATAATCCCACAGACTAGAAAATCACCAGATGTGATTAAAAAGATTGGCCAGCTTCGAGGGATTTTCCACTAGTGGTTTTCTTTTCCTATTAAATAATAGGAAACATATATTCCTCCTAATTTAATACGTTTAAGCTAATAATGATGTCCACTGATACAGAAAAATTATAGAGGGTTCAAGTACTTATCCGTGAATTCACAAGACAGCACCTGCTGGTCTCATCACTCCTTTTGTTTTCTGGGAATGAAGAGCTGTCTCTTCCTTAAAATCCAAGCGAACTTGATGTTGGACACAACTTTGGCAATTTCCAGAGAGGTGTTTTTTATTATACAAAACCGACTTTGTTTATATGATGCCACCATAACTTTCAGTTCAGATATAGTCAAGCAAGTTTTCTAGTAAGATGATCTGAATAATTCAATTGATCATAAAGAGAGACCTCCACACCTATTCCTTTTGCCAGAGGGGTGCCTGCCAGCAGGCTGCTTTTGACATTAATGTAATTCAGGAGAAGGCTCCTGGAAGCAAGTTCCTCTTACCTTGGTGCCCGGGGCTGCTTCATAGCACGGTTCCTAAAATATAACAGTGCTATGAGACAAGGTCCGTGATATTAATCTGATTTCTTCACTTTAGCTATTCGTGGTCATCACCTAACTTTCTTTTCTCTGAACATCTGCAGTGTGTATTGCTTAAATAAAACCGTGGGACTTTGATGCTCACCGGCTGTTATGCTATGTCATCTCTCTAACTGGAACATAAGGGTGAGGACAGCATCTTAGGCTTTTTTTTTAATTCCCCAGAGGCTAGCATTAGACCTTACAAATAGTAGGCAATAAAAATAGGAATTGCTTGATTATTATTATTGTTATTATTATTACTTTTTTGTGTGGTACACGGGCCTCTCACTGCTGTGGCCTCTCTCTTTGCGGAGCACGCAGTCTCAGTGGCCATGGCTCATGGGCCCAGCTGCTCCGCGGCATGTGGGATCTTCCCGGACCGGGGCACGAACCCGCGCCCCCTGCATCAGCAGGCGGACTCGCAACCACTGTGCCACCAGGGAAGCCCTGCTTGATTATTTTTGACAATAACTATATTTATTCATTTATAGATCTTTTTTTTTTGGCTGCGTTGGGTCTTTGTTGCTGCATGCAAGCTTTCTCTAGTTGCAGCGAGCGGGGGCTACTCTTCCTTGCGGTGTGAGGGCTTCTCACTGCAGTGGCTTCTGTTGTTGTGGAGCACGGGCTCTAGGCGTGCAGGCTTCAGTAGTTGTGGCACACCGGCTCAGTAGTTGTGGCGCACGGGCTTAGTTGCTCTGAGGCATGTGGGATCTTCCCAGACCAGGGCTAGAACCCGTGTCCCCTGCATTGGCAGGCGGATTCTTACCCACTGCGCCACCAGGGAAGCCCTCATTTATAGTTCTTAACACACTTGGCTGTCATCCTCTATCAAGGTAATAAATATGTTCTGCGTAACAATTTCTTTCACATAGCAGTAGCTCCTCAGAGCAGACACCCTGAGAAGACAGAGTGATTTTTGGAATTCCCCATCCTTTCATGCCACTGCCCTTGGGATTTCCCCGTCCTTTCTTGTCAGCATTGGCCAAGGTAATTACATCCTGTTCAAGATTCTCAGGGTCTAACCCTGTGTTTCCCCAGGCCTCGTCTGGGGGATGGGGTGGTGAGGAGGGCTAGGGGGAAGAGGCAGGAATGAGAGGGTCCACATCTCTTCATCCTTTTCTACGCTGCTACCTACACCCTCAGCTGCATCCCCTGTTACAGCTGCCCGCCCTCCCTGTTCTACCAGCATGAGGTGGTGAGGATTCAACACCAGACCCGGTTCTTGTACTCAGTCCTGTAAATCCCCTTCTTCTTCCTCCTCGTTTAGGTGCCCACCTCACCCCGTCTCCCCCCACAAAGCTTTAAACAGAAAAAGCTCAGAATTCACTGACATAAGTCTTTCTTTGGAAATGGAAGTAGAGTTTTTCTCAGTCCTTTAAGTTCTGGGACTGAGGCTTTTAGCTTGAATTCGTCTTTCCTGGATCTAGAAAATTAAAAAAAAAAAAAAAAAAGAAAAAGAAAAAAGAGGAACAGCCCTTGGCAGGATGGGAACGGTGAGGACAACAGAAAAAGTTATGCTTAAAACCAGACATGTTCGATTTAACGGATTGTCTGGCATTCTGGAATCATGTACATTTGGCTTTTTTAGTGTTTAAATGGCCCTTTAAAAAAAAAATGAAAGGCTTCTTTTGTGCTGGGCACAAAGTAGGTATCAGTAAATATTTGTTGAGTGAATGGATGAATAAAATAATGGTGACAGTAAAAAAAAAAAAAAAAAAAAAAAAGGAAAAAAGAGGAAGTAGGAGAGAATTCTTTCAGGTAATATCTCTTAGGGGGCAGTATGTACTATTTGCTTTTGGAATTGAAAAATAAGGCTCAGGGAAAATGGCAAGGCTGAGCTGATCCCTGGGAAAGAGCCTGTCTGGCCCGTCCACAGCTAATCCACCCACACACGCTTTGGAAGCTTCCTCTTCTGGCTCCTCCAATAATGCCCTGTTCCAGGAGCTTTAACTTCTTCTCTTTTGGCTACTGTCCCCTGGCGTATTCAACACATTGAAATATTTGAACTATCTCTAAAAAGCCAGCAAACTAACTGAACACATAACACCCCCCCTTCACCCATAAATTTCCTGGTTCCAGAAACCCTCTTTCACCACCACCCCAGCCCTTTTCCTTCTTAGCTAAGCTTCATGAAAACATGATCTCCATTTCTTCACCTCACATTTACTCCTCAGCCCATTGCAATTATCCATTAAACAAATATTATGGATCACCTAATATTTTCTGGGACTAAAGGGAAGAACATGACAAAAAGAGTCTCACTCCATTGAAACAAGTTTTTACTGAGATGTCAATAAACCTCATTTCTAAATCCAATGGACCCTTCTCAGTACTTAACCTGGCTTGCATACTCTGCAGCATTTAAAGGTTTCAACAAAAGTTCAAAAAGTCTCTGCCTGGCATTATGCTGGGTGGTGAAGACACAAAGAAATAAAATTGCTCGAGTGACCTTTGAGTGAGGTTGCTTGCATTTCAGAGGAGACTGACCCAGGAGCCTGTGGGTTATCACATCATAGTAAGTGTTAATGTAGCAAATAGTTAAAAGCATAAGCTCTAGAACCACACTGCTTGGCTGCAAAACCTAGCATCACTGCTTAAGCAACTGACTGAGCCTTCCCAAATCTTAGTTTCTACACTTGTAAAATAGAGATAATGATAATACCAACCTCATCAGGGTTTTATGAGGCCTAAATGAGACAATGCAAGTAAACTCAGCACTTGGCACTGGGTGAACACTTGGTTAATATTTGCTATTATAGTTATGGTTCCAAGCAGGGGAGAGTTTTATACAAAGTGCCATGGCAGAAAAAGTGGGAGGTATTTGACCCAGTTGGGAGAAATCAGGGAAGGCTTCCTGGAGGAAGTGATGGTTAAATTGAGGCTTAAAGGTTGAGTTAAAGGAAGCCTGGTGAATTGAAATGGGAAAGACACTTCCAGCAGAGAGGACGACAGGAAACAAATTACAGAGGCAAAAATCTGCATGTGATGTATAGAAAATAAGCCCATAGAGGAGAGGCAAGAACTGAAGCTGGATAGAAAAGTTGGGCTGTGGGGTGATGAATGGTCACTGAAGTGTTTAAAGCAGGAGAGTGGGATGGTCAGATGTGTCTTTCAATGCAGTATGATGGATGGATTTAAGTTGATCAAGAACACAAGTAGCTAGGTGAGTCAGGAGTCTTTGATTATAAAAGAAATGATAAGGGCCAAAAAAGAATAGCAGCAGTGGAGGTGGAAAAGAGGGAGGAATCAGCAAATCTATCTATCCTGCAGCTCTCAAGTCTATATTCATTCGAGAATCACTGTTTTATTGTCTTTTATCTGGATTCTTAAAGCCAAGCCCTATATGGCCTTGACACTTTAATCCATTCTCACTGAAACCACAGCATCTTTCCAAATGGAAAAGCTGATCTTGCCCCAGCTTTAAACTCTTCAGTGGTTTCCCATCAATGGCAGCAGTGGCTTTCAAATCTGTTTGGTAAGGATGGATGTGCTGTAAGAAAGTCCTGTGCAGGGAGTTCCCTGGTGGCCTAGTGGTTAGGATTCCAGGCTTTCATGGCCGTGGTCAGGGTTCAATCCCTGGCTGGGGAACTGAGGTCTTGCAAGCCACATGGTGCGGCCAGGAAAGAAAAAAAGTCCTGCACATGTACACATTTATACACATTTGTAATAATACAGAGAGAGATAACAGGAAAAATTGTCTACCTCCAACTTAATTCTTTTTTCATGAAATTGCACTGACATTTTCTATTCTAATCTATTCCTTTAAAATGCTTATTACAACCCACTAATTTGATTTCATGACCCACTAATAGCTGACACACAGATTGAAGAACACTCATCTAAACGGTAAAGTCTAGGGGAATTCCCTGGAAGTCCAGTGGTTAGGACTCTGTGCTTCCACTGCAGGGGGCCTGGGTTTGATCCCTGGTCAGGGAACTAAGATCCTGCATGCTCTGCGGCATGACCAAAAAAAAAAAAAAAAAAAGTAAAATGGTAAAGTCTAAACTCCTTGGCCTGGGATACCAATTCCCCAAGGATCTGCATTCTCCTTTCCCATTGTGCCCCCAGTGGATCCAGAGCCTCCACTATATCATTTAATTTTCAGTTGTCTTAAAGACTGGTCTCCTAAGTCTTTGATTGTGTACAAACTCTTCCCTCTGACCCACCTGTCCATCTGGGAACTCTTACTAAGTGTCACACACTAGGGACAGACTACCGTTGTCTGTCTTCTCACTACTCCTTGACCCATTAAGGTATTTATTTGTTCGAATGGGACCTCACATTCACTCCGATTTACTTGTCTATTTTCCCTATTATAATTTGAGTTTCGCAAGGAGGAAGACATTATTTTCTCTCATTTATTCCTTAAAGGGACATTTACAAAGTTTCTTTTGTGTGTTCCCTCTTCCTAGCCCATCCTCTCCCCACTTCCTGTCTGCCCTGACTTTGAGCTGAAGCTCCCAAGGAAAGAGGCTCACTATTATACCTCCTGAGCGCAGCTCCAAGCATATAGTAAGCGATAAAGAAATATTTGTTGATTGGCTTAAAGCCAGATATTATTCAAGGCACAGGGAATAAAAAATAAGAGGCAATTGTCCTTAAGAATCAACAAGGAAATAAACAATTGTAAAACAGTGTTAAAGCTAGTTTGAGTTCATCTTTGGGAACAGCTAGGACAGGGCCGTGACGGGGGTGGGTTTTGGATAGAGAGGATAGCGTGATGGGCTTGGCTGGAGCCGCCCTTGGGGGTGAACATGTATAGGGCAAGACACAAAGCCAAAGAGGGAAGGGTGTCAGCTATCAAAGGGACTTGACCTCCTGAATGATGGAATGCTATCCTTCACTCCCAGGGAGAGAAAACTTAAGGGTTTTAAAATTTCCAGTGATTAGACTTGCCGTACTCTGGATGAATTAGAGCACGTCCAGGGGAAAGGCAGCCTAGACTAGAGGAGCAAGCACTGGGTAGAGAGGGGGGTCTCGAGAAAGCACATCTTTTTTTTTTTTTTAATTTACTTATTTCTGGCTGCATTGGGTCTTTCTTGCTGTGCAAGGGCTTTCTCTAGCTGCCGGGAGCGAGGCCTACTCTTCGCTGCGGTTCACGGGCTTCTCATTGCGGTGGCTTCTCTTGTTGCGGAGCACTGGCTCTAGGTACGCAGGCTTCAGTAGTTGTGGAACACAGGCTCAGTAGTTGTGGCTCATGGGCTTAGTTGCTCCAGGGCATGTGGGATCTTCCCAGACCCGGGTTCGAACCCGTGTCTGCTGCATTGGCAGGCAGATTCTTAAGCACTGCACCACCAGGGAAACCCAAGAAAGCACATCTCCTACATGTGTTTCTAAACCTAGGGGAGCTTTTTTTTTTTTTTTTGCGGTACGCGGGCCTCTCACTGTTGTGGCCTCTCCCATTGCGGAGCACAGGCTCTGGACACGCAGGCTCAGCAGCCATGGCTCACGGGCCCAGCCGCTCCGCGGCATGTGGGATCTTCCCGGACCAGGGCACGAACCCGTGTCCTCAGCGTCGGCAGGTGGACTCTCAACCACTGCGCCACCAGGGAAACCCCTAGGGGAGCTTTTTAAAAAATGAAGGTAAACCAGATTCTTTAAAAAATTTTTAAATTTTCCTTTCAAGCTCTGTGTGACTGGATGAAGGTCAGGGCAGACTGAATGAAGCATGAAAAGAGTGGGGCCTTGGAGGTTAGGGGGTCAGGTAGGATGGGCAGACCCAGGAGCGGGCACTGGGAGGAGTTACCCTGAGTATAATACAAGTGGAAGCCTAAGCGCCACTTTGCAGCCCCTGTTGGAGCGCTACCTTATCATCCTTCAAAGACCATCTCCTTCCCTTCTTCCTCCCTCCTCCCCCCCCGACCAAATCTAATATAGTGTCAGAGGTTTATTATTTCATACAACTGCTAAGTTCCTTAATAATCAAGGTATATTATGAATTTAATAGATTCTTATGGTTAAGGGTAGGGTCAGGTGTGACACATGAAAGGTTACTAAACAGCAAGTATAATATTGCTTTTATGTTATTCTGGGGTGAAACAGTCAGTTTACAAGTGATTTGGGTTTTCTCACAATTTAAAAAACATGTAAAACGTAAAAATGATTTTCTACAGAAATGAATGAACTGGCTTATGAGAACTGGATTCTTGTTCCAGCTGTGCAACCACCTTGAGCAACTCACTTAACCTGTTTGAACTTCACTGCCCTTATCTGTGGAATGAAGGGCTCGGTGCTGGTAAACCCCACAGTCCCTTGCAGCCACGTCACAGATTCAAGGCTATTTCTTCACTGGGTTCTACTAAGATAATTTGGAACCCCTACTTCTACGGTGTGCTGTGCTCGGCACAGGTCTGCTGAATGAACAAATGATCAAATAACATTTGCTTTACCCACTACATTCTCTCCTTGCTTGCCAAGCCAGTTACATTCTTCCATAACTATGTATTACCTCCATTAGATAAATGGAAAAAGCCCACAAGGCTCTTAAAATAATCATATGGTATTAAGGGCAGTTGTTAGAAAATCCATTTAAATTGCAATGATGCAGACTGATGAAAGTCTCATTATTTGAACAGTGTACATTCCTTAATTAAATTGAAAGCTCTAAATGAAAGGGAAGATGATTTGCCTCCAAAATGGGGGCTTATTACTACTCCCTGATTTTTTTTTTTTTTGCGGTACGCGGGCCTCTCACTGTTGTGGCCTCTCCCGTTGCGGAGCACAGGCCCCGGACGCGCAGGCTCAGCGGCCATGGCTCACGGGCCCAGCCGCTCCGCGGCATGTGGGATCTTCCCGGACCGGGGCACGAACCCGTGTCCCCTGCATCGGCAGGCGGACTCTCAACCACTGCGCCACCAGGGAAGCCCCTTCCTGATGTTTTTGCTCCTTCCTCGAGGCTTCTTATAACAGAAGCGACACAGAACAGTCAGTTTCAATTTTATGCAAAAACAGTTTCCCTAAAAAAAAAAACAAAAACAGTTTTCCTCCAGATGATGCTTGTTCTGTATTGGTAATGGTTGCTATTTCACTATTCTATTTTTTTCCCCTCACTTCATGTTTTATAAAGAAAATGGTAAGATTTAATTGTTGCCTGAAAACAAGAAGGAAGTCAAAGCTAATAAATAGATATTTATTAAGTCTCTACTATGTCCAAGAATTTTGAGGTACTAAAAATGTAGGCGATGGCAGAAGGAATTCAGAATGAATTGCAGATGTTTGAAAATCCTATGGAAACTGCTGAAATCGGAAAACTCACTATGACCTCAGAACAATTGAGCCAAAGGAAAATTACCATTACTATGAATCTGTGTAAGTGGAGAAGGAGAAAAAGATAGTTTTCAGGACAGATGCAATTTGGGGATGTGAAAAAAAAAAACACACTAATAATAATATTAAAACTAAAGAATTAGGGCTTCCCTGGTGTCGCAGTGGCTGAGAGTCCGCCTGCCAATGCAGGGGACACGGGTTCGTGACCCGGTCCGGGAGGATCCCACATGCTGCAGAGCGGCTGGGCCCGTGAGCCATGGCCGCTGAGCCTGCACATCCGGAGCCTGTGCTCCACAGCGGGAGAGGCCACGACAGTGAGAGGCCCACATACCGCAAAAAACAAACAAAAAAAACTAAAGAATTAGAATCAGAGAAAGAGCTTAGCAAGCAACATCATCCCTGGTGATCCTACACCCTCCAGAAATGGCGCAATCTGCCAATGGATAGCAATACTGAGCAGTATGAACTGACTCGTTAAAGGAAAAATGAGTAAATGAAAACGGAGTATATAATCCAGAAATACATATTTAATGCAATACATTAATATGGTCCTCATTAAACCCCAAAAGGATATAGCAAACCTTTCAGCTTTATGGGGAGGGTTTCATACATAACATTCAGGCAAAGGCAATTGTAAGACCTTATGTCTCTGGCCATGGTGATCGGTCCAAGAGTTGGCCTGAGACCCAAATCAGAACTAATCAGAATCCTTCTCTGAAATCTTTTCATACTGAAGCTGGGAGGTAGAGTTTTCTTCTTTCTGGGTTGCAGACCCTAGGGATGTGTCCCGAGGAAATACCAGCAGCCTCATTCTTGTCATGTGGAAAAGGCTGAGAAAATAATCTACCTAGTGAGAGGCAGAACTGAAAGGCAGAGGCACATCATACCCAGATTCCAAAAAAAGTAAGCATTTTTTAAATGTGGACCATATTGGTGTAATTATGCAAGGAATACAATTCTCAGGAAAAGAAAGTTGCTTTTAGGTAGACATAATTCAAAATATTTCACCCGTTGAACAGCGGGGGCACGGAGCACAGACACTGTGGGACCCAGGCAGGATCGCTTAGGGCTCCTACTGTCCCAATTTCATGCCTCTGCTTATCAGATTGTGGAGAGTTCTTGAAGAGTCCTTTGGGACAGGCAGGAACAGCTAGGTTGGTTGGAGGGAGGGGACACTCAGAAAGTTCTGGACAGTGGCTATTTACTAACCCTTATAGAAATATTTCAACATTTCAAAGTCAGTATGGCTTACCATGCATGTCAACTGAACATCCGCCCTTGTTTGGGAAAAGAGGAAATGGAATTGTGGTTATTCTCTGTGGAAATGACAGAGTAGACTGTGTGATGAAGGTTGTACGTAGCATAAAAGCTGTCCAATTGCTTGAACTCAAATTGTTCTTATAGTTTGGGTTTTATGGTCTTCTTTTATAATCCAAATTGATAATGACCAAAATTTCATTTCTTTCCACAATCCAGCTGTCCCTGAGCCCTCCACCAAGTGCCAGAAGATAGTAAAAAGCATTAAAAATGTCTTTTGTTCATGTCCAAGGTTAAATAAGATGAGTACTTACATTTCATAAAGAAATATAGGGCAAATATTCTGAGCGTAAGGGAAACGAATCCTAACTAATCAAAAAAAATAGGAAAGAATTTCCCAAAAACATGAAATAAAATGTGAAAAAAAATGGATTTTGGTGGGTACTTTGGCTAATAAATCCACTAAAACAAAACAAAACAAAAATTTAGAGTATATGAAAACAAGGCATTTGAATTCCAGGCCTGTCTCTAGTGAACTGGGTATTAAGGAAACACTATCGATTGCAGTAAGAACTGTGGTCAGCAGACAACGAGCTCAACAGTACATTTTCTTTCCTCAGTCCCAGAGGGAATGTTCTTTAGGAACCCAAGAGTCGCAGGTTAAGCGGTGATTAAACACCATCACAGCAGCCTACTCATTTCCCTTTCTCCTTTGCCCCCTTCCAATCCACACTGCACTTCCCTACTACAGCCATCTTCCCAAAACGTAGCTCTGATTATATTACTTCCCTGCTTAGTACCGTCAATGACTTTTTATTTTCTGCTGAATAAGGGCCAAGCCAGTTTGTTTAGCATTTACCTGGAATCTCTCCATGCTCTGGCCCTGACACTATTTACCATCCAGTTCCCCATGATTCACCTGCTTTTGTGCCATACACCAGCCAAAACAGATTATTTGTTTTTTTCCTAACAAATCCTTCAATTTTTTGATCATTGAGTTTCTGTATTCTTATATGTTCTTGTCAATAGGAGTGACTTTTATTCTTCATCTCATCTCAGTTTTGCTGGGTCAAATCTTAGCCAAACTTGAAAACCTGGCTCTAAAAGCATCTTCATGAAGGCTTATTACAACTTCATGAAGTATCTTCCTCCTTGAACCCCCCATTTTTACTCCAAACTTCTCATGTGAATCCATCATATTGTATAGCACCGTGATTGATGCACTCTTTAAAGATTCCAACTAGTATTTATTTTCATGGATAATTACCACGAGGTATATTCCCCTCCTGGGATTATGAGAAATGTAGAATTTTTTGCCATAATGTCATGCTAGAAGGGTTAGGAGAAAATAACTCATCATGTGTATATGAAATTGGAGAGCTTCATTTATACTCTGAGAATTCCCCTGAGGGTTCAGTCTGTAAGACTAATTTCTTTGCCAATACTTTTGCTATTCCTTTTCCTAAGGGGCTGTATGAGACCTTGAGGGCTACTATAAAATTTCTAACATGTCCTTAGACCAATGATTTCCACTGATTTTGACATTTATTTGACTTGGATAGCGGTCAATGATTTACTTAAAATTTCATCACCAAGTGCTTTTCACCTTTCTATGCATGGGTATTAATTTTGCTTCTCTGATTCTATCAAGCTTTATATTTTTACTTATCACTTTCTTGAAAAATCACTGGTCTCGTTATAGCCATTCCCCACCTAGTCATTTTCCCTTGGAAATATACAAGGGCCAAAATGAGAAGGTTTGGGGTAGGAGTGCCTGACTCATTTTACAAGGAATCCTCAACTCTGCTCTTCATCATTTTCCTCTCCTGGGTGAAGAATTTCTCCCAGTCTCATTCAATCTTCCAGTGGCCTTTCTCTGTAGAAGGGTACCTCTACCCTGTAGAGGATACTTCCTATTATCATTTTATTACTTATATCTTGTTCATGACTGTCTTGAGGGCACACAGAAATTCCTAAGTATTTGTAGATGAACAGATGGGTAAAGGAATAAATGGTTGCCTTATAGTGGCAATTTAACTTCTTAATTTGTGTCCTTACTTGATGGTAATTTTTTTTTTTTTTTTCTTTTGCGGTACGCGGGCCTCTCACTGTTGTGGCCTCTCCCGTAGCGGAGCACAGGCTCCGGACGCGCAGGCTCAGCGGCCATGGCTCATGGGCCCAGCCGCTCCGCGGCATGTGGGATCTTCCTGGACTGGGGCACAAACCCGTGTCCCCTGCATCGGCAGGCGGACTCTCAACCACTGCGCCACCAGGGAAGCCCCAAAATGGTAAATTTTTTAAGGATAAAGTTTTCACCTTAAACATCTTTGTGTCACTTGTCACCCCAGGCAGTGTCTTGCATGGATCAAGTTCAGCAAATATTTGCTTTATTAGTTGCTAAGTAACTACCTGTCACCCCATGGGGTCTGAACGGAGTAGCAGACCCAATCTTTGGAAATTTCACGGTCTTATTCTCTGTTCCAGCTTCCTTGAATCTAGACCATAACCATAATTTTAAGGTCCTGATCCAACTTTTTCATCCACCTATCCATTCATAGTTTTAGCTTTTGTCTGTTTTGATGTCTATCTCACTATCTTAGTATTGTTAGAGGGTCTGATTTCAAGTGTTGTTTCTTGAACTTATTAGGGGTGTGATTTTGAGCAACTAAAACTCTGAGTATTTTCTCATCCATTAAGAGGTAATGATCATACTTATCTAAAAAGTGGTGCGAATTAGAAGACAAGCAGGTGGTAGTAGCAGGAAGGCATCTGAGCCCTCTGTGAGTATGTTAAATGAATATACATGTATAAGGATAATTAATTTTGTAATTATTCACAGTTAGCTTTCCAAAGATGAAACTGGCTCTTGGAAAAGACAGGAAGTCACTAGAGTTACTTCAGAGAAAGTTGCAGGCACTTGGCAAGTAGGGGTAGAGGGAAATCAAAGTTTAACTACGTACTTGAGCTTTCTTACACTTGAGCTATGACAGGTAAATTCACCATTTTCCTTCTAATTGTGGAATAAGAGAGACTGGCTTAAAAGCAGTTCAAGTAGAAAAAGTCCTAGGGATTTTAGTTCACACTAAACCTTATAAGAATCACCAAATCCATCTTCTGGACTATTGGAATGAAGCTATATCAGTAGAAACATTGAGATTAGAGCAAGGGAGGTGATACACTGACCTCTATCCTGCTAAATCAGATCAGGAGTACCGGTTCTAGACTTGGTTTTCTGATTTTAATAGGGGTATTGACAAACTAGGGAACACCCAAATAAGAACAGGTAAAATGGGGAAAGAGATTGTGATGGTTAGTTATACGTATCAACTTGGCTAGGCTATAGTACCTGGTTATTAAATTAAACACTAATCTATGGTTTGCTGTAAAGGGATTTTGTGGATGTTATCAATATGTACGATCAATTGACTTTAACTAAAAGAGTTTATCTTTGATAATCTGGGTGGGCCTCATCCAATCAGCTGAAAGGCCTTAAGAGCAAAACAGGTTTCCCTCAGAAAGAAGAAATTCTGCCTCAAGATTGCATCAACCTTCCAGCCTGCACTATGCATTTCAAACTTGCTATTTCCACAATCGCATGAGCCAATTCATTGAAATAACTTTCTTCATCTATATCTCCTAATGGTCTGTTTCACTGGAGAGCCCTGATTCAGAGACCAAATAAGAAAGATGGAGATGAAAAACTTAGGAAGGTCATGACTACAGTTTCCCAGTATTTGAATAGCTATTGTGTGAAAGATGAACAAATGGATGGAGGTAACAGCAAGGCATATGTGGGCTTTCCATATAACAGAAATTAAATGGGGCTTTCTCTTAAAGAAGGCAGCTGCCCGTCAGAGGGCACGTCGAAGAAGAAATCTGACCAATCTTTTATTCTGTGAAATGAAGTGCCCAAATAATGCTTTTTTTTTGGTTCTAAGCATTAAATGAGTCCCTTTCTTACAGCTCTTTTATTACTCTTTGAAATTTTATTTGCTCTTATAACTATTCTTCCTGGACGGACTTTTCTGTGGTTCATTGAACAATATTTCTAATTTGTGGACCATTGTATTGAGCTCAAAGCTCCTAGCTGCATATTCATCCACTAAGTAAAGCTTCTCACATGGCTCTAATTTTGCAGAATCTAAAACTGATGCTTTTCTAAAGTCATCCAACCATTCTGTAACAAATCGGGACTTGGAGAAGGTTAGCAAGCTTATAAAATTAACAGCAGGGTTCTTCTTACCAAACTAGTTGGCATCTCTCAGCCAAATGGCTTTAGCAATATACAATTTTCCCAAATTTTTCTGTGAGACTGTAGCCAGCAAAACAAATTCTATGCTAGATAAGCATAGAATCAAGAATTGAATTTTTATAAAGCCTATTTTTGAAATGCACAAATGACATTATAATGTTCTAACACTTAGAACAAGGTCAAAGCTACGAGGTGACTTAGAAATCAGCCAACACTGCCTGCAAAACATATTTAAAGTGTGCCCTGTGCACCCAGCCCTGGTGCCATCATGCAAGCCATGCTCATGGAGGACTTCTCCCTTGAGCTTTACATTCCCTGAAGTACACTTCATAGAACTGCTTGCTATAATTATTTTTTCTACTTTTCAGCAACTTTAGCTGAAATATGGAGCCAATATAAAATATAATTACAATATAATAATCATCCCTTACCACTGGAGATGAATATAATGGATCTCCTCATTTAAAACGAGGCACCTTTTAACTATAATCATTAGTTCTTAGATGGAAATGATGCCTGTTTTAAGTCTCTGTGTCCAGTTATCTTGAAGGATATTGTATGTGTTCTGGTAGTGGTTAACATAATCTTGTTTCTGTTCTCTTTTATTTCATTAAATTATATACAATTATGTTAATTCAATAGAATGTAGACTTGGAAATATTTTTAACATGAATTTCTAAAAAGGGAAAGGTATTATTTTATATTGATCTGCAGAGAAATAATAAATCTTAGAATTGAATATATTTTTCACTACTATTTTTCAGTTCCTAAAATTTCCATGGTGCTCTTAATTATTTGCTCTCTCTCATTTTCCTGGAAATGAAGACATTTTTAACAGACATATTAAAAAATTTCCAGATCTGGCAGGTGATGAAAAAAATATTTTTATATTTTGACTTTATATTTGACCTTGACTAGAAGAAAAGTTCATTCATTTGGAGTTTGAAGTTATTCTAAAATTCATGTTCAATTGATATTAATTTTCCAGTTAACCTAGGTGTTCAGACCTTATTTCAGGATTCTACATATAGTAGTAGCCTGGTAAAGAAAGCATCATCTCAGAATAGTGATTAAATGACTAATTTAGGTTACTGCATATAAATAAGCAAGCAGAAAAATATTAACTGTTCCTTTCTCCCTCCCTCCCTCCCTTCCTTTCTCTCTCTCTCTCTCTCTCTCTCTCTCTTTCTTTCTTTTGGTCATGCCACACGGCTTGTGGGATCTTAGTTCTCCGACCACGGATGGAACCTGTGTCCCCTGCAATGGAAGCATGGCGTCCTAACCACTGTACTGCCAGGGGAAAAAGTTGGACTGCCAACTTTTTCTAAAGTACATCAGAGTTAATTTTTAGAGTTTCTTGTTTTCCTCTTAGAGACTAGATTTCTGAGAGAAAAAGAATTGTTGGTCTTATTTCTTCTCAGGTCAGTAATTTGAACTGGGGTCAATTAGGTTGCCCCTAGATAAAACGGTGGTGGGCAGGTGACTGTCCTAGGCACTCACGTAGATGTTGGTGACAGGGCCTGGGCCTGCCCGAGGCTCCAGCCAAGCCGTCTGACTCCACCCCACTGCCCGGGGCTCAAGCTTCACCCCCAATCCTGGCCCCCTTCCCCTATACAGCGCATGCATGGGGTCCCCCTTAGGAGAGCGGACACTGAAAGAGGGCTTGTGGCCTTTTGTAAAGGAAGCCCCAGGTGGGCTCTGGGGAGTGGCCTAGAAGGGTGTGGCTTACCTGGGGCAGTGCTCTGGTGGGTGTGGGACTGGACTCCATACACTTTGTTGGGGGCTGGGAGGAAGGACAATGACACAAGGCCAGTGGCAGAGGCATTAGGTAAATGGGACCCACCTAGGGGCAGGGCAGATGCCAGGGCTTCCTCTCACCTCATAGGCTACGTCCCAGTTTTCTCAACTTCCTCAAGGCCAGAGGTTCTCAAATTTAAGCCTGCATCAGAATCATATGGAGGGCTAATTAAAACACAGTTCTCTGGACCCCATCTCCAGAGTTTCTGATTCAGTAGATCGAGGATGAGGATTTGCATTTCTATCAAGTTCCCAGGAGAAGCTGATGCTACTGTTCCGGGGATCCCACTTTGAAAACCACAGCTCCAGGATTTCCAAGGTCCCTGCTTTTGCCCTCCTCCTTCAAATCAAGGAGGAGTTTTTGCAGCCCAGGTTTCTTTCTTCACCATGAAAATACATCTTATCTCTTTGCCACAAGGCCAAGTTGTCAGCATTTTCTAAATGTTTACTGATCTGATTAGCTCATTTGAATGTGTCCTAACCCTCAGGAGACTGTGGGTGCAAATGAGGTCAGTTTAAAGGTAATGGCCAAATTATGTGTCTTAGTCTCCCCTCAGAGTGTCCTCAGAAGTAAATCCAGGTGTGTGTGTGTGTTCTTTAACCTCTTCTGGGCCTCCAGTTGTGCTTGTGTTATCTTGGCTCTGCACAGACACCTTTGTTGGTGACTGCCTCGCATTCCTTGATGCTTCAGCCCCTGTGTGTCGATGTGATGCTGGCATGAGCGTTCAAGGACAGGGGCAGGTGTTTATGGGGTGGAAAATGCCCCTCTGCCCAGTTCTGTCTCATTCGACCATCACCAGAGGTCCAAGTGGCATAATTTGTGCTCAGAGTTTCAAAGCCACTGGAGAGCACAGCCCTTCAGCATCTAGTCTTGACATCCCTTCCCCACCACTACTCAAACCCATCCCTTGATGTGGGCAGGGAAACAGATACTATACAAGTTTTTCAAACTTCACCTTCTCCATTCTCAAGGGCCTGTACGCCACAACTACTCTCCTGTCCCTGTAAGGTGCCTTCTTCCAAAAACTAAAAGCACACATGCATGTCATTTAGTATAAAGAGATACTGGGCACCCAATTCTATAGATCAATCCTGATTTCCAATTTAGGGTTCATCTGAGACATTGTGCTATATTATCAATGCAACTTCATTCCTTTATATGTTTGAACATTTTTTAAGGCCATAAGACTGTCACACTGACTATCAAATACACTAAAATCCAAATGATTGACTGAGAGGTTGTTTTTGTTTGTTTTCATTGAATTTCTGCTGCCATGTCTTATCAATGACTATTTAAAATATAATGATTTATGAGTGATATAATATCTGAGGTTACAGAACCTGAGTTTGATGTTTCTTCCCCATTCTAGATTTGTAAATGTTCAGCATTCAGTAAAATAAGAACTCTATTACAGTAAAAATGATGTCAAATTTCTACCAAGGATTCCATCAATAATGTCCCAAGCCACTAAAAACAGTTTTCTCTTATTGAAGGACTATTGTATCCCAGGCACTGTGCAATTGTCACCTCTTACGCATAATATCCCACAAGGCCAACATCATCACTAATTTATAGATTAAAAATACTGAGGCTCAGAGAAGTCACTTGACTTGCCTAAAGTCACACAGCAAGTAAGATGCAGAATCCAGGTCTGACTTTTTTCAGAGTCTTATCTACTACTTCCTGCTGCGTCTCCACAGAATGTGCTGGACCACAACAACAAATATACAAACACATTTTTATCCTAGCACTTGTCATATACAGTATGCTTGGCATAATTAAACTATTTCCAGCAAAAGTTCTTTGAGCTTACCCAGATTTATTGAGAAATAAGCAGAAACAATATTCACATAAATACATATAACACATGGTATATTAGAGAGCATTTATTAGCTCTGGGTGTCAGCCACACCCTCTGCTCCTTCTGAGGAAAACCCAATAATGGGACTTTGTCATACTGGCCACAATTGATTGAACCAAAACTAGTCTAAAATGAAACATTTTATCCAGGCATAAAACATAATATCCTTGCAATCGGTTTTTCAAATTGGCTGAGAGGCGTTCCGAAATATTTTATGATGAAAAATGTGTTTGGTTCATCCTCAAATCTCCCTTAACAAAGAGGAGAATGTGTATGCAGGGCTGCCACGGGGGAGCCTCCATGAACCTAAACCTGAAAATTGCTCTAAACCTGAAACTGACCAAAACAAAAGAATCCATAAAATTACAGATGTGGTACTGGGAAGTCCTACCTTTTTTCTTATACCAGAAATACTTGGTATCTTAATAATTTTTTCTTTCTGTTATGTTTTCTATGCTCTTAATAATTTTCCTTGGTCTATGTCTCATCATTAAAAAAGACCAAGTCAACCTTAGAAAATCATAGGCAGGAAACCACATTTTATTCCATCACTCCTAAACCATCATTCACAATACTCAGTGTCAGTATAGCTATAGCAACAGATGTTAAAATACGCATAGTAACTACAAAGGCTCTTTTAATGTCAGTTTAATTTAAACCTTAACCACAGGTTTTTTCCACAGATACAGCGAGAAACCACAAGGATCCTCTTGTCTTAATGCTCCTTCCACACATTGCAATAAAATTTCTTGTTTTGGAAACAGAGAAACCTTCTGAATCAGCTGTCATGGCCCACTGTGTTTGCCGCGGTCACACCACATGTGTTCTGTACATTAACCTTCTCAGGGCCAAGGGGCAAACCTGTCTCCTTCCCCACCCATTATTCTCACTGTGGAGTTGTGGCTACACATCTCAAATGGAAAGTAGGTAGTGTACTAAAATTGCAAAGTACTTTTAAAAAATACTTTAGAGAATGGCAATGAATTTAAAACAATATTTACTGTGGACAAGCTAGTGTGTTGCTTAGTTAGGGAGATAAACAGATACATAATTGAATAAACACTCACTATTCAGGAAACCTATAGTCCGGAAGAGTGTTGCTCACTAGAAATATAATGTGAACCACAAAAGTAATTTAAAATGTTCCAGGGACTCCCCTGGTGGCACAGTGGTTAAGAATCCGCCTGCCAGTGCAGTGGACACGGGTTCGATCCCTGGTCCAGGAAGATCGCACATGCCGCAGAGCAACTAAGCCCGTATGCCACAACTACTGAGTCTGCAGGCCGCAACTACTGAAGTCCACGCGCCTAGAGCCCATGCTCTGCAACAAGAGAAGCCACCGCAATGAGAAGCCCGTGCACCACAACAAAGAGTAGCTCCCGCTCACTGCAACTAGAGAAAGCCTGCGTGCAGCAATGAAGACCCAAGGCAGCCAAAAAAAAAAAAAACAAAAACACATGTTCCGGGACTTCCCTGGTGGTCCAGTGGTTGAGAATCCTTCTTCTAATGCAGGCGATGCAGGTTCGATCCCTGGTCAGGGAACTAAGATCCCACATGCCACGGGGCAACTAAGCCCGCATGCTGTAGCTACTGAGCCCACGTGCCACAACTAGAGGCCCCTTGTGCCACAACTACTGAGCCCATGTGCTCTGGAGCCTGCACGCCACAACTAGAGAGAAGCCCGTGTGCCACAAGAAAAGATCCCGTGTGCCACAATTAAGACCAGATGCAGCCAAATGAATTAATTAAAAAAATAAAAATTAAAATGTTCCTCTAGCTACATTAAATAAAGCAAAAAGAAAGAGGAAATTCATTTTAATCATATAATTATTTAACCCAATGTATCCAAATATTATCATTTCAAAATATAGTCAACATGAAACTATCAATGAGTTTATATAGTTATAAACTATCAATGTATATATATATATATATATTTTTTTTTTTCTTAAAAGCCTTTAACCTCTGGTATGTAGGTTAACTTACAACACAACTCAGTTCAGACTAGGCACGTTTCAGGGGTTCGATAACAGCATGTAGCTGGCAGCCACCATATCAGGCTTTATAGGTCTAGTACTTGGAAGAGATAAGGACATAAATGACTACAATACAAGCTCATTTGTTTTAGGGAGAGGAGGAACTTTTCCATGGAGGAGATGGCTTTTGAAATTGGTGTTCTAGATAATGCTTGTGAGTTGGAGAGATGAAGAGTGTAGTTCACACTTTAGAAATTGTAGAAGCACCAACTTAGGGGAGGAAAATTGCAGGGAATTACAGCTCAGTTCAATCAATGGAGTTTCTCCTTGTGCTCAGAATAATGACACAACTCCTTAAGGAGGTCTATGAGGTTCTATTGAGTTTTTTTACTTTACACTCCAAACTTATCCCCTACTTTCAGGCTCTCTGCTCCAGCTGCACAGGCTATATGCCTCTTCTCATAAATTCCCTACTTCTTCCCACCTAGGTCTTTACATAAGCAGTGCCCTGCCTGGAACCTATCTGGCTCCTCATTGCTTCTAGCACCTAGCAGAGTGCTCAGTTAGTCATCAGTTAAGACATTTGAATGAACAAATGAACAATTGCAGGGAACATGAAGGAGGAGAAGAGGAAGAAGGAGAAGAAGGGGAAGAAAAGAAAGAAGAAGAAGGGAAGGGGAGGGGGAGGAGGAAGAGAAAGAGGAAGTGGAAGAAGGAGAAGAAAAAGAAGAAGGGGCAGGAGGGAAAAAGGGAAAGGTGGGGAGAGGCAGGAGGAGGAGGGGAGGAGGATAAGAAGAAGGGAAAGTGGGAAAGGTCTGATGGTGACACGTTGCCAAGGACCTTGAGCTTAAGGGTTCGTAACGATTTCTGGAGAAGCCAGGTCCACACCTGTCCCTTGCATGTTAAATATTTATCTGCAGCTTAGCTATATGTGCGGGACAGTTTGGGATGGAGACCTAGGCAACGGAGAGCCCTGTTAGGAGCCTTTGGAAGGAGTCCAGATGAGAATTCATCGGGTCCTATGCTGTAGGAGAGTGGTGGGTGTGTGTATTAGTTACAAATCACACCAAGAGAGCAAATCATTTCTCACAAATTGCATTTTTAGAGGTGAAAAGAGCTTCTGTCATTTTATAGATGAGGAAAGCAAGACTCAGATAAGTTAAATTACTTTCCTTTAATGAAATCTTGGAGTTCATTACTCTGCACGAATGAACATCATTCTGAAGATAAAGTCCAGGAGTAGATTATCTGTTATAGGAGAAGGGATCATTTTACAAATATTAAATTAAACAGATTATAGATAGAGGAGAAAAGCGTGAAAAGGATTCAAAATACATCTGAATTATGAAAGAAATTATTTTTAAAAGTTTTGGACACTAGGGACTTCCCTGATGGCACAGTGGTTAAGGATCCGCCTGCCAACGCAGAGGACACGGGTTGGAGCCATAGTCTGGGAAGATCCCACATGCCACAGAGCAAATAAGCCCATGTGCCACGACTACTGGGTCTGCGCTCTAGAGCCTGTGAGCCACAACTACTGAGCCCATGTGCCACAACTATTGAAGGCCGCGCGCCTAGAACCCGTGCTCTGCAACAACAGAAGCCACTGCAATGAGAAGTCTGTGCACCACAACGAAGAGTAGCCCCCGCTCGCCGCAGCTAGAGAAAGCCCGCGCGCAGCAACAAAAACCCAATGCAGCCAAAAATAAATAAATACATAAATAAATTTATTTTTAAAAAGTACTAAAAAAAAAGGTTTGGACACTAGAGATTACTGACCTTAAAACCCTGAAGCTGATAACATATTCAGTCAAGGGCTCTGATTTAGCAATTACTTAAATATTTCCATTTTCTAAGGATGTTAGAAGTGCTACTAATACATCTTCACAGTGATCAAAATGTCAGAGGGTTCCCATTTGAAAGAATTAAAAAAGACCTAAAGAGGGAAATTGATGGCAGCACCATGGTCATGGAAGCTTGTTCTCTAAGTCACATGTCATCTCATAATTAGATAACTTGCTTGTTTCTAGGCCGTGTTCTCAGCTAAACTCCATGTTTTTTTTTGTCTGAGTGTCTCAGAAGACAGTGAAAAGAGGGAAAGAATACTTTTAATATTTAACGAAATAAGCTTTGACAATCTATACTTTAGGGGCTAGACAATATAAGATAACTCATAATTTGCCGGTTTCCAATAAGCTGTAAAAGTATCACTATTTCATTGAGAAAGATTCGTAAATTTAAAAAATCTTAAACAGTTACAACTAACTAAGAAAATATTACAAAAGAGTAATAGACTGAATATTTCATAAGGCTTTGCTGGTCGAGGTGTCCCTAAATGGCAGAACCTTTAGGTTAAAGGCAAACAAGAGTATTAGAAGGTCTGTGTTTATTTATTTGTCAAATTACCTTAAAAAAAAAAATCAGCTAGGCTGTATGATTGATATTGCAAAGCCCAAAGAGTCTTGATTAGATAGAAGTTTCACTTTATAACTGGTTGTTTTGATATTTTGTAAATCAAACTTTAATATCAAACCTCTAAACCTCAAAATTTGATAATATTTACTTAAATAAAAGCCTGTATTTTAATAAAAAAAGAACAGAAGTCAGACCGCTTACAGAAAGGTTACAATTAGACTTGGACTCCCCATTGATTATCTTTGTGAGTAAGAAAAGTATATAGTATAAAACCAAACTCACGGAAACATGGATATTACGGTGATTTATGAGGACATGAGAGACATAAATCAGATATAATTATCTGATTTTCAAAAACAAATCATATTCACCTCCTCAAATGGTCTCATAGTTCTTTGATGGCGCACAGCAGAGAAGTGCTTATGTCAAACTGAAAAGTGGAGGGGGAAAGATAAATGGTAGGTCCAAATAACAATTTTTTTTTTTTACATCTTTATTGGAGTGTAATTGCTTTACAATGGTGCGTTAGTTTCTGCTTTATAACAAAGTGAATCAGTTATACATATACATATGTTCCCATATCTCTTCCCTCTTGGGTCTCCCTCCCTCCCACCCTCCCTATCCCACCCCTCTAGGCGGTCACAAAGCACCGAGCTGATCTCCCGGTGCTATGCTTGAGATGCCAGCATTCTTCCTGAGGATTTCACTCACTGACTGTATGCTTTTCCCAGAAGGTGCTAGGGGAATGAAAGGCATCCAGTTCTTGGGAATTAAGCATCACACATTACAAAAGCTCTGCTTTTATATCCACTGGTGATCATATGGGAGATTTAGGTCTTTCTGAATCTTCTTCCAAACAGGTGGTCTTTCGGCCTGTAACTCATGTCTCGAGCAAAACAAGCAAGAAATCCTGTGGCCGTGAGGCCTATCCCAGCCTCTTACCTCTCAGCCCTTCCTATTCCCCTCTTCCCATCTTTACTTTTCTCCAGCACATTTCCCATCTAGTATAGTGTTTTACTTTTGAAAAATTGTAACATAACATAACATAAAATTTACCATCTTAACCGTTTCTAAGTGTGCAGTTTAGTTCATTCACATTGTTGTGGTATCAGCACCATCCATCTCCAGACCAGTCTTCCTAAACTGAAATGCTGTACCCGTTAAATAGTAACTCTTCATCCCCCTCTGCCCCTCTGCCCCTGGCAACCACCATTCTACTCTCCATCTCTATGAATTTGACTACTCTAGGTACCTTACACCAGAGGAATCACACAGTATTGTTCTTTTGTGACTGGAGTGTTTTACTTCCTAAATTTTGCTTATTGACTAGCTCACTTCATGAGCATGTAAGCATCTAGTTCAGGAATTTATTTCTGTATTATTCTCTGCTTCATTTCCACTGCCTAGAAACTCCCTGGGACTTAGGAGATTCAGGATAGATGTTTGTATGAATGGATGGCTCAGGATGGCATGCCGCTAAAATGGGGCAAGAATCAGTTGAACAGAGGACCACTGAGCACTTCTACGTTTGGGGCATGGTGGATATAACAGGGATAAAGCCACTGGTCTGGCCTCAAAGAGTTCCTGTGTGTGTTAGAGTCAATTGGTTGAAAGATAATCGTACCATAGTGAAATCAGCCCATGACTGAGCAAAGTTCATTGCTAACGAAGCAGACAGGAAGTTCTCCCAATCTTGGAGCATCAGGGAAAGGACTTTAAAGGGCTACCTTTAAATCCCGACCTCAGGAATGAGTGAGTGTTGGCCAGGTCAAGGGTGTGGAGTTCAAGGTCAAAAGAACATTCTAAGGAAGGGGAATGACGACAACAGGGGATCTTGCCTTTTTTGAGGCTTTCACCCTTCTGACAGTCTGGTGAAACCTAGAGGTCCCTTCCTAGAATAAGTTTGTTTGTTTTTTTAATAAATTTATTTGTTATATTTATTTATTTTTGGCCGCGTTGGGTCTTCGTTGCTGTGCAGGCTTTCTCTAGTTGCCGCGAGCGGGGGCCACTCTTCGTTGCGGTGTACAGGCTTCTTATTGCAGTGGCTTCTCTTGTTGCAGAGCATGGGCTCTAGGCGCATGGGCTTCAGTAGTTGCAGCACGCGGGCTCAGTAGTTGTGGCTCGTGGGCTCTAGAGCACAGGCTCAGTAGTTGTGGCGCACGGGCTTAGCTGCTCCAAGGCATGTGGGATCTTCCCGGATCAGGGTTCGAACCCTTGTCCCCTGCATTGGCAGGCGGATTCTTAACCCTGCGCCACCAGGGAAGTCTCTAGAATAAGTTTTTAATGAATAAAATAAAATACGTAGGATTACAAAGGCAATCAATTGTATTAAACTATAGTTAGCAAAATTTTAAAAAATATTTCAGTACTATATAAATACTCAGTACTATATGTGATTCTTGATGTATTAGGTAACAAGGTTTAGCTGAGAACTGGTAACTACTGTAAACTTCTCAGTAATGATAATCATACACGATATATTTAGTATCTTCAAAAATTGTCATGCGATATGAAAATATCTGTGATTTCTATTAGTGATAAAATTACAGATCCTGGGGCTTCCCTGGTGGCGCAGTGGTTGGGAGTCCGCCTGCCGATGTAGGGGACACGGGTTCGTGCCCCGGTCCGGGAGGATCCCACGTGCCGCGGAGCGGCTGCGCCCGTGAGCCATGGCCGCTGAGCCTGCGCGTCTGGAGCCTGTTGCTCTGCAACGGAAGAGGCCACAACAGTGAGAGGCCCGCGTACCGCAAAAAAAAAAAAAAAAATTACAGATCCTGGTAATAATACTGTCATTTGTTTGTTTCATTCGTAACTGGAGGAAATACTAAAGTTCTGTTAGAATTTGGTGAAAATAAACTTGTAAGTCTTTCCATCCAAGTTTCTGGATTCCATCCATAGACATCTCTCTCCCTGCAAGGGGTCTGTAAACCCCAGCTGACGAGCCCCGGGATTGATGGCAGGATGGTGTAGGTGGAAAAAATTAAGTTACTCAACTTGCTTAGAGACCGGAATTCAGTGGATAAAGAAGGGGAAGGAGAAAGGGAAAGACATGAGGGGTGAGAGAATTAAGCAAGGGCCCAATTTAGTAAGTTTTATATGCAACAAAAAGGAATTAGGAATTTATTTTGAGAGCTATGATGAACCATTGAAATGTTTTAAGCACAGATATATCAAGCTCTAACTTGTGTTCTAGAAAATTCTTCTAGACTGAAGTTTGGAGGGCTCCGTGGGGCAAGACTGACAGCAGGAGGCCACTTTGGCAGTGGTGGCACTTCTCCAGGGAAGGATGGAGGTGGCCTGAGCTAGGGAAACGGCAGTGTGGACTCTCAGTAAGTAAGGGAAGTGGGAGCAGAAAGCTATTTAGAAGATAGTATTGACAAAAGTGGATTCCCTCCTACTCCTAGACCAAAGAATCTGACAATGCTAGCATGAAAATAAAGAACTCTGTTTCCATTTTCTGAAGTTCCTGCAGTAATAGATGATGAGTATAAGATGTCCGGTGAGATACCACAACAGTTGCTAGAGAAGTGATGTGATGTAATGGAAAGAGACTCTCAAATGTAACCAACTCATGTGGGCCTTTCTATCTGTGTGACCATGGGGAAGTTACATAACCTCTCTGATGCCCAGTATCCTTGTTGGTAAAAAAAAGGCTAAGGACTCCTGCATTTCTGAGTTGTGAGACACAGGGAGAAAGAAATCATTGAACATCTTCTAAATTAAGTGCTATGAAAATGCTACTTGTGTTCATATATTATAATCAATCAGAAAAGGGTAATTATTATGTCAGTATTTACTAAGAGTTGAAGAGCCATTTGAAGAAAGCAACCCGTATAATTTCTAGCAGCTGGTTAAGTGTCATGGATCAAATGGAACTACAGCTGACTCTGGAAAAAATGTGTAGAATTTAGCAAAGAGTAGGCTAAGGGTGAGGGGCGAGCAAAAGAAGGACTTTCCAGGTGGAAGAAGGGTAAGAATGACAAGATGGAGGCCCAGTTCCTGAGATAATAAAGGTGAAGAGTTATGCCAGGGATTGTAGGGTATAAGGTATAAAGGATGCTGAATGTGTCCAGAATATGGAGGACTTTGAAAACTATCCAAAGTGGTCAGTTGACACTACAGTAAAACTCATAAAAAATATGGTCCCTAACATTATTTTACACTTCTGTTTCATAAACCACTTAACAAAGATTTCCAATACGGAAAAAAGATTTCCAATTTGGAAATACTCAGTGTTTGGATATGTCTGTTTATTCTAGTTTCAGAGGAAGACTCAGGCCAGTTCCTTCCAACAGGGTTTTGGAGCCTCTGGTAGCTTTTCTAATCTCTATGACTTTCTTTTGCCCCGAGGTAGGTGGGGATGAATAACGTAATTTAAGCTAAAGCCGATCAGCACCCGCTACTCTCAAGAGGGTCCAAAGACCTCAGTTCTTCACAAAATAAAATGCTTCTTTAATTCAAAAAACTAAAGTAAATCAAGAAAAGGAGAAAACGAAACCACAACAGGAGATATCTGAGAGGGTAAAAGAGTTTATTGCCACAAAGAAGGAGCCCAGCTTTTAATGTCAAGTTTGCCACTTCTCTGTAAGTCTCTGGGGAAGTTCTGTTCTCTTTCACTGCCTTTTTTCCTCAAGAAAACCACACTAATATAGTCTGACTAAAGTGCTGTGATTTCTTCAGGGGACAGTCAAGGAGGTGAAAGGCGGAGAAGAGTAGATTTAGAGACGAGAGTAAAGACTTTATTAAAGAATTCATAAGATAGGGTGGTGGGCGTGGCTTGCACCAAGGCCCTGGAGATAAAGAGGGGGATTAAAAACAAAATCTGTTCTAGAGGTACACTCAGTAGGATGTGCTAATGAATTTATTGCATTGATGTTGGAAGAAAAGAAAGAGGAATAATGTTTAGGTTTCTGGCTCTAATGAATTAGTCGATGGCAATTTCAGTTCCTGAGCTGGGGAAAATTGGGGAAGGGGTAAAATTAGATAGGAAGGAAAATCAAGAGTTTAATTTTTGGACATGATTAATTCATGGTGTCTGTGAGACATTTGAATGGGAATATTAAGTAGGCAAGTGGGAATAGGAATCGGACATTTAGAGAACTGATCTTTTTTTTTAATTAATTAATTTATTTTTGGCTGTGTTGGGTCTTCGTTGCTATGCGTGAGATTTCTCTAGTTGTGGCGAGCGGGGGCTACTCTTCTTTTGTGGTGCATGGGCTTCTCATTGCGGTGGCTTCTCTTGCTGCGGAGCACGGGCTCTAGGCACGCAGGCTTCAGTAGTTGTGGTGCACAGGCTTAGTTGCTCCACAGCATGTGGTACCTTCCCGGACCAGGGCTTGAACCCATGTCCCCTGCACTGGCAGGATGATTCTTAACCACTGTGCCACCAGGGAAGTCCCGAGAACTGATAAATTTAAGAAAGACATATGGATTGTATTTAAAGTACAGGAATGAATAAATCTGTGGGCTGTAAGAGGAGGAAGGGGAGAGGAGGGAGGGTGTATGGGAAAGTGAGAAAGATAAAGAACCAGAGGGGGAGAGAAAAGAGAAAGAGATGGTGAGACAGGGAGACAGGCGAGTTAGCCAACCACTCAGACTGAGCCACTCCCACTCCTAGGATGGAGAGGAGGAGCCTGAAAGGAGACTAAGAAATAGCCCAGAGGTAGGAGAAGAGCCTGGCCAGTGCTGTGCCACAGGGCTTTTCATGGGAGAGTGGTCCACCTGGAGGCATGCCGAGAAAGGGAAAGTTGAGATGATGCATAAATGTCCACACGACAAGAGAAATACCAAAAAGCTTGATCTTAGGGTTCAAACAGAGGGATGAAAATCCATTGCAATATAAGCTTTTGAGCCTTTAACAAGAAATATTTTCATGAAAGGGGGCCAAAAAAGAATTTTAAAGGGCATCTGACTGTTCATGAGATACGAGGCGTTCTGATTTAGAATTTCAAGCTCATACAAATTCTTGGTTGCCAATGCAAGACAGATTAGAAAGGAAAACCTGGCATTAAATTCAAATCGAATGTCATTAATAACTGATTACACGTTGGACCTGCGGGTTTGGGTATCTTCTTTCCTCAGTGCTTTGTGCACATATAGCTAAGGAAACAGAGTAATTTGGTGTCATTTGATTTAATGAGATCTTGGGTAAATGAAATATCATTTTGGTAATGAAGCTGGACCTCTGCAGTTGCTCTAGGGAGAAGTATCTATAGAAGATAAATTAATTATGTTCACTAATTCCTAAGCCTCTGGAAACATCTAAATAACTCAATAAAAGTGTGAGTTTACTGACCATGCAGATGTCTTTTGAGAAATGACCTTTAAGCAATAAAATCCAAAAGCAAAGAGGTTTGAGAGCAGCATGTCTACAAGTAGACCCATGAGTAAAATCACAACTTACACCATAACGAAAAATGTAGAAAAGTAGGCTAGAAAGGTAGGTCATAATTTTGAGGTCTGTCTTGATAATATCTAACATGCTTTGAGGTCTAAGTATATACCAGGTACTGGGGCTAAATGCTTTATACATGTTATGTCATTTAATCCTCCCAACAGTTCTAAGAGCTAAGTGTTGTCATTAAACCCATTTTACGGATAAGTCAATAGGCTTAGAAATTTCCATAACTTGTCCAATGTTACAAAGCTGGTAAGAATGCAGGTACGAATCCTACTGGCTTTGTCTGATCCCTATTAGGAGTCCTTAATAGCTTTATCTTATAAGGGTTTGGGTGTTTCTTCTACTTTTTAGTGTAACTGAAAATGTTTTGATTTTAAAAGTTTAGAGATAAAATCAGTAAAATTGGACACAATTTGGAAAATTATGCCATGTCACAGTGGCACAAATAGGAACATTCAGCGGTTAGTGAAAGTAAATTGCCACTCTTCCCATTGAGAGGTGGAGTTTATGTCTCTTCCTCTCCAATCTGAGCTGGCCCAGTGACTTTTTTAATGAATCAAATGCAGTGGAAATGACACTGTAGGACTTCCAAGGCTGGGCCTTAGGAGGCTGGCAGATTCCACTTCTCTCTTGGAGCCCATCCTCTTAGAAGCCAGTGGCCCTCTAAGAAGTCTGACTGTCTTAAGCCCCTGATGCTGTGAGGAAGGCTAAGTTACATGGAGAGAGAAAGGCCAACAGAGGAGCAATGAGGCACTAGAAACGAGAGTGAAGCTTTCTTGGGCTTTCCAGCCCAACCTAGCCACCAGCTGAATGCAGCCAAGAATGGCCCAGCCAGCATCATGGAGCAGAGCCATCCTAATAAGTCAACGTGAATTCCTAATCACAGAATCATAAGCAAAAGAAAAAGTGGGGGTTGTTTTGATCACTAATTTTGGGGTACTTTTTGGGGGGTATTTTGTTATGCAACAATAAACAACATACATTTAGTACGGTTTGATATGATTTGGAAAAATACTCTACTTTGGGGGGACAGAGAGTAAACATTCCTATAGCTTTACTTTGCGTCCCAGTGGCTTACATAGGATAGCCGAGCTAATAAACCTACAGTTTAAACGTTAGCTCTGTTGTCCGGTGGTTAATTTCAGTAAGTCTGAGGCAAGCAGCATTTTCAAGAAGAAAAGCTAGCAGAGAAGCACTTTATAGTTTAGAAATACATTTCTTCTGTGCGTGCTGTGTATCACCATAGTGATGTATTTGTGTAATCTTTAGCCACTTTTAATATTTGGAACTCGTCCCTGATAAGTCCTTTTTGCTTTTTTATTTATATTATATACCATCTACCTTACTTTTAAGACCATCTGAGGCGGATTACAATGAGATACATATAACAAGAGAGTTACAGTACAAACACAAGCTCAAAACCACATTCAGCAACTGAGAAGTCATTTCTAAAGATTGGTCTAATTTGTTCCACTGAAATTTACCTTTAAATTTAGCTTTGAGTTTCCTGGCAACTGAGGCAAACCTGTGGGATTATATCATGCTAAGTGTGATTTCTTTCAGAGAAGAAAAATCTTTAGCCTACTGCTAAATTATAAGGACAATTTATTATGTGGATCTCTTCACAGGGAACAGTAAATGATAGAAAAGAAAACAGCTTCCAAAGAGATGTCATTTAGGATACAAATGTTTCTCAGACATGGAGTCTTCATATATGCCTCCGTTTAAAATAAAGCAGAATAAAATGTAAGGGACTTTTCATTTCACTGTGGGTTTTAAGATTAACTCCTCTCTCCTCTCCCCCATAATCAGAATTTCATAATATCCTATCTTTTTATTTGTTTCAATAGGATGTATTGATAACCCTCCAGGTGCCAAGCCGTGAGGGTATAACTGGAAGCAAAAGAGAGAGAAGGTCTCTGCCCTCATAGAGGTCATAGTCCAGGAGGATATTAATTAATGTAAAGGACATTAATTAGCTACACCAATATGGGATTAAAGATTTACAGGTGTCATGAAAAAAAGTACAAAGTGCTATAAAGAGTATATACATAACAGGGAGATGTGGTCCAAGTTCTTGGGGATGGGGTAAGATGGGGAGACTAAAGGAAAATATAATTTCTTTTTCTTTTAATTTTTTTTTTTTTTTGCGGTACGTGGGCTTCTCCCGGACCGGGGCACGAACCTGTGTCCCCTGCATCGGCAGGCGGACTCTCAACCACTGCACCACCAGGGAAGCCCTTCTGTTTTTTTACTTGAAGTATAGTTGGTTTACAATGTTGTGTTAGCTTTAGATGTACAGTAAAGTGATTCAGTTTATACACACACACACACACACACACACACATATTATTTTTCAGATTCTTTTTCCTTATAGATTATTACAAGATATTGAGTATTGTTCCCTGTGTTATATAGTAGGTCCTTGTTAAAGGAAAATATAATTTCTTATATCTGCATTCCTACCATAATGCTTAACACATATAGGTGCTCGATTCATGTTGACTGTTGATGATGATACTATTAAAAAAAAAAAAAAGGAGGCTTTTCCACACATTCTGAACCTATTGTTTGAAAGATAATGACTTTAGGGAAAAAAGGCATTGTTAGAAATTTTCCGATTTTTGGAAAAGAATAAAATACATAATACAAGAGATAACCGTCAAGGTACCAGATAAAAAAATTCCATCTAATTGAGATTAGGTCTGAAGGGTTACTCTCAAATGCCTGATTTAATGTGTTCATTTTGGCCTGGAAGACTAATTTTTAGCAATGGCCTCACCATCTTATTAGGCAAGGTGAGAAGGTGTGGGCCCTTTTACGTAGAAGCTGACTAATAGACAAATAAATTAGATATGACTGCTTTGCCAAAGCTGATAAGCAAGGCCCTGTATACAGTAAGTGCCAGGTCCTGGTTCTTACTATGTAACATTTAATCCTTGAGGTTAAGTGGTTGGAAGAGGAAGCAATTATATTGATGTTCTTTGGAGAAATTCATTTACAGAGCTTTTTTACTTTAGTTGTAAGCTTTTTTTTTTTTTTTGCCTTTTAAATTTTTTAATGAACTTCATTTTTTAGTATAGTTTTAGATTTACAGAAAAACTGAGGCAATGGTATGGAGAGTTCCCATATACATATACCCAATTTCCCCATTATTAACATCTTACATTAGTATCGTACATTCATTACAATTAATGAACCAATATTGATACATCATCAGTTGTAAGTTTTTGATGCTGTATTAGACATCTTATCAGCCATATAGCTCCTCAAGCTTTATTACATAACATTTAGCAGCACTTTTTTCCCAGTTACTATTCCCACTTCTAACACATCACCACTGTTTTTTTTGTTTTGTTTTGTTTTTGACTGCATTGGGTCTTTGCAGCGCGCAGGCTTCTCTTGCTGCAGAGCACAGGCTCTAGGTGCACGGGCTTTAGTAGTTGCAGCACATGGGCTCAGTAGTTGTGGCACATAGGCTTAGTTGCTCCGTGACATGTGGGATCTTCCCGGACCAGGGATTGAACCCATGTGCCCTGCATTGGCAAGCGGATTCTTAACCACTGCACCACCAGGGAAGTCCTCACCATCTTTTTTTTTTTTTTTTTTTTTGCGGTACACGGGCCTCTCACTGTTGTGGCCTCTCCCGTTGCGGAGCACAGGCTCTGGACTCACAGGCTCAGCGGCCATGGCTCACGGGCCTAGCCGCTCCGCGGCACGTGGGATCTTCCCGGACCGGGGCACGAATCCGTGTCCCCTGCATCGGCAGGCGGACTCTCAACCACTGCGCCACCAGGGAAGGCCCTCACCATCTTTTTAAAAACATATTCTTGTGTGCCAAACCTCTCTGTCTCACCTGATACTCTCCAGTGTTATAGATTTTCTGCAATATTTTGCTTCCTAGAATTTGCAAATAATTTTAACAAAGTAAAAATTTATACCTTAGAGCCCATCCTATTGGGATGTTCCTCCATTTCAGATATAAATGAAGTTTCAATGATAAGGAAAAACTTCTGTTATGGGTTGAACTGTGTCCCCCTCAAATTATTATATTGAAGTCCTAACCATAGAGCCTCAGAATGTGAACTTATTTGGAGATAAAGTCTTAACAGAAGTAACCAAGTTAAAATAAGGTGGTCCCTAGTTCAACTTACTAGTGTCCTTATAAGAAAGGAACATTTGGACAGATACATGTGGAGGGAAGACATATAGAGAAGATGGCCATCTACAAGCCCAGAAGAGAGGCCTGGATAAGAGCCCTCAAGAGGAACCAACTCTGCTGACCCCTTCTTCTGAAGCTTCAAGCTTCCAGAACAGCGAGGCAATACATTTCTACTGTTTAAGCCACTCAGTACACGGAACTTTGTTACAGCAGCCTTAAGAAACTAATGCAAACTCTATTTCCCCATGAAAATCAAAGACAGTTTCTGGAAGCTTTTTTTACTTCTCACCAAGAGATGAATTAGAAATTTTATAATCTACCTCCATGAATTAAGTGCCGTGGATGTCTTTGATATCTCTTAACTCCTTAAGCTTTGTAATCCCATTAAACATATTCTTCAGTAAACTAATATATTCATTCAGCTTTTCTGGTTAATCACAGTAAAATTGATGGACAAGATGTGGGTATTCATATATCAAGCCCTCCAACTTGTTACAAGGATATTAAAAAAAATTATTTACATCTAGCATCATAAAAATGCCAAACTAGTCATCAAAATAGAACACAGTTTAGAGTTCAGTGCTCAGATCTAGTTTCTACCAAGCCTGACCAAACAAAAACAGCATTTCACTACCTGCGTTAAAGTATTTTAATTCATTAAGGCCTTGGGTTCTAGTTCTTCACTTTTATGTGTTGCTATGGCACTATTGAAAGCAGTGGAAAACACACCAAGGTTTTCTTAAATTCTTAATCTCTCTCTTTATCAATACGCTGTCTGTTTAACTGAGTTTTATTATTACAATTACACTTTCTCCCCAAGCCCTTTTAATTGTTTTTATCAATCCATTAAACATATATCATCAATATGTTATATATACATAACATATATTGTTGATATGCTACATATATAACATTTTTATTGTTACATATATTTTATTGTTATATATTGTTCATTTTTAATGTCTTTACTTTTACTCTGCCTCTCCACTGTCTTGCTCCTTAGCTTTCCTTGAATCTTTTTAACTACTCTAGAAGCTATATACTCACAGTTTTCTTTCTTACACTTTTTTTTCTACAATATAACCCAAATTATCACAGATCTAGAAAGATTCAGGGTTCAAAGGAAATTCAGTCAATTTTCAGAAAGAGCATTCTATAGAAAAGATGATGTTTGTGACGAAAAACATTGAAAATACATATTTTTACTTATCAATTAACTTTGATTTTTTTTCCTTCTTGGTATATTTTAATGTTGATCCTACAAAGATTTGAGTCTTAAAGTGTTTTAATTATCTTGGGGCCCTTTTCACCTTGCTATTTTTAGAAACTAAAATCTTGGAGCTGTCAGGATCTTCCATACTGGCCGATTTCACTCTAACAGCCTCGGAGATGGCAAGATATTCCTGAAGCATTGGGTTAGAAGAACATGGGTTCTCTGTTCTCCATGGAAGATGAATCTAGGGGTATTTCATGTCAGGTTTTTCTCTCTTTGGCCTTGATGTGCGCTTATCCTCCAGAGACAGGAGAGAAAGAGAGGGAGAGGGGTGGAGGGAGAAAAAAAAAAGAGAAAAGAAGAAGAAAAAGAAAAGGAGGAAGAAGAGGAAGAGAGAAGAGTAAAAGAAAAGAACCTTAGGACCAGTCATTCCCCAAACAAATGGCATTTTGGGTGAATGCCCTGACCTAGGAGGAAAAAAGACACCAAGGTGACCCCAAAGTTATAAAAATAGCTCAGCGGACTCTTCCCAGAAAAATGTCACAGCAGGCTCTGGAAGGCAATTAGAGTAATATTTTGGCATCTTGAACCACCAAGGGGAAGAGTCTCCTACCGTCCTAGTTACAGCCCTGATTTTCATTTCCCTTTGTTGTAAATACTTATGAAATCATTTTAGAATGCTGCGAAGAAATAGGTGTGAGAGAAAACAAACTCTAATAGTAATCCTTTCTGCAAACGCCAGAGCCGCGGCAGAAGGAAGCTGAGGTAGCACCCAGCTCGCTTGGCTGTCTGCTCTCCCCATTGTCCTCCTCCTGCCTCCTTCTCCTTTTCCTCCCACACAGAAGCTTTTAAAATTTGCCAGCTCACTGTGCAGGCTGCCAGAGGAACCTGGCCAATTGCTGGGTCCGCCTGCCCTTAGACCAAGGACCTGGGGAGGTGGTTACAACTGCCCTTCTTTCTTTTTTAAAAAAAATAATTAATTTATTTTTTATTTTTAGTTGCATTGGGTCTTCGTTGCTGCGCGCGGGCTTTCTCTAGTTGCGGCGAGCGGAGTCTACTTTTTGTTGTGGTGCACGAGCTTCAGTAGTTGTGGCACACGGGCTCAGTAGTTGTGGATCACGGGCTTAGTTGCTCCACGGCATGTGGGACCTTCCCAGACGAGGGCTTGAACCCGTGTCCCCTGCATTGGCAGGCGGGTTCTTAACCACTGCGCCACCAGGGAAGTCTTTCATGGGCTTTCTTGAGAGCTGCTGGAGTGACAAATACCTGATACTCCTTACCTGCGTCCTATGGTACTGAAGAGTAATCCCCCAGCACAGCCAAACCTAGCCAGTCCCTGCTCCAGTCCAAACCCTCTAAGACTCACTGGTCAAAGCAGAAAAGCCCTCTTGAGTTCAAACTTTTCTTCACACTCAGTAGCTCCTAAGATCACATTGAAAAATGAGGAAAAACAATAACTGGGAAAATACTTTGAGTATTCTAGGTGGGAGAATACATAATGCATAATGTATAGTGCTGAAGTCAGTGATTTACATTCATATAAAATCAAAAGAGATTAGTGAATCATGACTACGTCTGTCTTGTTTGTCCTGACTGGAAAAGCATTACAGAAAAGGAGTTATGCTGTGGTCATTGCTCATTAAATGATCTGAACTCAAGTTTCCCTGCCAGCTGCTAAGGGTAGTGACAACATGTCTTTGAATCAGATTTAAGTTATTTTTCAAAGTCTTCATTTATATATAATTCATATTCAAACACAGAGAGAACTAAAATACATTAGATCCCTAAGCCGTTCAACTATCTCAAGACAGAAGAAAGTGGAGGAGGAGGACAAGGCAACAAATTAGGGACCAGTTAATGTAAGGATTCATTTATTCATTTTATTCATACATTCATTTAACAAATATGGTTTGACTGGTAGGGGATATAGTGAACAAGGTAATGGGTTCTCTGTCCTTAAGGACCTTTCTGCTCTGTGGGAGATCCAGTGCACTGTGGCTGGGGCTCTGTGCTGTGCTGTCGAGTGCACACAGGAGGGACTCAAAGGGCTCAGATTTTAGCTACTTCTGAAGACAGCACAGTAGAAGCCGTTGGAATCTCCACCATGGTTCCAGGAAGTATGATCAAATATATCTTGGAGAAATCTGACGCAGACTTCTGATTCCTACGGCCCTGAGGAGTCGTGTGGGAAATGTAATTCTCCACAGCTATGACCACCACCACCCCCGCCCCTCCCCGCCCGCCAAGTAATCCTCTCTGGATCATCTTCACAGACGTTCCAGTGGGAAGAGCTAACCCTGAAGCGGTGTTAGCCTCATAGCCATTCACTCCAGTGGGGCAAATGGAAATACTGGTGGTGCTAAAGCTGACTGCCTGAGTTTGTATTCTGGCTACACCTCTTCCTAGCACCATGACCTTGGACCAGTTACTTAACTTCTCTGACTCAGTTTCCTTGGCTGTGAAATGGGCATAATGGAGTGACTGTGCCGATTACATGAGTAAAGTGCTGCACTAGTAAGGCCTGACCCTTAGTAAACACTCAGTAAACTCTAGCCTCCTGAGAAGACATAAAGGGCTTCACATAAGAAAAGGACCTGTTATCATTGCAATTCAGTTGCTTTAAGCAGACATAATAGAACAATAAAGGGAAATAAGAGGTGAAGGGATGCAGTGTATGGAACAGTGGTGGAGAATAACCACTTCAGGGATATTAATTTCATCTCTCAGCTCTGCTAGAGAAAACATCATAACCAGGCTGAAACCCTTTGCTTTGTTCCCCATCATTTTTAGAGAAGAGAGGAAGCTAGGGCCATCAGACCTCTTCATGTCTCTTCTGACCACGCTGGATTGTTTGACGTCACAGACAGGATGTACAGCAGTGAAGGATACAGACTCTGCAGCCAGATGTTTTGACCCAAACCCTAACTCTGCCATGAACTACCTGTATGATGTAAGACTACTTTCTCCTCCTCGGCCCACCTCACCTTCTTCATCTGTGATATTGGGATAACAATAATATCTCCCTTAGACTTTTCATGTTTGAGAAATTAAATATGTAGTATATGAAAGCCCCTTAGAACAGTGGTCAGTGATATTAGTGCTGTATAAGTGATAGTTATTATAAAATGTGTCATTAGTAAAGAACAATGCAAGGGATTGCTCAAAAGCATAAAAGTATCACTTACTGAGTCAAGAGAAGTTTGACAAGAACTGTGTCCTGTCAAGTTTGGTGGTCACGAGGCAGCTAGCTCTAGGAAGACAAGAGCTGGATTTTGTCCCTACTCTGTTTGCTAAAATAAATATGAATGAATAAGGCATAAAGCACAGAACTACTTTGAGAGCATAATAAAGAGGAAAGCACACTTGATTTGGAAGTGAAAACCCTACCTGTGAGGGGTGGTTAGCCTCATTTTAATTTGAGTGAGTGATTCACCTGCCAAGCACTCAGTTTCTACATTTTTAAAATAGGGAGGTCAATGAAAGAATTTCTAGGGTGCATTACAAATTCAAAATTCCATACGGGTTAGTTACCCTTTGAAATGTTACAAAAGATATATAGAAATCTTTTTACATACCTAGTATATTTCCAAAATGGATTATCAAATTGAAGATAACGTCATTTGTTGGTGTTTTCTGAGTCATTAATGCAAGAATCTGAACCATGAACAAATCTTTAAATCCATGAAAATGGATTATCTTTAGGATACATGTTAACTTTTAAAGCTCTTGGGTTGTAACAATAAAGCTGATAAGGACATTTTTTCATTCATCTTAAACAAATTTTTCAGAAATTCTAAGAATACAACATAATCCATTGGCATCTAATGTTAACTTATCATTAACACGTAGAGAATGAAAGCAGAACTCTTACTGAGGTTAGCTTAGCAATTCTCAACTAAAGCTGATTTAGTTGAGCTTTTAAGACATGAGCGTGGAAAACATCAATCCAAAGGATTTGGGGAAACTAGCACCAGGAATGTCTTTCTTCAGATTGTGTTCCTTGAAGCTGGGTTCCCCAGAGCTGCCTCGGTCATGACTGAGGGTTGGAAAGGAGCTTCGAGAGACATCAACTGAGGATTGGCTGCCTTCATAGGTTTTATAAATTGTGTAATGGCATTAAGATTTCATTTGGGGAAAGAAAAGATTCTGTTATGAAAAAAAAAAAGGTGGGAGCATAATTTTGTTTGTTTGTTTTTAAATATTTATTTATTTACTTTGGTTGTGCCATAGCTTATTTGTGGCACGAAGGACCTTCATTGCCACCTGCGAGATCTTTGTTGAGGCATGTGGGATCTATTTTTTTTTTTAGTTGCAGCATGTGGGATCTAGTTCCCTGACCAGATATTGAACTCAGGGGGCCGCCTACAACGGTAGGGCAGAGTCTTAACCACTGGAGCACCAGGGAGGGAAGTCCCTAGGAGCATGATTTGAATTAGAAAGTCTGGATTAAGAATATGGGTTTTGGGTCAAAGAAAGTTTGAATTTTGGCTCTGCTACTTTTTAGCTAAGTGATCTTGGGCTGGTTGTTTAATCTCTTTTAAGCCATCCTTTGCACAATTAATAAGCTTTCTTACTTCATAGGGTGGCTATGAGGATTTAAAGAGCTAACACATATAAAGCGCTTGACCCATAACTTCGAGAACAAAGTAAGCACTCAATAAATGGTGCTACACTTACTATCCTAAATGAATGATAGGGTGGATCGTTCTGCCTTCCCTTTTTGCTACCTTCTTACACTCTTTTTGAAATGTCTCAGAGGCATAGAAAACACTATTTAAGCTTTCTGCCGTCAGAATTTGGGTCCAAACCTCCATGTTTTTAGTAAGCCCTAAAAAACCTATGGCTTTTTTTCCAAGATCTATTCATAGTTTAACGTGGGCACAAAGGTTCACTTTGTAAGACTGTCTAAGTAGGGTAAAAATAAAATGTGCAGAAATGTGTGGAACTTCAACAATAAAATATAAGAAAAATGGATTATTCTTAGCTGAAAACAAAGGCATTCTAATATATAAATGTATATGCAGATGCATAGAAAAGATCTGGAGAGGATAGACACCAACACAGTAACAACAGTTACCTCTGGAGAAGGGAGGAGGAGGGATTTACCTGGATATTATCTTAGTGTTTTACACATTTATTTACATATGAGCTGTGTAAATAAAGATCCCAAACAAACAAGCAAACAAATGAAAAGCAAAACCTAAAGCAAAGTCATCGTACAAACTGAAAAGAACTTTCAGAAAAGAGAACGTATGGACAAGAATCAAGGACTTTATTCTTAGGGCCATCCATGACTTGACACAAAGTCATATTCTGCTTAGTTCCATCCTTGAAGAGTACGGACAGCAGGAGGGGGCATTTCTGATCCTATCTCCAGCAAGTGATAGACCCAGGTTCAAAGGCAAATGAAGCTGCCAGCCGGATATCTTGGTGTAAAGTTCTTTCTCTCTGCAAGTGCTCAGATTAGACATCAGTACCCTGGTTAGTTCTTTGTCAAATCCAAGGTCTACAGAGGCACCAACTGAAGGCTATTGGTAAATCATGCTCTTAAGCAAAAAAGAAACTAGACAGTAAATTAATATTGTTATTAGTACATTTCGATAGCAAAGAAAATAAGAGAAAACCTACAAAAATCAACTTGAGTCTCCTCTAGTGGGAGACCTTGCCTGCTGCTGGGGCTCCAGGAGCAGCGGCCAGGGCAGCGTGGGTTTTGCTTTGGTTTTAATGCATACGTTTTGGTCCATGGACTTTAGGGAAGATTTTGCCTTACTGATGAGAATTCAGTCACAGGTGTGTGGGAACCTGTGTTAGCCCTCTGGCCTGGCCTGACACGCTGTTCCCAGCCCTGCCTTCCCAGCTTGCCCACTTGGTGTAGGAGGTAGTCCAGCCCAGTGTATAATTGACTGTGTGCTGCTGCTGGTTTAAGTGAAGGGCTAATGTTTCAGGAGCAGCACAGAAAAGACCTGAAGGAAGGGACAGAATGAATGAAGAGAGCCATTTTGATGGAATTGCCCCAGGGTATTAAATAAGCTGGGCAGCTGGGGACTGGAGGAAGCTTCTGTTGCTAAAGAAACTCTCCATAAGAGTGTCAGTCATCAGTTGCTCAGCAATCATTCATTTCTTACCTCCCACTTGTGTATAAATTTGCAGATTTACGCAGGCCACCAGTGGGACCATTACAATGAACTGAGTTTATTGTGAAACACACAAAAAAGAACCCCCCCTCTATTTTATTTTATTATTTGTTTTGCTCACTTACAAGCAATGTAATGTTAACTCTGAATCGAACAAGGAATTCAAGAAATAAAAGTATACAGCAGCATAACCCCATATTATCACTTGAATTCACACTGCCCACAAAAAAGAAAGGCAGTTGTACCAAGTAAAATTGAGGCATCCTTGAAATAGAGGATTTAAAATGCTGGATTCTATCATTTCTGTAAAAGGTCATTCTAGTCCTTTGCTATTTTTACCATAGATAGAGACTCAGCAAGTTATTGGCTGGACGGATTTGGAAAGCTAGAAGCTGCTGCTTCTGAGGCAGGAAGATGGTAATGCAGCACTTGACACTGAGTGAATGAAAGGTGTGGGAAAAGTTGAAGCCTTCAAAGATAACAGAGAGCAAGAGTGCGCTACTGAATTAGCCCCTGACTAAATTGCTAGCCGCAACTCTACCCAGGCCAATTCTCTTTGAAACTGCTTGTAATCTTGTGGCTTTGATTGAGAAATTCCCATTCCCAGCTCTAAACCTTCCTTAAGACATCTCAGCCCAACCCCCTTCTCCCAAAGCAACTCTTCGGGGCCCCCACCCACAAATTTGTATCAAGGCAGGTATATTTCCTAGCTGGTCCACTGCTACCAGACACGCGGCTTCCATTCAGGGCTCTGCAACTGAACCTTAGGCTTACCTCAGGCAAGCAATCAAAGGCATTTCAGACAAGAGCAGAAAACAAAAGAAACAGACAAAACCTGTCCTTACCCGCTTCTTAAAAAATTGGAAGGCTGAGCATTTCTTGACTGGGAATCCATTCATGTCTTTGTTTACCATTTTCCACAGTGGGGAGTTCACAGTTATAGATCCAGGGTGGCACCTGCCTGGTCAATGCATCTGGTTCCCGGTGTGCCTCCTGGAGATAGTTAACGAAGACCGAGCGTGATGGAGAATCGAGCAGGGCTCAGGTTTTCACTCACACATTCTGCACCACTGGCTACTGCAGCAACCTCTCCGCACTCTCAGTTGTCACCGGCAGTGGCTCTTCTCTTTCCATCATTGCTCCGAAACGCAGGCATCACCGCTACAGGACCCCGGGATGCAGCGGATTCCGGGGAGAGGCTCCTGCTGCCGCGGAGCCGGAGAAGGGCACCCGCTGCGCGGCCCCAGCTACCTGGCCGCTCTGCGGCGGGTGCACTGGGCGAGTCGCTCCGCTCCAGGTGATGAGCTTCTGGAGGCTGCTGGAGAGGAGAGCTCGTTTTGATTGTGCAAGTTCCAGTGGGAGCTGTAGTTAAGTAGCTGAGAGAAGGAGTAAGAAAGACCAGAAGCCAGAGGGAGGGAGGGAGATCCGCGCCACAAAAGCAGAGGGAGAGAGAAAGCAGTGCTGGAAGGCGCAGCAATTCACGAATATCTGAGCAGCGGATGGAGAGAAGGCACCAGCGCAGGAAGCACTGAAAAGCAGTTGACTCCCCTTGGGAGGGTTACTTTAACAGCTTTTTTCTTTTCTTTTTGTTGTTAGGACCATTTAAATCAAACTTTCATATAAAATGCAGAACGTTTTTATTTTATGCTCATTGAAATTCTGTTGATATGTATTCCTGGGAAAAAAAGGCTCTCAGTGGAAACGTAATCAAATTTATTCCTGATCTGTCCAAATGTGGAGAAAAATGAAATAAAGTGCAAGTGTACATATAACAATGGATGATCTCTCATTATGTAGGACCTTTCTAGTGTCCTCTTCCTACTTGTCATAATACAGTGGGCAACCGTGAACGTAATTGTGTGTGTGTGTGTGTTTTCCACTAAAGGAGTCTGCTTAAAAAGAACACAATGGGCATATATCCAAAGTGTTTTATGCAAAAAATACAAAGAGCATTACCCAAAAGTATTACTGAATCCATTTGACGGAGAGGAAGGACTCACAGTGAATAACCTATACCCCATCAAGCGAAAAACTATCCCCCTTTTTACTCGTTATTCTTTGCACATTCATTCATTTTAAAAAGCCATGTAATTTGTGTGTGGCTTATTTTTCCATTTTTACTTTTTCATGTTGATATTTTATGAGGATTTTAAACAGTTGATAGCTAAATAGAGCAAAGAAAATAATCTTGGCATCTGTCAACTGGGCACTACTACGACATCAGTGTGTGACTTTCTGCCCATCACATGACCTCACACGCCCCTCAGACTGTGTCTCATCCATGAAAGGGAGGCAATCACTCATTCATTCACTCACCCCTTCACTTATTTAGTCATTCACTGGTTTGCCGTGTCATTCTATGTATCCATTAAATCAGATCCCAAAGCAGCAAGTGTCCCCAGGAGGTAGGGCCTTTTCAATGTCACCACGAAGGAATACAATTAATAAATAAAGGAAAGGCACAAAGTCTACTTGATAAAACAAATGGCCAGGTCATTAAAAACAATGTACCTAACACTGTTAACATATTTATATGACAGTCTATGGAAAGAGGAGAAACATATAGGTTAACTGGGGAAGAGATGCACTGATTTCATTGAATTGGAATATAAACCTTTATAGCTGGATCAGGTTTTCTTGGGAATAACCATGAAATCTTGTTAGCTAAATGCTTTGAGATTTCCAAAAGAAAATGCAGCACAAGCAAATGACGGCATAATGACGGAGGAAAAATAAACTATTCATTTTAGAGAGATACGTTAAGCTGTCCGAAATGCCAGGGGTTATATTATTTAATCCCCAACATCGATAGCTTTTTGTGGTTCTTCTGAAGAGTTCATTAAAATTCTGGTAGTTCGAAGAGAATTTCTTTTCTTTTCTTTTCTTTTTTTTTTTTTGGCTGTGCCGGGCGGCTTGCAGGATCTCAGTTCCCTGACCAGGGGTTGAACCAGGGCCACAGCAGTGAAAGCCCAGAATCCTAACCACTAGGCCACCAGGGAACTCCCCAAAGAGAAATTTTTTTTTTTTTTTTTTTTTTTTGGCTGTATTGGGTCTTCGTTGCTGTGTGCAGGCTTTCTCTAGTTGTGGTGAGTGGGGGCTACTTTTCGTTGCGGTGCGCGGGCTTCTCATTGTCATGGCTTCTCTTTTTGCGGAGCACGGGTTCTAGGCACGCAGGCTTCAGTAGTTGTGGCACGTGGGCTCAGTAGTTGCGGCTTGCGGGCTGTAGAGCGCAGGCTCAGTAGTTGTGGTGCACGGGCTTAGTTGCTCCGCAGCATGTGGGATCTTCCCGGACCAGGGCTCGAATCCATGTCCCTTGTATTGGCAGGCAGATTCTTAACCACTGCACCACCAGGGAAACCCCACCAAAGAGAAATTATTCTAAAAATATTATTGGATTTTCTTTTTAAATTTTTCTTTCTTTCTTTCTTTATTTTTGGCTGCATTGGGTCTTGGCTGCATTGGATCTTTGCTGCTGTGCGCAGGCTTTCTCTAGTTGCAGTGAGCAGGGGCTACTCTTTGTTGTGGTGCACGGACTTCTCACTGCAGTGGCCTCTCTTGTTGTGGAGCATGGGCTCTAGATGCACGGGCTTCAGTAGTTGTGGCACGTGGCCTCAGTAGCTGTGGTGCATGGGCTTAGTTGCTCTGGGGTATGTGAGATCTTCCCAGATCAGGGCTCGAACCCGTGTCCCCTGCATTGGCAGGTGGATTCTTAACCACTGCCCCACCAGGGAAGTCCCCAACACAGCTTTTTTATTAAAAAAAACTCTCGTGTTAAAAAGAATCCTTTGATCCTCTATTTGCATTTTTGTAGTATATATACTTTTCCTCCCAAAAAAAATGTTTAAACCGTGAGGCAAATAATAAAATAAAGTAAATAGGTAGGACCGACTACCAATATATAAATGACATGGAAAGAGGTTATGCCGATTTGGAAGATCTGGTTACTAACCTCCCTTCTCTAACTGTGTGACCTTGAACAAGTCCCTTCAACTCACTGAGCCTCAGTTTCCTCATCTGTAAAATAATAATAACAAAATGCATCCCATCTACCTCATAAGGCAATTGTCAGTATCATTTTTTTTAAAATTTTATTGACATATAGTTGATTTATAATGTTGTGTTAGTTTCAGGTTACAGCAAAGTGATTTAGCTACACATACGTATATATATACATATTCTTTTTCAGATTCTTTTCCATTATAGGTTATTACAAGATACTGAGTATAGTTCCCTGTGCTATACAGTAGGTCCTTGTTGGTTACCCATTTCATATATAGTAGTGTGTATATGTTAATCCCAAACTCCCAATTTATCCCTCCCCCCTTTTCTCCTTTGGTAACCATAAGTTCATTTTCTATGTCTGTGAGTCTGTTTCTGTTTTGTAAATAAATACATTTGTATCAATGTTTTTTAGATTTCACATATAAGTGATATCATATATTTGTCTTTCTCCTTCTTGTTTCACTTAGTATGATAATCTCTAGGTCCATCCATATTGCTGCAAAAGTATCAAATTATATATAAAAGGGCCTTGTATAAGAGTATATAACTCTACTGTTTTGGTCTTACTAAAGCAAGAGACGTATACTGCTGTAATACTTTTTAGAAAGTTTATCTTTCCATAGATTAAAGTGTTTTTGTGTCATACACTTAGTTGTTAAATGGAACACAGATTCTTTTTTTTTTTTCTTTAACAACCTGGAAAACCAAAAGTTGATAAACAACAGAAGATCTATCTAGTGACAAATGTCCCTAAGGAGAAAAGGATACAAATAGACCACATGATGAGAAATGTTTTACATTCCTCTTTGGCCCAGATGACTTGATCATTTGCTTAAAACTCCAGCCACAATGGTAGTGATGTATGTATGAAATTAGGAATTAGGAAAGCCCACTGGGAATTATGGGTTGTTTTTGTACAGATGAAAGAATTTTTCTTTGAATTAGAATTCTTTTGGTTTCACCAAATTAGATTTATTTTTATTTAATTCGTGCATATATCAAAGGAAAAATTACAAAAGAAGAGCCAAACCCTGCATATCAGTTCATGATATTTTTCTTTGAGAGAAAGGATTATTTACACACAAAGAATCAATACCAGAATGGATTCATGGAATTTTGCAGAAAAGATGCCGGTAGCTATGGATTGCTGTCCCTTTTGTAGATAAGAGACTAAGTAAGGATAAAGTGCTGCATCCTTACAGTTGGTTTCCATTCTCACTACATCCAAAAAACAGTCATGCAATTTATAGATATACAGCTTCCTTATAGAGACGGTAGTTATCAACTATGTTCTTCTAATGGGTAAAAAAGTCAAAAAATAATTTCAATGTTAATTGATTTGGCACTACTTATTAAATGTCAAGCCATTATACTTATGAGAAAAAGAACAAACCAATAAAAAGAAGAACTGTATTTGTCTTGGCAAATCCTATCTGAAGATAATATTTAATTCACATTGAAGGCATTTGACGTTTTTCCAGGGATATGGTTTTAGCCAGATCACCAAATAAACTTGACTTTTATTTATCTCTATTACCTGAAACATTTTTACATAGAATTACAACATTTAGTTCCTTAGCTCAAGAGAAGCCACCTCCCTGTATTTCTCTGTTACCTGCTTTTTACCTGGGCCTGCTCACCACGCAGGCACACACACACACATACCTCTCTTTCTTTGTGTTTCCTCTCATTATCTCCATATAATAAAATAGTATCAAACATATTTGTGACAGCCTTTTCTGACACAAAGGCATAAAGAAATCGGCTCTTTCTTGAGACAATGTGACAACATGTAGCCCAAGGGGACAAGTCAACTTGTTAGTAATTGCTCATTTGAATATTAGTGATAATTCATTCAACATAAACAGTGAATTTTACAGCTCTGCCAGATTTCATGTTTATTTCTATTGCCTCGTTTAAATCATACAAAAGATTTAGGACCCGCAAAGATTGTTTATTTTAAAGAAAATACATTCCTTTGAACTCCCTTTAGACTTGACCATCTTTATTACAGTGATCTCTTTTCTCCTGAGTAAGGATAGTTTCAACATGTAGCGAGCAAGACTTTGTGTAAATCTCATTGATGGAGACCTGGAAAACATACAAATACACACTCCCACTTGCACACACATGTGCATACTCAGTGGCAACGAATAGAGCAGGTCAGCAGAGCATCCTGCAAAGGTCATTATCATCTATGAATTAGATTGCCTTCTGAATGACTTTGAGAAATGAAATAGAAACTCTAGATGGTAATGGATTTTATAGCCTTTTTATAAGATGCAATTTTGGGCGTGGGGGATATTTTTAGCGACTTCTTTATTTTTCTTTCAACATTCAACCTTTGAGATCAGGTTCAATAAAATTCCTAAAAATGAGGTCAGAAGTCATGTTATTGATTTGATTTGTCGAAAAGATGTTCATTAGCTACTTCTCTGTGTGGAGCACAAATGAACCATGGGGTGGAGGGTTACTCCTGTCAGCCATCCCATCATGCTCTGTACGTGACGCAGTAGGCTATTGGGACTGGTATTGATTGAGAAGACTCTAGAGGGAAATTTGTAGCCTGTACCAGAGTCCTGTTTTCTCTATTTTATAGTCAGGATCCTTGGCTTTATCTCTATGAGCCCCATGAAATGAAAAGCTGAGTCAATTTCTCAGATAATTCAAATCAGAAGGGAGAGTGAGCTGGGTGGATATAGGTCCAGCAGCAGGAGCGGCCCCAGCAGAGACAGAGAAACCACCAGAAACCTCATATCCTGGCATTCTAGAAATTCCTGTGCCTTAGGGTGAATTGATCCCTGAATGTGATTGGCTTCAATTTGAAACTCTCTCAGAGTTTACCTGGGGCTTATTTGTTTTGTAAATTATGCTTATTTAAATTGAACGCAATTTCATCTCATCTGGCTTATTTGGTTTTCGAGGGAAATCAGCCACCATGAATACAGTGTCAACTCAAAATTATTGGAGTGGCAATAATAAGCATTGAAACGAATGGGGTCTCCCCTCCAGTCAATATGGTTTAGTAGAATTAGCATGGCTTTGTGTAGATGGATTGGAATTCTCCCTCTGAAACTTACTAGTTATGTGACCCCAGGCAAGCTAAAAATAGAATACTACCTATCCAAGTGATTGATTGTGAAAATTAAAGGAGATTTAATATACACACGTGTACATATATATATATATACCTATTAAATATATATATATATATATATATATATATGTGACAGTTTTAAAACATGGTTTGCTAATTCTTCAGTTCTGCTCTCTCATTGACAAGTGAGGGGTTGGTGACCCCTTACTTGGAATCCGGGGGGGCTTGTGCCTGCTTCAACCAATATAATACAGTGGAAATGCTGTTCTGTGACTTCTGAGGTTAGGTCATAAAAGGCCAAGTTGCTTTACTTTGTTCACCGTAACTGCCTCACTTGGAGCCCTGAGCCACCATGTGAGAAGTTTGTGGCCCAAAGACCATAGTGGTGTGAAGAAGCCCAAACTGCATGAATAGGACAGCAGTAGGCTCTCTGGCTGACGGTCTCAACTGAGCCCAGCCTTCAAGTCATCCCAGCCCAGGAACCAAACATGTGAGTGGAAATTCTTCAGATAATTCCAGCCCTGAAGTATTTGAGTCATCTCAGCTGTTTGAGATTTTTCAGCTGAGGTCCCAGGCTTTGTGGAGCAGAGGTAGAATTTGTGAGCATACCAAAATGATATTCATCCCTGACTATATACATCATAGATTTTAGGTGCGATGCTGGGTGCTAGGACATTTACATAGAATAGTATTTGATCACAGCCAGTACCTAGAATTGTAGAATGTAACATAGAGCTGCAAAGGACCCTAGTGATCTTTCAGTCAAACCCTTCATTCTATAGATGATGATACTGAGGCCCAGAGAGCGACTGACTTGCCCAAAGTTACATCCTAGTTAATGACTTTCCATTTTGAATCTAGCCAATCACAAGAATATATGAAACCTATACAAAAGAGAATAGAAAATATAGTAAAATGTATCCATCAAGCAATAGGACAGCAAGTGTTTGTTGACAATTCAATCATTCCTTAAGCACAGGGTTCAGGACTAAGTATCACTCACATTTCTTTAGGCTCTGACTCATTTTTTTCTAGACCCAGCCTTTGGCTACCAATGCTTAATTTTATAAAGGCCTCTTTAATAAAATTTGCGTGAGGACTTGTAGCTCCTCCTTTTAGTGACTTTGCTTTTTCTTTCTTTCTTTCTTTTTCTTTACTGATTACAAACTCAGTCAAACAACCGCTCCCTATAAGTAACCTTCTTAATCAAAAGAGATAAACTCAGACAAACAGGATTCTGGTAAATGATTGAGAATTTAATTGAATTTGCATCATAACATTTTCATGAAACTTTCCCCAAGTTCCTAAAGTCAAGAGATCTATAAGAAGTTGAATAGGAGGTTTAGACTTTTTCAGATGGGATGGGAAAAATAATGTTTAGTTCAAAATATAACACATTCTGAAGAGAAGCTGGCTATTTTGGGAAGTTATGTGCAATCAGAAATCACTTGGACTGTGAAAGGTCATCTATTGTAAATGGGTAAACACATTTTAGCGACTGTGTTTCTCATTTGATTTGGCCTTTCCTTCTACACTATCTTGTCACTGAAGTACAGACTTGACATTTGGACAGAAGCTGTTGAACGAAGTGGGGAAAGACCAGTATGTTCTTCTAAAATTCTCACGTCTATTTATTTGTATTTTAAAAATACTTATTCCTTATATAGCCTATCGTTTTATATTTCTATTTTTAATTTTTAATATAGGGTTTTACTAGAGAGTTCTGCCTTGATTCCCTTGTCAGCTTTGGCTGAGCAAAATACCAATATTTAACTTTTCTGGAAGGGCTGAAAGTGTACTTTCAGTGGAATACTCTTATTTTTACCCAGTGTGTGCTACTTTTATAATAAAATAGACCACTGAAAAGTTTTTAAAATGTAATATAAATTTATGTTTTATTGCCAGGCATTCTAGATAGTGCACAAACATGAAATCTTAAGGAAAATAAGACCTCTCTATTTTTAAGGGTCTATATGCTAAGCTGTATTTATTTAGTCTACTAGATACATATCACCACTGTTTGGGTGAGGAAGGAGATACAGTCTAAATAAAGGACAATGAGTTTCACCTCTTTATCTCAAGGATTCAATATGCATATTTAAATTAACAACAGAGGAATAATGAAACAATGGGTTATTGTACTAGAGGCAGTGGGGTCTGATGGCTAAGAGTAAGAATGCCTGGGTTTGAATGTATGTCTTCATCATTTCCCTGCTATGTGATTTGAGACACATGATTTAAGCCTTCCAAGCTCGTTTCTGATCTTTAAAGATGAGATAATAGTAGTACCTATCTCTCTGAGTTCTTAGAATACTTGAAAGGTATATGTGAGTTGTTTAACAGGGTACTCGGTGTACTGTAGGAGATCAGTAAGGGTTGGCTACTGTTGCTATTGCTACCTGAAAACATTCACAGAGGCAGATGTCATTGAAACCAGCGGCTACAAAAGAGCATTCAGAGCACAGCAGGAAGGAAGTGTTTTGAGTGTTCTTTTGGGTGCTGCACAATACTTTCATAGGACAGTGGACCTAGTTATTAGAGGGGGTCTGAGGATATTAACCCAAAGCAGTCACCTGCAAGTAAAGATTTTCCTTAAGTCTTATGTTTTAGCTTTTGAAAAATTCACACCAATTTTGTATTATAATTCCATAATATATGCTCCTAAGTGTTAATATAAGAATAATATGCCTCCTTCGCCTTGCACTGCAAGTCCTCAAGTACAATTTCTGTTCCTGGGGGCTGAGACCTACTTTTTCTGTGGCTTCTGGCACTCTGTCCTTTATGCCAGATGGAGAAGCACAAGGGGAAGAGCAGAAAGAAGTCACATGTGGGCTGGAGGAAGGAGCTTAAGTTGGACCAGGTTATCCACTTTATAAAAAGAGTGTTAAGTGAAATATTCCAGTAGTATTTACAATAGCAGGTACTAGGTTGTGAGTGCTTTTTTTAAAAAAATTATTTATTTAATTTATTTATTATTTTTGGCTGCATTGGGTCTTTGTTGCTGCGCACGGGTTTTCTCTAGTTGCAGTGTTGCAGAGCACAGGCTCTAGGCGTGCGGGCTTCAGTAGTTGCAGCACGTGGGCTTCAGTAGTTGTGTCTCGTGGGCTCTAGAGCGCAGGCTCAGTAGTTGTGGCACACAGGCTTAGTTGCTCCGCAGCATGTGGGATCTTCCCGGACCAGGGCTCCAACCTGTGTCCCCTGAATTGGCAGGCGGATTCTTAACCACTGCACCACCAGGGAAGTCTCAAGAATAGAATTTTTAACTGAGTGGATGCAGGGCATGGAAGCATATTATGGTGGCTAAAAACAAAGACTCTGACGTCAGACTACTTGGGTATAGTTCTTCACTCTGCACTGTGTTCTGGCAATGTGACCTTGAGAAAGTTACTTAATTTCCGTCCCTTAGTTTCCTCAGCTAAAAATAGAGGTAAAAATACACGTATTTCACAGAGTTTTTATGAAGATTGAAATGAGTTAATACATGAATTTTGAAATATTTCCTGACTCACGAGCAGCTCTGTGCAATTATTTGTTTGTTGCTATGGGAAGTTCCTCATAACTACAGAGAAGTTATGAGTGTAAACACGGAAGGAGCCGGTGCTACAATCATGTTGGTCAATGAATTGATATTTCTGAGGTTTCTCCCACTGTTATAGACTAGGGGCCAGGTGGGCTAAGGAAATGAGTGAGACTGTTAGCAACTGAGGTGAATGGAGCCCCCTGAAAAGGACAGCTGCTACTCAGCCTCAGTGAATTATCGCCCGTGGAAGTATCAGTCCAGTGATGCCAGATCTTCTGACGTGTTAGAGAAGCCGCACGACCATATATTTATGAAAAACATTCTAATTTTTAAAACTCTTTATGAAACAAAAAATTATCTATAGGCTGAATCCAGCCTTTTGTGGCCTCTTCTAGGTTCTCTGTTGCCTCAGGGGATATATGAAAGCATTTTCTTTCAAGTTCCCCACCAAAAAGAGGTTGCTGGGCTCCAGGAAGACAATTTCCGAAAGGCTGTGGTTTTCTCAAGTCTGGGCGCTAGGGAGGCACAGGCTGAGTAGATATGCCACATAGTATAGCCTGGGATGGGGTGCTCCCTAGACCTAGAACGTTCCGGGTGCGTGTGTTGTGTGTGTGTGTGTGTGTGTGTGTGTGTAGGGAGATGGGTCTTGAATGCCCCACAGATGGTGACATTTATTGCACTTTAAGTGTCAGGGAACAACTCATATTGACTACCCGTGTAAATGACTATCTTTAGTGTCATTCAGACTCCTATTGTTTCATCCTCAGACATACTCTACAATATGGAAGAACCAAATGTAGCTAAAGGGATGACACTTATTGATAACTGCCACCAAAAGTAACATTTGAGGCTGTAATTTCAACCAACATTTATTCTACAACTATTTCTTGAGCATCAACTACACACTACCCTAGTTACAGTCTTCTGTCTGGTTCTCCTTGTGAAAAGCAGTGTGACTATGTTGGGGTTCAGTGTGGGGCAGTGAAGGCAAAGGGACTCATATGAATTTGGGGGCAGGAAACTTTGATCTCGTGCGTCCAGGGCTTTATCAAACGATCCAATCAGCAAAACCTCATTCGGAAAACTAAACAGTAAAATGGACCGTCATTTTATTACTATAGTTCAAGTAGAAAATAAAATGCACCACGAGGAGGTTATCATACTTACCCTGTGTCTAAAAAGAAATCAGCCACCACACCAGGTTGAGAATTTAATACTACTTCCTTCAGCTTTAAAAAAAAAAATTATTGAAATACAGCTGATTTACAATATTGTGTTAGCTCCAGGGGTACAGCAAACTGATTCTCATATATATATATGTATGTATATATATATATATATATATATATCATACATGTATAATATATACATATATGTATGTATATATATTCTTTTTTAGATATTTTTCCATTATAGGTTATTACAAGACATTGAGTATAGCTCCCTGTGCTACACACTAGGTCCTTGTTGTTTATCTATTTTAAATATGGTAGTATGTGTATGTTAATCCCAAACTCCTAACTTATCCCCACCCTTTGGTAACCATAGGTTTGTTTTCTATGTCTGTGAGTCTATTTCTGTTTTGTAAATAAGTTCATTTGTATCATTTTTGTAGATTCCACATATAAGTGATATTTGTCTTTCTCTCTTCACTTCCTTCAGCTTTTTCTTATTCCATGGAGTCCTATAACTCCATAAATTCAAATGTCCAGAAAAATCAGACTAAATAACATTTAATGATTGATAAAATTGACAACAGTTTTCCTATCCCAGTTTAAGTCTTTAATATGTTTTTTGAGGATATTTGACTCTTTCCTACCATAGCAAATTCAGGGGCTGTCTCTCCTCTGGTTTCTCCTAGCTCAGGAATTTAATTATTTATTTTTAAATAATAATAATTAATTAATTAATAATTAATTTCTAAATTAATTATTAACTTTCTAAATAAATACAGTGGTGACAGTAGACGGTGTGAGACTCAAGGACAGAAACCCTCTAGACTCAGCTAGCTACATCCAATTTGAGGATGCATGACTCACTTCTACTGGAAATGAATGGTACCATTCAAGGCATACACACGCAGGAACAAAGGAAGAGGGCTAAATACCCGACTGCTCGCAACGGACACTGCTACAGCGCAAACATACATCCTAGTACAGCCCTTCTTGTCTTCAATTAGTTTTTCCCTACACATAATCTCTTCAAGTCTTTTACATCTTGGAACTCAACCTGCATAATCCTCTGCTTTGTGATCTAATTGAGTGGAAATCCTTCTCCTTGGTAATGGAGAGCTTCAGAGCACAACCAAAAATGCAAGTGTCTTTAAAATTATGCAGTATGATGTTTCCCTGGGGTGAGTATTAAGACTTTTAATGGGAAAATGACACTGACTCAGAAACGTAATCTTTTTCCATTTCTATTTTGCTCTTTCATATTGAGCCCATTCTCTTATGTCATACACAAATATTTTCTGCATGAATGTAGATCACGTAGACTATTTTTTTGTAAGGATTAAATTAGTTCATACATGTAAAGGACCTAGAACAGCATCTGAAATGTAGTTAAAAGTTAAATCTTGGGGGCTTCCCTGGTGGCACAGTGGTTGAGAGTTCGCTTGCCGATGCAGGGGACATGGGTTCGTGACCCGGTCCGGGAAGATCCCACATGCCGTGGAGCGGCTGGGCCCGTGAGCCATGGCCGCTGAGCCTGCGCGTCCGGAGCCTGTGCTCCGCAACAGGAGAGGCCACAACAGTGAGAGGCCCGCGTACCGCAAAAAAAAAAAAAATACTGTTCTTTTAGGATTGCCTCAAATGATTATTTCTACATGGCTCTCCAGTGTAAGTGAAGTAATTACCATGTAATGATATGATCAACAGAGGGTTTCAGGATTGAAAGGGTAGAGCTGGCTTGTACGATAGATAGTTTAACAATTGCCAACAAGCAGAAAGAGAAGAGCTGAGAAATCACCTTGTCCTTTAGTTACTTATGGACCTGTATTCTCTGTGTTGGATACCAGCCAACTGAAAGGATTCATGGGTCCAATGATCATCCATCCATCCACCCAACCTATTCATTCATTCATCCATCCATCCATCCATCCATCCATCCACCCACCCATCCATCTATCCAACTGAATGACTACTACGTACTAGACATTGATCTAAGAGAAGGGATTTTAGCAGTGGGGAAAAAAGAAAAGTCCCTGGTGCTTATATTTTAGTGGGGCAGATAGACAAGAAACAAAATAATAGATATAAAATAAAGAAGATCATGGAGAAAAAGAAAATGAGATAGGGCCATAGGAAGTGCTAGGGTTGGTGGAGGGAAGGCTTAAATTTAAAAAGAATAGCAGGGAAGTCCTCTTTGGGAAGGTGATTTCGAGTGAAGGCCTAAAGGAGCCCACAGAGTGAGCCCTGTGGTCAACAAAGGAAAGTGTGGCAGCAGGAGAACCAGCAAGGGCAAGGCCCTGAGCAAGTTTATGGTACAGGAAGGCTACTGTGGGGCAGCAAACTGAAGCTCCCAGAATTCCAATGACTCAAAATTTCAATAGATTTATAACAGCAATCTGTTATAAGCCTTTGGTCAAGGTAAATTTCCATCTACCCTATGTTTAAAATTATCTACTACCAGAGACACTTAAGCTAAATATTGACCTAATTTTTAAATACAGTATGTTCTTTGGAAATAGAATACTAAGTCATTCCAGCAGGATTGGCAGTTTCTCTAATACTGGTACCTAGGAAGTGGTGGTGATGGCAGTCAGCGACTACAATTTGTGATTGCCTACTGCCAAAACAAAAATGGTGGTGACTTGACCTCATTCTAATATAAATCCTTAACTACCAGAGTAACGAGGAAACTATTTTCAGTGTCACGCCCCCTTCCCTGATGTCCCCTTTTAGATTTCCATAGTTTAGCAACCTTTCATGGAGGTCAGCACTCAGCGTGCTTTGGCTTGGCGTTATTAATCAATGTGATGTTAATCCAGGAAGAATAGCTATTACACTAGGACAAGTGGTGGGAACCAACACCGTTGTTTCATGGATAAAGGTGACACTTTCGATTGCAAGGTTTATTCGTCCCTGAATGCACTCCTCCCCACCTCCCACAGCTCTCATGAAACCAATAGCTCATTTTTACAGGGGCTACCTTTAAACTGTATTCTCATCCATAATCCTGCTACTACAGTGCAAAAATAGGCCTTCAGACTAAGTGGACGTTTGCAATCTTCAGATATCTAGAGGCTACATATACTAGGTACTTCACAGAAAGAGACAATAAATCTTCATCTGAAGTTGAATTCCTAGTGCTAGAAGGGAATTCAGTTTGAAGGCTTTTATTGGTGGAGTTAAATTGCAAACACATTTGTCTTCTCATAATTTTCATCTCTACTTTTGAGCAAAGTAGGCTAGAAACCAGGGCAAAACTCAGTCATCCTTACTGTGAGTCAATTTTGGACTCTACCAGAACTTCTAGCTTGTATTATACTTAAATTATCCATGAGCGATCTTTTAATTTATTTCTCACGGTGCCTGGAATGTTTACGAAGAAACTGTGTTATGTAAATTACACATCAGGCTCCTCCAGTTCTTTTCCTACCTGTCTCCTTTTTCCCAGAAATGAAGCCTTTCTCTGTGTGTGTGCGTGTGTGTGTGTACATGTGTATGTGTGTTAGCGGGTGGGTAGAGCTCTGAATCGGAAGACAGGAAGTGGTCTTCTTCTCTACCCCACTGCATGGTTACCAGTGCATTTCTCCATCCTTTGCCTAATCTCTGTCTCAATTTCCTCATCAGTAAGATGAGGGTACCTTTTGCTTAAAAGGACTTTTGTGGGGATAAAATGAGCTGATATATGTGAAAAACGTAGAAGTTGCAAGAGTTATCACAGTTTTAATACATCGGTTACCCCTCCCCCTCTCTGTCCCAGGCGTTAGGCCAACACTGCTGCTCATCCAGCTTCGGAAAACTTATTTCAAAAATTATTTCAGTTATTCCACCTGTGAGAGGAAGGTAGGGCTTATGCAAGTATGCAGCACTTTATCTGACAGCAGCTCAATGAAAAGCAGTATTGTGGTTTGCAGGGGACGTGGGGAGCGTGTCAAAGGTCTCAACAAGCCCGAACCCTACAAATCCAACCTCGCGAGACCTCAGGCTGTGCTAAAAGCCTGGGCCAGGGCAGTGAGGTGGCGGTCTCCCATCCCCGGGGCCTGTGCATCCGTGCAGGCGGCCCTGCCCTTTCCTGGCCCGGGCGTGGACAGCTGCCTGGTTCTTAGGGCAGGCGCCGGGGAGGTGCTGGATGGAGTAAAGGCTTCTAGGATAACCCCTCCCTCGGAAATGAATTCCAAAGCCTCACTGCAGATTTAATTCATCTTAACAAAGGACTACTTCTGTTCAGCTTGATTAAAAGAGAAAACAGACGTCTTAGGAATTATCAGCAGAGAGTCACATTTCCCACACATTCGCGCGTGTGAGAAACCTGAGGAACAGTGGGTGATTCTTTGCAGTTCAGTGTCCAGAACACTGTCCCTTCTCCCAAGGGTTTCACACCAGGGCTGCTGTCTGCCATCAAGGCACTCAACATGAGAGACCTGTAGACGTCACAGGAACTTGCTTTTTTGGGGGGGGGTTTGGTTTGGTTTGAAGCCAAGACGTTTACTTTTGCCAATCTGTGCAAATTATTGAATAGTACTTAAACTGCACATGGCAAAAACATTTTTATTAAAATTTGGAAGTCAATTATCTTCAGTTTATTTAAAGTGTGCCTACTGTTGATCAGACGAGGGCTAAATTACACACACACAAAATCCCACTGTTTAGTGCATTTGAGCAAACTTTTATTGAATGCCTGCTCAGCCACAGGCACTGAGACTCCGAGGACACAAAGTTGAATATGACGTTGATCCTGTCCTCAAAAAGCTTATGAAGTGGTTGGGGGTGGAGCTGGTGGGTCACAGCAAACCAATATGCAGACGTGCTGGAAGAAAACTCCGGGGACCGGGGAAGCCAGAGAGTGGAGCTTCCAATCTGGAAGCCCTGGGGCTTGCGTGGCGTCTCAGAGGATGAATAGGAGTGGCAAGTGGGCAGGGAGGAGAGGGAGGAGTCTGCAGTGGAACCTAGACTCTAGCAGGGCCAACAGTACAGACATGTGAAACAACATTGTGCCCGGAAATAAACGCACAAGGCAAGTGTGAGGCAGGATGCAGAGGAAGACGAGCCTGGAGAGGAGGGAGGCAAAGTTGGGTCCCAGGAGGCCTCTAGACATGCTAGGAATTTGGACTCTACTCAGGACACACGGAGGTTGGAAAAGGTTGGGAGTGGCTCTTTGTACTCGGTCCCATCCCTGGAGGATCTAGGGATTTTTGAGATAACACCCGTCAGGCCACCAAGCGTCAAGGAACGTCAGAAAGACCCGAACCTAGGAAGGCTGCGTTGACCTCAACAGCTGACGAATGTAGTGTCTTCTGCTTCCAGACATTGCGCAAGTACAATGCTTGCTATTAAACTTTACGTTTTTGTTTTTTTTTTTTTTAGTCATCCATTTTATACACATCAGTGTATACATGTCAATCTCAATCACCCAATTCATCACCCCCCCACCCCCCTGCTGCTTTCCCCACTTGGTGTCCATATGTTTGTTCTCTACATCTGTGTCTCTATTTCTGCCCTGCAAACCGGTTCATCTGTACCATTTTTCTAGGTTCCACATATATGCATTAATATACGATATTTGTTTTTCTCTTTCTGACTTACTTCACTCTGTATGACAGTCTCTAGATTCATCCACGTCTCTACAAATGACCTAACTTCGTTCCTTTTTATGGCTGAATAATATTCCATTGTATATATTACCACATCTTCTTTATCCATTCATCTGTCGATGGACATTTAGGTTGCTTCCGTGACCTGGCTATTGTAAATAGTGCTGCAATGAATATTGGGGTGCATGTGTCTTTTTGAATTATGTTTTTCTCTGGGTATATGCCCAGTAGTGGGATTGCTGGGTCATATGGTAATTCTATTTTTAGTTTTTTAAGGAACCTCCATACTGTTCTCCATAGTGGCTGTCTCAATTTACATCCCACCAACAGTGCAAGAGGGTTCCCTTTTCTCCACACCCTCTCCAGCATTTGTTGTTTGTAGATTTTCTGATGATGCCCATTCTAACAGGTGTGAGGTGATACCTCATTGTAGTTTTGATTTGCCTTTCTCTAATAATTAGTGATGTTGAGCAGCTTTTCATGTGCTTCTTGGCCATCTGTATGTCTGCTTTGGAGAAATGTCTATTTAGGTCTTCTGCCCATTTTTTAAATTTAAAAAAAATTTTTAATTTTATATTGAACTATAGTTGATTTATAATGTTGTGTTAGTTTCAGATGTATAACAAAGTGATTTCGTTTTACATATTCATATATTTACCTTTCTCAGATTCTTTTCCCATATAGGTTATTACAGAGTATTGAGTATAGTTTCCTGTGCTATACAGTAGGTCCTTGTTGATTATCTATTTTATATACAGTAGCTTGTATATGTTAATCTCAACCTTCTAATTTATCCCTCCCCTCCACTACTAAATTTTCTTTTCCAACTTTCAACTCCACTTTTTTGATAAGTACTGGGCTGGATTATTTTAACACAGTGCTTTCCAGCTTCTAAAATTTTCATGTTAAAAATGATGACAGCCTTCACCAGGATAAAAAGATAAAGCTGCTCTCATCTGGGTATTGGGAACTCCACCCCATACACCCCCTTCTTCCAAGTACAATACAAGGGCTGAGGGAAAAGTCGTATCTTGGGTGCAAACCATTCGAGGGAGCGCCATGACTCTGGTTGGGAAAATTTGCTTTGACTTCTATTCCCAAATCCTCTTATTCATCAACTCTAATGTTTAGTAAACAAGGGTGCATTTTATCCAACTGTTATTTATCAAGTACCTACTATGTGCAGTTATTGGACTGGGTATCAGGGATGCTGTGGGGAGCCAGATAACTTGGGTTTCTGACTGAAAGGAACTTAAAGGCCAGTAATGACGGTGGTTGGAGAAGGAGGTGGGCTTGGAGAAGAAAATAGGAATTACTGTAAAGCATGCCAGACATGACGACGGGAACACTATATCTGGTAGCATGTAAGAGCCCAATCCTAGACAGGGCGTCAGAAAAGGCTTCCCTGCAGGAAGTGACATTTCAGCTGAGAGCTGTGTATGAGTGAGCCAAACAAACAGAAGGAAGAAGAGTGTTCCAGGCAGAGGGACAGCATGAGTAAGAGTCCCAAAGGCAAGTGGGAAATGTGTCACTTGCAAGAATTCAAAGAAATTCTCTGCGCTGGAGAGGAGCATGGGGTGGGGGGGTACACTTAGAGATAAGGGGAGGGGGGCAGGAAGGAGACTAGCGCTGGTATGGGAGGGCTTTGACAGCCAAATGAAGCAGCCCTTTGCTTGCTGCTGTGACCAAGTAGGACTTCAAATTCCTTTCCTTATTTTACTTTTAAGGCCAGGGACTCTCAGAGAGTTTAAATGGCTTTCCTAAAATCAAATGACTATGTATTGACAAGGCCACTGTATCTTCTTTGGGTTCCCCCGGAATCAGACCTTGACACAGGATTTCATTATTTGGAGGATAAGTGGAGGAGGCACCAGCAAGGAACTGGGAAGGGGAACAAGAAGAGGAGGATGCTGATAAAAGGTACGTTAGCACGCCAGGTACCAAACTGGGAAACTGGGCCTTAATCCCTGGGGGAAACTCAACACAGGCCTTGGAGCTCCTGTACCTGAGGGAGATGGGAGCAGGACACCCCAATTCTGTCAGTTTGGGGTCGAAAGCCATAGTGGGGGTGGGAGGAGATGTTCATTCTCTGGCACTTCCAGTCTATTGTAGGGGTGGGCAAAGTGGGCTTTGGGGTCCAAAGAACACTCTCAGGCAAAGGAACACAATGGGGAGATGTCGGCATTTGGGAACTGGTCAGCACGTGTCAGAGTTTCAAGGGCGAGGACGTGGGCCCAGCACTATAATATCCGATGCATAGTTCCAGGGCCCCTGGCATCTGCGCCCTCACACCACGCCACAGAAGCTGGATTTCACTCGAATTGCACTTGACTGGCGGGTGAAAGATGCGTAGCTGGCAGCCAATAACACCAGTGAAGCCGTAGAACATTCTGGCAGTCTGTGTTGAGGCCTCAGCAACTCTCAGACCCTAGGCCTACATCTCCTTAATCACAGCACAGATGTTCCGTAATTCTCTTCACTCTGCAGTATTGATACTGAAGGAAAACATGCCGTTTTGAGTGGTCTATTAACGGAAAGCGTCAAGCTTAACTAGGGAAATAAATGAGACTCCACAAAATGAGAATTTAGTGAGGCATGGGTTATTGAACAAGGTCAAGCATTTCACTTTAAACAACTGGATTTGCTAAGGTGAAATCATCTGGCTTGGGATTTTAGGGGCAATCTGACTCAGAGAATTTTTCCCAAGACGAATGGGTCCTAAGATTGGGGAAACTGCTATTTAATGACTTTGGTTGTAGGCTAAAATTCATAGTAGTCTATCTTAATAATTTTTCTTAGTGAGAGGCTATGAGACAAAAGGCAGGACAGGTTTTGTCCTTCCTTTCCTTCCTGGCTCTGCCCTCACCCAGCATTTAGAGTGGGGCACTGTGGATTTAAATGTCAACAGTGTGGTTCAAGTGTTGAAGGATTTCATAGTCTAGAAGGAGGCAGACACACAGATGAGGGGGCACGCGCACCAATAAGCTGTGGGCGTGGGACAGCCCATCAGCCTTTCTGAATCTCAGTTTCGTCTGGAAGGGCCTTGATGGATGGTATCAATGGTTCTCAACCTTGGCTCTCCTTCAGAAGAACTTTGGGGAGCTTTGAAAGAAAACCCATGCCCTGGCTGGCCCCAGTCCCAGAGATTCTATCTAACTGACTCTGGGGAGGGGCCCAGCAATGGTATTTTTATAAAAGCTCTCAAGGTGATTCTAGTGTGTAGCCAAGGTTGGGAACCACCAGATGATAACTTTCAAGTTTTGGGTAAATGTAGAACTCCTGCTTCTTCTGAAGAGAGTTTGCTGTCTGTGTAATTCAGCAGAAACCAGTAAGTATAGCTGGAAATCACATTCCCTGGTAAAAACATAACATAGAGGGAAGTAGCGCTCTGTTAGGTGACCACATGTTGGCCAGTACTTGGCCCCTGAGTGGTTAGCTTACCTCAATAGGGTGCATAAAACACTCATTCCAGAAAAAGCAGGTGCCTACATTTTTTTTCCTCAGAAGAAACATTCATAATGCCAACAACTAATTATCATACCAAGAAAACAAAAACTGTGAGGAAGCACAGAGGCAGGTTGGCAGCACCTGAGTTGTACAAACCGCGACTCACTCTTGTTCTATGTTGAAGCATCTTTGTAGCATCTCTCCGAGAAGGACTTGGTCGTTGCTTTGCAAAGGAGAGAAGGCTGTGGTCCTGAAAGGAAAGGGAGTTCTCCAATCTCCTGCATCCTCTGGTTGGCTTCAGACCACATGTCCAGTGAACTCTCCACAGTGGGAATAGAGAACCCTTGGCTTCCACATCCTTGTTCTGGCTTGTTCACTACACTAACAATCTCTTCTATTACCGTATAAGGCAATTAAAGGATGAGCTTAGAAGCTGGCATCTTTCCTTTAAAGTAAAAGCCAGAAGCTTACTTTTTTGCTTTCTCTTTTGCTAGTGACAGTTTCCTGTAAAAACAAATTTCTTATTAGTGATGACGTAAGAGACTCTGGAGCAATCTCGGCTCACGGTTAGCTTGGAGCCTTCCCCGTGCTCTTCTGAAAGCTTGTCTGTGATATATGGTTGACAAAACCTCTCCCCTAAGAGCGCCAACCAACATAATGACCTCACCTTGGATGAGTCTGTAATTCTCTGAAGGGACTGATTCTTCCAGAGCATGTTGAGGGGATGAGTTGGCAGCAGGTATAAGTTGCTTGTACTTTTCCTTGCTGGCAGAAGCCAGCATTGCTCCATCTAATGCAATGTCTACAAAAAGCCACAGGAACTCCATTCATTCATTCATGCATTCATTCATTTGCCAGGTACATTTACTATTTCATCTTCTGCAGCAGGTCTTAGTTAAGAGAACTTTGAAATGTGTACTGATGACTGGGATCATGGGGTTGAATTAGTCAATTGATTGCAAAGGAACCCTCAACTGAAAAGACAGAGATTCATATCAGCCCAGTGAAGATTTGAGTGGGTTAAAACTCGGAGTGACATAACCCCCCAAAACTAACTTCGTAATGTACAGTATGAGCCGGTAACAAAGGCATTAAAAAATGGGATTTGAGTTTTTCCAGTTAGGTACACTTTTCCATTTAAATCGTATTATTGTTTTATTTGAAAAGCAATGTATGCTCTTAAGGAAAATATTAAAAAAATGCAGAAATAAGATTTTAGAAGTCACTATATTCTTACTCCAAATAATGAGTATCACAGCTTATTATATTTTCTTCTGGTCTTTTTTTTTTTTTCTTCATGTATCAATAGCTTTTTGGTAACATACATATGTGTACATATGTATATACATATGGTAACATATATATGTGTGCATATATAATATTTAGTGGGCAAGTAAACGTTTATGGGACTTCAATTTCTTACCTTTACATTGGTGATAATAATAGTACCTATCTCATAGTGGTAAGTATTAAACAAGTTAATACAGAAGAGCAGCTAGAATATGCCTTTTGCATACTTAGCATTTTATAAAGACTAGCTATTATTATTTTACTACTATTATGTAATTGTGCATTCTGCTTTTTTTACTCAGCCTATTATGTGCATTTTCCCATGTTAGGATATACTTATCACAAAATGTCTTTTGTAATGGATGTATAATATTCTGTTGAGTCAAATTATTCTTTATTTTGCAAAGTGACATGTATCCATATTTCATTCCATAAAACTGGGAGGAAGATTTTTTTTTTCAGGCTAAATATACTAACCAAAATATAATGAAATATAACTCAAGTCTTTTTGAATGGGTTTCATAATCCCTAGTTAAATTTGAATTGGGGATAAATAACAAGACATTTTGTTTAATGTAAGTATGTCCCAAACATTGCATGGAATGTATTTATACTGAAATATTATTTGTTGATTAACTGAAATTCAAATTTAACTGGGCCATTTGCATTTCTATTTGTTAAGTCTGGCAACCCTATGAATGAGATGAGAAAAAGGGAGAGGATCTGTCTACCCTGCCTAACTGACACTAATTTTTTTCAAAAAAGAAAGTAGTTTTAATTTCTTATGAACAATCTATTACTTGGTAACAGCTAAGCAGAAAACAGAAGTGATAAAGAAATAATAAAGAGAGAAGAAAAGATAAGAAAAATGGGCACATGGTAGTCTCAAAAAGGTAATCATATTGCACCTAACCAAGGTTATTTCAAATGTATAAGACAAAGGAAGGTATTTATGAGTAGCTATTAGTTTGGTGTTTTGAAAGCACTGCAGGAAATTCATTCTGGTTTTGTAAATGATCATCAGTACTGTGTGTTTTACATGTCTGTTCTGGGCTTTCAGCTTTTCAGATAGAATATGATTATGTGGTAGCTCAGACCTGAAAAGACTCTTGGGAAATTCTGCTAAGGATTTAACCAATGGCAAAACCATATGCCGACAGTTTCAGGAGCATTGGCACTCATGGTTAAGGAACGGAGACTCTCTCCCTAGGCTCCAGCTGCAGAAGCTTCTCCTAACCATTTGTAGGTGAGTGGGGTTCTGAGAGCAGTTTCCCATAGGTCTTTATACAAGAAGGCATTATGAGATCTCTAAGGTCTGGAAGAACCAAAGGATCATTTGTGAGTAATCTGCTGATATATATGGCTGTTCCAGAATTTGTATACTGGGGGCTTCTTAGAGCTGCAGATGGTTAGAAAGTGGGGCTCAGAGCCTTGTCTTGAAGCTGCCGTTTCAGAGCAAGCCCAGCGTCTTTACTTAGATGGCATGTTTATTTGGGGTCGCTGAAGGAGCAGGTGACAAAGGGATGGTGATCGCAGTCTAAATCCTCCCCACCCTCACACACACTCCATGTCATTGGTACTGATGTCATTAGCAATTGGCACGGGGTTTGAAGGATTAGAAGAAAAGGAAGGCTAGTGCTCTTTATTCTTTAGAAGATTAACACTGGGGAGAAACATTTCTAACCAGACTGTATAAATGACATGCTGTTGCCATAGTTTCTCTCATTTTGTTTTCACCCAGAAACATCCATCCAAATGCAAGTCTGACCATGTCTCTTCTGAAGACCTCTTCCTGGCAGCTCACTGGCTGTTAGTTCAAGGCTGGGCATGAGAGTGGGTGTGATACAGGTGGCTCTGGCCTGCTGATGACCTCCAGCAGGATCTGCTCCCATCATGCTTGCCTCCTATGACCTGGCCCATCTAACTCACCAATAACCCTTCTTTGAGTTTTATAGGAAGAGATACTACTTCATGCTTTCATCTGCACCTGTTGTTTTCTTTGCTTCCAAGAAAGCCCTGCCCCACTTCTTCCTCCACTTTCTCTTCTCCTACAGATTGCCTGGTCACCTCTATTTCTCCTTCAGAACAAGCTCAAATGTCAGTTTCTGCAGGGCCCTCTCTTTAAGACTCCTTGCACCTCCAGGATTAAAAGCTCTCTCCTTTTTCTATTTCTGCACCCTTCTCACACTTTATACTGTATCAGATTGTTTGTTCAATTTGTTTATATGTCCTCTTTCATTCATAAGCTTGATGAGAACAGGGTCCAGCTTTTTATTAGTCTCTATTAGTCTCAGCAACTAGACAGAGTCTGGTACATCATAAACAATCATTATTTGTTGTATGAATGAATCCTAGATTTTAGGTTTAGCAATTATTCAATATTCAGTAAATGTCAATTTATTCAATTAAAATAAATTATTCAATAAATTAAAAAAAACCTGAACTCCTCGGCTGCAGTGTAGGATAAATTTTGTAAATAACGGTGCTCTTTCTCGGTCCATAGCTTTGAGATCCAAAGCAGGAACGTGGACAATCATTTTAGCTCCTGGCTGAGTCTTCAATCCTATAATTATTTATGATTCTATCTTTCAAATTTCCATGATACTCCAAATGTAAACTTCTCAGAAATCTCAATCAGGCAAAGGAAGCAAACGCATGGAAGTCTGATTTAAACTTTTTTGGTCTCTTGGGGCCTCTGGTCGGATTAAGAAAGAAGTTACAGGACAGGCAGATTTAGTAGAGTACAAGTTTTCTACAGACAGTGGTTAAGACAACACAGTCAGTGATAAAACAGAAACAAGAAAATCCTAGGTCAGAGAACGCTGTAGAGAGTGGCTGCCATCAAGGTAAGTCCTGCTAATTCTCTGATTCATGTCTCCATTTGAAGTGAAGTGTTACAGTCATCTTCTCTCCTTCTTGATCTCATGCATAAATAAATCTTTCCTTTGAAACAGAGAAGTAGATTTCTTGTCAGTAACCCCTCAGAGACTTCACTGAACTGGGAGTGATTCATTCCATGTGGCGTCAAGTCTCTTTGTTTGATTAATGTCTCATTGAAGTTGTACAAGTGACTAACAGATGGGAAAGTTTTCTGGAGAAAGTAAGTTGGTTGCTTGTAAGTTTCTTGAGTTTGTTCGAAGAATCTCTGAGATCTGCTCTTGCTGGGTTTTTTATTTTGATCAGATATTGTTAATTCAAAAATGGTTTAAAGGTACCCTAGGGCTTCCCTGGTGGCGCAGTGGTTGAGAGTCCGCTTGCCGATGCAGGGGACACGGGTTCGTGCCCCGGTCTGGGAGGATCCCACGAGCCGCGGAGCGGCTGGGCCTGTGAGCCATGGCCGCTGAGCCTGCGCGTCCGGAGCCTGTGCTCCGCAACTGGAGAGGCCACAACAGTGAGAGGCCCGCGTACCGCAAAAATAAAAAAAAAAGTACCCTGAAAGTTTAGATTTGCTCTTCTCCTGCACATTTTAAACTAGAGGACTTCTGCCTTTAAACCAATTCTGCAGATCAAGAGAGTTTATTAAAATTAAGCAGTAGGCTCTGAATGTGTGACTATTTTATGAGCGTTAAATGGAGTCAATGGAGTTTGCAGTACTTAGAACATGGCTCCTGGATTAAGAAACCTTGAGAATAGGGGTCCTTTTTACTGCTATTGATATTTTCTTACTGCTCCCTCACCCCATTATTCAGTTCTGCCCCAAGGCTCTGTTTTGGGTTAATAACACCCTCATTGACCTCATTTGGAATAGCGTTTCTTAGTGTGAGCCTGGTATTTACTTCTCTTAAAAATACTGACAAAATATATTTTCCTTCTCTCTTTAAGGACCCCACAGGAGCCCTCCAAAAAAAAGGGAGGAGGAGGGGAATTCTAAGTCATCACTGTTAAGAGTAGCCCATTTGTGTACACACGGGCACACACATTTGAATCCATGAGTTCATACAGATACCTCTGTTTCTGATGCAACACTGTAGGATGTATTCTGCCTAACTTTCCCCTTTCCTGATTTGTAACTCCTTTTTCCAACACTGAGAAACCTTTCTTTCATTATCCACAATAGATTTACTTTTTGTTCAATCCTAATATACAGATAATTTCAGAATTGCTAACCCACACCCATGAGAGATGCAGTGTACTTGAGTATATTTGTGTACAGTTCGTATTATCTATAGAGCCTGTTAGTATATAAACAAGATACTATTTCCCAGAGTTACTCAGGTTAATTCTTTTCTTCCCCACCCGCTTCAGTGTGGTTTTGTTTATTTGTTTGCACTACACTGAGTTTCACTTGTTAATGTTTGGATTCCATTTTGCCCCTCCTCCCCCATCACCAGGTTTACAGTGTTAGTTATGGAAGGACTGGGATTAAATCAGCCACACATCACAGTTGCTTTGTAACCTCTTCTCTTTGCCATTTCCCTTGCCCCTATCTCCTGGTGTCATTTTCATGAGAGTGTTTAATTAAGAGATAAACTGGTTTTAAGGCTCCTCCCGAATCCTTTTAATTTGGGAGGAGATTGAAATGAATAGTTAAAGGGCTTTTAGGTAAGTAGTGGGTGGGTGAAAGAACAGTGGCCAGGAGCGAGAGTAATTTATAACATAGATAATAGAGATTTCACTAGAATCGAGGGTCAGCGATATGCATATTGATTTAACAATAATACAGTGAAGAAGGGTCTCATCTTTAACCTCTGACTTCAGTTGTTATGCTGGGGCTTGATCAGTGTCAGGAAACTCATCCAGCCACGATGCCATTAGGATTAGCAGGCTCTTGCCTTACGTGAGCCTCCGGGATATCGGCAGGGTGTCATTCCCCATAAAGTTTAGCTACGTATTCTATTTCTGCTCATTCCATAGTGTGTTCATTCATTTATTTAATTATCTACTGACAGACACAGACCTGAGCTCTTATTCTGCATGAAGATGTACAGTAGCTGGGTCTCTTCTAGTCATCAAGCGTCCTTCTGCCTAGTCCCACTGTCTCTGTTTTGTGACTATTCTCCATGGTCATAAAATATTTGGGAGCCAAGCAGTTAAAAGTCATGGAATTATGCTCAGAACCAACTATTCAAAGAAAAAGTAAAACCTCAGGTTTTCTGCAAAGGGAGTTGTTTTGAAAATCTCATTTCATACCCTCTCCTACCATCCAAGCTTTAGGGAGAGGGCTAGCTACCTACAGGCCTTGCCTTAGCGCTCTTACCCGAAGCAGTTCAAACAGCCCTGCCCAGACATGTATTTGAATCAGTGTAAACAGGGTTCTCCAATTATTGGGGAAAAACAGCCTTGTGGCAGTGCTGGGAAACCATGGGGTGGTAGACCAAGGGTGACTCATGAGGCAGGTCACAGCAAGGCAATTCAAATTCTGAAATGTTTGTTTCTTTTTTTGTTTCTTTTGAATGCTATTCCCAGCACAGTAAACAGGACTGCAAAACAATGACTGCAAACAATAACAATTTCAAAAGTGCCCAAGGTGGAAGTAAGAGAGAGATTATCATAAACACCCAAGTTTAGGGATTTCATGTACACTTGAAGAGGAGGATTCAGTATCAAACTTTATAACCCAGATATTGGCGACATCAGTTTGTTAGTATCATGTTTCACTGAAAGAAAGATGCACATGTGGACTGAAAAAAATTTTACAGCATGAGAATTGTGAGTTAAGTTTTATTTGAGGCAAAATGAGGACTATAGCCTGGGAGATAGCATTTCAGATAGCTCTGAGAAATTGCTCCAAAGCGGTAGAGGGGAAGGTCAGTATGTATGTGATTCTGGTGAAGGGGAGTACGTGCGATCAAGCACACATTTTTGCAGAAGGTTGCTGCTACCCTCGTGAAGATTACTGCTAGTCACGAGGAGCAGACGTCACCATGAAGGATTTTAGTGCTTTTCTAGATACGAGGAGATGCAAGAATTGGGCTCATAAAATCTTCTCCTGAAAATATCTAACTATCTGAAGACCTGTTCTGTCAGTCCCCCCCCCCCCCCGCCCGGAGCACAGAGCGCCTCGGGGGGTGGTGAAGGTCAGCCGCTGCAGATCCTTGTAGAGGTCGATGGCGAGTGCCATGGCAAGTGCCAATTTGTAGGTGACATATAGTATCATCGGATGTTGTATGTGCTTTATGTGTTTTATAAATTGGCTTATGGTCTTTGCGGGAGGATCAGGCAGTCTGCCTCGATAAGCTCTCTCTCTTACTCGCTCTCTCTCCTTTTCTTTATTTCTTCCTTATAAAGCACCAGGGAAAGGAACTCCATTTTGTTTTACCTTGGGGTCTGATTGAAGTGAACATATATAATTGTGCAAGGACTGAACAGTGAATTGAATAATCCTTTCTTCTCAAGGAATAAGACCTCATCTTCTGTGGTTTTGTTGGCAATCTTATGTTTTCTTTCTATCTGTTTGACAGTTAAGTTAGTATTTGGAACAATATTCCCAACAGAAAAGTTATTTGTTGTTTCTCAGGGGCTTGCATTAAAAAAAAAATTTTATTACAGTCTCTTATTTCAGTATTTCATTGTGAGGGAGCCCTACCTACCCAGTGGCCTCCAAGGATTAGAAGGAAAGGTGTTTCCAGTTGTCTGGACCTTATCTAAGCATCATCTGAATTATGCAAGTACCTCACATTATGCGTTCAGGTTGGCTCTTCATTGAGGAATAGCTCACATAAGGTTATTGGTATTTCCTGCCCCTGCTAGGCCAAAACGATCGTAATAACAGCTTTTCTGGCTGGATTCAGGTACCTTTGCTTCAAGCCCAGACCAGAATCAGGAAATGAAGAGGTATGTGTGAAAAGGAAAACTACTGGAGTGGAGGTTTGGGGGTGGGGAAAGGGGAATTTCTCAATGCTTTCATGGCATCAAAATGTTCAACATGGATAAGTCATTAAGAGAAAAAAAAAAAAAAAGACCTACTCTTAGTGGAAATTACCACTGGTCAGATTCTCCACTGTAACTTCTGATTCTGACACTGTATATGTAGGTCCGGTAGATCTGAGAGGCTGCAAGGTTAGTCTGACTTGTTAAAGTATTTAGTTTCTTTGCAAGTATTTTGAGGGCTTATACAATTTGGCAAAAGCTCTTTAAGAAAAAGAATACAGATTAGAAATAAAAAATTAGGTACAAAAGTGAATATCTATTTATAATGAGAAAAGAAATACTAAGGATTACAAATTTTAAAAAACTGGCAAATGCCATATATATTACAAAAATCTATAAAAACAACACAGTATTTTTATTAGCCTGACACAGCTCTATAATATTCCTTTTTTCACATTTCTTGGCTGCATGATCTTCAATTGCTTCTTCAGAAAATAACAATTTTGTACTATTTTCTATAAAGAATGGAGTAATCCACTCTTTATATGTGAAAATTTGTTTCATACTCATACCCACTTATTTCCAGTGCTATACACTCTTTCTGTATAGGTTACACTCTTTTTACAGAAGCTGGAGGATTTGGCACGCGCAGTGTATGCGTGTTTGTGTGTGTGTGTGTGTATAGGTGGTTGGAGAGGACATGCCTCAAAGCCAGTCCTACATCAGAGGGGCACTCATGTTACTATACACATGAGTGACTTTGGACCACATAAATGGATCCTATAAAACTTACACTATAGGGGCTTCCCTGGTGGCACAGTGGTTGAGAGTCTGCCTGCCGATGCAGGGGACACAGGTTCGTGCCCCGGTCCGGGAAGATCCCACATGCTGCAGAGCGGCTAGGCCCGTGAGCCATGGCCGCTGAGCCTGCGCGTCCGGAGCCTGTGCTCCGCAACGGGAGAGGCCACAGCAGTGAGAGGCCCGCGTACCGCAAAAAAAACAAAAAACAAAAAAAGCAACTTACACTATATATATATATATATATATATATATATATATATATATATATATATATATCCCAACTCAGTTTTCCTTAGCTGGATTCTAAAGTGCTCAAAGCCATCCAACATGAAGAGAAATCTGATGGAGGGGAAAGAAACAGTGATTTTTATAATTGTGATTTAATCACCAAGTATGACTATATGTCTCATTCTTACAGATTTTACAGAAACTTATGACAGTGTAAACACATTGGCAGGCCTTTTTCCCTTTCAGCATCTTTGAAGGAGACCATACAAGAGGAGGGTCCTGATGTTTAACCTTCATTAACTTTACCGTGAATCACCTGTGATGGATGTGAATATGAGCAAGTGACTTAACTCTCTGACCTCAGTTTCTATATCTGGCTATTTCACTGGATTCTTGTGAGGACCAAATAAGATAAGGGCATACGATAGCCTGAAAAGGATGGACTCATTTGGTTTTTAGGTTATTCAGTACAAGCCTCAGTTTATTGTCAAGTGGAAGAGTGGTTTGAAAAGTTCAGTATATGGAGCAGTAATTCTGTTCTGGTGATGTATTGTAACTTTTGCCAAGTAATTTCCCATTCTCAGCAATCCAGAAGCACCAGAAAATAAAAAGTTTGGTGGAGCCAGTGAGGAGAGGACTCGAAGGTTTTGGAACTTGTTTCCAGTCTTGTGAGGTAGCATGTCTCTTGGCTAGAGCTGGTCCTAAAGGTGTATCTTGGGTGGAGATTTTTTATGGATGCAGGAAAGCTTCCAGAGTCTGAGGGGATTTCCAAAGAGGAGAGAGAATTTTATTCCAGCAGGACTGAAGGAATTCAGAATGGGGCCTTTATTGTTGGCAGATATGATGATGGTGAATATTGAAGGGAGACAGAGCCAATCCTTCTACTGAAGGATAATAAGCAAAAGACACATTTAAGGAATACAAGTCAACCACAAATGAGATTTCTTTTCCTAAGCCAACTTTGAACTGACTAGTGAACACACACACACAGACACACACACACACACACACGGAGTTTTATTTTCCTCTTTGGTCCAACACATTGAGGTTGACCCGACCTCTTACCCTTCCATGCTTCTAAGCACTCCTACTTGGTGCTTTATATAAATCATTGTCTTTCATCAACAAAACACCTTGCACATCTTGTATCTTTGACCTCTTTTCAGGATATGCATCTTCTAGATCTAACTGAAACTTTGCTTTCTCCTCAGGACATAGATTCATGTGCGTCCCTCCCAAGTTGGTGTGGTTTCTCCCACATCTTGTATACCCCTGGGCCTGAAGATGGAGTAGCTGCTTCTCCATCCTTACTGCCAATCCCAAATCATTTCTCTTTCTTAGTTTTCTTTGAGATTCCAGAACTTTGTCCCACATGTCCCCCCAACCGTTCCTTTGTGTCTACCTGACTGCAATGTAGCCTGCGTATCAGTAGGTGTTGTTTCCTCCCCTCGGTACCTAGAAGAGCGCCAGTTACCTAACAGGCTTTCAATCAATATTGGAAAGAAGGAACACAAAGAATAAAAGGAAGAGAGAAAAACACGTGTTGGGGAGGTACCTGTTCCCTCTTGCCTTCGTTCAGATCTACAGCCTTCTTGGATCAGATGCATTAATTCCCCCAACGCAGATCATGCCCAGTCCCATTTTCATGGCTTCGTTTCTGTGTTCTGTGTTCTGCACAATCTAATACGTCAGACCCCCACCCCTCAGCCTACCTTTGTAATTTTCTTTTTTTCTTTCTTTTTTTTTTTTTTGCGGTACACGGGCATCTCACTGTTGTGGCCTCTCCCGTTGCGGAGCACAGGCTCCGGACGCGCAGGCTCAGTGGCCGTGGCTCACGGGCCCAGCCGCTCCGCGGCATGTGGGATCTTTCCTGACCGGGGCACGAACCCGTGTTCCCTGCATCGGCAGGCGGACTCTCAACCACTGCGCCACCAGGGAAGCCCTGTAATTTTCTCTTTTAAAGCAGCTCACATCCATGTCCTTGAGAGAACGTATACTGGCTGAGTCAAGCCAACTTCTTTCCTTTGCCTCATGTTATACTTGCAGCTAAATACTTCTATACAGTACTTAACCATAGATTTTGGCAATAATTGTACTTCAAGTGTGATAGGAGCCTTAGGTTTGTTTATTCAATGAATCCAATTAATTAACTTTAAATTAACTAATTTCAATTAATTAAAGTTACCTTTAGGGCAGAGATCGTTCCTTATTCTTCTTTTAGATTCCTTACCAATGCCTAGCCCTGTGCTGGATACATGGCTTATTAACTATGTATTAACCTATTGATAACAATCACATGGAAATCAAAAGCAAAATGTTCAACTAATTTTTAAAGATAGAGCATGTGTGTGAATTCCCTGGCGGTCCAGCGGTTAAGGCTCAGTGTTTTCACTGCTGGGGCCCGAGTTTGACGCCTGGTCGGGGAACTAAGATCCTGCAAGCTGTGCGGTGTGGCAAGAAAAAAAAAGAATATGTGTATATATACACACACATAAATGGAATATACTTTTATATCCACTCAAGAAAGACATAAGTAAAGGTAAATAATTACTGGAATTATCTTTACTGTTATAGAAAAGTCAACAGAAGCTCAGTGAATTCTGACCCAGCTTACATCCATTTGGTGAGGAAGGGCTCCCCGTAAGCGTGTGATGTAGTCTTGGCTCTGAGGACCAGAGGCTCTGACCGTCCCTAGGATGTGTCCTCACTGTGATGGTGGCCAGAACATCAGTACTGGCAGTGACCTGCTTCTCTGCTGGCTGGGCCACAGTCAAAAGTCTGGCCGTCTTAGGATGCCCCATGGAGTTAGAGCCACTTCCTGTTTCACCAACTGGATGACTTTAGTGAACTTCCAGTATTTGAGGGCTGGGGCATACAGGAATTAGAAGGAAGGAGGCTGTGCAGGAATTAGTTTTGGTGAAAGGAATAAGAACCCAAAGTATCGGGCCATCCTTGAGGGACTGTGATTCCTCTGAAAGAGTTGGCAGTGATGAAAATCCAGGAGGCCTTCTAGTTCTGAAGAATTGGGTATTGCAGTTCTGGGAGAATTGGAATTGCTCCCTTTTACTTGATTTCTAGGCTAGGGGTAGGGAAAAACTGGAAATTAAATTCTACTATCCTCTGAAAATTTTGGTGAAGAATTATGTATTAAAAATATATCTACTCTCTCACTTTCTACTTTCCTAAGCATATGCTGTGAGAAGAACAGAATAGTGACATTGTTGAGTCGACAAGAAAGAACGCAGAATTTCTTACCCAGATCTACTCACCTATTACATACTTGTATTTTGTGGGACTTACTCTTTTATCCGCATGAAAAACATTGGACATTCACATGTTCCAATAAGATAGAAATAAGCCGAAATCAAATGCCAAAGTGGTAACAAAACAATGATCAGATATGGTCTCTAAAACTCACTTTAAAATATATTTTTAAACACTTCACCTGTTAAAGGAGGTCTTCAGAATGCTGGTATATCAGTTGGAAGGAAATTTGTATAATTAGATTTTCTCTAATCAATTATTTTTCTCACCACTGCTTCTAGCCTTGTATACCGTATCTTCAAAGGCAATGGTCTCCGAGTTCCTGCTACCGTTAACAAAGTACTGCAAACGGGGTGGCTCAAGAGAAATATATCATCTTACAGTTCCGGAGGTTAGAAGTTCAAGGTGTTGGCAGGGTTGGTTCCTTCTGAGAGCTGTGAGGACAATCTGTTCCATGCCTCTCTCCTAGCTTCAGGCAGTTTGCCGATGCCTCACTTCCTTCACACAGCATTCTCCCTGTCTGCATGTCTGTCTATGTCCAAATTTTCCCTTTTTACAAGGACGCCATATTGGATTGGGGCTCACTTTAATGACCTTATCTTAACTGTTTACTGCCACCTTTTTTTTTTCTTTTTTCTTTTTTTGGCCATACTGTGTGGTGTGCGGAATCTTAGTTCCCTGACCAGGGATCAAATCCTTGCCCTCTGTAGTGGAAGCATGGAGTCCTAACCACTGGACAACCAGGGAATTCTTCATCTTAACTGTTTATATCTACAAAGACCCTATTTTCAAATAAGACATATTCTGAGATACTGGGGTTTAGGACTTTAACACATCTTTTCGGGGGAGACACAGTTCAACCCTTAACAATCCATATTTATACCCAACCAATAATCGTTTTGAAGGGCAAGCAATGCTCTCACAGCTGTTGTTCATGGTGTGTGTCTTCCTTGCTATATGTCCAGGTATTTCAGTGAGGTTGGTGATGTTGGTTTTCTAAAGAGAGAAAGGTTGAGGTGTCTATAAATGTGGCCTCCAAGTTCAAATGACTGGTACAGGGGATAGTATTGTCGAAACAGAAGTTCAAGGGCATTTGGGATTACTTGGCCAGTGCCTGTGAGAGTAAACATCCCTTTATATATCGTATGAGTTCTATCCCATTCCATTAACAACATGGGTGAAAAGCAAGGGAAAGAGTGATATTAAGGGAGAAAGAATTCTAAGAAATCTTAGCTTGATACGCAAGTGTTATAACCTTGATATCTTTTCAAAACTTTTATCGTCGGTGATTGTTGATCACAACTATGTGTGGAAAATCTACCAGTAATAACATGCACAGCATACAAAGGACTCCTTTCTGCTTCTCTGGATTCTTCCCTTGATTAGTTGCTCATCACTTATCCCTGCCTAAGGCATAGTGGATGATAGCATCCATCCAAATGACTTAACTAATAACAAGCATCATGCTGGGCATGGTGAGATAACTCAGAGATGACGTGAATATCAATCAAGAAGACTGTTCCTAAGGTAGATGCTGGATAAATCAGCACTGAAATCTAGGCGCTGAGTATACTGTGGGTTCACTGAAAATTTTCCATTTTGCTGGGTGTTGGAAAACTTCTATAATAAAATGTTAAGGAAAAAAAAATCAGATAAAGCAACCGCCATGGATAACTTATTTAGAATGAAAGAGCAAGGTCAGTTAACATCCATTTGTTGTAAATATAGAGAACATTTAGGCATACAGAGATTGGGCCAGTTTTAATTCTCTTGGTGATGGCTGGGTTAAAAAAACATCATAATTTCTGGTTTAGATATCTTCTCATTTTTATTTTTATTTATTTATTTATTTATTTATTTAGGCTGCACCCGGTCTTAGTTGCTGCATGTGGGCTTCTTAGTTGCAGCATGCTGACTTCTTAGTTGCTACATGCGAACTCTTAGTTGCCGGCATGCATGTGAGATCTAGTTCCCTGACCAGGGATTGAACCCAGGCCCCCCTGCATTGGGAACCCGGAGTCTTACCCACTGGACCACCAGGGAAGTCCCGTCTTCTCATTTTAAATGTTGGGATGTGGTAAGCAGTCTTCTTACCTTGTTTTACTTTGTTTTATGTAATTATTAGCTGCTAGATCCTATCAATCTAACATTTTAAAAAACCAGCCTATCACTATTTCTAATTCTCCATTTATTTGTGCCCTTGGTATGATTATGAATTTGATAGCCAGGTACAGTAAGATGTACATAAAGTAGGGCCTTCCTATGTTGTGAGCTATCTTTCCTTCAGTTCTAAAGCAGGGTCATTAAGCACACAGTTTCTAGAGTCAGATTTCCTTGGGTATTAGAATCTCAGCTCAGTGGGACTTTGGGCAAATTACTTAAACGTTTTGTGCCTTATCTTAAAGTACAGACAGAATTAGTTCCTGCATCATATGACTGTTGGTTTCCATAGTAAGGGCTCAATAAATTTAGCTATATCTCTAGAGAAGGCTTATTTTATCTACCATCCTTCTCTGTCTCTGTCTCTGTCTTTCTCTGTTTCTGTCTCTACTCTCTCTCTATTTCTTTATCTTTCCAAACCTATTTCCCCCAGGTCAGGGATCTGCTGAGAAAAGAGGTCTTCCTCCTATCCTACCAGTGACCTTGGGTGGCTTTCACCGACCCCATTCTATTCCCTCTTCATTATGAAAAGCAGCCTTCTTTGTTATGGAACACCCTTGGCATCCCATTTGTGTCTGTCTATGTCACAGATAACTGTTTCCTTTATGAACCTTTTTTTCACCAGCACTATTTTTTCTTCACCTCTCTGACGTTTTCTACAATCGGGTCCCGAACTTCATCTGCAGTCTGCTGGTCTCTATCAAGTTTCTTCAGATGTCAGGTGAAACATTTAGTCAAATCTCTTACTTGACAAGCAATCAATCCACAAATATTTATATTAGTGTCCTTATGTTCAAGCCACCAAAAACTTCACTCCCCTTTTCTTCATAAAACCAACATTTAAAGTAAATCATGGGGGGTCGCTGGTGGAGCAGTGGTTGAGAATCTGCCTGCCAATGCAGGGGACACGGGTTCGAGCCCTGGTCTGGGAGGATCCCACATGCCGCGGAGCAACTAGGCCCGTGAGCCACAACTACTGAGCTGCGCGTCTGGAGCCTGTGCTCTGCAACAAGAGAGGCCGTGATAGTGAGAGGCCTGTGCAATGCGATGAAGAGTGGTCCCCGCTTGCCACAACTAGAGAAAGCCCTCGCACAGAAACGAAGACCCAACACAGCGAAAAGTAAATAAATAAGCAAATGTGGAGTTTAAAAAAAAAAAAAAGGGAGAAAAAGGGGGTTAATAGCTAACTACTATAAAAAAAATAAAGTAAATCATGATAATAACAATAGTAAAAATAATAATCTCCAGTAAGTTAAACTGGTTTATGTGTAGACACGTTTTTAAAATGCAAATTACAAAATGTCTAACCAATATGCTTGTGACCCATATGTAAGCTAATGAAACAGTTAGAGATCCAAATGGTAACAGCACAAAATATTGCTACACCTCCCTGTCATATAACACAGGAGGTTGACGTAGAATCCTTGTTTGGGGGAAGGCAAGGAGCTGGAACATAGAGAAAGGAATTTACAGTGGTGATGAAAGGGCCTCATGGGTATCCCTCAGTTAAAGATAATGGTTTTCTTACTATTTTCTTTAGAGGCTTACTCTGGGCTGTAATGCCTCAGAAACACATTCACATTGTTAACATGAATAATAAGGCCCTGACTAAGAGAATCCTATTCGTTTTCAGGAGACCATTGTCAGAGGTAACTGACACTGTGGTCATTGTCCTGTGTTCAAAACACACAAACAGGGAGTTCCCTGGTGGTACGGTGGTTAAGAATCCGCCTACCGATACAGGGGACACAGGTTCGATCCCTGGTCTGGGAAGATCCCACAAGCTGCAGAGCAACTAAGCCTGTGCACCACAACTGTTGAGCCTGTGCTCTAGAGCCCACAAGCTCTAGAGCCCATAAGCCACAACTACTGAGCCCAGCGCCGCAACTACTGAAGTCTGCACACCTAGAGCCTGTGCTCTGCAACAGGAGAAGCCAGCACAATGAGAAGCCCGCGCACCACAACGAAGAGTAGCCCCCGCTCGCCGCAACTAGAGAAAGCCTGCACGCAGCCACGAAGACCCAACGCAGCCAAAAACGTAAATAAAGATAAAATATGTTAAATAAAAATTTATTAAAAACACACACACACACACGCACAGACACAAACAGGGTCCCTGTACTCATCTCCCACATTTGGGGTCTGAGGACCGTCTACTACATTAGAGGCATCTGGAGTGTGGCTTTCAAAGGCAAATTCAAATCCAACACATGATTATGTGTCTTAGAGTCTGAGAACCACTGTCTTCTGGACCTTGCGCAGGAATAGGGCCCATTTCCCATCTGGCAGGACTACGTAGTAAAGTTTGAGTTACTCAGGAAAATGTCCTAATATGAGATGTTACACGCACATCACTAACTTTAGTTAACTTTCAGATATCCTATCATTTCTCAACATCGGTTTTATAGTTGTGGCAATAAGATTAACTTTAAAAAACAGTTCCCTGGAAATAAAAAATAACAGTAACTGTTCAGCTCAATCCTATGGGTGTGATTCAATCCTTTCCTGGAAGCCGATGAAGCTCTCATCAAGGACCATAACCAAGCTGGACACAGGGGAGCTTCCAAAAGTGGAGTCATCCCAGGTGAAGGGACGGCCTTGGTCATGTCAATAAAGTGTTCTAATTCCTGCTGGTTAGTTGGACACTGCAGACAATGGAAGGAGGATGCTGGATAAAGGAATAATGTCTTCTTGGTGTAAAAGGCCTCACTAAGCTCTTTAGAGAATTTACTCCTGCAGGGCTAAGGAAAGGCCCATTTCCTCCCTGTGAACTAGTGAAGAACTTTCACGAAATGCGGGCCCAGAAAGCCCCACCCCTCCTGTGTGTGATGAGGGAGCAGGGCAGCTCTGCTACTGGTACCACCTTGAGTCAATAGTCCCCACCCCACCTTTCCTGCCAGGCTTCCCTGTCTTTCAGTCCAAGCTATCTTCAGAAAAGTGACCTTAAGAAGTCCCTTTGCTCTATGGTACTACATCACATAGTCTGCACAAATTAAATGCTTAGCTCTCTTTTTGTCCCCAACATGGCCATTTGGGAACTTGGACATTTAGGAATTTATTTGAAGTGCCTAGGATAGAGGTCAGTTTAGTTAATTAGGAGATAGTTCTCTTAATTCTGTTAGTCTGTTAATAAAAAATTGTTATTTTTTCTGTTTTATGCACATAACACCTCTTCAGTCTGCATTTTGTGCTACAGCTTGAACTGTATCAGGTTCAACTCTCACTGCTTATTAGAGTCATTTAGGGAGTTTTGAGGAATTACAACACCCAGGCCACATCATGGGAGAGAGTTTGATTCTATGTAAGGTAGGGCCTGAGCATCGTATTTTTCAAAGCTTCCAGGTGCTTCATAAAATCTCTAACCTCAAATCTTGAGAGAATTTAATCTCTGTAAATTTTATCTCTATAAAGCCCAATACATGTAACAACTGTGACGTTTTTGCAGTTAGCTTACACTTGACTGATTTGGGACTTTAGTCTAGAGCAAATCTATGTCCACAGAGCCAGTTGAAGCTGTGAAACTTCCATCTTGCCACATATGTTTATGTCCATTCATAAGCAAGGTTAATAACTTTCATGAGAGCTAGTGTCTGCCCCTGTGTTGAACGGGAGACACTTGCATTTATCCGCTGCAATCACTTAACCACTGCACCTTTACCATGAAAGCTGAGGGGGCAGGAGTGGGAGAGCAGGAACCCAAAGTAATCATTTCTGATATCCATTTAAAGCCAAAGTCATAGAGGAAAGTAATTGGATTGAATGGAAATAGAGTTTTAGAATGAAAGTACATGATTTGATTTACCTAATTCAGTTAAACTTATACTTTAGATCATCTCATTTAAATTGCCTGTGTTTCCATTTATACTTTGAATCCCTGGCCTTTACTCAGAAGGCAAAGTTTTCCTAACGTAAAGTAAGGAAGGTCTGTTCACCTCTCCTTCAGGGTCGTCACAGTCAGCCAGGGCCAACTGACACAGGTCCTTCCAAAGACAATCTCTTTCACTGCTGTGTTGGTTGAGTCATAGAATGTAAGCTCCTGAAGGGACTTGAAAAGTTCTAGAGCTGCCCTGGTCTCTCTCTAGCTTCAGTGTGAAGGCTCCACATCCTCAGCCTCTGGGAGTTTTGGTAGCTATGGGAGCCAGCATTACCTGTGCAGCAGGATACAGCCTCTCAAGGGCACGCATCACTCCCGAGGGCAAAAGCCATGGGGACTTTGACAGCACAAGAGATGAGAACTAAATGTTCATTTCCAGAATGAAAACCAGTCTTGCAGTCCAACAAGATACTTTATGCCAACCACAAAAATCAGATAAATGGAACCAACTAGTTAGAGCTCGTGATTAGCTAGGTTGATGACATGGTGAATTCCTCCTGACCTGCACTGGAACATCCCTTGGCCTTAGTGTTCCCCTTGAAAGAAGGAAGCGTGTCAGAGCAGCCTGAGCTGGTAAGCTAATGCCTCAGCAGGAAGGGAGAGTCCCCATTGTGGCTGGTGGAGGCCCCAGGAGAGGATGAAGTAGGCAGCAGTCCTCCTCATAATCTCTCACTCATTTGCTCTCAGTAAAGCAGGAATGACTGAAGTCACAAAACAATGCATTTCATGATAAGATAGATAATAATGACACAATCCCACTGCAGGAGGGAATCAGCCTTTCTTGCTTCTCAGCACGCTCACTCCCAGGGGAAGTCTGAAACTACTGTCTTCAAGCCCTCTGGTCCCCTCATTCCTCGTATTCCTTTGAGATTGTCAGAAAATCTGTGCTGTGTAGTTAATAATAAATAGATATATTGTTACCTTTCACTAAGAGCAATATTATTTGGGGACATATTTTTGTATCAATTTAAATACACACATGTCACCATTTATACTTCGTAGTAATGGTCTGCTTTCTCCACTTTTGTTATTCTTCTCCAATAAATTGTGTCCCTATAATGAAGCATTAAATTATGATTATTTATTCACTCAGCATAACAGGCAAGGCAGCAATATAGACAGCAATCAACTCAATAGGTGTTTATTGGGTAATGGCTTCATTTAAAGCACCGAGCCCAGTTACTGGGGTGAGTACGAAAATGTTCAAGACGTAAATCCTCTCCCGAGGGCTTCTATTTTAGTAAAGGAGATTAAGCCACAGATACAAATAAGTCAAAGTAGCAAGAGGCAAATGTGAAATACAAAGTGTCGTGAGCTTTCTGAAGACAATCAGTTAATGTCTGACTTGGGTCCGGAGTGAAGGGGAGGGTCAGGGAGTGTCCTCTGGAGGGGATGCTTTTGGCGCTGGGTTCTGAAGGAGGTGAGGAAGATTCGGACAAGTCCTGGGGAGTGGGTAGAGATGGGGTGCCCCAGGTAGTAGGAATAGCGGGGGCTAGGCACAGCCCTAGGAAAATACTGGGCATTTTCCGGAGCCATAGATTAGCTGTTCGGTTGTGACAGAGAGCACACGTCTGAAGGTGGTGAGCAGTAAGTTCTGCTAGAGTGAGATCCTGAGAGCACTTTGGTGTCAAGCTAAGGAGTTTGAACTTTACCAGTTTAGCTGCCCACGTTCAGAGAGAAATGGATCTAAGTCTTTCCAGAGCACGGAATACCCTGGCAGCCTTGGCCCTCCCCAGCTTGCACCTGGTGTGTCTGTGGTGAGCTCCGAACACCTGGCTGTCCTGAGTCACATCTGCACAGACACCCACATGACCATCTGGGTCTGCAACTCTGCCCTCAACCTCAGTCCACTGGAATGTGACCCTAGCAACTGTCTACGTCTTCCTGGGGGGAGGAGGACATGCTCTTGTCCCACTCTCCTGTGTCTAAATCAGCTGCTGGCTAGGACTCTAGAGCGGGAGGTAGGTGGGGCATTCAAAGCTAGTGTTCCTGGTTCTTTCCACTGCACCACAGCTGCCTCCCATGATTTACTTTCCTAATGTCATATAAATGTGTAAGCCTCTAAGAGCAGGAAGGGGAACGTTTGTCTTGCTATAGTGCTTCTCCAAATTTGCTTTTTGCTTTAGAGACTTTTAAATAGCCATATCAGAAGAACTATCAGTTGAAAGACACTTTCAAGGCAATCATTCATGAATACTTGTTTGAATAAATGAATACATTGAATGCTTCCTATATTATAGACACTGTGCTAAACTAAAGAATTAATAATAGCTTTTAGCATCAGTGAAGCAAAAACATGCTTAACATCAAAACGTAGTCCCCAGCCTCTTGCCTTGCAAGATGGCCCACACTCTGTCTATGGAGCGTGTATCTCCCTGAATAAACCTTCTTTCACTTTACTATGTCTTGCTCTTGAATTCTTGCCTGCACAAAGCCAAGAACCCACACTTGGCGGCCATCCCAGGGACTCAGACATGATTTGGGATGTAACCATCCTCTCGCACCCCCCTCTCTTTCCTGCAACATCTTTTCTGGCACCCAATGCGGGGTCTCAAAGGCCATAATCTCGATCCGCCTATTGGGCTATGGCTCCCCTCTGAAGGGTGGCTGGGACTTACCCTGAGCCATGTAGATTCAAGTAGCCCGTTAAGTGGCAGCTGACGTCGCCTGCAGGATCTGGCAGAGACGAGTTCTCTGGCCGTGAAGAAGCGCACTGAGGCCAAGGCTTTCCCCCCTCAGTCTTTCTCATTCTCCTATTGCTCTATCTCTTTGGACTTGAAAAGATCCACCCACACAACCACCAAACATCCAAATTAAGACTGCGCGGCAAGTAATTGACAACTTGGTTGGGTCTAAAGAACTCCTGCCAGGGGGCTTATCTGGTGGTGCAGTGGTTGAGAATCTGCCTGCCAATGCAGGGGACACGGGTTTGAGCCCTGGTCTGGGAAGGCCCCACATGCCGCGGAGCAACTAGGCCCGTGAGCCACAACTACTGAGCCTGCGCGCCTGGAGCCTGTACTCCGCAACAGGAGAAGCCGCGATAATGAGAGGCCCGCGCACCGCGATGAAGAGTAGCCCCTGCTTGCCGCAACTAGAGAAAGCCCTTGCAGAGAAACGAAGACTCAGCTCAGCCAAAAATAAAAAAATAAAATAAATTAAAAAAAAAACAAAAAAAAACAAAAACGTAGTGCCCTTATATTATCGTTTATGGTTGCAAATTAAATGAAATATGTTTAGAAGTCTTAACACATGGAACAAAGTAGTGTCTAGTTATTATTACCATTTTAACTCTATACACTGTCAACTGTCTGACTCAAAAAGGTGATAGTGAGAGATGACGTATTTTGCCTCTCAGTTTTAGGTTTTAATGCTTTTAACCATCAAACTATTGACACACATTTCTTGAAAAGCTCAGAGATTTGGTTTCTTCAAAGTTACGACAACCATTGCAATGTGCCCTAATATAGGTACTCTGGTTGCTAAGGACGGTATAAATCAGGCTAAAAAATGAGCTGATGACAACTTGTCATTTTATTTTCCTTTAGTTTGGTCACTTGGAGGGAAAAAGCAGCTTAGGAGATGTTTGGGCTTGTGTCTGAGACATTGGAGCAACATTCTGAAAGTGAATCAGTCGGCATGGTGATACCAACCCTGTATGGCAAACTTCTGGACTGATCTGCCATCCAGCAGCTGTACTGCACTATTATTCATGGGAACATGGGTGCAAGTCCTTGTGTTAAAGAAACTTCCATGTCTTCTGTTCCCTATTCAGAGCACTGGAAATATCCCTCCTTCCTAGAGATTGTAACATACAGCCTTTCCCTTGATCATGAGCAGAAATAAATGGTCTCAGCATAAAAGTTGATTTCCACCACCACAAGATTTTGTGTCAGTCATCCAAGGACAAAATAGCTATACAATAAAATCTTTTTTTTTTTTTAATAAGGAAGTACTTTTTAAAAAATATTTATTTATTTATTTTGGCTGCGTTGGGTCTTCATTGCTGTGTGCAGGCTTTCTCTAGTTGCGGCGAGTGGGGGCTACTCTTTGTTGTGGTGTGCAGGCTTCCCATTGCAGTGGCTTCTCTTGTTGCGGAGCATGGGCTCTAGGCGCGCAGGCTTCAGTAGTTGTGGCACACAGGCTTAGTTGCTCGGCGGCATGTGGGATCTTCCCAGAACAGGGAACCCGTGTCCCCTGCATTGGCAGGGGATTCTTAACCACTGCACCACCAGGAAAGCCCTATACAATAAAATCTTAATACAAGCCTAGAGAGTTTTGAATCTATACTTAGAGACATCATAAAAACGAAAGATTACCATGTCAAAGAAGGTAATTTTCACTGAGGAAATGACGTTTAATCTCAGTGTTTTGTTCGTAGCCTTAATGTCATTTGAACATGTTTTACACAAAGTTGTAAGGGGAGAAAAAGAGGCAAGAAATTAATTTTGAGCCTAAGTATACCAGTGAATAAATAAATTGAAAAAAATGAGTTAATTTTAACATCAGAAGGCTCACCCAATTTGTCTTATACAATAGCAACAAAAACACAAATACATCATGTCAGGCTGAGTATGAAGTTGCAAGAGCTTGTCATTTCCATTTTTTAAAAGAGGAAACAGGGCTTCTCTGGTGGTGCAGTGGTTGGGAGTCCGCCTGCCAATGCAGGGGACGCAGGTTCGTGCGCCGGTCCGGGACGATGCCACATGCCGCGGAGCGGCTGGGCCCTTGAGCCATGGCCGCTGGGCCTGCGCGTCCGGAGCCTGTGCTCTGCAACAGGAGAGGCTGCAACAGTGAGAGGCCCGCGTACCGCAAAAATTAAAAAAAGAAGAGGAAGCAAATGTGTCTGCCTTACTCAACTTTTTTCCCAACTTCAAGTTTTCAGCTTTAAATAAACATGATGGAGACTTGCTGACTCACAGCATTTGCCTTTTTCTTGTCTCTTCAAGAACCAAGAACGGCGTCACCAAGAGAATGGACCCACGACCTATGCAAGTTATTTACACACCAAGTCAAATAATCGTATACATTTATATCTGTTAATTGACAAAGTCTACATGAGATCATCTCGAAAGAAGAATTGTTTTTAGAATCCTAAACCAAATGATCAATCCAGCAACAGTATTTAGATTTGCAAGTGAAGCCTCACCCCTGGCAGGTTAGCTACATGTGCTCATGCTTTCATAATACTTCAGATTTATATTAGCATTGCTGGTACCACTGTACTTAATGTTCATTGGCTTAAGGATCTCTCTCCCCAGTCATGTGAATTTCTTGAGGCTTGACTGTCTTACCCATCTTGGTTTCAGTAAGTGAACCAAAGGCCATATTAGCCAGCAAATAGAAGATTCCACTCCAGGGCACAGACATCTGTGATTTCTTTGTCAGACTGGGAACTAAGAAGGAAGCATCCAGCCTGGTCATCTATAGTGAGGAATACAGGCGTCAGACTGCGTGAAGACAAGCACAGTTACTTACATGACGTGGATGCAAAGCTAAGGGGGAGACAGGGAACCACCACAACAGCTTCCTAACTGCTGCTTCCAGTCCTTTCCTATGTTGTTGTCCCGTGAGCTTTTTACCACATTTTTTTTCTTTTCCTTTTTTTTTGGCTGAGTAGCTCGGCTTGCAGGATCTTAGTTTTTGCAGGATCTTAGTTCCCCTACCCGGGCCCTAGGCAGTGAAAGCACAGAGTCCTAACCACTGGTCCACCAGGGAATTCCCCACAGTGAGCTTTTAAAACTATGTCTAATTAATTCACTTCTCTGCTTAAAACCCTTTAGTGCATCCAAGGATACTTGGGATGCCCTCTCCTGCCGATGAGGCCTTGAGTGATATGGCTCTTCTCCTGTCACCTGCCGGTTGGACCAACTCTCTCCTTCATCCATCAGGTTTGCTGTCTTCTGGCTCATCAAAACAGACGGCTCCTCCTGCCTCAGGGCCATTGCTCCTGTCTTCCTCCTGCCTGAATCAGAGAGCCGAAGCATCATGCCAGACCTCTGGTGGCGCAGTGGTTAAGAATCCACCTGCCAATGCCGGGGACACGGGTTCCAGCCCTGGTCCAGGAAGATCCCACATGCCTCTGAGCAACTAAGCCCATGCACCACAACTACTGAGCCTGCGCTCTAGAGCCCGCGAGCCACAACTACTGAAGCCCGCAAGCCACAACTACTGAAGCCCGTGAGCCACAACTACTGAAGCCTGCGCCCCTAGAGCCCATGCTCTGCAACAAGAGAAGCCACGGCAATGAGAAGTCTGCAAACCACAGCGAAGAGTACCCCCCGCTCTCTGCAACTAGAGAAAAGCCCCTGCGTAGCAACGAAGACCCAATGTATCCAAAAATAAATAAATAAAATAAATTTATTGAAAAGGAAAAGAATAAAACTGTGATTTAAAAAAAAAAAACAAGAGTTGCACCAGGCAGTGCAGCACACTTAGCATCCTGGCCAGTGTCTTCCCTGGTCCGGGCGGCTAGCCGCCCCCTGCTTCCCAACTGCCAGCTAAGTGCCTCGGTGCCTGAGAAGAGTGAAGAGGCCTTCTTTGGAGGCAGACCTCTTTTGTTTGGCCAGCCCAGAGATTTTTTTTTTTTTTTTTTTTTCAGCCCAGAGATTTTTAAAGCTTGAATTTGAATGCCTTAAGGCCAGTAGACATACTCCAGTCTGCCTAAGGCCCTCGTATTTCTTTCAGTCAGACGCACACATTGGTGTTACCTGTCTGCCACCCAGAAGGAATTTGAACTTGCAATCCCTGGATGAATTAATTCCTAGTAATCAACCAGTGATCTGTATGAATGTCACTTCCTCAAGGAAATCTTCACAGCACCACACTTTCAAAGTATCCTGTACTTTCTCTCCATAGCACTCAACACAATCGTAATTAAATAATTGATTGTGTAATTAAGTGTTAAAAGCCTATCTTCCTGGCAAGAACTCTTCACACACTATCCTCAGTGTTTTAGGTAGAGAAGGCACTCATGTATTGAATGGATGAATGGATGATAAAGCTAGACTATTCAAAAACTTAATAATATAAATAATTCTCTAAAAGTTTAAAACAAGAATGATTGGCAAACATCTTTCTGGGATTTACTGAAACTTAATCCTTTCAGTAGACACTGCTATCCCCTAACCCTGAGATGGTAATATGGTGTGAAGTTTGTAAGGACAGTGGTTTCGTACCAATGTACTGTGTTCCAAAGAACAGAAGAAATGGGGAAGCAGAGAGGGATCCAGGCTCCCTACACCTAATTAAGCTAGAGCATCTCTACTCTTATCTTTATTCATCTTCTATCTTTTATGTAAATATAATGGACTTCTGCACATGATTTGTCTGAACAAAGCTTTCATCATGGTGGGGACAATGTTTGCCTTATAGATTGTAGTACCAATAGCCCCCAGAATGGTTCCTGGCACTGAGTGTGTGATCGATAAGTACTTGCTGAAGGATATCTTCTTTATGGTAACCTACTTCTGGGTGAAGATATATTTTCAAAGCTAGGATGGGATTCCCATTGTGTTTCAGAATCAGGAAGTGGCAAATATGTTCCATTGCAGGTTATGATGTACTCATTACCTACCCCATAGGCTGAGTGTTGCTTCCATCCTTTCAATCCAGTTGCAAAACCAAATCAAATAACCACCCCTTCTGCAAATGATAGTAATAGTGGCCCTTCAAAGGCATTTCCAAAACTTTCTTTGTCCATGGTCCTTCCCTATGCTACTTTATCCTCCCTGCCTATAGTCACATCCAAAACACAATGAATTAATTATCTTCATAAATATTTTTCTTGATTTTTAAATGGATAAGAATGTGCCCAAAGGATGCTTTACCAAAGTGTTTGTTGAGAAAATTTGATTTATTATTATTATTCAGCCTAATCATGTTGAAGCAAACTAAAATAAAATGGAAATTTTCTAAAGTATAAGTTCTTTTCTTTTTATTTTTTAGGTATTTTCTTAATGTGGTAATTAGCAGTAAAAATTGGGATATAAGAAATTATCTGGGGCTTCCCTGGTGGTGCAGTGGTTGAGAATCCGCCTGGCAATGCAGGGGACCTGGGTTTGAGCCCTGGTCTGGGAAGATACCACATGCCGCGGCTCAACTAAGCCCGTGTGCCACAACTGCTGAGCCTGTGCTCTAGAACCTGCGAGCCACAACTACTGAGCCCGCGTGCCACAACCACTGAAGTCCATGTGCCTAGAGCCCATGCTCTGCAACACGAGAAGCCACCACAATGAGAAGCCTGCGCACCACAACGAAGAGTAGCCCCCGCTCACCGCAATTAGAGAAAGCCTGTGCGCAGCAACAAAGACCCAACACAGCCAAAAATTTATATTAAAAAAAAGAAATTATATGGATGAGTGCATGCCATGTTCACTGTGCCAGATATCGTCCATTTCCACCCTTCCACCTTGCTCTTCAACTCTTTGCACTAAGTTCTCTGCCACAGAGTCAGACCTGTGCAGATTATTTTAACAGGGTCACTTTTCTTCTGGTTTCCAGTTGGGTTTCTCCAATGGGGAGTCCCTGTAGGAGGTCAGAGAGCAGGAGTGAGGAGAGGTCCTGTATTTACCCACTTCGTCTCTGCAGAGTTGCCTTGAGCTGGTTGCATAATCTCCACCAAAGGTCAAAAGTCACAGCTCCTCTCAAGGTGATCCTTTCCATGTAAAATACAACAGAAATGAACATATCTACGAAACCGAAACAGACTCATGGACATAGAGAACAGACTTGTGGTTGCCAAGGGAGAGGGGAGGTCAGGGAGGGAAGGATTCAGAGTTTGGGATTAGCAGATGCTAACTATTATATATGGGATGGATAAACAACAAGGTTCTACTGTATAGCACAGGGAACTATATTCAATAGTCTGTGATAAACCATAATGGAAAAGAATGTATATATGTATAACTGAATCACTTTGCTGTACAGCAGAAATTAACACAACATGGTAAATCAACTATACTTCAATATTTTTTTAAAAAAAATTTTAATTGAAAAAAAAAAAGGTTATCCTTCGCATACTCGATTCTACTGTGTTCAGCTCCCTCCTTTTGTGTCTTTATAACTTTGGTTTGTAACACCTGCTATTCCTAACACAGGGGCCCCCTCACGCTTCTTTCTGGTTTTCCCCAGTGGCCTTACCTCATAAATAATCCCTTCACTAAGCCCTTGTGGAGTATGCCACATGCTTCCTGTTGAGGTCCTGACTGATATACCCTCTAGGGGTTCCATTTGTGATCTTTCTCATTTTGATCAGGAATTAGTTATGGTAATAGGCCTGGTGCTCACTGGTTTAACTATTTGAAAGAGAAGTATTTTTTGGAATGATACTCTACCATTTGCCTTTTTTATCAGATGTAAAAATCTAAATTAATCATTTTTTCCTTATATACTAAAATGCTTTATTATTGTATCTTCTCAATACTTTTTAAATGTGCTATGTATAGTTTTATCTTTTGAAAATTATAGTTTTTGGAGTAATATTGCTTTTCCTTTCTGATACTACTTTCTATTCCCTCCAAGTTAATAAGTATGTTATTTTTTATTTGCTTAATTTATTATGTACTTATTAATTCAACCACAAATTCTCTGTTGTTAAAATCTCTCAAATGATTCAGGTAATCTATCAATTTTATTTTAATGAAAGAGCCTCTTCTGGAGTATTCTTTTTTTTTTTTTTTGCGGTATGCGGGCCTCTCACTGTTGTGGCCTCTCCCGTTGCAGAGCACAGGCTCCGGACGCGCAGGCTCAGCGGCCATGGCTCACGGGCCCAGCCGCTCCGCGGCATGTGGGATCTTCCTGGACCAGGGCACGAATCCATGTCCCCTGCATCAGCAGGTGGACTCTCAACCACTGCGCCACCAGGGAAGCCCTGGAGTATTCTTAACTGTTACAATATAGATTGGTTACCATTTCCACTTACTGTTACAGCTGTCATCCTGAGATCTCCCTATACCAGCAGTTCCCAACCTTTCTGGCACCAGGGACTGATTTCGCGGAAGGCAATTTTTCCACAGACAGGGAGAGGGGGCATGGTTCAGGTGGTAATGCGAGCAATGAGGAGCAATGGGGAGCGGCAGATGAAGTTTGCTTGCTCAGCCACTGCTCACCTTCTGCTGTGTGGCCTGGTTCCTAATGGGCCGTGGACCGGTACCAGTCCACGGCCCAGGGGTTGGGGACCCCTGCCCTATACCACAATCCTGGGGATTCTTATCACCTCTATCTTTTTTACTGGATCCCATTTCTTTTTTTGTTGATTTAGTTCCTTGGTTTGGTGAAACACAATTACCAGAAGTTTCCAGAAGTAGGTGCATGCAAGATAAATTTTGAAACCTTACATGACTGAAAATATCTGTTTTATCCTCACACCTAACTGAGAGTTTGGCTGGGTATGTAATTCTGGAGTGAACTAATTTTCCTTCACTCTTCTGAAAGTGTTTCTCCAGTTCCTGCTGTTTTTTTTTTTTTAACAGATTTTTATTGGAGTATAATTGCTTCACAATACTGTGTTAGTTTCTGCTGTACACCAAAGTGAATCAGCCATATGCATACATATGTCCCCACATTCCCCCCCCTCTGAGCCTCTCTCCCATCATCCCTATCCCACCCCTCTAGGTCATCACAAAGTCCTGAGATGATCTCCCTGTGCTATGCGGCTGCTTCCCACTAGCTATCTATTTTACGTTTGGTAGTGTATATATGTCGATGCTACTCTCACTTGGCCCCAGCTTCCCCCTCCCACCCCGTGTCCTCAAGTCCATTCTCTATGTCTACGTCTTTATTCCTGCCCTGCAACTAGGTTCATCAGTACCTTTTTTTTAGATTCCTTATCTAAACAAATACTGTTAGCATACGGAATTTGTTTTTCTCTTTCTGACTTGCTTCACTCTGTATGACAGACTCTAGGTCCATCCACCTCACTACAAATAACTCAATTTCATTTCTTTTTATGGCTGAGTAATATTCCATTGTATATGTGTGCCACGTCTTCTTTATCCATTCATCGGTCGATGGACACTTAGGTTGCTTCAATGTCCTGGCTATTGTAAATAGTGCTGCAATGAACATTGTGGTACAAGTCTCTTTTTGAATTATGGTTTTCTCAGGGTATATGCCCAGTAGTGGGATTGCTGGGTCATATGGTAGTTCTATTTTTAGTTTTTTAAGGAACATCCATACTGTTTTCCATAGTGGCCGTATCAATTTATATTCCCACCAACAGTGCAGGAGGGTTCCTTTTTCACCACACCCTTTCCATCATTTATTGTTTCTAGATTTTTTGATAATGGCCATTCTGATTGGCATGAGTTGATACTTCATTGTAGTTTTGATTTTCATTTCGAGTGTGAAATGTATCTCATTGTAGTTTTTTTTTTTAATAGATCTTTATTGGAGTATAATTGCTTAACAATGCTGTGTTAGTTTCTGTTGTACAACAAAGTGAATCAGCCATATACATACATATATCCCCATATCCCCTCCCTTTTGAGCCTCCCTCCCACCCTCCCGATCCCACCCCTCTCGGTCAGCAAAGCATGGGGCTGATTTCCCTGTGCTGTGCTGTTGCTTCCCACTAGCTAAGTATTTTACATTGGTGTTAAGAAGCATTTCCAACAGGTTCGATACAGTGTTTCTTGAATTTATTCTCATATAAGGATAAGTGGTTGAGAGATTGGGCAGAGATTTACTTTTTCTTCAGCCTTATTGAGATACAATTGACAAACAAAATTATAAGGTATTTAAAGTGTACAATGTGATGTTTTGATATATGTGTACACTATGAAAGGATTCTCCCCCATTGAGTTAATTAACATATCCATCTCCTCACATATTTACCTTTTTTCCCAGTGAGAACATTTAAGTTCTACTCTCTTAGCAAATTTCAGTTATACAATACAGTGTTAGCAACTATAGTCACCATGTTATACATGAGATCCCCAGACCTTATTCATCTTACAGTTCCTTTTAACTTCCAGTGTTGCTAGTGGAATCCTTTTACCTGATCTTTTGTATGTGGCTTTTTTTCTCTCCCTCTGGAAACTTGTAGGATATTTTCTTTGTTCCAAATGTACTATAATCAGTAACAATGAACATTAGTGTGGTTCTATTTTCAATCTATCATTATAGGCATTCCGTGGGGCATTTTTATTAAGAAACTCACATTCTTTAATTCTGGAAAATTTTCTTAATATTTTTGTTAAATATTTTACTTTGTTTATTTTTCTCTCTTATTCTGAAATCAATTGGAAGATGAACTTTTTGGATTGGTTCTCTAATTTTCATATCTTTTCTCTTTTATTTTCTATCTTTTAATTTATTTTAAAATTTCTGTAACATTCCCATAGCTTTATTTTCATCCTCTTGTATTAAATTTTTAAAATTCTGATATTATATTTTAATTTCTAAGATCTCTTTCCTGAGTATTTGTTTTATTTTATTATTTTATTTTTTTATATTTTTGCGGTACGTGGGCCTCTCACTGTTGCGGCCTCTCCCGTTGCAGAGCACAGGCTCCGGACGCGCAGGCTCAGCAGCCATGGCTCATGGGCCCAGCCGCTCTGCGGCATGTGGGATCCTCCTGGACCAGGGCACGAACCCATGTCCCCTGCATCAGCAGATGGACTCTCAACCACTGCGCCACCAGGGAAGTCCTCTGAGTATTCTTTGAATAGTCCTTTTTTATAATAGCCTGATCTCATTTCATGGTTGTAAATTTTTTTTCTCTAGTATATGACTTAAGATGTATATATTTTTTATTCTGTTTGTTCATTTAACACTTGTGCCAGTTTTTAAGTTACTGTTTCTCAGCTTATAAACTACTTGCAGAATTCTTGCTTCCTGTCCCTCTACTTCTGAGGTCTGCTGGTTTGGAGGTCTTACTTCTCAAGGGAGGAATACTCCACTGGGAATACAACAATACTTCTGCTGAGTAGGAAGGTGAGACTGCCACCTGGCCAATTTGGAATCCCCATGCCACCGAACCAAGAGAAAAAGAAGGGGATTAGGCTACTGGCTAGGATGATTCATCCTAACTACCAAGAGGAAATTGAGTTGATGACAAACTATTGGAGGCCTATATGTGGAAGCAAGGGGATTCTCTGGCTGCCTTTTAGTACTTTCACGTCCAAAAGTAAAGTTGATGGAAAATTACAGCATCCAAACCAGTCAGAATCACAGAGGGTTCAGAAGCTTCAGGAATGAAATTTGGATCATTCCACTGGGTAAAGAAACCTGGATGAGGTTCTGGATGGGTACAAAAAATAAAAACAAAAACAAAACAACAACAACAAAAAAATCATGGAATAGACAGTGGAAAAAGGAAGTCAGAAATGTTAATCTTGTTCATGTATGTTTTATCCTTTAGACTTTTTAGTTGGTTATGGTTGGAATATTGATAAGCTCTTTTAGAGGAATATGTAATCTTTTTTAAAAATGTATTTATTATTTATTTATTTATGCTGTGCCAGATCTTAGTTGTGGCATGTGGACTTCTTAGTTGTGGCATGCATGCAGAATCTAGTTCCCCAACCAGAGATTGAACCTGGGCTCCTGCACTGGGAGCATGGAGTCTTACCCACTGGATCACCAGGGAAGTCCCAAGGAATATGTAATCTTTAAAACAATCACTTTATTAAATTCTTTTTATTAATTATAACAGTTTCCAATCAATCCTTTGGGTTTTTCTAGTTAAAATAATCTACAAAGAAAAATAAATATACCCTTTCTTTCCAATAATTAATTTTTAACTTCATTATGTTTTTGGTGAGTGATTGTGGGGTTTCTAAGTTTATAAGAATAGTACTTGCTCTTAGTAAAAATTTATATGTAGGAACTTATAAAAGTTGTTTTCTCCTGGGCTTACTACAAATTCCACTACCCAAATGTAAACATAATTGATAGTTGAGTATTGTTCTTTCAAGTTTATCTCTACACATGAACTTCTGTGTTTGCATGTATATTTATTTATTAACAAAAACAGAGCTATATTATATACACTTTTCTGCAATTTGTTTATTTACTTTAACATATTTTAATATCAATATAGTTCTACCTTATTTTAAATAGTTGCATATTATACCATGTATAAAAGTTCTCTAACGTATATATCCAATACTCTGTTGTTGAGTTTCCCCCCCCCTTTTTTTTTTTTTTTTTTTTACAGTATATATCCTTGCACATACATTTTCATATAGTTATATGACTTTTTTCTCCTGGACAAATTCTTAAAAGTGGAACTGTTGGGAAAACATTTTCCTTTTTTTTTTATGATTGTACCACTCTTGTGACTAAGGATGCACTGCATCAAATAAATTAATTTTTTAAAGATGTTCTCCAGTGAATTGACTTTTTTTCTTACCTAGACTTAAGTAACATAGCATGTTTAAAGCATTAAAATTTTTTTTTTTAATTCTAGAGAATTTACAGCAGGAAAACTACTGGCTTAAGAAACAAACATCTTATTTCTTGAAAATTAATTTCAGTTGCTAATTCACTGTAGAAGAAAATCTGACAATATATACTTTTTAGATTATAATTGTATAAACACACCAATATTAAAAGATTTCTCTGGAATTTATGGACCATTGGAATACATCCATGTAAATTCACAAGGAAGAAGAGAACTATTTTCTAACTACCTTGCATTTACCCAGGATTTTAGTCTATCCTGCAGAGCTCTATTTTTGTATTCTCTTCCTTCAGCTGGAGGAAAAATAGACTGAGCTCTACATCTCTAAACCTTCATGACTTGGCCACACAGCTTTGAGGACACCATGACTAGGACTGGATGATATGCTTAGTCAAAACCCCTCTGGGATAGGGAGGGTGGGAGGGAGACGCAAGAGGGAGGAGATATGAGGATACATGTATATGTATAGCTGATTCACTTTGTTATAAAGCAGAAACTAACACACCATTGTAAAGCAATTATACTCCAATAAAAGTGTTAAAAAAAAAAAAAGCCCTCTTCCTCCTTGGTGTCTGTCTAAAGTGGGGTTGGTGAAAGAAATTGTGGGATAGTGTATTGTCTCAAACCAAAGAGACTCAAAGAATAGCAAAATGGCTACTATCTTTTGTAGTACAAAGGGGTAGCTTGTAAAATAGGTGGCAAAGAATAATAAAGATTTAGTCCCTGGGAGATTTCTTCAAGGTCTCCTTTGTTCCTCAGGACTTCTCTGCATGATTTATTGAGGATTTACTATGTTTCTAGCATTATGTTTAGGATTAGGAATAAAGCACTAAGCAAGATAAGTCTGTTTAGAACAGCAGTCTTTACATTTTTTTCTAGTATACTCCCTGAAGTAATTTTGAAAAACTACATGGCCCCTTGTACTGTTTTAGGTTGATATATTGTTTTATTTGTGGGAAGAGCTCCATGTCCTTCTGTTTTCAATCTTGATCCAGGCTCCCTCAGAAAAGTTAGTTGATATATTATTTTAAAATTAAACTGAAAAAGGATTTAATTTCTGCCATTTGTGACTAAGCAACGAATCTATCACTCTGATGTTAAAATGGAACCTGTGATATGTTTCTTCAAAATATAGAACTTTTTCCACTAACAACTCCATTATATTAACATTTATTAATATTCTGAATTCTTTTTTTTTTAAATATTCTGAATTCTTACCAAGTTTTGATTGAAGAAAAAAATAATGAGACTTTTATCTAATAAAATGAAACTAAAAAAGGCCTGCTGAAGTCTTACCATTCACCGTTCTAACTGCATAAAAGCTGCTGAGTCATTTAAAGGATCTGCTTTTCTATTTCGATGTTTGAGTTCAGACTTTTATAATTTTAGAAAGAATGCTTAGGGAATATATGGTCCAATCTTCCATTCTCCAGGGGAGACAACTGAGACCCAGAGAGGCAAAGTGATTTGCCAAAGTCTTGCACCTGGTTGGTGAACTTGGGATCCTTAGTTATCACTTGGTGACTTTTTCATTATCGTGTGATCAGAAATGCTACAACCTCTTTAGTAGGTGTAAGTAAAAATTAATGAGAGCAGAAAGATCCCATATGCCACAGAGCAACTAAGCCCATGTGCCACAACTACTGGGCCTGTGCTCTAGAGCCCCTGAGCCACAACTACTGAAGCCCACATGCCTAGAGCCCATGCTCCGCAACAAGAGAAGCCACTGCAATGAGAAGACTGCACATCACAACGAAAAGTAGCCCTCACTCGCCACAACTAGAGACAGCCCGTGCACGGCAAAGAAGACCTAATGCAGCCAAAAAATAAGTAAATAAATGAATTTTTAAAACCCAATAATAATACTGTATTGTGTACCAATGAGACAAAGTCCTAGATATAATCACTTCTTTTCACTTTCGCTTGTATTTTTACCATTTTATTTCTTCCATTCTATCTATGAAACATTTTATTTAAAGTTCTGAATTAGTTTTACATTTCTATTTGGGACAAATTTACCATCTCTTTCTGTTTTTTGTACATCTTATGTCAATTTCACTGAGAAAAATGGAAATAAATTTAATTTCATTTTACAAAAGTAAAACCTAGAAGGATTGATTTTAATCATTTAGTGTCATAGATAACAGAGTTTGACAAATAATGCAACCTTTGAAGATAATTCTAGAATGCACCTTTGAGCTAATCAATACCGGTCCAATCAGATGGTTAGAAGAAAATTTTAATACCTGTTATGCTAGTGAAATAGTTTAATTATGTCTAGCTCAATTACTACCAGTAATATAACAGATTTCTGGTATAGTCAAAACTCAGTTTGGTAACTAAATAAAGTTCATAAACAACTATGATGAACCTATAGGAATACTTTACTGAGTTACTATTCAAATTAATAGAAAAGACTTCAAATATGTTTAATAACTTCCTATTTGTGATACAATTTTCTAATATTAGAAATGAGAGGGACTTCCTTGGTGGCACAGTAGATAAGACTCCATGCTCCCAACACAGGGGACCCAGGTTCAATCCCTGGTCAGGGAACTAAATCCCACATGCATGCCACAACTAAGAGTTCACATGCCACAACAAAGGAACCCATGTGCTGCAACTAAGGAGCCCGCATGCTGCAACTCAGACCTGGTGCAGCCAAATAAATAAATAAAAAAGATATGAGAAAATTAAGAAAAGGAACTAGATTACAGAACTGTTATTGATATCTAACTTTGCTATTTTTCTTGCAGATTTCTTTGTCAGGTACAGGCTCTGATATAAAATACAAACTACTATTTTTAATGCTACATTTCGTATATACTTTTATGTTCTCCCAGGATAACTGAAGTCAACATATAGGGCAAACATTGACTGAGAATTAAACTAGATCATACATAAATTTATAATATGAAACAGAATGTGTACTGGGGGATCTTCACTCGAAGAAAACATAAAATAAAACTTAGTCTACTATATATATGGTGATAATTCACAATACAAGTTTCTACCATGAAATAGAAATGCCCTAAATGTCCAAAAGAGAAAATCCTTTGAGTGTAATGTTTGGCTCAAGTGAGGGACACCTGCTCTATTTATTTTATTTTATTCTATATCTTATTTTATATTTTATTAGTTTAAAAAATTAGGTAAATTGTTGTTTTGGCCTTCTCAGTACCCAGTTCTCTAGAGCGCATCTTAATCGTGTTTTCTCCTTATCTGCAGGCCTGCACACTCCTAATCCCATTACTTTGTTTGTGAATTGGTGCAGATTTTTCACCTTTACCCCAAACAAAATTCCAGGCTTATCTCTGCATTACCCATATCTGATCAAAGTGCTCAAACACAAGGACAAAAGGACCTCCTACTCTAGTTCTCCATTCTTCAGCCCACAGAAAAGTGGCAGAAGCTTTGAAGTTAGAGCTTTTTCATTAAAATCACCCAATTCTAAAGAGGGCTGGTTACCACACAAATCCCTAAAAGGGGAAAGGAAGAAGTCTAAAAATGTATTTTTCCTTGCTACAGAGATTTTTCCAGGAGTGGGAGTTAAGGGGTGGCATGGGGGTTGGGAGAGTTCAATTCCACTGAAATTTACTTCAACTGAAAGTGAATGAAGCCATGTTTATAAACTGTTTTAAAATCACAGTAATATTATGAGTAATAAAGACACACTTTAAGATTTGTACCATCGTTGCATTTTCAAAATCTAACTCTCTTATGTAGAGCTATTATACTTAAATATAAAATCAGAGATGTGGGCTTCCCTGGTGGCGCAGTGGTTGAGAGTCCGCCTGCCGATGCAGGGGACACGGGTTCGTGTCCCGGTCCGGGAAGATCCCACATGCCGCGGAGCGGCTACGCCAGTGAGCCATGGCCGCTGAGCCTGCGCATCCAGAGCCTGTGCTCCGCGACAGGAGAGGCCACAACAGTGAGAGGCCTGCGTAACGCAAAAAAAAAAAAAAAAAAAAAATCAGAGGTGTGCTAGCACTGACTTGCAAAAGCCAATGGTTAAATTTTTAGGAATTTTTGAGCCAGTTGTCAAACACAGTCATTATTAAAAGTCAAATTATATAAACTTAAAATTTAAATTATTTTCACAAGAAAGGTAATAAATACTCAAAATGAATTATATTTTACCTATGCCCTTGAGATTATGTCTATGGTATCTATATTAGGATTGCCAGATAAAATCCAGGATGCCCAGTTAAATCTGAGTTTTAGATAAATGATGAATACTCTCTTAGTATAAGTACGTCCCAAATATCACATGGAAATACTTATATTAAAAGAATTATGGAGACTTCCTTGGTGGTCCAGTGGTTAAGACTTCTTCCAATGCAGGGGGTACAGGTTCGATCCCTGATCGGGAAGCGAGGTTGCCACATGTCTCACTGCCCAAAAACCAAAAACATAAAACAGAAACGATATTGTAACAAATTCAATAAAGACTTTAAAAATGGTCCACATCAAAAAAAAAAAAAAATCTTAAAAAAAAAAAAAGAATTATGTGTTGTTTACCTGAAATTCAGATTTAATTGGACATTCTGGCTTTTTATTTGCTAAATCTGACAGATCCTGTATGGAGAAAATACTATACAATGATGCATTACAATACATTTCTTCCTTACTCCCTGTTCAGTGACTTTACATTGAAAGCTTGACATCAGTCATGGTGGGTATATTTACCCCATATATACCAACACACTCTACAAATCAGGACTCCCACCACCTAACCATTTGTTAACTATTGACCAATACACTACCGAGTATCATATTAAAAATACTACATGATATTGTCCAGGTGTTTAGAATGAATTGATCCTTTGATTATTTGGTCATTACAATGAGAATAAATTAACTTGTGCATATGCTTTTATTATTTTCTCTGTGCTTATCATTCCATGAAGAAGGCAATACAATTTTCATGAAACTTCTAATGGACAACTTTTGCCCTGAAGTTTGGAGGGAAACTGTGTTTTACTCAACATTAGGGTTCTCCATTAATCACTATAAAAATAAATACATTTTAAAAATTTCTTACATATTTATTTCCCCTATAGAAATCCAATTAGATCTCCATATCTCCCAGTGTATTCTTTCAATTCATATACCTATGAATTTGAGGTTAGAATATTCTGGAGAATTGTAGAGAGAGGACTAAACCTGGGATAACAAGTTAATTAATGTGACGAAGATATGTAATAAAAGGTACTGTTTCTTTGTTCACTCTTATCTCTGTTGGAGCATGTACTGATGCTTCTCATTACCATTAATAGATTTTTAGAAGATGCAGCAAGCTAAATACAATTGCTTACAGGTCAATTTATTGAAAATATTTTCACTTTTTTTCTCCTTCAAATTGAATGAAATAAGAAAATGGATCAATTAATCATTTTAGTAGCTAGGCTGTGGGGAATTGAGGTCAGTGACCTTGGTGGACTGATAAATGAATTTGATACCAAGGAGGACCGGCAAGATCAGGTTTCTGGTTGCGTTGTTTTAAGCATTTATGTGTTCCGTATTATTCGTAGAGAGAGGTACAAGGCTAACAGCTCCAAGCTCAAGTTCATCAGTGTTGCACAACAGACACAGATGTTCCCAGGACAACTAAGTCAGGATAGCACTGATCACCAGAAAATGTGAAAACCAAGGTAATTGTCTTCTAAATGTGCAACAGGCACAGAAGTGCAAATTAGGATTACTGTAGATGAAGTTTTCTCCTGACTCTCATTTGCATATTTCCATACTTTGCAACAGGAGCCTCATTCTTCTTCTACTTCTTCTTCTCCACCTCCTCCTCCTCCTCCTCCTCCTCCTTTTCCTCCTCCTCCTCCTCC